>NC_054848.1:104882488-105486998 GCF_018345385.1 Vulpes lagopus
CCAGTCCCCGTGTCCAGGTGGCTTTGTGAGTCACCCGGGCCCTCCGTAATAAGCCCACGGTGGGTGGGGCCGCCTCACACTTTCTCGCCCCTTCCCACTCTGACTCAGCCCTCGGCCGATTGAGCTCCCACCGCCGGCGGGCAGCCGCCACCGCCGCTGTGCCCGCCCCACCGGGCATGCTCAGAGCCCCGGCGGGCCCCGACTGGCGGCCGGCAGCGCCCCGCGCGCAGCGCGGGGCCCCGGCGCCCGGGTCCCTTTAAATCCGGCCGGCCGGTTGCTAGGCAACGGCGCGGCCCGCGCTGGCGCTGCACTGCAGAGGCTCTGCCCCGCGCCGGCCGGGCCGGGTCGCGGTGGCCAGCGCCGAGCCCAGGGCTGCCGCCCGCCGGTGGTGGCTGGCTTCGGGGAAGAGGGGCCAGGGCCCGCCGGACCCCACCCACATCTCCAGGTACGTCTGCGCGCGGGAGCGCCGGGGATCCCCCGGACTCGCCGCTGAGGGACCCCAGGCTGAGGCACCCCGTCCCCCCACCACCTCGGCCTCCGCCCCCTGCCCCCCCCCGCCCCCCGCGACTGCAGCTCTCTGCTCTCTTCAGAGCCCAGGCCGGGAGCTGGCGGTCGCCGGGGAGCCGAGGGAACTGGGTGTGGGAGTCCGGGTGCAGAAAGAGGAGTGGGGTCAGGCCTCGCCCGCTGCCCCCCCACCCCTCCGCCCCCCCTCCCCCTTCCGCCACGGGGTAGGGACTGGGGAGATGGCAGGGAGCGCCCAGACCCGAGCTCCCTTCTCTCCACTGGAAGCAGCGATGGCAGGAGTTTGTTAACCATTTACCGAGAAAAACCCCAAACTATGCATGCACAGATACAGCTTTATAGCAAGAATGTGACTTCCATACTAATAAAGTACTCAGCCTTTGGAATTAAGGTGACTCCGTATCTTTTCTTCTAGACGGAATAGTTTCACACTAATAACAAAGACTTGGAGGGTGATGACCGTTTACAGGGCCCAGTTTTCAATGGTACTTTGCTTTACTCTCAATATCTGCCAAACAATAGGCAAAACAGTTTGTCCCCTGAAGTGGACACTTGGCTCTGAAATGTTAAGACCCTGAAAGATTGAGGCAAAAAAAAAAATCGAGATCACTTTCCTTTTTGGTGATTTCACAAATTAACCGGACTCTAATGAAGGGAGGCAAGGCCTAGGCTCCAGCCCTTTGCTAACGTGGCTCTTGGCACACTCGTTAATAACAAGCATGTTCCTGAGGGCACCAGCAGTGGCTCATTTGTTCAGTAGGTGCTAAAGGCCGGGAGAGACTGTGTTGAATAACATGCCACCATGAAAAAAAAAAAGAAAAGAAAAAAAATGCCACCATGATTCTTGTCCTATTTGATATTTGCATCTCTGGGGGACGGAAGGCTTAGTGGCATAACAGTTGGGAAAGTGGGTTGGCAAGTTAAAAAGAAAACTTGCTTCAGAGTGTCTGGCATCATATTTTAGATAGGCCACACGGCATGCTAAGTATATCACTTGTCATTTTAAGCTACATCTTGGATATAAACATGGATTTGGGCATTCTGGTTAATTATATTTTCTAATTATGCTGTGGGAATTTTATTTTCAGTTCACACTGGAGAAGGAGAACAACGGCATCCAACAGAAGACCTTGGACGTCAGAGAGTGTAAGTACAGTTGTGCTGGCTGATATATTGTTACTGTTGGTGTTCTGAAGCGCAGAGCCTCACCCAACATCCAAGACTTCAACCTTGTAACTAGATGGTTCATCTGCATTGTCAGCACACTATCAAAAAGCCTCATGAAAAAAAAAAAAAACCTCATGAAAATACAAAGGAAACCGTGTCCTGTAGACTTTGGCTAAGCCAAATCAACTTTGAGGGGAAAAGGGAAGTCCTTTTCCAAAAATGGTCCCCCCAATACTGCATAAACCAGAGGAGAAATTGTCAGTATTTACAAAAACTCAGAATCACAGCATTAGAGAATTTTCAGAAAAAAAATACTAAGGCTCGTTCACTCAACAGATATTTGTTGGTGGCCACTATGTGTAGGGAAACAAAGGTGAATAAGATCCCAGGAGATCACAGTGTATCAGTGAATTAAAAGTATGATGAAATGCTGTTGAAGCAGCACTGGAAAAACTCAAAGTGCACAGTCATCCTAAAGTTCTGGGTAAAGCAACTGGCGATAAAATGCAAATATCATGGATTGTGGAAAGGACTACCTTAGGATCCCTTTGGCTTCAGAAATATGGGGGCATCAGCCACTTTCAGGATTTAGGGCTGACTTTCCCTGAGGCTGCGGGTTAAATTAATCTAAGATTTGAGTTTAGGGTCCTCACTGTTTGTTTTAATAGCACCTACATTTCCTCCTCCTCTCCCCCCTCGCCCCAAGCTATTTCTGAGGTCTGATAATTTCAGGCTGGCAACCTTGGAGGAAACATCTCTTTGTAGAAGGGTTAGGTCATTGGACTGGCTGGTTTATGTTCCAAGGGAGGGTAAGGAAAACCTAAAAAAAGAACAAACCCTGTTGTTGACAGTAAACTTTATAATTGCTTCTGTTTTCATTTTCATTCATTTCTCTTAACCACCTGTGAAATGGGTATATATTGTCCCTCTTTTATACCTGGAGAAACCGAGGCTCACAATAAGTAAGTGTTCCCATAGTTCGACCTTGTGGGAGTCCAGATATCTGCCACCCTTCAGGATTTTTTCACTACAATCCTCACTCATACTCAGTTCCTTTCTCAAGAACTTCCTTTTCCTTCATCCCCACATTTTTGCACGGTAACACGTGTTCCCCCACCTTGACTTCAGATACTTCATTCGGGTCCTCATTTTGGCATTTAACATTTTTCTGTGAGCCAGTGATTCTCAAGAGGGTGGAGAATGGAGAAGCTCCCCTAGAGGGGCCAGAGTCTTCTCAAATAAGGAGAGAGGGTAGTGATGGTAGTGCTTTGTGCCTGGGAACAGTGGAGGCAGAAAGAAAAGGTTGAGAACTACTGCTTTTAAGTGAGAACACATCAGACAATTGAGCAAAGAAGCCAGGCCAGTGACTTTCTTTGTAGCAGACTTTTTTTTTTTTTCTCTCCTTCCTTATTTTGGCCAAGCAGTTTTTCTGAGGGTTGGGAGAACTGAAACCATCCAAGAATAATGGGGAAAAGTTCCCTGCGCTAAGAAGGGCCCTTTGTCTTCCCCTTACTGCTCCTGGGCTGTGACTACAAGCCAGGCCCCTAGTCCAGGGTGGCTGGAGGGCTGAGTGTCCTGAGGACCGTTTGACCATCCCAGGTTGGAGATGACTTTTTGCAATGCCTGTTTGCAGTTTACAAAGTTTGGGATGAAACACTTTTGCGAGGTGGGGGGTAGGAGTGGAAAAAAGCCTCTGGAGGTTTTCCAGAACTGTTTCCCAGTCCCTACCCACCCCTGCCTGGAAGAATAATCGCATTTTGCAGACAGATGTAGATTTATGCAAAAGAGATGGTCCTGAAAGTTTGAAATCAAATTCCAATGTAAATGAGATAAGGCAACCGAAGGAAAGAAAAAAAAAGGCCTTTGATTTTTAGCTTAGTAAATTTCCCTAAAGCATGTGATTTTAAAAATGAATATTTTAGAGAACAAATAATTAGATTTCACATATTTGATCACTTATCCATGTTAATATGAGTCTATTCCCCGGGGCCCCCTACCTTGAAAGTGGAAATGAGATGGTTTTGTGGGTTTCTCCTTTCACAGTAAATAGTGGTGCATTATTTTCTGGAGCTGTTTGAGGATAGCTGTGCATTCACCTAAGATTTTTATGGAATGGTTTGCCTAAAGTTCCATAATAAATGATTACTCTTTCCTTAGCCCTCAAAGAGGATATTATGTTACATCACATTACATTATAAATTTATTTGCAATTTATCTTATCAGTGGTTCCCACATTCTTTAGATGAATATAAACCACTTCCATGAGTCAGGAGATCCTTACTCCACCAAAATACTTTACTACTTTGCCACCAAAAAAAAAAAAAAAAGAAAGAAAGAAAAGAAAGTCACCAGAGGATAAATGGATAAATGGCAATGTTTTCAGAAAGACACTAATTAGAATGATCTGGAGTCTGTTATTAATTTATGTCAGGCACAAATGAATAGATGTAGCCGTATTACAGACACCCTTGTCAACTGTGCAGTCCCAGGTACTTTTGCGGGATTGCTGTCTTAGAGGACCATTAATGTTATTTTTGTCAGATGACTTTATATTGTTTCCCTGTGTTCTGGTTTGTTTGTTTCTTTAAGTTTTTCATCTCTCTTGGACCTCCTTGCTCTACCTTTAGTCCTTCAGTAATCCATGTCGAGTTGGGTAGGCAGTTCCAATAATAAATGTTACAACTGACCCACTAAAATGGCCTGCTTATACTTTCAATGATGGCTTCTGGTTTGATTTGCCCAGTGCTGCAACAAATCACCCAATGGAGTTTATTGAGAGCAAAATGGCTGCCCTGCCAGGGTAGAGGAGCGTCATTGTTTTAAAGCATATTCCTTGTCCTTGCCAGAGAATACTAATGTCATACTTGTTCTGCATAAAAAACAAACACTGCAATTTGGGAAGAGAAAATGAGACTGGCAACTTTTACCCCCCAGTCTGGGCTTTGCCATACTCTGTGACTAGATTTGTGAACAAGCCCTTAAAGAATATCTTGCCAATGAAAGGGGAAGAGAGAGAGAGAGAGAGAAGAGAGGGAGAGAAAGAAAGAAAGAAAGAAAGAAAGAAAGAAAGAAAGAAAGAAAGAAAGAAAGGAAGAAGAAAGAAAAAACAAAAAGGCAGCTCAGAGACCCCTTGACCCTGTCCTGTGTAAGCCATGGGAGGGAAATTCCAGAAGGCTTTTCAAACCTTTCTCTTTTTGTCCTTTGATATGTGACATGCAATTCTCCTTACCCTCCCCCCCTTCATTTTTCCTCTCTTCTTTTGTGGCCCTTTAAAAAATACCTAAGCTCGAAAAATGGTTGTTTTCTTTCAGTTTGTAGAATGAAACCTAGCAGAAGAATTTTAAAGCCAGCACTGACCTGGGAGACAGGGTCTCAGTTTTATCACTACAGGCTGTGTGTACTTGGTCAAGTCACCTGACTTCTTGGAGCCTCAGTTAGAAAATGAGTGGACTCTTCCCAATTCTTTGAAAAGCACTGACTATATCAGGAAATTGTACAGAGGTCCAAGGAAGAAAGGTAGTGAGGTTGACGAGAAAAAAAATATGTCTGTGTTTTTGTCAGATTTATGGGAGGGTTGGGGACAGACATCAATTTCTCAAGGTACAAAGTTATTAATGAAAAGAGTTTGTTCTGTTTTAACCTTTTTCTGTACTCAGCTCTCTATCTCAGATTTCTCATTATCATTACGTCCAGGTATATATACAGTGGACTCACCTTATGTGCCCCCTGCACACTTCCCTTCCTGATCAGTCTCATCAATGCCTTTCTTCCAGAATTAGGTACAAGGAATACTAATCTGTCTCCCCTTGCTACCTGATTTAGAAGCATTTGTATCTTTTATTACAGAATTGTCTGTTGAAACTTTGACTGCTAAAAAATGTGACTGGCACTTAGTATCACTGTCTTCTCTCTTCCCTCTGTTCCTTTCTTTTCTGACCACCCTGATAACTCCCAGTCATTTGCATTCATATTTCTAAGAGAGGAGAGAAGCCAGAATTAGGATGGTCTTCCCCTTTAAGAAAAAATAGAGCATAGATGTTTCTGGATGGTGATTTAGTAGAATAATAAAAGTCACAAAAGACTATTTCAAGAGAAACTAGGTGATGCTCCAATGGCAAACATATATCACGAATTTCAAGTCTCCACTTATTACTGTGGTCTGGCTAGCTAAACTTATAAAGCTTGGCTTAAGGCTTTTGAACCAATCATTCTAACACCTTCACTGAATATTTGTATCTTTCCTTTTTGCCAGTGGGGAATGTACCCTTAGAGATAGCAAGTCCCTTCCCTCCTTTTCCAGGGTGGAGGGATCAGCATGTTCTGTACACACAGGTAACAAGTTTACTCTCACTGTAGCAAGGGAAATCTCACATTTAGCAACTACTGTTGCTAAAAAATGTACTGGAGAGATAATATACAAAAAATTGGTTATCTCAGAGCCATGGGATTATGAGGGAGATTCCTTTTGGGTTTTGTGCTTTTCTGTATTTTCCAAAATCCTACAAAGAGCTTCCAGTACTATTAGAATCTTTATAACGAAATGTTACATAAATATGTATTACATAGTAAATAATATAATGTTGTAATCTTTAATAATAGGAAAGAAAATGTTACTTTATTTATTTATTTAAGAAAATGTTATTTTAAAAAAGAAACAACAATTGCCATTTTCTGTTGCCAAGATAAAATTGTATTCGTATGCGTGGGAAAAATAGATGCAGGCACACTTTGATTTTTCCCAGTGACGATGCTACAAATGCATTGCAGCAAATGACTATATAAACTGAATAAAGTGATCCCCTCCCTTTTCTTCCCCTTTGGCAATCCCTGCAGTTGCTAGTTTGGTGGTTTCATGTGTCAGTGGCCTTTCAGTGTGTTGCTCGGGTCCTCCTTTCTCCCTACTCTCTGGAGTAGTTATATTTGATCAGATATTTCCAAAAGTTAGGAATGCTGTGGGTTATGGATTCTCCTTGAATAGGGAAGATGCCTTTTGGAACAAATAAATATCCTCTAATCTTTAGAAATTTGGAAATTTGGTTGTGATTTGGTATGTTACGTTTTCACCTAAGAGCTATACTTGGAATCAGTATCTTGAGAAGAACACATTCGGTGGCATTCATATTTTCACTTGTTGCCATTCGGTTCTCATCATGAAATTGCTGTCAAAATGGCTAGATTTCTGTACACTTGGCAGTCTGGTCTAAAAACAGAGCCCAAGACTGGAATAGCAGGAATTTGCAGGTCAAGACAGAAGGGCATTTGGCAGAGTTAGTCATAAGGAAGTCTGCACGGTATACTTTACCAAAAGCAGCTCACATTGCATTAAGCCCTGATGTTTTAGTTACTTTAAAGACTGAGTAAACAGTGGTCCAATGCAAACGAACCAGAAAAAAAATCAGGCACATGGGAAGCACAGGTATTAACCTACTATTAATATTAACCTGTTAATTTGAAATCACTTTTATTCTTTAGAAGCAGTACATTTTCATTTTTTTAGAGATTTTATTTATTTATTCATTAGATACAGAGAGAGAGAGAGAGAGAGGCAGAGACCCAGTCAGAGGGAGAAGCAGGCTCCACTCAGGGAGCCTGATGTGGGACTCAATCCTGGGACTCCAGGATCATGCCCTGGGCTGAAGGCAGGCGCTGAACCGCTGAGCCACCCAGGGATCCCAGCAGTACATTTTCATGTGTACAGTTGCTTTCTCATAGAAACATCCTCTCTACAGTAAATAGCCAAATGTATCAATTGACTGGCTAGACTGCACAGCAGCAGAGAATTTTAAGGCCGGAAGAGTCTGTGGACCTTAACTGGTTTTCAGTTTATGAAAGAGGGACCTGAAGCTCTCTTGGTAAGTTATAGGGAGACCTAGTCCTCAAATATTTAGGTTTTTACACCCGTGAGCCACTACAAGTAGTTATTTCCATTACATCAGCTGCCAGTATAAACAGTGTACCTTGATTTTAAATTTGTTTTGCAGGAATTGGAAGACGTACCTGGAGAAATGGATGCTAGAAGAAAACACTGGAAGGAGAATATGTTTGCTCCTTTTTTTAGTGCACAGGATGTTCTAGATGAGGCTTCTCAGCCTGAATCTTCTTGTGAACAAATGACTGTAGATAAAGCCAATAGAATAGAAGGGCTTTTTAATTTGTCCAGTAGAAAGTTTCAAGAAGAAAATAAATTTAAGAGGAAGGAATTTATTTCTCAACTGAATGAAAAAGAACAAGAACCAAATTTAAGAGAGAGAAAGATAAACATTTCAAAGAATGAAGCGGACACAAATTCTGTCTCCTGTGAATCATCTAATTTGGATGTGGTGACTGAAGAAAGCTTTAATAGCACAGAAGATCATTCTATGTGGAGTACAAAGGAATTACCCATCCTACCACGACAAGATGTGAAGAAGAAATTTACCGAAGGAATGTCTCCCAAACTCCGCCTGAATCTTTTGAACGAAGAACTGGAAGAACTTAACATGAAATGCAGGAAAATAGAAGAGGAATTTGAAAATGCTGAAAAAGAACTTTTGAACTCCAAAAAAGAAGTCTCCTCAAAACCCCTAAGGTTTCAGGAAACGGGCGGAGAAACTTCGAAGAAAGACTGGGAGCTTCAAGCTTTAAGAAATGACCTATCTGAAAAAGCGACAAATGTCCAAAACCTAACTGAAGAGCTCCAGCAAGCCAAAGAACTCATCCACAGGCTGAGTCTAGAGAACAGAGATTTAAAAGAGGCCGTTAGGAAACTCAAGCGTCAAACTGAGATCGGAAACGCGCTCCTGAAGGAAGAAATGAAACTGTATTATGAATTAGAGATGGAAAAGATCCGCGGGGAGCTGGATGGCATCAAGAATGAGCTGAGAGCCGAGAAGACCCTGCAAGCAAGAAATAACAGGGCCCTGGAGTTGCTTAGGAAACACTTTGCTTCCGTGACATCATCAAGTACCCTGGACAGCTTGACAGAGGATTTTTTTTAAAAGTCAAAAAATAAAAAAAAAAAAAAAGCCTTTTCATGAGGCGAATCATGGAGCCAAATCGATGTTTCTTGTGCTTTCTTTGTGTGCTGCTTAAAATGGGTGTGATGGGAAGCCGTTGTTCATTTGGGTAGAATCGGGCTATCCGTAAAATGTGTAAGCGTTAACTTCAAAGCTTCTGTTTCCTCTTTCTCATGACATTATCGTGAGAGTCCAAATGGAAACGAAGCTTCAGAATATACATTATAGATATATATATATATGAATATTTCACTCAAAGACATGCTGCAGTGATTCACCAAATCATTTACAAATACAAGTCAATAGCCATTTTGTGATTCTGTGAGCAATATGTCCTTGGCACGTGAATATTCTTCCATCTGTGTTCGTTGATGTTAACAATAAAAATCTTGCTTATGTGTCTAAGCATAACATGTGTCTCTGGGTCTTATAGCTGCCTGTTCAGACTCAATGGGATACTAAAAATGTATCTGCTTTCTTTGAGATCCAACCTTAATTAGGCACATATAAACATCTCTGGAAAAAAATGCAGCTTTGCCCCCCCCTGCTGTTTTCCCCATGCTTTCTCCCTTGACCTGGCCATGGTTCCCATAGACTACAAGACGACTTAAGAGGCATGACTGTGACCTTTGCTAGAGCCCTGATTTTGTCAGCAATAGCTGCTTTTGCATTTTCTTATGTTGCCAGCAAGGGGCGTTGTTTGCACAGTTCTTCCAAAATTGTACCAGGGAAAATTTATAAGCCTTCGTGCCCTGGTTTATATCACCAGCTGGCAGGGGCTGGAGTGAAAGGTGTAAGATGTCACCGAGGTAAGCTGTTAGCGATCTAGCTCCATTTGTTTGGGAATCTGGTCCCATCGGGGGCTTAGGCAATGACAATTTTGTACTTACAGAGAATGCAAATGCACTGGTTCAGTCCTTTGGTGGAAATGCTGGGCCAGTTGAGTCTGTGCATTTGTTTGTATCAATCACTAAGATCTCTTATAACAGGAGTTCTATTTGCATGGTGTTTTTAAGTCCAATGAGCCAAACGTAACTACAGATCCAATGGTAAGGGTCTTCCCTCCTGGGAAACCCCCAGACTGGGAGTCCAGATACTTGAGTTCTAGGATCTGTTTTGCCAATGACTAGCTAATTAACCAGCTAGGCCTAAAAGTCCTCATCTGTAAAACAAGGGAGTACCTCAATCATCCAAATTCTGTTCTTTGCTGATGTTCTCAGTGGTTTGATTTGCAAGTGTAACTGTACTGTTCTTGTGACGAAGCAGACCTACTGCTTTGGGGACCTACTTGGCCGACCCCCCTTCTTTCTTTCTTTCTTTCTTTCTTTCTTTCTTTCTTTCTTTCTTTCTTTCTTTCTTTTAAATATTTTATTTATTTATTCATGAGAGACACACAGAGAGAGGCAGGCTCCACACAGGGAGCCTGATGTGGGACTCGATCCCAGGACTCCAGGACCACGCCCTGGGCGGAAGGCAGGCACTAAACTGAGCCATCCGGGGATCCCCCGGCCCCCCTCCTTTCAAAGGAAATATACACAGGCTCTTTTTTTGATAGTTTGAACACCTCCAAATAATTAATCAGGAGAGGATACAAATGAGGTCCTTTGTTCTTTCTCTTGTTTCCTTTATTCATCAAGGTCGGGGAAGGCACTGAAAGGAGGCAAACTATGCCAACCTGGAGGCTGAGCAGGGAGTGCCTGGCCTGAGAAGATTGGACTGAATTGGAAGATAATGATCTTTGGTGCTTTCTGACTAGGCCCTGATAACTGAACCTGGGTGCTGGCAGCCTGCTGGAAAGGGAAGATGACCTTCAGGTTGCTGGTGGTCTTTGGCTTCCTGCCAAGGGCCTAGGTGCATATGCAAGCTAGGAACAATTTGCCCCATTAGGCTCTCTTCCTTATCACCCCCTTAAAAGTTAGCCCTCTGTCCTTGCCCCAGAGAGACTCTCAGTCGCTGATCAGCTAGTGTGCAGAGCTGCTTACGTGTTGAAAATAGTTCACAAATTGTGTTAAGCCACTAGGCTCAACGTTCTTAGCACATTTCAATTTTTTAAAAGGAGTTTTTACTCCAGGAGAATTTATGTTGAGCAACCGCATATCTGAAGTCTTCAGTGACAACTTGGTTTATCTTGCACAAGAGTGTGTGCATGCTTATGTGTATTTAGGGGGGCAGAGAAGAAGTGTGTCTAGAAAAGATGAGCACATGGCTTATTAGCCCCCCTTTGGGGGGGGGGGTTTCTAGGATGGAACTAGAACACAGGATCTTTTTTCTTTAAATATTTATTTATTTTATGGAGGGGCATAGAGGCAAAAGGAGAGGGACAAAGAAGCAGATGCTGTGCTGAGTGTGGAGCCCCACGTGAGTCTCCATCTCACAACCCTGAGATCACAACCTGAATTAAAACCAAAAGTTGGATGCTTAACCAACTGAGCCACCCAGGCGTCCCTCAAATATTTTTTAAAAAGAAAATACTGTCATTTAAGCTTTTTGTATATTAAATGGGAGGTGTGGAGATGTTTATGTTGTTGTTGTTTTTTAAAACAAGAATAACACATCAGGTCATTCATCCCTTAAACTAATCTATTGGATTAAATATTTGAAATCAGCAATGCAACTGCACACCATTTCCCACCAATTCCTAGTTTCTTCCTTACTGAGAACTATGGACTGTCACAGGGCCCTAGGAATATCTGTTCCACCTCGGGTTCACAATCCAGTTCTAGAAATATTTGCTAAGCACTTATTACCATCATTCATCACTTCTGAGATGTACCTTTTTTTTTTCCCCTAACATTTTGACATCCCTGAGTTTGGGACATGTCTTCAAATCAGTAGCATATTGTAGCATAATTGTCAGTTTTTAAAAATCTTTCTTAGTGGTGCATAAAATGATGGTATATCTTACAATCAATAGAGTTTTAGATTTGATGAAATATGGCATATGCTAGGCAATGTGGTAAGTGCTGTTAGCGGTGCTTGCATAAAGTACTGTTGGGAGCACAGAGGAGGATCGATGAAATCTGCCCGTGGGGCTGGGAAGGACTTCATAAAGGAGGTGACAGTTGAGCTAGGTCTTGAAGGATAAGAAGGATTTTTCCAGGCAAAGCATGGGAGCAGGGGCAGGGGCATTTCTGGAATGTGAATGTGGAAGATCTATTTGGCTCCTGAGAGGACTCTCGACAACAATGAACAAGAACTCGGGGATGGTACATTTTGCTCATTCTTCAAGTTCCCTTTGAGGTTCTACCCTGAAGACTGTCATTCCAACAGTTTTGTTCGTTTGCAGATAGACTGCAGCATGCAGGTGTCATGACATAAATACCAGGTTTCCAGATAACCAACTACAGGAAAACATTGCACTGGTGCCGGCGTACCTTGGCCACCATCACTTTTGTTTTGGAAACAAAAGAACTAAGAGGTTTTGGTCCTAATACCCAGCTAAGTCCATCGTGAGTGGTCTGGTTTCAGAGATGTGTGAGAAAGAAACACCATGCTGCTCTTCTCTCCGAGGAGCCAGTATAGCACAGAGATTAAGTGCGCAGACTTTGCTTATCCACTTACCAGCCATGTGACCTTGGGTAGCCTGCATAATCTCCTGTAACTCAGTTTCCTCATTTTGTAGGATGGGGTTTATGAATAGTGTTGTTGGGAGGATAACAGGAGATCACCTACAGTCAATAGGCATCACCACCATTGGTGTCATCATTATTATTGCCTGACTGACAAGGGGAAAATTGACCAAGTCTACTTGCTCCTTGCAGCTATTACTGTTGCCAAGCTTTTTACACCAATCGTCCCTCAAACTGTGTTCTCTGGAGAGGATATGGTAAACTCACCCACGGTACATGTATCAACAATGTGTGATGCATCTGAGAAGGTGTGAAAAGTTGCAGGGAGGCTATTTTTATTTTATTTGTATGTGAAGCCTTAAAGCCCAAATGCTGACTGTTGTGATGGACTTCCTGGCCTCAGTATAAATCCTGTAAAGGGAACTTTCTTGGGTCAGGGCCTCCCCAACCCCCTGCCCTCGGGCCGGTGTAAGGCTGGCCCCTGGCCCTGGCAGGCTGACTACCAGAAGGGGGAAGAAAGCCCTGCTCTAGTGCTCCAGTGGGAAAAAGCTCATCTAGGAAAAGGGAATGGAGACAAGAGAGGCTATTATAGTATTTTCCATTTCCCCTTGGCACGGGGATCCATGCAGCTGGGGCCCCACTAGGACAGCTGCTCAGATAAGAATAAGTCATTGTCTTCCCCTTTGTACCCGCAAGACTTGGATGCTAAAGTCCCCCTGGTACTGTAGGTGAGCCCTCCTTTCCACACCAAGCATCAAGGTGCTGTCTCTGTGGTGCAGTGGTCAGGGCAGGGTCCTGCTCTATCTCATTTCCTCCATCTTCACCACCAATCACACCCAGTCTTCTGATGATTGCTACATTTCAGTGGGCTCTGGTTGCCATTCCCCAGGAGACTGGGTTTATATCTGGTTCTCTGAGGTTCCCTTGAAGCTCTTTTTCTTTTTCTTTTTCTTTTTTGCCTTTTAGCTCATACCTATTGACTCCACAGTAGTTGTTGTTGTATACATTCTCAGACCATGTTGGGAGACACACCTGAGAGATTCTCTTAGAGTCACTAGGACCCTAGCTGCAACTGGACTGTTGGTTAAAGCCTAGCTACAAAATCGTATTATGTGTTACACTCCCACTCATGTCGTTTTATGTAATCTGCACAATCCTTGATCATCAGATGACAAAACTGAGGCTCAGAGATATTAAACGATTTATTCAGTATCACTGGCAGTAAGTGGTAGAGTCTAAAATCCAAACCTAGACTGTCCAACTCCACATATGGTGCTTGTTCCATTATATTAGGTCACCTTTCATGCTGAAACTTATGAACCAGAGGTTCAATCACCATAGAGGCTATTTAACTTTCTCAAAGACACTGGTTTATTACTGCAATCTGAGCTCAACTTGAGTCAGCCATTTCATAAATAGCTGAGATAAATAGTCAAGATGCATGTCTTACTGAAAAAGATCATAAAGTGTCCATGTCTTCTGATGGTGGGTTATTAGGCTTACATAAAGGACAAATTTTAAAGATTTTCCTTTGTTTTTTAAGATTTTATTTTGTTAATTTTTTAAAGATTTTATTTATTCATTAGAGACACAGAAATAAAGGCAGAGGCACAGGCAGAGGGAAAAGCAGGCTCCATGCAGGGAGCCCAACGTGGGACTCGATCCCGGGTCTCCAGGATCACACCCTGAGCCGAAGGAGGCGCTAAACCGCTGAGCCACCTGGGCTGCCCCTTTGTTAATTTTTTTAATGTAATCTCTATCCTCAATGTGGGCCTCGAACTCATGACTCTGAGATTAAGAGTCATATGTTCACTGGATGAGCCAGCCAGGTGCTCCTTTAAAGATTTTATTTTATTTTATTTTATTTTATTTTATTTTATTTTATTTTATTTTTTTAAGATTTTATTTTGGGGGCATCTGGGTGGCTCAGTCAGTTAAGCAACCAACTCTTAATTTTGGCTCAGTTCATTATCTTAGTGTCCTGGAATGGAGCCCCACATTGGGCTCTGCACTCAGCAGGGAGTTTGCTTCAGGATTCTCTCCCTCTCTCCCCTCTCCCCATTCACTCTCTCTGCCTCTCTCTTGCTTTAATAAATAAATCTTTTTAAAAATTATTTTTAAATAATCTCTACACCCAATGTGGGGCTTGAACTCACAATGCCGAGATCAAGAGTTGCATGTTCCACTGGCTGAGCCAGCCAGGAGCCCTAGCATCCTCTTCTTATAGCAATGACATTTACTATAATAGTAATGTAAACAAGAACAGTTGAGATGTGAAGCCGAACTAACAGCTTTCTTTTTTTTTTAATTTTATTTATTTATTCATGAGAGACACAGAGAGATAGAGAGGCAGAGACATAGGCAGAGGGAGGAGCAGGCTCCATGCAGGGAGCCCGATGTAGGACCGGATCCTGCGACTCCAGGATCATGCCCTGAGCTGAAGGCAGATGCCCAACTGCTGAGCTACCCAGGCGTCCCGACAGCTTTCTAAGACAAGCTCCAGCACCAATGGAACCAAATTAATAAACAAGCAGGACTCTTGGATTAACATTCTTTGTCACTTTGGGGTCAGATTTTTTTTCTTATAATTCAAAATTACTTATCATATTTCATCCAATACTTATATTTTTCCTCAGGATTTTGCCTCCTAAAGTTTTCATTGAAAGCTGACTCCCTTTTTTTTCTGAGAGAGAGAAAGAACAGAGGGAGAAGGAGAGAGAGAGAACCTTTTTTTGTTAAGATATTATTTATTTGAGAGAGAAAGAGCATGAGCTGAGGGACAGGGAGAGAGTCTCCCCACTGAGCAGGGAGCCCGATGTGGGGCTCCATCCCAGGACCCTGGGATCATGACCTGAGCCAAAGGCAGCCGCTTAAAGAACTGAGACACCCAGGTGGCCTGAGAGAGAGAGAATCTTAAGCAGGCTCCACACCTAGCATGGAGCCCGATGCAGGGCTGGATCTCGTGATCCTGAGATCATGACCTGAGCCTAAATCAAGAGTCAGATGGATGCTTAACCAACTAAGCCACTATGGTACCCTGAAAGCTGACTACTTTTTAAGAAAAAAATAATGCTGTGAGCCCCCTTGCTGCATAGAAAGTGTTAGATATGCTTGATGATTTATATATTTCCATTTTATTCTTTCCTTGATGCCCTGGTAAGTTTCTCAAAGTTACAGTAAATAAATCATATTCTGTTCACTCATAATTGAAATAATTCTTGAAAAAACAAGTTCAGGATCTCTTTAGTAAAATATCTTCAATAACAAGACAAAACATTTTCTTTAGATTTACAAATTTATTCAAGATTTTACAAAACAGTATCTCCCCTTCATATAATGAAGTAGAAGAAAATCTGGAGAGCTGCTTTTGGCGTTCATAAATGTGGGTTATGTCAGCAGAGAGCCTGGAGGCCATTTCTGGGTTTTGAGGTAATCAACCTTTTAAAATGCATAATATACTTTTATGTGGCTTTAATAAGTACAAAAAATATATTTGCATATAGCATAAGGATTTTCCCCCCATAAAACAAGAGTTATCTGAACTCTTTTCCTTTGGGTATATATTAGGGCATGCTTATAAAGAAAGTGCTGAGAGCAAGGGGCTCCAGTTCCTATGCTTATGCCAGGGAAGAGTAGTGTACTAGAAAAAACACAAAATATGGAGTTTGCCTGGTTGGGTTCACTGGTGGAAGATGCTGAGATGGAGTTTGGGGTGCCAGGAGTTTATTAGGGATCAACACCTGTGAAGGAAAAGGAGCTGAAGCAGGACTGAGCAGAGAGAAAAGTCCAATTGCCATGCAAATCCTACAAAGCCTGGGCAACCCCAGGCAGGGAGCTCTGGAGTCTTTTCCATCAGTGACCCATGTAGGGCAGAATGACTGGGCCTTAGTCCCCCTGCCTTACTCGGTCACCAGACACCAGCTGCCTCTGGCAGAGTGTGACCTGGGACAGAGGGACTCTCTGCAGATAAGGTGGACCCTGAAGGTCCTGACAGCTGGAGATGGTCTGCTGACCTCACTCCTTTCTGGGGCAGCAAGTCCTTCCTTGAGGGACATATGGGTGGTGCATTTTGTGGCCTACCACGGTGCCTCCCTCACATCTGTCCTCCTGGATTCCTTTGGGCCTCTCTTTCCGAGGGGCAGAGGAAGAGTTTAGTGAAAAGAATGTACAGCCCCTACCTCTGTGGCTGGTCCTGGGCTGCAATGGATACTCAAAGCCTCCTTCCTTCATTCTCCATTCCAGGTCACACTCACCCTTAGCTACTGCCCTCTGGTGGCCTCAGCTGACCTTCACCTCCAAGGAGACTGAACCCTTCTCTGCCCGGGGCCACTGTACCTGCTCACTTAGTCACCATTGGGCAAGGGAGTACTACTAATATGCCCAAGAGACCTCTCCATACCTCCGTGGTGGAACGGCAGCCCTACCTCTTCCTGGTAATCACCAATTACCCCTTCCAAATCAGTGAGCCCTCTTCTGGCCTGCTGGTCCCCCTGGCATGAGGAGCCTGAAGTGCCCAAGCAATGGCTGTAGCTTACAATTCAATGGGACTCTCGCTGTGCCCCCAGAGAAAGTGTGCCCTCTTTGGAGACCAGATCCTCTAGTCCTATAGAGCTAGAAAGATGGCAAGCACAAAGTTCCTGCATTAGTCAGGATTCAATCAGAGAAGAACCATTTTTGGGGCGAGTGGCACCTGAGTGGTTCAGTGGGTTAAGCATCCGACTCTTGTTTTCACTCAGGTTGTGATCTCAGGGTTGTGGGACTGAGCCACAAGTCGGGCTCCATTCTCAGCTCAGAGTCTGCTTAGGATTCTCTCTCCCTCTCTCTGCCCCTCCTGCTGGTGCTCTCTCTCTCTCTCTCTCTCTCTCTCGTTCTCTCTCGCTCTCTCTCAAAAACATATAGATCTTTAAAAAAAGAGAGATTTTATTTTCATATCTCTTTAATATACATCTATCTGTTATCTGTCTATCTGTCCATCTATCTATGTGTCTATATATCAGTTGACATCTAGAGATTTCACCTGCTGCTTAAATAGCCTCCGGAGCCTTCACATCTAATGCTGGGCTTGAAGTCTGCAGGGTGTCAGGAGGAGACAATGTAAAGTGGGAAAGAACAAGGACAAACTAGAACCCAGAAGCATGAGCTGGAACCCAGCAGGAAGATGAAGTGGAGTCTATATCAGTTTCTTTTATTTTTTTAAAGATTTTATTTATTTACTCATGAAAGACATGGGGGGAGGGCAGAGACATAGGCAGAGGGAGAAGCAGGCTCCATGCAGGGAGCCTGATGTGGGACACGATCCCGGCACCCCAGGATCACGACCCGGGCCGAAGGCAGATGCCAAACTGCTGAGCCACCCAGGGATCCCCCTCTATATCAGTTTCTCATTGTCTCCAATGTTGATAATATGGCTATCCGGCAGGAGGAGCTGGTGCTCCTTGCCCAAAACCACACAAACACACACACATACACACACACACACACACACACACACACACACACGCCAGGGACTCTGGTCCAGGAGTCTGAGAAGCTAAAGGAAGGTTGAGGAGCAGGTGTGGCAGCATCTGCAGCCTGGTCTTCACCCTGCACCAGGGAGACGAGCCACTGGATATGCAGCAATGTAAGTGGGCCACCGCTACATGTGGTGCCCCTGCACTGAATCTCCATCACAGAAACGAAATGTTAGGCTCCCGCTTCAGTACGGCCCACCAGATCTGTAACACACGTCACAGATGAAGGAATTGGGACATGCAGCTCAGTCTGCGTAAGTTGTCACATTACACACTCCCTGCTGTCCCTTGCAGGGTCATTGGAATGACAGTAACTGGAAACACTCCTGTTACCATTCATTGATTTCCAGATGCCATATTCTCGTCACAGAGAACCCAGTGCTGTGCAAAATTCTTTGATTTGGTATGTGTACCCTGTCCTGGCAAATGGCACTCCGCTCTCACGGAGTGTTGCTTCCTTCAGCCAGCTATCTAGACGCTTTATCGGACCAGCAGCTTCTGAAGAGTATAGTATGCGATACGACCACTGGGTCCCATGTTCCTGGGTTTGCTCTTGTACCCTCTTGTTGTGAAGTTGGCCATTTAGGTCTGACATGATGTTATATGGGACCCTATGCTAAGGGATCGAATACCCCCCTAACTCTTGTAAAGGTGCCGGCTGAGGCCCTGCAGGCATGAAAGCTAAACCTGTCCTTGAAATGTGTATCTATTCCTATGAGAACGAACCATTGGCCCTTTCAGGATAGCAGGGGCATAACGTCGTGGCCAGTTGGTCTCCTCCAGGAATGGTGTTGTAGCAGGGGCCCCCTTGTTGATCTCTGGACTTGGTAGGTTGAACATTCTGCGGCGGCAATAGCTTGATTGGCCTTGGTAAGTGGGAGTCCCTGCCATTGGGCCATGCACAGGCTCCATCTCTGCCACTGCAGGCACTCAGTTCCTGTACCCACTCGGTTCCTGATCCTTTACATCATCACTGGGGCAGCCAGCAAAAAAGACTGATGTCAACTGCCCGGCCATTTTGTCTACTTGGCTGTTCAGTGCCTCCTCTGAGCTATATGCTCTCTGGTTGGCGTTAACACGCGATTCCAAATCACCCTCGAAGCCCACTCCCACATGTGCCATACACATGCCTCTGCCTCCTTCTTCCTAGTCTTTCAGTCTTTATCCTTCTAAACCACCAACTAGTTAGCGAGGCCATTCACCACTGACCACAAAGTCATAAAGATTTTGAACTCTGGCCATTTCTCTTTGCAACCAAGGTGGATGAATAAGTATATCAGCTCTACCTGCTGGGAGGATTCACCTGGCACTGCCTTTCACACCCTCCACTCTCCAAATGAGGTAATGATTCACCCCTTGTCCACTTTTGACTTGTACCCACGCACTGACCCAGGTCATCCATAAACCAAGCTTTTTCCTCCTCATTCAGTTGATCTGACAGGGTCCATGGAGCTGGAGGCATGAACTGAAAGAAGTGTGCTACCTTATCTTGCAGTTGACCTGTGCCTTTGGTCCTGTTCCTGATCGCTCCCCTTTCAGCTTTTAATGGATTATTGCTGGGTCTGCCTGAATTTAGGATTTAGTGGATCTGATAAAAGCCAGCTCTTGATAGTTCTAGTTGCATGCTTACTTGGTGTCCCACAGTCAGGTGTTTTATCTTTACCAGGGCCCAGCTGCATATTAGAAGTTGCTTTTTTTAGTGGGGGGAGGGGCTGAGGGAGAGGGAGAGAATCTCAAGCAGGCTCCATGCCCAATGCAGAGCCTGACGTGGAGCTCTACCCCATGACCTGAGATCATGACCTGAGCCGAAATCAAGAGTCAAGGATGCCTGGGTGGCTCAGAGGTTGAGCATCTGCCTTCAGCTCAGGCCGTGATCCCCAGGTCCTAGGATGGAGTCCCACATTGGGTTCCCCGCAGGGAGCCAGCTTCTCCCTCTGCCTATGTCTCTCTCTCTCTCTCTCTCTCTCTCTCTCTCTCTCTGTGTGTGTGTGTGTGTGTGTGTGTGTGTCTAATGAATAGAGTCTTTAAAACAACAACAAAATCAAGAGTCAGATACTTAACCAACTGAGCCACCCAGGTGCCCCCTCAGAAATTGTTTTTTCAAAAGGCATGTGGTTCTCTTCTGCAGATGGTATGGTCTTGCTCCAGAACCCCATGGGCCTGCATTGTGATTCTCCCACAGGATTTTGCCAAAGATTCCATACTGCATCTTTCCCCAGCACCAAAACCTACAAGACTATAGATGTGTTAAATTGTGCAATCCAAGGGGCAGGACAGCTTGTATGGCAGCCTGGACCTGCTGCAGAGCCCCTTACTGCTCTGGGCCCCTGTTATAGCTAGGAGCCTCCCTTGTCACCTGATATAAGGATGAAGCCTAATCCTTAGGTGTGGGACACCCTGCCTCTAGAACCAAAGAGGCCTGCTAAGTTTCGTGATTCCCTGCTTGTGGCAAGAGTTGCAATGCACAAGTTGTCCTTTACTTCAGCGGGAATGCCCCAGCGTACCTATGACCACTGGACCTCTAAAAATTTTATTGATTTGATAAACCTCTGAATCTTTATGGGCTTCATCTCTCACCCCTGAGAGCGCATGTGTCTTACCAGGAGGTGGCACACTAGCCACCTCTCGCTCTTCCAGCCTGATCAACAAGACGTCATCAATGTAATAGGCTAGTATGATGTTCTGTTGGATGTCCAGATGATTCTATCTCTTCAGACTAAATTAGGACAGGGATGCCTGGGTGGCTCAGTGGTTGAACATCTGCCTTCAGCTTAGGACATGATCCCGGGGTCCTGGGATGGAGTCCTTCATCGGGCTCTCCACGAAGAGCCTGCTTCCCCCTCTGCCTGTGTCTCTTCCCCTCTCTCTGTGTCTCTCATGAATAAATAAATAAAATATTTTTTAAAAAAGACTAAATTTGGACAGAGAGTAGGAGAGCTAATATAGCCTTGGGACAAAATTGTAAATGTATACTATTTGGTATTCCATTTAAATGACAACTCTTGGGATCCCTGGGTGGCGCAGCGGTTTGGCGCCTGCCTTTGGCCCAGGGCGCGATCCTGGAGACCCGGGATCGAATCCCACATCAGGCTCCCGGTGCATGGAGCCTGCTTCTCCCTCCGCCTGTGTCTCTGCCTCTCTCTCTCTCTCTGTGTGACTATCATAAATAAATAAAAAAAATTTAAAAAAAATAAATAAATGACAACTCTTTCTGGTTCTCTTTTCTGATTGGGACAGAAAATAAAATATTGGAGTGGGGGGCGCCTGGGTGGCTCAGTCAGCTAAGCATCTAACTCTTGATCTCAGCTCAGGTCTTGATCTCAGGGTCATGAACTGGAGCCCCACATTGGGCTCTGTGGTGGCATGGAACCTACTTTAAAAAAAGAGAATAAAATATTTGTGAAGTCAATGGCCATAACCATGTATTTGGGGTTATATTAATCTGCTCCCACAAAGATACCACATCTAGCACAGTAGCTGTGATCAGAGCTACTATTTGGCTGAGATTGTGGTGGTCTATAGTTATCTCCCATCTGGTTTCTGCACTAGTGGAGATACAACGAGAATCACCACCCTGCATCCTTTAGATCCTTATGGGTGGTACTAATCTCCACAAACACCACTGCCCTCATGTGATGATTTGCTATCTTGGCTGCAGGGGGCGGGCAGTAGTGGTGGTGGTGGTTTAGTATCAGAGCCTTCCATTCCCCACTTTGATAGCTCTTATCTCACTGGCCAAAGAAAGATACATAGCGGTGGTTGTAGCAACCACCAGTTATTCAGTTAAAATCTCCATTTATTGCATGGTCCTCATATGTTCCCGCTGTCACAGGGGGCCATGAAGATGTTTTGGGTCTCCAGGTGTCCATGTCAACTCAGACTGTATGTCCAATAATTTTCACAATGTATAACTAAAGACCCTTTCTCTAGTGTTTAATTATCCAAATAACTGGCCAGAGGTGCCCACTATAGTGCATACTTGCTGTGGGATTGCAGGGCCCTTTCTCCAGGGACCTGGCCACCTACTCTAATCAGTGAGTTCTGGGTTCAAAAACTGGCTCAGGTCTGGAAATGGGACAGAGGATCATGAACATTTATTGAAATGACTGTCCTCAGCCTCCCAGATTTTTTCTACTATTACGAGTTGAGTAGTACCCTTTTCAGGTACCAAAAATTCCACCCCTAGGGATGCCATGTTCTATCAATCATCTCCAGAACTCTGGGGCAGGCCCACATAGACTTTGTCTTCTTATAATTGCAACCTCCAGGCTTCTGGAGATTAAACCCCACCACCTGGGCTCTGTGGTTTTGGGTCTTATCATATACGATGTTGTATCAGTGAGCTGAGGTTATAACAGCGTTTTCTACTGTCAGTCCTGAATGGGAGAGGGGGCCAACACTGAACTTGGCAGTCATATTGATAGCTCTCTTACCAGCACATTCCTGATGGCCTTGTTAAATAGTGTGTTCTCCCTGTGGAATCCAATCTTCTGGTGGGTCTCGTGGCTGTTCATAGTAGTATCCATGCCAGCATGCCCACCTCCTTGAGTCTTCTGATCTCAACTTGCCACAGCAATTCTGACCTTTCACCTCTACTCAGCATAGGCTTTCACATTTTCCTTCTAGAAGCCATCCTAGTAGAAAATCTGCACCAATTCCTGCAACCCCTAACAGAGTGTTACATCCGGTATGTCAGGAAAGCACTCCAGAAATTCAATAACCTCTTAGAAAATGTCTCTGTCCCAACCGTCGTCAGACACCCTCTCCAGTCTCACGTATACCCCATTCTTCTGTGGTTACGAGCCAGATACTTCTTGCAGTTTCTTTGGAGTATAATCCCTTTCCTCCCTTGTCAGCACATCCCCAAATGGTGACACTTAGACTTTCCCTTCCTATGAGGCTAGTGCAGAAAGGGAGGTGGGGGTGGTGTTGGGTGCTGAGAGGTAGCACATGTTGCCTTCTGGGGAAAGGCCTCTGCGTGTTCCGCCAGCATGAGGGCGAGAGGGGGTGGGTAGCTCTTGATAGGGGTAGGGTAGCACCTATTGGCTCATAAGGTTCAAGGAAGTTGGGGGGGTCAAAAATCTTTGTAAGTACTCACTTAGGAGACCCCATCCACGTATCGGTATGCCAGATGTCTGCAACCAAGGGCTTTGTCTTGATTGGCTATTTTACCTTAGTTATAGTTTAGCCAATCTGACAATGAAGTCCTGGGTTTCATTCTCTGCCTTCCTCATACATGAGATGAGAGCTCTTCTGTATGTAGCCAAAGAGGACTTCTTGGCTTTCCTACCTGGCTTTCAGTTATCTATTACCCTCAGCAGTTCATTAAATCTGTGGTCATCTGACCTTGTTAGCCATGCAGTTAATATTACACACACACACACACTCACATTCTTATATTTGAATAAAGTATAGGCATTATTTCGTAGGATATATGACAGGATGGTTTAATACATGTACCATTGTGAAATAATTACCACAATCAAGTTTAATTAACACATCCATCACCATACACAGTTAGCTTCTGTGTGTGGTAAGAATTATTAAGATCTACTCTCTCAGTGCATTTCAAGTATACAACACAGTATATTAACTATTGTCATCACCATGCTATAAAATATGTCCCCAGAATTTGTTCATCTTTTAGCTGAAAGTTTGAGATATTTGACCAACATTTCCCCACCTCCCCCAGTCCCTGGTAACCGTGGTTCTACTCTCTGTTTCTATGAGTTTCACTTTTTCATATTTCATAAATAAACCAGACCATACAATATTTGTCTTTCTGTGCTTGCCTTATTTCACATAGCATTATGTCCTCTGGGTTCATCCATGTTGTTACAAATGACAGGACTGCTTTCTCTTTTATAACTAAATAATAACCACTATATACATATAGCTAAATAATATTCATTATTATTTAGTGAATATACCACACACACACACACACACACACACACACACACACCACATTTCCTTTATCCATTCATCTGTCAATGGACATTTAGGTTGTTTCCATATCTTGGCTACTGTGAATAATGCTGCATTGAATACAGGTGTATGGATATCTCCTCAAGATACTGGTTTCATTTCCATTGGATTTGTATTCAGAAGTGAGATTACTGGATCATATAGTAGTTCTACTTTTAATTTTCTGAAGAACCTCCATACTGTTTTCCACAGTGGCTCTACCAATTTATATTCCTACAGTGTACAAGATTTCCATTTTCTCCACATATTCACCAACATTTGTGATCTTTCTCTCTCTCTCTTTTTATTGTGTAGTGCTTTATGGGACAAGTAAAGGAGATTGGATTTTATTCTGAGTGTGATGGGATATCACTTCAGTGTATCTTAAAACAGCTTTATCAAGGCATAAATAATAGAATACAAAAAATTGCACATATTTGAAGTGTATAATTTGATATATTTTAACAGACGTGTATGCCTATTACACCGTCACCACAATCCACAAACAATCAAGTAGTGAACATATATGTCACTCACTGTGTCAGTTCTTCTTCACCTGATTAGCTCAGCCCCACCCAGGATAATTTCCCTTTTGGCTGATTTAGTCAACGAATTACTGATTTTATTCATTGATTTTTGCTTTGATTTTTTAAAGACTTATTTTTTAATAAGTCTTTTTTAAATTTTATTTATTTATGATAGTCACACAGAGAGTGAGAGGCAGAGACATAGGCAGAGGGAGAAGCAGGCTCCATGCAGGGAGCCGGACGTGGGATTCGATCCCAGGTCTCCAGGATCACGCCCTGGGCCAAAGGCAGGCGCTAAACTGCTGCGCCACCCAGGGATCCCTGATTTTTGCTTTAATTTTTTTATTTGAGTAAAGTTGACACACATATATCATCTCTCTTTTTAATAAGAGTCATCCAAACAGGTGTGAGGTGATATCTCATTGCAGTTCTCATTTGCATTTCCCTCTTAAGTGGTGTTGATTGCCTTTTCATGTACCTGTTGGCCATTTTATATCTGCTTAGGAAAAGTGTCTATTTAGGGGCACCTGGATGGCTCAGTTGGTTAAGTGTCTGCCTTCGGCTCAGGTCATGATCTCAGGGTTCTGGGATCAAGCCCCACGTTAGGCTCTCTGCTCAGTAGGGAGTATGCTTCACCCTATCCCTCTGTGTGCTCTCTCTCTCAAATAAGTAAAATCTTTAAAAAAAAAAAAAAAGGAAAAGTGTCTATTCAGGTCCTTTGCCCATGTTTTGATTGGATTACTTGGGGGGTGGTTTTGTTTGTTTGCTGTTGAATTGTATAAGTTCCTTATATATTTCAGATATAAACTCCTTATCAGACACATGGCTTGCAAATATTTTCTCCCATTCTCTAGGTTGTTTGTTTTTGTTTTTGTTGTTGTTGTTGTTTCCTTTGTTGTGCAGAAGCTTTTGAGTTTGAGGTAGTCCCACTTGATTACTTTTGCTTTTGTTCTTGTGCTTTTACGATCATATACAAAAAATTATTGCCAAGATCAACATCAAGGGACTTTTCCCCTATGTTTTATTCTAGGAATTTAACGGTTTGAGGTCTTACACTTAAGTCTTTAATCCATTTCAAGTAAACTTTCATGCATGGTGTAAGATAAGGGTTCAATTTCATTCTTTTGCCTGTGGTTTTCCAGTTTTTCCAACACCATTTATTAAAGACGCCTTCCCTTCCCCAACATGTATTTTTGTACCTTTGCCAGAGAATAGTTGATTATATATACATAGGTTTATTTCTGGGTTCTCTATTCTGTTTTATTGATCTCTGTGTCTGCTTTTATGCCAGTATCATACTGTTTTGATTGCTATGGCTTTGTAACATAGTTTGAAATCAGGAAGTATGATGCTTCTGGTCTTGTTCTTCTTTCTAAAGACCATTTGGCTATTTGGGGTCTTGTGGTTCCATATGAATTTGAGTATAGTGTCTCCTACTTTTCAAAAGATGTCATTGGGATTGTGAGAGGGGATTATATTGAATCTGTAGATTGTGTTAGGTGATATGAACATTTTAACAATATTAATTCTAATGAATACCAACACAAAATATCTTCCCATTTATTTGTGAGTTTTCCAATTTCTTTCATTGCTGTCATGGTTTTCAGTGTATAGATCTTTGAGGTGCTTGGTTAAATTGATGCCTAAATAGGATTGTTTTCTTAATTTCTTTTTTAGATAGTTCATTATTATGTATAGAAATGAAACTGATTGTTAATTTTGTATCCTGCAACTTAACTGAATTAATTTCTTAATTCTGACAGCTTTTTGATGGAGTCTTTAGGGTTTTCCATATATAAGATCGTGTTGTCATATATCATATATAAGATCATGTTGTCATATATCATATATAAGATCATGTTGTCTACAAGAAGAGACCATTTAACTTCTTCCCTTCTGATCTGAATGCCTGTTTCTATTTCTTGCCTCATTGCTCTGCTAGGATGTCCAGTACGATGTTAAATAGAAGTGGTAACAGTGGGCACCCTTGTCTTGCTCTTTACCATTGAGTATGAAGTTACTGTAGGTTCATCATACATGGCCTTTCTTATGTTGTGACCTTCCTTTTATATCCAATTTGTAGAATTTTTAAAAATTAACTTGTTGGAGAGAGAGGAGAGAGAGAGAGAGACAGAGCAGGGATAATGGCAGAGGGAGAAGCAGACTCCCCACAGGGAGCCTGATGCGGGGCTTGATCCCAGGACCCCAGATTCATGACCCAAGCCAAAGGCAGATGCTTAACCGAGTCACCCAAGAGTCCCAATTTGTTGAGTTTTTATCATAAAAAGATGTTCCATTTTCTCAGATTCTTTTTCAGCATCAATTGAGGTGGTCAATTTTATTCCTTATTCTATGAATGTAGTGTATCACATTGATTGATTTATGTATGTTGAACAATCCTTGCATCTCAGGGATCACTCCCACTTGATCATGGTGAATGATCCTCTTAATGTTCTGTCGAATTCAGTTGGCTGGTATTTTGTTGAGGATTTGTGCATTTATGCTCATCAGGGATAGAGTTCTATCATTTTCTCCTCTCTGTATTTCAAATGTATTATATATCACGCCCACTAGTGCATTTCCAATACACCTCAGGTGAAAGTTTTAATAACTGGGCTGCCGCCTGGTGCCAGAGATGGCTGTGCTCTCCCTCCCACTAGTGAGGGAGTTCTCATTGCCACTGAGAGGTGAGTGATCCAGCCCCCAAAGCTCCTTTGACTGGCTCTTTTTCAGACTGGTCCCAGTCCCTATTGTCACAGATTGTGTTCACTAAAGCATACACGTAGTTGGAGTTTGGGATGCAAGGTATTTATGAGGGGTACAGCTTGTGCAAGGAAGGGGGAGAGGGACAATAGAGAGCAGAGGGAGAAATCGAACTGCTAAGCAGGTTCAACAAAGCCTTCACTAGCCCAGCAAGGAACTCGGGAGCAAATGGTGCTTATCAAAACACCCTGTATCAAGCCAAAACGGCTCTTCCCTGAAAAGCCCCCTCCCTTTCAGTTATCAGATAGATGCAGTTATCAGATTCCTGTCCCAGGAAAGGTACAACCTGGCGGTGAGGTGACTCTGCAGCCATGCAAAGAGCTGACAGCTGGAGGCTGTTTGCTGTCTGAACTCTCCTCAGCTGGGCAGCATGTCGTTCCTTGAGGAGGGATTAAGGTGGAATATCTCAGGGTCAACCATGGTTAGGAGATGAGGGTCTGAGTCCTGACTCACTGACTTGCTATGTGATGCTACACAAAGTCCTCTGCATTGCCGAATCTCTATGAAAATACTTCCCTCGTGGGGCAGTTATCAGGGGATTCACTGAAGCAATGCACAGAGCATGGTAGCATTTTTTATAAACTCTAAAGTGTAAATGTGAGCTTTTATTGTAGGAAAAGTTCACAGTAACAGGGATTCAGAGATTTTTCTTTTCTCTGGCCTACTTCTGCTTTTTTCAGCCACCGAAATTCAAACAAATGATACATTGAATAATGTCTCTGCATTTTTTTTCTGTTTTGGGGGTATTTAATATCCATTCATATAAATATCCAAGTTGGACTTAAATTTGGATATCCAATAATGCCTAATAAAGAGCTTGGCACTCGATAAGTAAATAGTTGCTCAATGAATGAATGGGGAGGATTATGCCCACTTTAGAGGAGAAAATAATGTTTTCAGAAAATTATAATAAAAATAATAAATCTAGGGGGTGCCTGGGTGGCTCAGTGAGTTAAGTGGCCGACTCTTGATTTCTGCTCAGGTCATGATCTCAGGGTCGTGAGATCAAACCCTGCATCAGGCTCTGTGCTCAGTAGGGCATCTGCTGGAGATTCTCTCCCTCTCCTTCTGCCTCACTCCCCTCATGGGTGCACACTCTCTTTCTCAAATAAATAAATCTTTAAAATAATAATAATAATAATAATAAATCCAGAATATTTTATTTTTACCATATAGGAACATTATGGGTAGACCAACAGGTTAGGAAATCCTCTAGTTTGACTCTGACATGACCACCGGGCTGAAAATTTCCCATCAGATGAGTCTCGCATCATCAGAGACAACAGCCATTTGCTTCCTTGTAACCGGCACAGATTGTTAGCAGGATTTTACCTGGTTGTTTGACTATATGCTCCATTCAAGTAAGCTCTTGTTTAGATAGACAATGCATCTCACTATCCTGTGAGGATCAAATGCAACCGTGTACATAAGAAGCTTTGTAAGAAGCTTCATTTTCATTAATATTATTCTCTGCCCCACCATTCCCTGCTTTAAATGTCATCTCAAGCCACTGTAAGGAAGTCCTGTCCTTAAGGCCTTGCTCAAAAGTGTCCCTTTCTCTCTGAAGGCTGGACTTTATTTCCCCCTTTCTTTCCTACCAAACAATAAGCTCGTTGATTGTCACAGTACTGATCTTGAAAAATATTTGTTGACCACTTGACTGAATGAAATATTTCTTTTTTTTTAAAAGATTTTATTTATTTTATCATGAGAGACATGGAGAGAAGCAGAGACATAGGCAGAGTGAGAAGCAGGCTCCATTCAGGGAGCCCGACGTGGGACTTGATCCCAGGACTCCAGGATCATGCCCTTAGAGGAAGGCAGATGCTCAACCACTGAGCCACCCAGGTGCCCCCTAAATGATATATTTCTAAAAGGCAATAAAAAGAAGTGGATTTTTTTGTTTTGGTTTGGTTATTTTGCTGAGTGGAAGGCCTCATTTGGCCCCACTCTGTTAAATGTGCCAGCTCTGAGAAAACTGAACCACTTTCTTTCTACCCTAGGCTTTCCCCAAATTTGATGGAACTTGATAGAGAAGCTGTTTTTCTTTTTTATAGTATGATTTTCAGTTTTATTTAAGCTTTTCTCTCTTTCTCTTTCTCTCTAGATATAGAGACATCATATATATATATATGTATATATATATATATATATATGACTTCTTCTACTTAAATTTTCTGTACAAAGTCATTGCCAATAAATATGGTCATTGATGGCTAGAGCTTAAATAACCAAAATACATTTGAAAAGTTGCAGTCTTGGAGTGCCTGGCTGGCTCAGTTGGTGGAGTATGCGACTCTTGGCCTTGGGGTTGTGAGTTCAAGCCCCATTTTGGATGTTCAGAGAGTCCTTAAAAATAAAATCTTTAACAACAACAAAAAAAGTGCTGCATTCTTGGGCCCCTCCTTCCCCCAAACATAATAACTAACAATATCATAATTTTCTTTTTTAAAAAAGGTTTTTATTTATTTATTCATGACACACACACACACACACACAGAGAGAGAGAGAGAGAGAGAGAGAGAGAGAGAGAGAGAGGCAGAGACACAGGCAGAGGGAGAAGCAGGCTCCATTCAGGGAGCCCGACGTGGGACTCGATCCCAGGTCTCCAGGATCACACCCCGGGCTGAAAGCAGCACTAAACCACTGAGCCATCCGGGCTGCCCCATAATTTTCATGTATAAACAGTATTTGAAAAAAAATCTTATCTCAAATCAAGCACAAAAAATCCACACCACCACCTCCTTTGAATTGCAATACTACCATTACTTTGTACAATGTTTATACATAGAATGTAATGGCTTCCAAAACACTTGCTGTTTACTTTAATTACTGTTACCTTTGCAGAACAGTATGACATTATAGAGATCGTTTTGCTTTTATTATGGAAACTGTCAAACATACACCAAAGTAGAATAATAAAATGAACCCCCATGTACAAATCGCTCAGCTTCGGTAATTACCAACACATGGCCCAACTCATTTCATAAATACTCCCTCCCTTCTTCCTTACCCAACTCCTACTGGACAATTTCAAAGCAACCTATCATTTCACCTGTGAGCACTTCAGTTTATAGAAGCTGTTTTGAAAGAAGCATTTGCCATGTCTTATTTACTGGCGTATATAGCAATGTTAGTCCCCTTGAGGAAAATATAAAATCATAGAGTCTCAGCAAGGCAGCATTGATATTTAGTCCTACATTTTTAAAAAGCTTTTACTTTTTAAGTCCTCTCTACATGCCATGTGGGGCTCATACTCACAACCCCAAGATCAAGAGTTGCACACTCTACTGACCAAGCCAGCTCTACATCTTTTAAAAGCTGCTTAAGAACAACACACATATTTCTTATCTCACAGTTTCAGGACTGCTGGCCTGGCTTAGCTGGGTCCTTTGCTTCAGGGTCTCTCACAAGGCTGCAATCACAGTGTTGGCTGGTGCTGGGGTCTCACTGGGGAAGACTCAGCTGGGGAAGGATCCAATTCCAGGATCTCACGGTTGCTGTTAGGATTCAGTTCCTTTCCTTTTTTTTTTTTTTAAGAATTTATTTAGGAAAAAAAAAAAAGAATTTATTTAGGGATGCCTGAGTGGCTCAGTGGTTGAGCATCTGCCTTCAACTCAGGGCATGATTCCAGAGTCCCGGAATCGAGTCCCACATGGGGCTTCCTGCATGGAGCCTGCTTTTCCTCCCTCTGCCTGTGTCTCTGCCTCTCTCTCTCTCTCTCTCTCTCTCTATCTCTATCTCTCTGTCTCTTGTGAATAAATAAATATTTTCAGAGAGAGAGAGACAGGCAGAGACACAGGCAGAGGGAAGAGAAGCAGGCTCCATGTGGGACTCGATCCCGGGGCTCCAGGATCACACCCTGAGTCCAAGTCAGACACTCAAGCACTGAGCCACTCAGGTGTCCCAGGATTGAGTGCCTTGAAGCCTGACTTGCACTAAGGATCTTGGTCCCTTGCTGGCAGTTGGCCAGAAGCTCACCTCATCTTGCCTCAAAGGCCTTCCTAACATGCCTGCTTGCTTCGTCAGAGCATGCAAGCTTGAAAGGCAATCGTCTTTCAACAGGATGGAACAGGATGGAAGTTAGAATCTCGTGTAATATCATCATGTATGTGACATCCCACAACCCCTGCCACATTCTGCCCATTAGAAGCAAGTCACAAGTCTCTACCACACTGGAGGAGAGACGATGACACAAGGTGTGGATGCCAAGAGATGGGATCATTTGGAGCATCTCAAAGCCAACATATCACACCTGAAATGCTTGAGGATGGTTGATAAGATCAAGGTTCAAAACAGCCCTCACTGTCACATCCAATCACTCAGGAGCAGGGCTCTACTAAGATTGGATGTGGCCAAAGATGAAGTTGGTACAACAGGTCTCTTGGTCACACTCCACTGATCTGATCGTCTGAACTAATGGATGCTTCCCAGTCTCTCTGTGGATGTGCTCACTAATGCCCAAGACGGCCCTACAGGGGAAGGGGAAAGCTTCTCTGAAGCCAGCCCTGGACAGTTCTGTCTCTCCATTTGGGTGGTATGCCTCCCACAATTCACCTGAGTTTGTCCCTGTCTTATGTCTCCCAAAGTTGAGTCTTGTCAGTTGAGTCTTGTCCCTGCTATTAACAAAACACCACAGACTGGGTGACTCAACCGGTAAGTTTATTTCTCACACTTCTGGAGGCCAGAAGTCCAACATGACATGCCAGTGTGGCTGCATTCTGGGGAAGGCCACCTTCTAGATCGCAGACTGCCAACTTCTCACTATGTCCTCACATGGTACAAAGGGTGAGGGAGCTCTCCAGAGACCCTTTTACTTATTTTTTTTTCAAAAATTTTTTTCAAAAATGTTATATATTTATTTGAGAGAGAGAGAGAGAGAGAGAGAGAGAGAGAGAGAGAGAGAACTCTGCATGCATGAGCAGGAGGAGGGGTAGAGGGACCAGCAGATTCCCCCCACTGAGCAGGGAGCCTGATGTGGGACTTGATCCCAGCACCCTGAGATCATGACCTGAGGCTGAAATCAGCCACTTAACCCACTGAGCCACCCAGACACCCTTCTGGAGCCCCTTTTATACGGCATTAGTCCCATTCATGAGGGCTCTGTCTTTATGTCCTAATCAACTTTCAAAGACCCACCTCCAAATACAATCACCTTGGAGGTTAAAAGATCAACATATGAGATGTTGTGGGGACACATTCTGACCATAGCAGTAGCCAGACCTGGTGACACTAGTTATGGTAATTATATTGTATAACTAAATATTACATAAATCGAATAGATACGGCTCTGGGAAAATGTGTTTTATACAAGCTAAGTTTAATGCTTATAGAAATTATTTAAAAAGATTCAAGTTGCTTAAACATCATTGCTAATTTAGTTGTGGTTGAGACATCTGTAAAGATTGGGAAAAATATGAGTATCTAGAAATATTCTCTTCTCAAGTTTCTTTGCCCATGTCTTTAAGTCCTTTATTCATTTTAAATAAACAGAAACTGGAAATAGACGAAGCATAAATGTGTTGTTTAAACAAGAAGAACAAGGAGAAAAACCCATCAGCATATTCACACTTGGATAAAAAAAAAGGCTTGGCCTTAAGTCAATAGATTGGTGAGCAAATACACAAGTCTTAATGTAGAATAAAATGTTCATGTATCTTTTTTCCTCCATAATTTTGTAGTTGGCGTATATTGCTTTTTTTAATTTTGTTTAAGATTTTATATATTTATTTGACAGAGAGAGAGAGCTCAAGCAGGGGGAGCGGCAGGTGGAGGGAAAGGGGGAAGCAGGCCCCCCCACTGAGCAGGAAGCCTGATGTGGGACTCATTCCCAGGACTCTGAGATCATGACCTGAGCCAAAGGCAGATGCTTAACCAACTGAGCCACCCAGGTGCAGCTGACTGGTTTTTTGGTTTTTTGTTGTGTTGTTTTGTTTTAGTAAGTTCTAGGCCCGGTGTGGGGCTTGAGCTCATGACTCTGAGATCAAGAGTCACGTGCTCTACCTACTGAGCCAGCCCTGTCTCTCCTGTAGTTTGGTATTGATGGAGCTCCTGTATCAGAACTATTGACAATCTCCTTGTTTAGCCTGTAGGCATCCCAGGGAAGGGCTGGCTTCCTATCTGCCTTTCGTTTTGCTCTCCTTCCAGATACTACCATCCCGTTTTCCCAGCTTTCACTGGTTAGTGTCCCCTGATGGGTAACTGGCTCTATTCACCCATGGTCTGGTGGCTGGAGAGCCAGCTGAGTGCCTTGCAGATGGAATACCCAGCTTCTCCCACCTCAAGATGTTTCAGGTGAAACTCTAGAGCCATCGAAGCGCTTGGCAAATCATATCATGGCTGTGGATTTGGGACAACTCGAGGACCTTAGAATAGAGGCCCGAAGGGCTTCAAATCTAGCTGTGTTCACAGGCTCGCCATTAGACCTGCATGTCTCCAGGAGAGTCCTAGCTGTCGGGTCTCCCGCAAATAGGATCTATGACCCAGTAATCTTCCCTGATCTGTCCTAATTGTTTTTTTTTGTAATAGTTTTATTGAAATATAATTCATACCCAAACCACCCATTTAATGTGTGCAATTCAATGATTTTTAGCCTATTCGCAAGCTTGTGCAACCCACACCACTATCTAATTTTAGAACATTTTCATCACCCCAAAAAGAAAGCTTGTGCCCATCAAGCAGTGGCTTCCCATTTCCCTTCCTCCCAGCCCCTGTCAAACACCAATCAGCTTTCTGTCTCTGTGGACTTGCCTGTCTAGATATTTTATATAAATAGAAACTTAGGGGCACCTGGGTGACTCAGTGGTTGAGCATCTGCCTTTGGTTCAGGTTGTGATCCCAGGGTCCTGGGATAGAGTCCCACATTGCGCTCTCTGCAGGGAGCCTGCTTCTCCCTCTTCCTATGTCTCTGCCTCTCTCTGTGTGTCTCTCATGAAAAAATAAATAAAATCATTAAAAAATGAAAATAAGTAGAAACATACAGTGTGTGATCTTTTACAAATCCTTTCTTTCACCGAGTGTTTTTGAGGTTCATCCACACTACAGCATGTATCAGTACTGCACTCTTGTTTATGGCTAAATATGTCCATTGTATAGACATACCACTTTTTGTTTATTCAGTCATCTGTCAATGGACATTTGGGTAATTTCCACCATTTTTTTTTGCTACAATGAATAATGTTGCTATGAATACTCATGTACAAATTCCTGTGAGAACGAACGCTCTCACTTCTCTGGGAGTGGAATGGCTGGGTTGTAAGGTACCTCTGTATTTAACCTGTCAGGGAACTCTGGATACATTTAATAGAAAATCAATTCTTAATTATCAGCACGTAAATTTTTAACTTTATGGATTATTCACTCTCCAGGTTAATCTCACACTTGCATCCCTGCTATTCACATATCTCATGATAATTTGGTGTCTACTTAGGAAATAAAAGCAAATTTAATGATTAACCTAATCACAAATGAAATTAGGCAACTGAAAATAACAAGAAAAAGAATACATGTAAATTTTGCATAATGAGTAACTGTCCATTATTATTTAATTTATACACTGTCCTTTTTATTTAATTAGGTCAAACATTCTTACCCTAATCAATTTGAAAAATCAAGTACACTACTTATGCCTTATTAGTTTTATTTCTGTGGTCATTTTAGAAAGATGGTCAAAGGAACTAGTTGGACTTCAATAATTTTTTAGACTTCCTTTTTGCTATAGCACAGACCACTAGCCTCTTTAACTTCCTGTGCTGCTGTCTGAGTGACTCATTTTCTTGAGTTGGCCTCACAAAGATGTGCTTGAGTTCCTTGCTCGAGTTGGTGTTTTATTTATTTTTTTAAAGATTTATTTATTTTTTATTCATGATAGACACAGAGAGAGGCAGAGACATAGGCAGAGGGAGAAGCAGACTCCCTGCCAGGAGCCTGATGTGGGACTCAATCCCGGACCCCAGGATCATGCCCCAAGCCAACAGACACTCAACCGCTGAACTACTCAAGCATCCCTTATTTTTATTTTTTAAAGGTTTTATTTGTTTATTTGAGAGAGAGAGAATTACCAAGAGAGAGAGCAGGAGTCAGAGAAGAGGAAGAAGCAGGCTACCCACTGAGCAGGGAGCCCAATGTGTGGCTTCATCTCATGACCCCAAGATCATGACCTGAGCCAAAACCAAGAGTCAGATGCTCAACCGACTGAACGACCCAGACTCCCCAAGATGGTATTTTTTTTTAAGATTTTATATGAGGGAGAGAGAAGGAGCAGGGGGAGGGGGAGGGGAGAGGGAGAAGCAGACTCCCCACTGAGGAGCCCAACACAGGACTCAATCCCAGGACTTGGGGATCATGACCCAAGTGAAAGGCAGATGCTTAACTGACTGAGCCACCCAGCTTCCCCACCCACTTTTTAAATATTTTTATTTATTTGAAAAAGAGGATGCCAGTGAGAGAGAGCAGGGGCAGGGGAGAGAGGCAAAAGGAGAGGGAGAGGGGTAGCCTGGGTGGCTCAGCGGTTTAGTGCCGCCTTCTTCCCAGGGAGTGATCCTGGAGTCCCAGAATCGAGTTCCACATTGGGCTCCCTGCATGGGGCCTGCTTCTTCCTCTGCCTGTGTCTCTGCCTCTTGCTCTCTCTCTGTGTCTCTCATGAATAAATAAATAAAATCTTTTTTAAAAAAAAGGAAATGGCTGAGGAGTTGCCTGGCTGGCTCAGTTGGTAGAGCATGCGACTCTTGATCTTGGGAGTTGTGAATTCAAGCCCCGCATTGGGTGTGAGATTACTTAAAAATAACATCTTTGGGGGCATCTGAGTGGCTCAGTCAGTTAAGCATCCAACTCTTGATCTCAGCTCAGGTCTTGATCTCAGGGTCATGAGTTCAAGCCCCACATTGGGCTCTACACTGGGCGTGGAGCCAATTTAAAAAAATAAATAAAAGGAACTCGCTGGATTAGTTAACACTGGCCCCTTCCATTCTCTTCCTACCTTTACCCCACCTTGAGCACTAACATTCCTACTCACCCCAATTCTATACTCCTTTATTCTCCCACACTGATACCACTCGAGAAAAAGGCACAGGAACATGGAAGGAAATGCATAAAAGAGTGATTCTCAGCTAGGTTAGCATGATAGAAAAATCTTGAGTAGCTCCCTGCTTCAGCTCCCCACTACTCAGCTCCCATCTCTTGATAACGCTATGTAGGTAGTACCTGTTCTGTGTTGGAGTGAGGAATTTATCTTTGGGGATCTAAAATCTCACTAAAGTTTTATTTTAGAAGGTTTCTTAAACTCTGTCTACATAGGCAAAAGGCAAACTTCATTTGACAGCTATGCTGATTATCTTGGTAATTGAGGCAAAATACTTGGCTTTGGGTAAAAATACAATTCCTGTGTTAAAGTTTTAAAATTCTATATACTACCTAAATTCAGATGATTGCAATCATTCCATGGTCCTTAGGATTCACATTGGGGCTTCTGGATCTTTTAGTAATTAGAACCCAGCTAATGAAATAGACTTTTACCCAATCTCACTCAATGTTAAAAATAAAAGCATATTTTCATAAATATAGGAGATAATTGCTTCATGTTTTATTGTACTTCATTTTAGAGCAATTGGTTTGGAAAATGCTTTAAAATCCTATTAAAATGAAGTGAAGGGGTGCTGGGGGTTTCATTCAGTGAAGTGTCTGCCTTCAGCTCAGGTCATGATCCCAGGATCCTGAGATCGAGCCCCACATCAGGCTCCCTGCTCAGCTGGGAGTCTGCTTCCCTCTCTCCCTCTGCCTCTTCCCCCTGCTCAGGCATTCTCTCTCTCTCTCTCTCTCTCAAATAAATAAAATATTTTTTAAAGATGTATTTATTTATTCATGAGAGACGCAGAGAGAGTCAGAGACACAGGCAGAGGGAGAAGCAGGCTCCACACAGGGAGCCCGATGTGGGACTCGATCCTGGGTCTCCAGGATCAGGCCCCGGGCTGAAGGCTGCACTAAACCGCTGAGCCACCCGGGCTGCCCCAATAAAATATTTTTAAAAATGAAGTGAAAGACTTCCTACTAAGGCAGCATCCTCCCAGACATATATCTGTGTGTGTGACACAGCAGTGACTATAGTTTACAATGAACCAGTCATGAAAAGTCACCACGATCTATTTTAAGCAAGGCCTTCTTCCTTTGACTGTCATGGAATCTGAAAGATTAAAAATTTCTCTTTTTTTGAGATTTATTTACTTATTTGAGAGAGAGAGGAGGGGCAAAGGGATATGGAGAGAGAGAATCTCAAGCACACACCCCGCTGAGTGCTGAGCCCAATGCAGGGCTTGATCCCACGCCCTGAGATCATGACCCAAGCCAAAACCAAGAGTCCGACACTCAACAGACTGTTCCACCCAGGCACCATAATACTAAATTTTCTATCATACATAACACAAGATACTAGAAAAACAAGACCTTTACCCTCCAGTTATTTTTTTTAAGTTTATCTTTTTCTGATTTTAAAAATAATTCATATTCATTGTGGAAAATGTAGAAAATAGAATGTGCCTTTTGACCCACCCATTCCATTTCTAGGAATCTATTCTTGCACATGAGCTCAATGATTTATGATGTGTATGGATGTTTACAGTAGTGTTGTTTGTAACAACAAAATATTGGAAACAACAAAAATGTCCATCAAAAGGGAAATAGCCTAATTATAGTATCTCCATGCTATCCAATTACTGTATCTACATACTACAAAAATGAATTTTAAAAAAAGATTTTATTTATTTTTCCATGAGAGACACACAGAGAGAGGCAGAGACATAGGCAGAGGGAGTAGCAGGCTCCCTGTGAGGAGTCTGATGTGAGACTTGATCCTAGGACCCCGGGATCATGACCTGAGCTAAAGGCAGACACTCAACCACTAAGCCACCCAGGTGCCCCCAGAATAATGTTAATCTACATGAAGTGCCATGGAATGATTTCTGATACATATATTTCTTTAAGATTAATTATATCTGTATCACAACCAGTGTTGCTTTTCCTTTTGTAGAAGTTGAGTCTTGATAGTTCTAGGAAAATACATAGTCTTAATTCACAGCAAAAGAAACAGCTTTGAGTAGGATAACTTATAAAGTAAACGCAATCCCTCTTTGTGTCTGGTAGAAACATTCTCTTTATCAACATAGCCTCCATTTTCTGCTTTCTTTGTGTCAGAGTTGGCAGGGGGTGTCCTGTGTTAATTTTTATCAAAGTAGCATAAACACAATGTTAAAAATATGATATAGTACAGGGGCACCTGGGTGGCTCAGTTGGTTCAGCATCTGACTGTTTCAGCTAGGGTCATAATCTCAGGGTTGTGGGATCAAGCCCTGTGTCAAGCCCTGCATCAGGCTCTGCACTCAGCATAGAGTCTGCTTAAGGACTCTCTCTCCCTTTGTCCCTCCTCCCCACTTTCTCTCTCTCTAAAATCAATCAATCTTTAAAAAATATGAAATATTACAGACTTTTAATGAAATGCATTTGTCCCCTGCCCCACCCTTCTGCATTTACAAATATGCTACCTAGAAAAACCATTTTTAACCATTGCTCTTTTTAACTCTTCGGTTGGTTACCCGCTTTAATGCTAAATAGCACATACATCACTTTAAAAACTCAAACCAGGGATCCCTGGGTGGCGCAACGGTTTGGCGCCTGCCTTTGGCCCAGGGCGCGATCCTGGAGACCCGGGATCGAATCCCACATCGGGCTCCTGGTGCATGGAGCCTGCTTCTCCCTCTGCCTGTGTCTCTGCCTCTCTCTCTCTGTCTGTGACTATCATAAATATAAATAAATAAAAAAAAATTAAAAAAAACTCAAACCATACCAAAAATGCTTATAAAGCATCAGTCTCCTGACACATCTCCTCTATTTCTTTTTTTTAAGATTTTATTTTTAAGTAATTTCTATACCGAAGGTGGGGCTCGAACTCACAACCCCAAGATCGAGAGTCACATGCTCTACTGACTGAGCCCAGGTGCCCTCCTTTATTACCATTCCTGCAAAAGTAATCAATTTATTGTCCATTTTCCTATTTTATTTGATAAGGTAATACATTCATTTGGTTCAAAAATTGCAAGTACAAAACAAGTATATATTGTCTCACTCCCTCTTCCTGTCCACCCCATTTGTATCTATTTCTTATATGTTCTCCCAGTGTCTGTGCAAAGATATATTTTTCCCTCCTTTGTAACAGGCAAGTTTCATACTCTAAATACTGTTCTGCACATGGCTTCTTAACATTTAACAAAATATCTTTTCATATTGGTACATGAAGAGCTTCATTATTTTTGACAGCTGCATAATATTCCTGTCAGGTAGCCCCACCAAAGTTTAACTAGGCTCTTACTGTTGGACACTGGGATTATTTTCAGTCTTTTAATTGATATACAATTCTTTAAAAATAAGACCATAGACCTGGAAATTTGGGGGAATATAAATTTGGCCTTTTACTAAAAACAACTTCTTTCAGGAATCGATAAGGAGACGAAGGAACTCCCACCCAGAAGTTAACCCGGAATATTTTATACCTGAGCACAATCTAAGTACTCTCCCATAAACCTTTTCAGGGATAGTTTTAGGATCCATAGGAAAGGCAGGCCCTTGCACCTGCAAATAAACACCTTTCAAAAGGCTTATAATATATATTTGAAAAGCTACATACCTTTTGCAAACAAGAGGTAAAACCAGGTAAATATGCTTTTATTTTTTATTTTTTAAAGATTTTATTTATTTATTCATTCATGAGAGGCACAGACAGAGAGAGAGGCAGAGACACAGGCAGAGGGAGAAGCAGGCTCCATGCAGGGAGCCTGATGTGGGACTCGATCCCGGGACTCCAGGATCATGACCTGAGCCAAAGGCAGATGCTCAGCCGCTGAGCCACCCAGGGATCCCCAGTAAATATGCTTTTAACAAAAGACAAAAATATTTTTGAGGAGGACTTCGGGCGGCTCAGTCGGTAGAGCACGCAACTTTTGATCTCGTGGTTTTGAGTTCAAGCCCCACATTGGGGTAGAGATTATTTAAAAATAAAATATTAAAAAAAATATATATTTTAAGGAGTGCCTCACTGACTCAGTTGGTGATCTCAGGGTTGTAAGTTTGAGCCCCACATTGAGGTAAAGATTATATAAAAATTAAAAAGTTAAAAAGAAACATTTCTGCACACATTAAAAAAAGTACTTTTTTGAAAATAAGAGTCAGAATAAAAAAGTGGAGTGTGGGATCCCTGGGTGGCGCAGCAGTTTGGCGCCTGCCTTTGGCCCAGGGTGCGATCCTGGAGACCTGGGATCGAATCCCACATCGGGCTCCTGGTGCATGGAGCCTGCTTCTCCCTCTGCCTGTGTCTCTGCCTCTCTCTCTCTGTGTGACTATCATAAATAAATTAAAATTAAAAAAAAAAGAAAGTGGAGTGTGATGGTAAATATATATATAAAGGTTTATAAACTTCATTTAAGAAAAGGCTTCTCTTGTTTGTTGAGTTTGTAAAGTAAATATGTGTTTATGAGGGCTGAAAATGAGAACCATTTTCAAAATGTTTAAGCTAATCTTGACTGTATTTACTGTGATATTTCCAAATAATATTATATGCATATTATTATTTCTTGATTTGTCCATTTGAGACATCATCCATTCACTTCTTTTTCTTGGTAAAAGTATATACTAGAAGTTTATTTCATTTGTTATACTAGAGCTTACATGTAACATAAAAAATAAAACATAGTTTATCAAGATTTTTATAGTTGCAAGGTCTTTATAGTTTAGGAACTGAGAAAGGACACAAAAGTTAAGGGGTTCCTGTCTGGCTCAGTTTGTGAAGTGTGTGACTCTTGTTCTTTGTGGGTTGTGAGGTTGTGGGTTCGACTCCCACATTGGGTAGAGACATTGCTGAAAAATAAAATTATAAAAAAGACAAAAGTTAATACATTAAAAATGGAATTAATTGTATTTTAATGTAAGGCATAAATATGTTTTTCAGCATATTCCCTAAATGTTCCTTGTTTTATCCTGATTTCTTCTTTTTTAAATATAATTTAGGGGCGCCTGGGTGGCTCAGTTGGTTAAGTCACTGACTCTTGATTTCAGCTCAGGTGCTGATCTCAGGGTCCTAGGATGGAGCCCTGCATCAGGCTCCATGCTCAGCAAGGAGTCTGCTTCAGGATTCTCTCTCTCCATCTGCCCCCCATGCCCTCCTCACTTGCTCTCTCTAAAATAAATAAATCTTTTTAAAAAATATTTTATTTATTTATGAAAGAGAGAGAGAGAGAGGCAGAGACATAGGCAGAGAGAGAAGCAGGCTCCCTGCCAGGAGCCCCATATGGGACTTGATCCCAGGACCCCAGGATCATGCCCTGAACCAAAGGCAGATGCTCAACCACTGAGTCACCCAGGTACCCCTAAAATAAATAAATATTTTGAAAGATAGAATTTACATTTTAGAGCAGTTTTCATTTACAGCAATATTGAACAGTAGGTACAGAGATTTCCCACGTATACCCCCTACATACCCCCACAAATGTGTATCCTCAATCATTATTAACCTCCCCCACCAGAGTGGTAAATTTGTTACAAATGACAAAACTACAGTGACACATCATAACCATTCGAAGTCCAAAGTTTACATTAAGGTTCACTGTTGGTGTGGTACATTCTATGGGTTTGGACAAATACATAATGATATGCATCCACCTTTATGGTATCATACAGATTATTTTCACTGTCCTAAAAATCAACTGTGCTCCACTTACTTATTTGTCTTCCCCTTGCCCCTCATTGCTCCCACCTCTAGTAACCACTGATCATTTTCCCAACACCATAATTTAGCTTTTTCCAGAATGTCATATAGTTCTAATCATACAGTATATAGCCTTTGCAGACTGGCTTCCTTCTTTCACTTAGATATATGCATTAAAGTTCCTCCATGTCTTTTTCACAGCTCAATAGTTCATTTCTTTTAAACCCTGGATAAAGAAATAGAAATAAAGAACACAGTAAAGGTGACTACACAGAGAAATTTCAAAAAAGAGTAAAACATATTTTTATTTGTAGCTTTTTTCTTATCCTCTCTTAGGATAGGATAAGAAAGCATCTAGGATAAGAAAGCATCCTAGCTTAGGATGCTTATTAAAAGCAACTGCATCAAGCAGTAATTATGAAATCCTGCTAATGAGCTTCTAATGTATAATGATGTAATTTGCATGGCAATAACAGCACAAAGTTGGGGGTAGGAGACAAGTTACATAAGAATAACTTTTCTATAGTTCTGAAATTAAGCAATTGTTAATCCAAACTAGATAGTTATAAATTAAGATGCCAATTGTAATACCCGGAACAACCACTAAGAAAATTATTCAGAAATATCGTTAATATAAGAAATGACACGGGCAGGACAGCCCCCGTGGCGCAGCGGTTTAGCGCCGCCTGCAGCCCAGGGCGTGATCCTGGAGACCCTGGATTGAGTCCCATGTTGGGCTTTTGCATGGTGCCTAAGCAGCTCCCTCTGCCTGTGTCTCTGCCTCTGTGTGTGTGTGTGTGTGTGTGTGTGTGTGTGTGTGTGTGTGAATAAATAAAGTCTTTAAAAAAAAAAAAAAAAAGAAATGACACGGGCAGCCCAAGTGGCTCCACGGTTTAGCGCCGCCTTCAGTCCAGGGCCTGATCCTGGAGACCCGGATCCGGTCCCTCGTGGGCTTCTTGCACGGAGCCTGCTTCTCCCTCTGCCTGTGTCTCTCATGAATAAATACATAAAATCTTTTAAAAAAAGAAAGAAATGAAAAGAGGTGCCTGGCTGGCCCAGTAGATGGAGCATGGAACTCTTGATCTCAGGGTTGTAAGTTCGAGCCCCATATTGGGTGTGGAGATTACTTAAATATAAAAAACCTTAAATAAAAAGAAATGAGAAGAGAATTAACAGTACACTAGAAAATATCTACTTAAAAGAAGGTAGTAATGGAAGGATAGAGGAATAAGGCATAAAAGATGAAAAACAAACATATGAGGAAAATTTGCAGATGTAAATCCTACTTTATCAGTAACTACACTGAATTTAAATGTATTAAACATGTCAAAGGCAGAGATTCACAGAATAGGTAAGAAAAAATGATCCAACTTGATGCTGTCTGCAAGAGCCACTCTTAGATTCAAAAACACAAATAGGTTGAAAGTGAATAGGTGAGAAATGATATACTTGCAATCAGTAACCAATAGAAAGCTGGAATGGCTACATTAATATCAGACAAAAATAGTCTTTAAGTAAAAAATTATCACTATAGAAAAAGGATATTTTATAATGATAAGAGAGTCTATCTGGAAGAAGATATAACAGTTTTAACATATAGTCACCTAATAGCAGAGCCTCAAAATACATTAAGCAAAACTGACAGAATTAAAGGAAGAAATGGATGATTCAACAATAATAGTTGGAGATTTCAATATCCTACTTTAATAATGGATAGAACAAATAAACAGAATTTCAACAAGGAAAGAGGCCTTGAACAACACTATAAACCAAGTAGAAATAACAGAAACCTTTGGAACACCCCGCTCAACAACCACAGGATATACATTCTTCTCAAGTGCACATGGAACATTGTTCAGAATGGACTATATGTTAAATGATAAAATAAGTCTCGTAAGTTTGAAAGAATTTATATCAGAGGTGCCTGGGTAGGTGGCTCAGTTGGTTGAGCATCTAGCTCTTGATTTCAGCTCAGGTCATTACCTCAGTGCTGTGAGATTGAGCCCTGCATTGGGCTCCGTGCTCAGTGGGGAGTCAGCTTGAGATTCTTTCCCTCTGCCCCTCCCCCTACTCACACTTGCACTCTTTCTCTCTAAAATAAATAAAACCTTAAAAAAAAGAAAAAAGAAAGAATTTATATCACACAAAATATGTTTTCTCTTCACAATGGAATGGAAACAAAAATCAATAACAGAAGGAAATTGGGAAAATTCATAAATATACAGATACTAAACAACACACTAGTAGATTATCAATGGTTCAAATAAGAAATCACAATGGAAATTAAAAAATACTTTGAGACGAATAACAACTAAAATACAACATACAAAATTTGTGGGATGCATGTCTAGCAATGCTTAGCAGGATTTTATACCTATAAATACCAATATTAAAAGAGAAGAAATATCTCTAAATCAAGAACACAATCTTCCATTTTACGAAACTAGAAAAAGGGGTAGCAAACTAAATCCAAACAAGCTAAACCCTTCCAAGAAGGAGTAGAAAATAAGGACTAGAGGAAACTAATGAAATAGGTAATAGAAAAATTATAAACAAAACCAATAAAGCTAAAACTTCGCTCTTGGAAAGGATCAACAAAATTGAGAAACTTTAGCTAGACTAAGAAATAAAGAAAGAGGACTCAGATTACTAACATCAAGAATGAGGGTAAGAGTGCTAGGCTGGCTCAGAAGAATGTGTGACTCTTGATCTCGAGGTCATGAGTTTGAGCCCCACGTTGGATATAGAAATTACTTAAAAGTGAAATCTTAAAAAAAAAAAAAGAGTGAGACGGGACATTACCATTGACTTTATAGAAATAAATAAGATTATAAGAGAATGCTATGAACAATTGTATGCTAACAAATTAGCTCACATTGATGAAATGGACAAATTTCTAGAAAGACAAACTACTGAAAATGACTCAAGAACAAATAGAAATGGAAATAGACCTACAAGTAGAGATTGAGCCATTCATCAAAAAAAAAAAAAAAACAATCCAACAGAGAAATATCCAGGACCAGGTGGCTTAACTAGCAAATTAGCAAAGTTTAAAGAATTAATGACAATCATTCACAAACTCTTCCAAAAAATAAGAAAGGACAGAACACTTCTCAACACATTCTAAGAGGCAAGTATTACACCGAGCCTAAAACCAAAGATGTCACAAGAAAATAAGACTACACACCAATGTCTTTTATAAATATAGACACAAAAATCCTCAGCAAAATACTAGCAAAACAAATCCCACAACACATAAAAAGTTTTACCCCATGACCAAGTAGGATTTATCTCAGAAATACAAGGTTTATTCAACACACAAAAATCAATGAATGTAATATAGCATATTAATAGAATAAAAGACAAAACAATATAATCATTTCACAGATGCAGAAAAACACGACAAAAAAACCCAACACCTTTTTAGGATTAAAAAAACAAAAAACAAAAAACTCAGCTCTAGTCATAAAACAGAATGTCTCCAACCTGATAAAGGACATCTTTGAAAAATCCACTGCTAGCATCATAATTAATAGTAAAAGACTGAAATCTTTCCTCCTAAGATCAGAAACAAAACACAGATGTCTTCTATTGCTGCTTCTAGTTAACATTGTATTGGAGTTTTGATCTTGGAGAGTTAAGCAAGAAAAAGAAAGAAAAGCATCCAGATTGGAAAGGAAGAAGTAAAACTATCTCTAGTTTCACGTGATTGTATATAGCAAATTTTAAGGAATTCACAAATCAACCTATTAGAAGCAATAAACCAGTGTAGCAAGGTTGGAGGAAACAAGATCAACACACAAAACTCAATGATGTTTCTTTAAACCAGCAATGAAGAATACAAAAGTGAAATTAAGAAAACAATTTTATTTATGAGAGGATCAAAAAGATGAACATACTATGAAAATACTTAGGAATAGGTATGCCTGGGTGGCTCAGCAGTTTAGCGCTGCCTTCAGCCCAGGGCCTGATCCTGGAGACCCGGAATCAAGTCCCACATCCCGCTCCCTGCATGGAGCCTGCTTCTGCCTGTGTCTCTGCGCCTCTCTCTCTCTCTCTCTCTCTCTCTCTCTCTTTCTTTCTCTCTCTCTCATTAATAAATAAATAAAATTTTTTAAAAAAGAAAACTTTCATGATCAAAGAACCCTATCAGGAAATTGAAGGGGTGCCTGGTTGGCTCAGTCAGAGGAGCCTGTGACTCTTGATCCTGCGGTTTTAAGTTCAAGCCCCACCATTGGGTGTAGAGATTACTTACAAATAAAATCTTAGGAAAAAAGAGGAATTGAAAAGACAAGTCACATAATGGGAGCAAAATTTTGCAAATTGTATTGCTGTTAAGGTTGTAGTATCCAGAGTACATAAAGAATTCTTCCAACTTAGCAACAAAAAGGCAACCTAATTATTTTTTTAAATAAATTTATTTTTTATTGGTGTTCAATTTGTCAACATACAGAATAACACCCAGTGCTCATCCCGTCAAGTGCCCACCTCAGTGCCTGCCACCCAGTCACCCCCACCCCCTGCCCACCTCCCCTTCCACCACCCCTAGTTCGTTTCCCAGAGTTAGGAGTCTCTCATGTTCAGTCTCCCTTTCTGATATTTCCCACTTATTTTTTCTCCTTTCTCCTTTATTCCCTTTCACTATTTTTTATATTCCCCAAATGAATGAGACCATATAATGTTTGTCCTTCTCCGATTGACTTATTTCACTCAGCATAATACCCTCCAGGCAACCTAATTAAAAACAGGCAAAGGACTCAGATAGACATTTCTCCAAAAATATATGAATGACCCAAAAGTTCATGAAAATATACTCAGTGTCATTAGACTTAGGGAAATGCAAATCAAACCACGAGATACTACTTCACATCCACCAAGATGGCTATCATAAAAAGATGGACAAGAACAAATGTTGGTGAAGCTGTGGAGAGATTGAAACCCTCATATGTTGCTGGTGGCTCTGCAAAATGGTACAGCTGGTTTGGAAAACAGTTTGACAGTTCCTCAGAAAATTAAACATAGAGTTACCACATGAGCCAGTGATTCTACTTCTAGGTAAATAAATGAAAATATGCATTCCTACTAAAACTTGTATATGAATGTTCATAGCAACATTATGTATAACAGCCAAAATGTGCCAACAATCCAAGTGTCCATCAATAAACTGATAAACAAAACATGGTCCAGCCATACAATAGAGGATTAATTCACCATAAGGGGAATGAAGTACTGATGCATGCCACAACATAAATGACTGCGGAAAACATGTTTAAGTCAAAGAAGCCAGACCCAGTGGCGACAGATGGTGACTACACTCACCGTGGTGACCACTGAGTAATGTATAGAATTGTCGAATTTATATGTCGTATACCTGAAACTAATATAACATTGCATGTTAATTATACATCAATGAAAAAAAGAAGCCAGACACAAAAGGCCACATATTGATCATTCCATTTATTTGAGATGTGCAGGATGGGCAAATTTATAGAGACAAAAAGGAGATCATGGTTTGTGATCAAGGAGATTCACAATTTTGTGAATATACTAAAAAAAGAAGCACTGAATTGTACACTTTAAAAAGGCATGTGAATTACATCTTGGGGGGATAAAAGGAAGAATAAGAGGAGAAAAAAAAACAGTACCACTACCCAGTAAATGAAATTGCTGATGTTGTCACAGATCCTCCTGAGGTGCCAATTATTTTCTCTGTGAAGGGAAGGGGTAGGCTCCTGATAAAGCCAACATCTAATTGGGAATGGCTGTGCTCCAGGACCCTGCGGGACAAGTTTTAATAACACTCCTCTAATAGTTACTCTAGTAATTTCTCCAGAAATGTGTGTAGTACATTTTGCTTTTCCCAACAATTTCTGTTAAAAGCACAATGATGTTTTATGTTTCCTGTTTCATCCAAAAGTTAGGTGCGCAGGTTGTTCTAGAAAGTTTTCCTCTCCAGCTGGGCTATAGACATTCCAATGAGCCAATCTTGTCTTTGATGAGAAACTGAATCTCAGTTATACATGTTGCTGGCCTATGAAAGAGGATTAATGCTGTGTCAATTAAGTGACATGCTCTGGTTTGTAATTTAAATCCCGTAGATTTGTGATTATGGCATTTGTTTTTACACTGAAATGGGAGAATATAAATACTTAGGTTTGTGTCTAATGATTTTGCCAGCTAGTTTGCCAGTGAAAAGTTTTCCCTTCACTTTGTTGTTAATGCTGCTGGGCTTCCTGCCAGTTCAGTCACAATTACCCCACACTGTCATCTTGTCATCTGAAAGAATTCTGCAGTTGTAGATTCTGAACAAATGTGGACTGAATGAATGAATGATGTGTTTTTCTTGTTTATTTTTCTTGGGGGGAGGGTGTTACAGAATCATAAATAAATGCTTTATATTGTGATTTGGCCACTAAGAAATTAAGTCCGCCATCATTCAAATGAGAAGTCAGATGGCAGGAAGTAGTTTGACAGGGGCATGATGGGAGTATTTATGAACATGGATCATCTTTGTTCCCAACCAAGAGCATGGTACCTAGGAGCCCAGAAAAAAAAAAAAAAAAAAAAAAAGCAGGCAAGAGTGAGAGTTAGGCTGTAAGAGAAGGTGGGGCTTCCTGTGCCCAGTCTCTTTACTTCCTCCTCCAAGCTACTGATCTCCCCTTAACCCCATTACTGAATATAGTCTTTATACTGGCATGGAGTGTATATAGTTCCTTAGAGGACCCTGGAAGATTGGGTTTGTTGAGGCTAACACCTACTGCTCTTTGTTGCCCCTTGTGGATGCACAGAGGGAAGATTGGGTTTGTTGAGGCTAACACCTACTGCTCTTTGTTGCCCCTTGTGGATGCACAGAGGGAATACATGTGTCTCTCCCTGATGGAATGATACTGTAATAGTCTCAACGTGGGGCAGGAAATAATCTGAATTTGAAGAGTCAGCAGCTATAAGACTCGATATATAAGGGCAGCATGTGGGTTAAGCTTGGAAATGGCTTTGATTGTTTGCTTGTGGATGCCAGTGCTGGCCCACTGGGGTCCTTGTCCTGATTATTTTGTTCTGTACTGTTTGCTAGACCATTTGTCAGTCCTATTTCTCTTCCGTTCTTTGGGAGAGTGTTGAGAGGTCTTTAAACTCCAACCTGAACACCACCGACCCATGAACAACAGTGCCCACTCCTGGCAATTATCCAGGGAATTCCTGGAATAACCAAAAGGTCTGAGTGACAGATTCTAATTCCTTTCTTGGTGCGGACTCTTCCTACATTTCTCTATCTACATTTCTCACCTGAGTCTGGAACTGTGAGGGGCTTTTTATCATCCACTCCCCATTACAGTTGGGTCCCAGGTCCCACCACTACCAGGCTTGAATGTAACTTAACTCCCAGTCCAATTCTAGGCCCACTTCCTATGGAGGCTTTTTGGGTGTGTCTTGTTTCGGCCAGAAGTGGGTTCTAAGAATTGGGGTCAGAGAATGTCCATGCTGGCTGGCATACAACTATCAACACAGGAATTATTCAAGAAAGGAGAGGATTAAATGATGGTAGACATACCCACCACCCCCTTCTTCCACCTGTCTGCAGGAGAGCTATCCCCAGACCAATTGGTGAATCCTCTATAACTAATAGTGGTAATGAAAATAATAATGGTTACAGGGCACCTGGGTGGTTCAATTGGTTAAGTGTCTGACTCTTGATTTCAGCTCATGTCATGATCTTGGGGTTGTGATATCCAGCCCCACTTCAGGCTTCGTGTTCAATGGGGAGTCTGCTTGAGAGTCTCTCTCCCTCTCCCTCTCCCCGTGCTCTTTCTCTCTCTCTCTCTCTAAAATAAATAAATAAGATTTAAAATAATAATAATAAAAATAAATAAATAGGGATCCCTGGGTGGCGCAGCGGTTTGGCGCCTGCCTTTGGCCCAGGGCGCGATCCTGGAGACCCGGGATCGAATCCCACGTCGGGCTTCCGGTGCATGGAGCCTGCTTCTCCCTCTGCCTGTGTCTCTGCCTCTCTCTCTCTCTCCCTGTGTGACTATCATAAATAAAAAAAAATAAATAAATAAATAAATAAATAAAATAATAATAATAGCTACCATTTATTGAATGGGCACTAGATTCTAGCCACGTGTCATACAGCTCTCTGAGCTAGGTATTATTAATCCTACTTTAATGTGGAAGGACTTGAAGCTTAGACAAGATATAACACTTGTGGCAGAGTAGGGATTCGAAACCAGGTCTGCCTCCAGAGCCCATGTTCCTCCATAGCACATTGTCCCATTTGTGTTAGAAAATCATGGGCTTTTGGTGGTTTTGGTGCTATAGTCAGAAAGAGGAGATATATATATATATATATATAATATATATATATAAAAATATATATATAAAAAATATATATATATAAAAAATATATATATATATATATATATCACCCTACATGGAGGCTGAAATGGTAGGGGGAAAGAGATGTAATTTGACCCTCAGAATAAACATTTTATTTATTATTAGTATCCTTCCTGTGACTATAATCAAATCTCAGCTCCAACAATAAAGACAGGAAGTATGTCCAGCTTAAAATTTGGGGCACTTGGGTGGCCCAGTTGGTTAAGCATCTGCATTCAGCTCAGGTCATGATCTTGGGGTCCTGGAATTGAGCCCTGCATCAGGCTCCCTGCTCATTAGGAGCTGCTTCTCCCTCTCCCTCTCCCTGCTGTTCCCCCTGCTTGTGCTTGCGTGCTCTCTCTCTCTCTGTCAAATAGATAAATAAAATCTTTGAAAAAAGTGTATCTGTATAATATTTATGGTAAAATCTACCTTTTAAAAATTAATCCAAATCACAGAAGATAACAGAACACAGTTTTCTTTCTCCCCCTATTCTATCTTTAATCCCACCTATCTATATTTGTATTTTCAAAGGAAATTTTCAGTAAGTTTTCTTACCTACATGCTATATGTAGCACAAATCTTATGTGCATCTTTCAGTGAGTTTTCACAAGGTAAAAATACCCATGTAGTCACCGCCCAAATCAAAATAACGTGACCAGGGCACCTGGGTGGCTCCCTTGGTTGAGCATCTGCCTTCGGTTCAGGTCATGATCCTGGAGTCCCCAGATTGAGCCCCGTGTCCGGCTCCCTCCTCAGTGGGAGTCTGTTTCTCCCTCTCTCTCTCCTCCTGCCCCTCCTCCCTGTCTCGCTCACTCTGTCTTTCAAATAAATAAATAAAATCTTAAAAAAAAAGAATGTGACCAACATCCCAGAAGTCTGCCTCTCAGGAAGCCTACCTCCCCACTCTCCCCACTCCTGCTAAAACAAATAAATAAATCTTTTTTTAATTACTAAAATAACTACCATATGATCCAATAATTCCACTTCTGGGTAGTTATCTGAAGGAAACAAAAACAGTAAGTGAAAAAGATATATGTACCCCCATGTTTAGTGCAGCATTATTTATAATAGCCAAGAAAAGGAAGCAACCCAAGTGTCCATTTTGAATGAATGGATAAAGAAAATGTGGTATACACACACACATATGCACATACACACACTAGAATAATACTCAATAATAAAAAAGAATGAAATCTTGCCATTTGCAACATGTATGGACCTTGAGGGCATTATCCTAAGTAAAATAAATCAGAGAAAGACGGGGGATCCCTGGGTGGCTCAGCAGTTTAGCACCTGCCTTCAGCCCAGGGGAGTCCCGGGATCGAGTCCCACGTCGGGCTCCCTGCATGGAGCCTGCTTCTCCCTCTGCCTGTGTCTCTGCCTCTCTCTCTATCTCTGTGTCTCTCATGAATAAATAAATAAAATCTTTAAAAAAATCAGAGAAAGACAAACATCTTATGATCTTACTTATACGTGGAATCAAAAAACAAACAAACAAACAAACACCCAAACCCATTGATACAGAGAACAAATTGGCAATTGTTAGAGGTGGGGGAGATAGGTGAAATGGGTGAAGGGGATCAAAAGGCACAAACTTCCAGCTATAAAAGGAATAGTCATGGGGATGTAACGGACAGCATAGTGACTATAGGTTACAATACTATATTTTATATTTGAAAGCTGCTAAGAGAGTAATCTTGAAAGTTCTCATCACAAGGAAACAAATTGTACCTGTGCATGATAGTGGATATTAACTAGACTTATTGTGGTGATCATTTTGAAATATATACAAATATCAAATCATTATGTTGTATACATGAAAGTAATGGCATGTTATATATCAATTATATCTCAATGAAGAATAAGTTGAAAAAATGAAAATGAAAGCACAACATGATGAAACCTATGGGATGCTGTGAAAGCTGTGCTCAGATGTACATTTATAGTGTTCAATGCTTACGTTTAAAGAAAAGAAAGATCCCCAATCGATAACCTGACTTTACACCTTTGACTTTAGACTTATACCTTTTACTCCACACATCACAAAGCAATTCTCAGACACCACTTGGCTGTCCTACCATGCAGTTCAATTCTGACACTATCTGGAGACAGCATCAGGTTCTGTAGGTTAAGGGCTCAGACCTAGGAATTGGGAATCAGTCACCCACGTCAGATTCTAGTCACAAGTCCAGGTTGTCATCTGTGCTTCTGACCAACCACCTATAAATCAGAGGTTCCCACAACTCCTACCTTGGACTCAGTAATTTTCCAGAGTGGCTCCACAGAACTCAGGAAACCCATTTACTCACCAGGTTACTGGTTCATTACAAAGGATACACATCAACAGCCAGATGAAGTGATATAATATTTAGGCAACGTCCCAAACAAAGGAGTTTCTGTCCTCGTGGTGTTTAGTGCCAGGCATGGTAGCACATGGAAGCATTCTGGTTCCCCAACCTGGAAGCTCTCTGAACCCCAATCTTTTGGGTTTTTATAGAAGCTTCATTACATAAGTGTGAGGGATCAAATCACTGGGCATTGGTAATTGACTCAACCTCCTCCTGGAAATCAGGGAGAGAGATTGAAAGTTTCAAGCCTCTACTCAAGGTCGGTTCCCTTGGCAACCGGCCTCCATCCTTAGGTGCTTTCTAAAAGTCACCACATGGGGCTCCTGGGTGGCTCAGTGGTTGAGCATCTGCCTTTGGCTCAGGGCATGACCCCCAGGTCCTGGGATGGAGTCCCACATCGGGCTCCCTACAGGGAGCCTGCTTCTCCCTCTGCCTATGTCTCTGCCTCTCTCTCTGTGTCTTTCATGAATAAATACATAAAATCTGAAAGAATGAAAAAGAAAGAAGAAAGAAGAAAGAAAGAAAAAGAAAAAGAAAGAAAGAAAGAAAGAAAGAAAGAAAGAAAGAAAGAATAAGAAAAGTCACCTCATTAACATAACCCCAGTTGTGATGGAAAGGGGCTTATGATGAGTAACAATACATCCATTTCACCTTTATGGCTCTCAACCAATTACAGGAACTAAGAGCAAGAGACCACATATTATAACAAAAGATGCTCCTGTTGCTTCAAGAATGCCAAAGGAAAAAAAAAAGAGAATGCCAAAGGTTTTGGAAGTTGTGAGCCAGGAAGGGTGGACAATGATCAAACAAACATGAGAAATATATTTTGGTCATCTGAAGAATCAAATACACTTATTTCTTATATTCACAATACCACAGGTATTCAAATACTTATACACGAATGTTCATAGCAGCACTGATCACAAGTGTCAGAAGCTTGAAGTAAACCCGTGGAATCATGAATGACTAAGTGCCATGCAACACATCCATATATCCATATAACAGAATATTATTAAGTCATGAAAAGGAATAAGGAATGAAGTGCTGATACATGCTGCCATGTGGATGAACCTCAGAAACATACCGAGTAAAAGAAGCCAAACATTAAAAAAAGGTCATATGTTGTATGATTCCATTCATATGAAACACCCAGAATAGGCAAATCCAAAGAAACAGGAAGTAAGTTAGTGGTTGCCAGAGTCTAGTGGGGAGGAGGGAAAGGGGAATGAGTGCTTACTGGGTATGGATTTCTCTTTGTGATGAGGAAATATTTTTGAATTATAGGTGATAATTGCACAACATTGTGAATGTACTAAATAGCACTGAATTGCACAATTTAAAGCTGTTAATTTTAAGTTATATGAGTTTTACCTCAGCAAAAAAGAAAGAATGAATAAAAAAGAAAAAAGAAAATAAAAAAGAAAATGGAAAACTTAAGCCCTAATATATCAATATTTTGTTAAATGCAAATATAAGTAGATGTGTTGAAAAATAGAGATTGGCAGAGTGGTTAAATGAACGTGGCTCAACTCTATGCTGTCTACAAAAACTGACTTCAAATATAATTAAGTTCAAAAAAACCAATATAATTAAATAGAGAGATTAAAAGTAAAGGAATGAAAAAGATATAGCATGCAAACTTTAATCAAAAGAAAGCAAGGGGGCACCTGATTGGCTGAATTGGTTCAATATCTGACTCTTGATTTGGGCTCGGGTCATGATCTCAGGATCATGAGATCGAGCCCTGAGTCAGGCTCCACACCCGGTGTGGAGCCTGCTTGGAATTCTCTCTCATCTCTCTCTCTGTCCCCTCACCCACTCATGTATGCACGAACTCTCTCTAAAAAAAGGAAAAAGAAAGCAGTATTGGCTTTATTAACACCAGATAAAGTAGATTTCAGAGAAAATATTACCAGAGACAAAGAAGAACATTACATAACGAGAAAAGGTTCAATCTACTGAGAAGACACAGTGATCCTAAATGTGTACACCAAAGTACAGAGCTTCCAACGACATGAAACAATAACTGATAGAACTAAAAAGAGAAACAAACAAGTCCACAGTATCATTAAGGGCTTTAACAATCCTGTTTCAGCAATTGAGAGAACTGACAGAAATAATAACCCCTTAAGGGGCACTTGGATGAAACAGTCAGTTGAGCACCTGACTCTTGGTTTTGGCTCAGGTTGTGATCTCGAGGTTATGGGATTGAGCCCCTTATTGGGCTCCACACTCAGTGCAGAGTCGGCTTGATATTCTCTCTCTCCCTCTGCCCCTACCCTGCTCATGCTCGTGCACTCTCTCTCAAATAAATAAATAAATCTTAAAAAATACACCCCCACCCTAGGGCACCTGGATGGCTCAGCCAGTTAAGCATCTGCCTTCTGCTCAGGTCATGATCCCAGGGTCCTGGGATCGAGCCTCAGGTTGGGCTCCCTGATCATTGGGGAGCCTGCTTCTTCCTCTGCCTGCTGCTCCCCCTGCTCGTGCTCTATCAAATAAATAAATAAAATATTTTTTAAAACTACCCCTTAAAATATTCATGTTTTGATCCCCAGAACCTCTGAATATGTTATATTACATGACAAAGTGGTAGGCAGAATAATACACCCCTAACCAAGTTGTTTATATTTTACTCCTCAGAACCTTGGGAATATGTTACATTCCATGGGAATTAAAGTAACCAATGGAATTAAATTTTTTTATCAGTTGACCTTAAAATAGATACATAATTCTAGATCATCTAAACAGGATAAATGTAGTTACAATGGTCCTTAACTGTGAAAGAGAGAGGCAGAAGAGTGATGGGAAGTGAAATGGTTCCAATCCACTTCTGGTTTCAAATATGAAAGAAGAGGGCCATGAGCTAAGGAAAGTGAGCAGCTTCTAGAAGTAATGGACAAGGTAATGGATTCTCCCCTAGAGTCTCCAGTAAAAATGGTAGTCCTGGTGACACATTGTATTTTAGCCCAGTGAGACCCATTTCAAACTTCTGGACTATAGAATCATAATAAATTTATGATGTTTTAAGCCACTAAGTCTGTGGTAATTTGTTACAGCAGCCACAGAAAACTGGTTAACCATTAACAACCATTAACCAACTGGTTCTGACACCCAACTACAGCAGAAAATAATTCTTTAAGAGCACATGCCACTTTAACCAAAATAGACCATATCCTGGGTCATAAACCTAAAAAAATTAAATGAATTTAAATCATACAGAAATTGTTCTCTGACCATAATGGAACCATACCAGAAGTCAATAAGAGAACTTACAGTAAAATCTCCAAACACTCGGCAGTTAGACAGCATACATCTCAATAATCTAATGGCTTGGGGTGCCTGGGTGGCTCAGTCTGTTAAGCGTTTGCCTTTGGCTCAGGTCATCATGATCACTGGGTCCTGGGATCGAGCCCCACATTGGGCTCTCTGCTCAGTGGGGAGTCTGCTTCCTCCTCTGCCTGCCGCTCCCCCTGCTTGTGCTCTTTCTCTCTCTCTTTCAAATAAATAAAATCTTAAAATAAATAAATAAGTAATCTAATGACTCAAGGAGGAAATCTCAAAGGACGTCAAAACTACATGAAACAGAATGAAGATGAAATACAACATATTAAAACTTGTAGGGTGAAACTAAGGCAGTGCCAAGAGGGAAATTTATAGCACTAAAGGTTCAGAAAAGAAGAAATTTCTCAAAAACAATAATCAACCTCTCACTCAAGAACCTTGAAAAAAGAAGAGCAGAATAAGCCCAAAGAAAGCGTAAAGAAGGAAACGATAAAGAGCAGAAATCAATGAAATTGAACAGAGAAAAATAAACCAATCAAGAAGCTAGTTCTCTGAAAAGAGCAATAAAATTGATAAACCTCTTGATAGGCTGATAAAGAATAAAGAGAGATAACACAAGTTGGAGATACCAGAAATGAAAGATAGGATATTGGGGCGCCTGGGTGGCTCAGTCAAAGGTTCGACTCTCGATTTCAGCTCAGGTCATGATCTCAGGGTCGTGAGATACAACCCCTATGGGCTCACTCAGCGGGAAGTCTTCTGGAGATTGTCTCTTTCCCTCTCCCTCTGCCTCTCCCCCGGCTCATGGATGCACTGTCTCTCTCGTTCCCTCTCTCTCTCACAAAAAAAAAAAAAAAGAAAGAAAGAAAAAGATAGCCTATCACTATATTCTCTGCAGACCATTAATAGGGTAACAAGGGATTACTATGAATAACTCGCTGCACAGAAATCTGACAATGTAAATGAAATGTATCAATTCATCGAAACCTAAAAAATGCCAAAACTCGCCTAAGAAGGAAGATAATTTTAATAGTTCTGAAATTATTAAATAACATGGATTTGCTAGTTTAGAACTCTCATAAATGAAATCTCCAGCCCCAGAGAATTCTACAAAGCATTTAAAGAAGTAACATCCATTTTATACAATTTCTTCCTAGAAAATAGAAGAAGAGGGAGCATTTCCTGACTCATTTTATGAGGCTGGTAGAGCCCTGATACCAAGATTAGGCAAAGACCTACAAAGAAAACTACAGATGAGTCTGTAGTTTGCATAAACTTAGACATTAAATTCTCAACTGAATATTAACAAATTGAATCTAGCAATATGTGAATAGCATTAGATGCCACAACCAAGTGGATTTCATTCCAGGAATTCAAGACTGGTTCATCATGTAAAATATAATGTGCCATGTTAACAGTGTAAAAAAAAACATTCGAACACCTGGATGGCTCAGTGGTGGAGCATCTGCCTTCAGCTCAGGGCATGATCCTGGGGTCCTGAGATTGAGTTTCCCATCAGGCTTCTCTCAAGGAGCCTGCTTCTCCCTCTACCTATGTCTCTGCCTCTCTTTCTGTGTCTCTCATGAATAAATAAATAAAATCTTTTTTAAAAAAAAGTTATAGAAGACAATTTAGGTGATACAAACCAAGTTTTTTCATCCTTTATGAAGTGGTCTGCCTCCTTTCAGAGAACTACAAAATGAGGTGGAAGGCAAGAGGCTCATACAGGATAAAGAATAAGGAAGAGACAAAATGGAAAATATCTGATTGGCTGGGGTCACATAGTCAACCTTGTTGGGGGTGAGAAAGACCCAGAGCTGGCTTGGCATTTGAGGATCCCCTGACCAGGTTGCAATTCTGATCAAGCGGAGTATTTATAAGGATGCCAAAGTTATCTGAGTTTCAGTTTGCTGCTGTGGCATCGCTGACAGAAGTGGCTCCATCTTGGGCCTAGAAAGTTATTTCAGCAACAGCAAAAGAGAAAAAAAACATCATTATATCAACTGATTCAAAAAAGGCATTTGACAAAATTCTAAACTCATTCATGTCTTGGCTTAGGCTGCTATAACAAAATACCATAAGTTGGGTACCTTAAACAACAGAAATTTATTTCTCACAATTCACAAGGCTGGAAATTCCAAGATCCGGGTGCCAGAAGATTAGGTTCCTAGTGAGGAACTTCTTCCTGGCTTTCAAGAAGTACTATCACTGTATCCTCACATGGTGGAGAGAAAGATTTCAAGTCCTTCCTCTTTTATAAAGGTGTCAATCCCATCATGAGGGCCCCACTCTCATCATTTGATCTAACTCTAATGACCAGCCAAAGATCCCACTTCCAAACACCATCACATTGGGGATTAGGACCTCAGCATATGAATTGTGGAGGGACACAAGCATTTAGTCCATGATATTCAAGATGAAAGCTCTCACCCAACTAAGAGTGGAGGTGAACTCTCCTCAACTTGATAAAAATCATCAACAAAAAACCTACAGCTCAGGGCACCTGCGTGGCTCAGTCAGTTAAGCATTCAACCCTTGATCTCAGGTCTTGATGTCAGGGTCGTGAGTTCAAGCCCTGCATTGGGCTCCATGCTGGGCTTGAAGCCAACTTAATAAAAAAAAAAAAGTCAGATAAACTACTGTTATTAAAAAAAAAACCCTACAGCTAACATGCTTAATGGTAAAATACTGAATGGTTTTCCCCTTGTTCCCCTTGTTCTCTCCCCACCCTTATTCATCATAGTACTGGAAAGACAAGAAAAATAAATACAAGACATACAGATTAGATACAAGGAAATAAAACTATTCCTATCTGCAGGTGTTATATTGTCTAAGTATACAATCCCAGGAGTTTACCAGAAAGCACTGAGAAAAAGTGAATTCAGCTAGGTCAAAGGTCACTGGACAACATAAGAAACATACAAATATCAATTGTGTTTTTATATACTAGCAATGAACTAATGGGAGCCAGAATTAAAAGCACAATACTATTTACAATCATCAAATACAATGAACTCATTAAGTATAATTATAACAAAACTTGTATAAGATCTATGTGCTGAAAACTCCAAATAAGCAAATAAGCACATGAAAAGGTATTCAACATCATTGGCCATTAGAGAAATGCAAATTGAAACCATAATGAGATATTATGTACCTCTCAGAATGGCTAAAATGAAAAATACTGATGATAGCAAATGCTGGTTAGGATGTGCAAAAACTAGATCTCTCAAACATTGCTGGTGAGAATTTAAAATTGTACAGACATTCTGGAAAATAGCATGTCAGTCCTTTATAAAATCAAATATACACTTGTGTACCAGCAATTGTACTCCTAGCATTTATCTCAGAGAAATGAAAATCTATGTTCACACAAAAAACCTGTATGAGAATGTGTATAAAGGCTTTATTCACTATATCTCTTTTTTTCATTCATAATATCTAAAAGCTGGAAACAACCCAGTAAACCTTCAGTGGGTGAGTGGTGCATTCAAACTATGGTTTATCCATGGCGTGGAATACTACTCAGCAATATAAAGGAAAGAACTTTTCGTATGCACGACTTGGATGGATCTCAAGGACATTATGGAGTGAAAGGAATTCAATCTCAAAAGGTTACCTACTGTAAGATTCAATTTATTTAACATTCCCCAAATGATGAAAGTATAGAGATGGCAAACAGATGCGTGCAGTGTTTCTGAACACTTTTTTTTTCATTATTGGACTCCCTAAGAAGACTTTTTATGGAAAAAGTTCTGGAAGGCCACAACCATGGTAATGCCTATGATTCTTTTTCAGGAAGGAGAGAACAGGTTGAAATTGATAGGGCAGGAAGTCACACTTCTCAGAGTATACATCTTTGCAGTTTGAAACTTCTGAAATCATGCACATTTTCAAAGATAAAATTTAATCAACAGGATGGGAGGAGGAACCCCAAACAATAAAATAAGAAACAAATGCATACATTTCTTTTTTTAAAAATATTTATTTATTCATGAGAGACACACAGAAAGAGAGGCAGAGACATAGACAGAGGGAGAAGCAGGCTCCTCACAGGGAGCCCAATGTGGGACTCGATCCCGGATCCTGGAATTATCCCCTGAGCCAAAGGCAGACGCTCAACCCCCGAGCCACCCAGGCGTCCCCAAATGTGTACATTTCAAATTAATAACATAACCACATCAAAAACAACTAAGCCCAGTAACTTTGGAACATGGTGCTTGGTCTATATAGCCTTGGACAAGGCATAAACAAAACTGCATGCAAATCTTCAACCCTTTTAAGTAAGTTTGTTTTATGTAGTAGTATGAATGAAGGAACTCTGAAACTATTTTATGTGTTTTGGAGTCAATGAGTTATGTTGTTGGAAACCAGGCCTCTCACTGGAAGGAAGGAGATAAAGTTACAAAACGGGTAAAAGCATGAAGTATCTTGTTGAGTTGGATTGGAATTGGAATTAGCAGCATGTATTCACAATTTCTCCAACATGAAGAAAAAAAAAAACGAGAATGTGCACTACAAAGTATTATTTTTTTAAAAGATTTTATTTATTCATGAGAGACACAGAGAGAGAGGCAAAGACATAGGGAGAGGGAGAAACAGGCTCCATGCAGGGAGCCCGATGCAGGACTCGATCCTAGGACTCCAGGATCACGCCCCGGGCCGAAGGCAGATGCTCAACCGCAGAGCCACCCAGGCATCCCGACAAAGTAGTAAATATAGATGTATATCTATAGAAATTATAAACATGCACAGATACATTCTAAAGTAGTATTTATATGGAGAGAGAGAGAGAGAGAGAAAGAAAGATAGAAACAAAGAGAGTGTTCTGTAAAACTGATTAGAAAGTGATCCCTAAAGTTTTCAAACTAGCCAGCAATTTGACTAAGTGTTCTTGCTTTTATTCTTTGGTTTTTGGGGGGTTTTTTTGTTTGTTTTGTATTTACTTTTTTTTTAATCTCCTTTCATTTTTGAAACCACTAATGTGGTTTTATACTCCTTTTATTTTAGAAGCAGTGGTTAATAGAATGAGTTTGGAAGTCAGATAGTTTGTGTTTCAATCCCAGCTTTTCCACTTATTAGCTGTGTCATCTCAATCTAGTTCCTCTCTCAAAACCTTGGGTACCTGATTTGTCAAATGAGAGTAATAGTTATGTCACTCAGAGGGACATGTACACACATACCTCACAGAGGATTCTATGAGGAAATGTATATAGAGGGCCCAGCATACTTTATATACTCGGTATCTAATTGATACCAGAACTATTGCATGCGATTATTATTATGGAGTGACATAAGTCATGAATTTATGATATGTTGCTTCCTCCACAAGTAAGAAAATAAATAAGCTTTGGGCACCAGAGTGTCTCAGGTGGTTAAGCATCTGCCTTCGGCTCAGATCATGATCTCAGGGTCCTGCGATGGAGCCAAGCATTGGGCTCCCTGCTCAGCAGGGAGCCTGCTTCTCCCTCTCCCTTTCACCCTGCTCCTGCTCACTCTCTCTCTTGCTCCCTCGCAAATAAATAAAATATTTTTAGGGGAGCCCGGGTGGCTCAGCAGTTTAGCACTGTCTTCAGCCCAGAGCCTGATCCTGGAGACCCAAGGATCGAGTCCCACGATGGGCTCCCTGCATGGAGCCTGCCTCTCTCTCTCTCTCTCTGTGTGTCTCTCATGAATAAATAAATAAAAATCTTTTTAAAAAATAGGCTGTAATGCCTAATTCAGATATTGGACAATCATAATTTATCTGTTCGCCTGTGACAGATGGATACATTCTGGGAAGTTATGATAAAAATGTCAAAATATTTAAAAATTGTAACACTTGCTGTAATTCTTTCAATTGGAGAGGAATTCATCATAAGAAATTTTCTGTATTTGAGACTTTTAATCAAAATGGTTTGGTTACTGGGACACCTGGGTGGCTCAGCGGTTGAGCGTCTCGTCTGCCTTTGGCCCAGGGCATGATCCTGGGATTGAGTCCCACATTGGGCTCCTGGCAGGGAGCCTGCTTTTCCCTCTGCCTGTGTCTCTGCCTCTCTGTGTGTCTTTCACGAATAAATAAATAAATAAAAGCTTAAAAAAAAGAAAGGTTTGGTTACTAATGGAGCAAAAAGTTGTCACTACCAGGCCCAATGTCTCCTTCAGGAGATAAAGGAAGTAACTTGGAGTCAGCCATCCTGTGTTTGAGTCCTAGAACGGCCTTTTCTCACTGTAACACCTTGGGCAAATCATTTAAATTCTTTAAATATTAGTTTCTTCATCTGTGAGATCTGGATAATATTGTCTATTCATAAGCTTGTTATGAGGATCAAGTGAGAAAGAGTGTGAACACACTTTTGTAAACAGTGAAGCGCTATACAAGTATATCAGATGGTATAATATATTTTGTGGCACAAACCTCAAAGACAGAAGGGGAAAATGGTTCTAGTGTATTTTGACTTGGTTTTGTAAGCTGTGATTCTGTTACTTCACTAAATGCCAATAGTATTCTCTGTAGCTATCCAAAGATAGATTTATGAGAGATATCAATTTAGTTCACAAACTGTAGTGTTTTTGCTACCTGCTATGGTATGTGTCCTTTACTTAACCTTTCCCTGGCCACCCTGTTGAAAAGGAATTATCTTGTGGTAAGAAAATGATTAGTGTGAGGGAATAAAATCCTGCAAACAAAATCTGTTCCTGTTTTTTGTTAATCAGAAATAAATTTACTTACCCATAAAAATGAGTTTAGCCAAATTAGTATACACTTTCTGCTTCCAAGAAATATTGATACCATCCACTAGCATCTAATCCAGAAGTAGGCTGAAAGCCCATACTGTGGGCTTACATTCCCAAGTTTTCTGTGTTTTGTAAGACACTACCTCAAAGGGCCAAGACAATCAGCTGTAAAATTTTCAAATGTACTTATTAGCCTCAGTCTTTCTGTATGTGAGACTAATCCATGTCATAGATTCATGGAAATTGCCTGGTTACTTATGTAATTTGATGGATAAAGTCTCACTGTCCCCTCTGAATGACATAGTCTAGTTTACAATTTATTAATTCACTTAATATTCTCTTTGTTCTCCAAGAGCATTCTTATTATTTTAGGAAGGAATGAAAAACAAAGTATGACACATTTTTCTGTGAAACTTTCTGTTTAGGCTCATTCTGCTTTACATTTTCATTCAGATGATAAACAAAGAGCATGCTTGAAACACTAAGTCAAACTTCCCTGACTCAAGTTTTCTCCTGACAGCAGTTCCAGTCTTACCAATTCCTAAGCACTAGTCTATAAAAATGGGAAGCTTTGGTTTTCACTCTCAACTGTTCAGAAAACTCTACCAAACCTTAGTGGTCCTCAGATGCCACTCCTGAATCTGTGGCTGAAATTTTAAGTTGACATCTTTATTCCCCCCAAAAAACTCACTCCTTTTAAGAAGCACTTAGGAACATTTCAAAAAATTCTTTAAAAGTTCACCACACTTGGGGCGCCTGGGTGGCTCAGTTGGTTAAGCGTCTGGCTCTTGATTTTGGCTCAGGTCATGATCTCAGAATCGTGGTATCGGCAGATCCTGCTCCCCGCTCAGCTGGGAGTCTGCTTCTCTCCCTTCTCCTCTGTTCCTCCTCCCACCCCACCCCCCACCCCTACTTACTCTCTCTCTCTCAAATAAATAAAATATCTTTTTAAAAAAAGTTCATTAGACTTTCCTTAGCCTCTATATCCAAGGAAGTCTGGATATAGACTTCTGTTTAGGTCCCATGAGGTTTGATGAAGAAATTGGAAGCAGGGATATACACAGGTCTCTACAATCCACAGGTAAGAAAGAGAAAAGCATTTTCCTATCATCATAGACTTTTCAGGTCTAGATTAAGGAGCATAAAAGGTCATCTACTCAAATCACCCATGTGGTGGTAGGATCTCCTTTCCAATACTTGACAAATGCTTGGATACTTGGAATGACAACCCCCTGTCTTAGAAGGTGGCCAACTCCATTCTATTCACATTAATCCAAAATCTGTAGCTTCCACTCATTTGGTCCCGTTCTGCTCCATGAGGCCATTCAGCAAGTCTGAATCCTCATCCACATAGCAGTCTTACACATATTTGAAAATATCTTTCAAAGTGTGCCTGGCTGGCTCAGTCAGTAGAACATGTGACTCTTGATCTAGGGTTGTAAGTTCAAGCCCCACATTGGGTGTAGAGATTACTTTTAAAAATGAAATCTTAAAAAAAAAAAAAACAGCTTTCGGTTGCGGTGACAAGGCGGCAGAGTGTTGTGGACGATGTCCTTGGAGGCAACCGGGCCTACCGCGGGGATGGTACTCGCAGAGCTGTATGTCTCGGATCGAGAAGGAAATGATGCTACAGGTGATGGAACCAAGGAGAAGCCTTTTAAAACAGGCCTAAAGGCTTTGATGACAGTGGGAAAAGAACCGTTTCCCACCATTTACATAGATTCCCAGAAAGAAAATGAGAGGTGGGATGTTATTTCTAAATCACAGATGAAGAACAGAAAAAAAATGTGGCACAGAGAACAAATGAAGAGTGAATCCCGGGAAAAGAAAGAGGCAGAAGATAATTTGCGAAGAGAAAAGAACCTGGAAGAAGCAAAGAAGATTATCATTAAAAATGATCCGAGTCTCCCAGAGCCAAAATGTGTGAAGATTCATGCACTAGAAGAATACAGAGGCCAAAGAGTAAAGGTGTTTGGCTGGGTCCACAGGCTGCGTAGGCAAGGAAAGAATTTAATGTTTCTGGTGTTGCGGGATGGTACAGGCTATCTTCAGTGTGTCTTGTCAGATGATTTGTGTCAGTGTTACAATGGAGTCGTCTTGGCCCCTGAGAGCAGTGTTGCAGTGTATGGGACTCTAAATCTGACCCCAAAGGGCAAGCAGGCCCCTGGGGGCCATGAGCTGAGCTGTGACTTCTGGGAACTGATTGGGCTCGCCCCTGCTGGAGGAGCTGATAACTCGATTAACGAGGAGTCCGACGTGGATGTCCAGCTCAACAACCGACACATGATCCGGGGAGAAAACATGTCCAAGAACCTGAAAGCACGTGCTGTGGTCACCCGGTGCTTTAGAGATCACTTCTTTGATAGGGAGTACTATGAAGTTACTCCTCCAATGTTAGTGCAAACACAAGTAGAAGGAGGGGCTACACTCTTCAAGCTTGACTATTGTGGGGAAGAGGCATTTTTGACTCAGTCCTCACAGCTGTATCTGGAGACCTGCATTCCAGCTCTGGGAGATGTGTTTTGTATCGCACAGTCATACAGGGCAGAACAATCTAGAACACGAAGGCACCTGGCTGAATACACTCATGTGGAAGCAGAGTATCCTTTCCTGACCTTTGAGGAGCTTCTGAACCGATTGGAGGACTTGGTTTGTGACGTGGTTGATAGAGTCTTGAAATCACCTGCAGGAAGCATAGTGCATGACCTTAGCCCGAACTTCGAGCCTCCCAAACGACCTTTTAAGCGGATGAACTATTCAGATGCTATTGTGTGGCTGAAAGAACACAATATAAAGAAAGAAGATGGAACCTTCTATGAATTTGGAGAGGACATCCCAGAAGCTCCTGAGAGACTGATGACGGACTCCATTAATGAGCCCATCTTGCTCTGTCGATTTCCTGTAGAGATCAAGTCCTTCTATATGCAGCGATGTCCGAGGATTCCCGCCTTACGGAATCTGTTGACGTGTTGATGCCCAATGTTGGTGAGATTGTGGGAGGCTCAATGCGTATCTGGGATAGTGAGGAAATACTGGCAGGTTATAAAAGGGAAGGAATTGACCCCACTCCCTATTACTGGTACACAGATCAGAGAAAATATGGCACATGTCCTCATGGAGGATATGGCTTGGGCTTGGAATGATTCTTGACCTGGATTCTGAATAGGTATCACATCCGAGACGTATGCTTATACCCTAGATTTATCCAGCGTTGCAAGCCATAACTGATTCCTCCAGAAGCATTAAGGAAAGAAGATAGTTTATGAAAGGAACAGACTGCCTCTTAAAAAACAAAAAAACGAAAGCCAAAATATTCCCTTTTTTATTCCACTGCTGTATGTATATATCCATCTCTTTTTTTCCCCACAAAAAGCAGTCAAAATCATGTGACTATCAAATGACATCGGTGTTGTCATTTTAAGAAACACTATCCATCACAAAGCTTGGGGGAAATATCTACATGCCATGTTACACTACAGTTGTAAGTCCATATCATGCTCTCATCCAATTATGGGATTTAATTTTTGCCTCATATATAATTAAACAGATTTTAATTATGGTTTAAGACATTCCAGTAACTTAATCTTTCCGTCCTGTTAAGTGTAACTGGAATTCTTTATATGATTTTGTTGTATGAGTGAGTTAGAACAAAGATCTTGAGGAAAAATTGATAATGTGTAAAAATCTGCTGATATTAGAACACTATAATTCATTGATACTGGAATCAAAGACAGTTTTGCATTGGTTATTAATCTTTTCTAATCTGTAGAGCTGCTTATAGTTCTAAACCATACAAATTGATGTGGAAGAAGCTGTAAAAAATGAGAATTTTGCGTTAAACAATTTGAAATAACAGCAAATTCTTTGTTGTTCCTTGCTTTAGTTTAAGTTAAAGAGGCAGAGTGATCTTCTCGCTTTCCTGATAGTCTCTAAGTAATTAAGAATAAATAAGTTCCAAAAGAATTTGCAGCTGGAATCTTAATGACAACTGTATGTGGCCATTTGAGTCTCCCCACACTGTGACTCTAGATCTAATCTGTGCTACTGTATTAACTCCTAGTAGGAATAGCTTCATTTCAGATTTGGTACATTTTTCTCCCCAAATGCATGTCATGTGTTCTCAATAGGCTGTATTCCCAGCAATCAATAAATGGACACACATGAAAACTAAAAACAAGCAAACAAACAAACAAACAAAAAATACAGCTTTCATGCCACCGATGTTATGTCTTCTCAAGGCTGAACTTCTCTAGTTTTTTCAAGTGTTGTGTTCCTCCTATGATAGTGGAGGCACTTAATAAACAAACATTCATGGGATTAATGAACAAGTGGTTGCTCGTCTTTGAATATACTGTTTTTTACTACATCATTTTAAAAATTAATATTTCTGGAGTGCTTACTATGTGATACTTCATTTAATCTTCACAATAACATTATTATTTCTATTTTACAATTGAGAAAACTGAGACATTGAGTGTTTAAGTAACAGTCAAAAGGAACAAAACTGGAATGTGAAGTAGGGCAGTGTGACACTCAAGCTCATATTACACTCATATGCATTCTTAAAAGTGTTACTCAGAGTGTGTCAACTGTACTCAAATGAAAAAATTTTTAAGTGTTGCTTACAAATGAACACTAATGCCTTACGTACAGCAGAGAGTAAAGTATGACTATCATCTACTTCTTAGACATTATATTTCCATTACTGTGGTCCTGCATCAACTGAATGTTGGGTGGAAGGGGGGAAATTAATATTATTGGCTTTACATTAAACTTATTTATTTATTTATTTTTATTTGAGAGCAAGAGAGAGAAAAAAAGAGAGCAGACACAGAGGGATAGGGAGAGGCAGACTCCCCACTGAGCAGACAGCCCCATGTGGGGCTCCATCCCAGGACCCCAGGATCATGTCCTGAGCCAAAGGCAGACACTTAACCAACTGAGCCATCCAGGTGCCCCAAGCTCACTCTTTTAAAGTTACAGCATTTTGGGGTGCCTGGCTGATTCAGTTGATGGAACGTCTGCTTGATCTTGGAGTTGTTGAGATTAAGCCCCAAGTTGGCTGTACAGATTACTTAAAAGAAAAATAAAGTGATACCATGAGGCGCCTCGGTGGCTCAGTTGGTTGAGTGTCCTACTCTTGATTTCAGGTCATGATCTCACAGTCATTGGATCGAGCCACACTTCTGGCTCCATGCACAGTGCAGAGTCTGCTTGTTCCTCTCCCTCTGCTCCTACCCACACTTGCTCTCACTCTCTCTCTTCCTCTAAAATAAATAAATAAGTACAATCTAAAAAAAAAGTGATAGCATTCTCAACCTGTATTCATGTAGTTGGTTGTCCAAACTCAAGTATATGACCTTATATATATTTTCTTAAAGATTTTATTTATTTATTTATGAGAGACAAACAGAGAGAGGCAGAGACATACGCAGAGGGAGAAGCAGGCTCTCTGTGGGGAAGCCCAATGTGGGACTTGACCCCAGGACCTGGGATCATGACCTGAGCCAAAGGCAGACACTCGACCACTGAGCCATCCAGGTGCCCCATATAACCTTATATTTTATACCTGTGAAGTTTCATCTTTCTTGATTCAGTCAAACTTATCCAGATGTCTTTGAGTTCTGGTCTTGCTGTCTAACAGACTTACCAGTCCTCCACATTCACATCTAATGAAACACAAATGAATTGATCATGCTCTATTTTCTTGAGAAGTCTGATGAACGGGGGAATGATGCAGAAAGAGCCCTATGGCAAACCACTAGAAACTTCCTTTACAAGTGCCATCATTTCATTTCTCAGCACCCTTTGAGCACAATAAATTCAATCAGCTGCCAATTCATCAAACTGTTTAAACAACCAGCTCATTCCATAGCAGATTATTCACAATAGCCAAAAGTTGGAAACAACACTAATGTCCATCAACAGATGAATGGATAAGCAAAGTGTGGCACATACATCTGAGTCTTTTTAGTAAATTAATTAATTTGAGAGAGAGAGAGAGCATGAGTGAGGGGGGGCCCAGGCAGAGGGTGAGAAGCAGACTCCCTGCTGAGCAGCAAGCCTGACTCAGGGCTCAATCCCAGGACCCTGAGATCATGACGAGAGCTGAAATCAAAAGTTAGAGGCTTAACAGCCTGAGCCACCCAGAGGCCCCTCACTTTTTTGCCCACGGGTTTTTGTGATTGCAGACTGCCAGCTCCTCAGTCATCCCTGCTCCATCCACCACCACCACCACCCCCACAACACCATCAGAACTCTGGATAAGTGGGTCCTCTGGAGCTGCAGCTGTGTGAGTGTAGGGCTGCTACTTAGTCCCCTGCAACTGGTCCCCAGTGCAGTGCTCGCACACAGGCCTGACCCCTGCAGTGTGTACCTACCTACCCCCAGCCCTTCTGCCAACACAGACTTCTATGACCATGTACGTGCCATTATGGAAAATACTACGGCAGTTTCTCAAAAAATTAAAAGCAAAACTATCATATGAGCCAACAGTTCTGCTTTGGTGTAGGTATCTGAAGGACACAACATCACTATCTCAAAGAGCTGTCATCTGCACTCCCCTGTTCACTGCAGCATTATTTACAATGGCCAAGACATGGAAACAACCTAGGTGTTCACTGCTGGTTGAATGAATGAAGAAGTATATGCATACACACATTCACACACACAATGGAGTATTATTCAGCCATTAAAAAAAAGGAAGGAGGGATCCCTGGGTGGCGCAGCGGTTTAGCGCCTGCCTTTGCCCCAGGGCGCGATCCTGGAGACCCAGGATCGAATCCCACGTCGGGCCCCGGTGCATGGAGCCTGCTTCTCCCTCTGCCTGTGTCTCTGCCTCTCTCTCTCTCTGTGTGTGTGTGACTATCATAAAAAAAAAAATAAATAAAATAAATAAAAAAAATTTAAAAAAAAAAAAAAAAAAGGAAGGAAATCGCGGTGCCTGGGTGGCTCAGTTGAATGAACATCTGACTATTGGTTTTGGCTCAGGTCATGATCTCAAGGTCCTGGGATCCAGCCCACCTCTGGTTCTGCACTCCGCAGGGAGTCTGCTTCTCCTTCTCCCCTGCCCCTCCCCTCACTCACACGTTCTCCCCCTCTCTCTGTCTCTCAAATAAATAAATAAATCTCTTTTTAAAATAAGGAAATAGGGTCGGGGAGAAAAATAAGTAAATCCTGCCATTTCCAACAACAGGGCTGGATTTTAAGGGTATTATGCTAAGTAAAAGAAGTCATACAGAGAAAGACAAATACTAATACATCTCACTTCTATGTGGACTCTAAAAACATCAAAGCCATTTAAACAGAGAGTAGACTGACAGTTACCAGGGGCTGAGGGGGTGGTATGGGGAAATGGGGATACATTGGTGAAAAAGTACAAACTTTCAGTTATAAGATAAATAACTTCCGGGGATGTAATGTACAGCATGATGATGATAGTTAACCATATTGTATTGAGCCTTGAGAGTTGGTATGAGAGTAAATCTTGAATGTTCTCACCATAACTACAACAATAACAAAATGGTAATTATGTGATGTAGTAGATGTGTTAAGTAACCTTGTTATGGTAAACATGTTGTAATATATACCTGTATCAAATTAATTACATGGCATACTTAAACCTCCACAATATGTCAATTATATCAATAAAGTCAGAAAAAAGAATCAGGGCAGCCCCAGTGGTGCAGCGGTTTAGCGCCGCCTGCAGCCCAGGGCGTGATCTGGAGACCCTGGATGGAGTCCCACGTCGGGTTCTCTGCGTGGAGCCTGCTTCTCTCTCTGCCTCTCTCTCTCTCTCTGCATCTCTAGGAATAAATAAATAAAATATTAAAAAAAAAGAAAAAAGAATCAGATGGAAATTCTAGAACTGAAAACTAATATCTGAAGTAAAGAACTAAATACAAGCATTTAACAACCAAATAGACCCGAAAGAAGACAAAATCCATGAAGTGATAAATACATAGCACCTAAACTGTAGTACAGAGAGGGAAAAAAAAGAATACAAAATAGAGAAAAGAACACAGACATGTGGGACACATTGAAAATGTCTAATATATATGTAATTTAAGTCCCAGAAGGAGAGGAGAGAGAACAAATGGGGCAGAAGTAATATTTGAAGAGACTATGGATGAGATGAGCTTTTTCCAAAACCGAGTGAAGATGTTAACACAGAGATCGAAGAAATTCTATCTAGAGGCTACTCATACACACACAAAAAAAAACCCACATATAGGCATGTCATAGTAAAATTGCCCGAAGATTAAAGGCAAAGTGTTAAAAGCAACCAGAGGGAAAAAGACAAATCACCTTCAAAAAAAGCAAGATAAGCCTTAGAAATGACTTCCCCAAACATTTTGAAATCTACTTCCCTAAAATCAAGGATACACTTATGAGTATGCCTTTGGTTCTTTTTGTTATAACTCCAAGTTACTGTCACCCCAATAGCCTTTTTTTCAGTGATATTGGCACTTCAGTATTATCAGCAGGTTCTCCAGAATGAGATCCATACCCGGTGGGAGACAGTGTGGTCTAGTGGAAATAGCAGCGTCCTGCCTCTAAAAAGCTGTGTGACCTTGGCCTAGTTTGTTAACGTCTTTAAACCTCAGTGATGTTTCTCATCTGCAAAATGCAGACAGTATCCATTTTGTGGGGCTGGTGGGCAATTCCATGAACAACGCTTTTAGCCCAGTAACCATTATGATAAAGAAGTTCTGTGAAAAGCGGCCTCCTATCTTCTTTTCAGATAGAATAGTTTCAACAAATAAAGAGTTTACCAAATGTTTCACTTTTAGCAGAAGGAGAAGCAACTGCAACCATCTGATGATAAATTGGATGATGTAATAGTGATGAGGACTTTACCTACCACTTATTGGGGCATTTACTATGTGCCAGTTTACCTTCATTAACCCTTAATAGCAACCCTATAAAACCTGTACTACCGTGGTGCCCATTTTACAGTTGGGGAAATTAGGTTTAAGGAAGATAAGCAACATACTTTTTTAAAAGATGTATTTATTTGAGACAGAGAGAGAACACAGGGGGTTGGGACAGCAGGAAAGGGAGAGAGAGAAGCAGACACCCTGTTGAGTGGGGAGCTGGAGGTGGGGCTTGGTTCCCACAATCCTGAGATCATGACCCCAGCTGAAATCATCAGTAAGATGCTTAACCAACTGAGCCACCCAAGGGCCCTTAAGGAATGTACTTAATGTGGAAATGGCAGAGCCCAGATCCAAACCAATATGCCTCTGACTTTGAAGTTGTGTGCTGGGTGTAGATGACCCTCAGCACTGACCTCTACAAGGTCACCGTGGCTCTTAGCAAGCCTGTTCAATGAAGTTCTTTTACGCGGCACGGTGATACTGCTCCCTTGCCTCCCACCCCTCTCATCCCCCCACCCCCATCGCCAGGCCAGTTTTCTCTGCGGTTTCTTCACTCTGCTGTGTGTCCTTACGCACAACTGGATGCCTCTGAAGTCTTGAAATATGACGTTTCCCTATGATTTGATTTTTTAAAGCATTTTAAAAAATTCCATTTATTTATTCATGAGACACACACACACACACACACACATACAGAGAGAGAGAGAGAGAGAGAGAGAGAGAGAGGGAGAAGCAGGCTCCATGCAGGGAGCCCGACGTGGTACTTGATCCTGGGTCTCCAGGACCACGACCTGGGCCAAAGGCGGCGCTAAACCGCTGAGCCCCCCGGGCTGCCCGATTTGATTTTAAATGTGGTTACCATTCTATTCCAATCAACTTCACTTTGCCACTTTTCACCTGTCTCAGTGACATAGGTGCTCAGTCCAATCCCCAAGTTTCCAGTTCCCTGCAACAACTAACACAGTTTCATATTAGTAATTAAGACCCAACCATACGGCTGATTTCTAAGCTTCAGGCTCTGATTTCATTAAAAGGTCTCTTATCCCAGGGCAGAGAAGAGTGCCCAACTTGGGTCTAGAGCACAGAGTAGGAGGTAGCCTTATCTCTTGATCTCTCTGCCCTCTTCTCTGCACTGAGAACTTTAGAGTTATGATAGGAAGGAGGCTACTGTGGTGAGTTTCTTCTACCCTATTTATGGGTCATCCATCCAGCACAGTGGATGGTACTGATCCCCCAAATGGGGCATATATACCCCAGGGGAGATATGCCAGAGGCTCCATTGGGTGCCGTATGAAAAGATTAGAACTTCTATCTACAGTTTTTTTAAACCAAGGAAATTTTTATTTTATTTTTTAAAGATTTAGTTTATTTGAGAGAGAGAGAGAGAGAGAGAGCATGACCAGGGGGAGGGGCAGAGGGAGAAGCAGACTCCCCCCTTGAGCAGGGAGCCAGATGCAGGGCTCAATTCCAGGACCCTGGGATCATGACCTGAGCTGAAGGCAGATGCTTAACCAACTGAGCCACCCAGGTGCCCCACAAAGAAATTTTTAAAAATCAACTTCACTAATGTTTAATATGCAAATTGAAATCAGCACCTTCCCTGGATACATATATCAGATGGTCACATACAAGGCCTGGAGGATTTCTGGATAAGAAAGGGCATTCCACAAAGCATAAGGCTTGCCAGGGGTGTTCTCCCATATTCCTTGGCTTTTAAGTTTGTAAATGTATATAAATGTACAATTCAAAATAGTATCTAATTTTAGCTAAACCAACTCCAATATAATGGATAATGGCTTTAGAAGATCTTTGTAAAGAATCCATGAGTTGAAGTGAATGCTAATAATACCAGCACAAAGAAAGAAAATGGCAGAGCAGATGTTTCTCATTCTCCCAGGATAAGCACCTCTTCATCTCTATTTCATGGTGAAGAATGAGACACTCTAATCAGATATAACAAAAAGTCAGGCAAAGGTCTTTCTAATTATCAAGAAGATTATTAGAAATATGAACTTACATTCACATCTTACCTCAAGTTTGCCTTATTATGTAGTCCTAGTCTATATATTCCAAGACAAATATTTGAAATATAAGCATCTCTTCTGATCCAATTCTGTTGCCTGCTTCCTTTATTCTTTGATATAATATAAAAAAATAGATGGGGTCACCTGGCTGGCTCAGTTGGAGGAGCATGGGACTCTTGATCTCAGCATTATCAGTTCAAGCTCCATTCTGGGTGTAGATATTGCTTAAATAAATCTTAAAAAAAATAAAAATAGGGGCACCTGGGTGGCTCAGTGGTTGCGCATCTGTCTTTGGCTCAGGTCATGATCCCGGAGTCCTGGGATCGAGTCCCATATCAGGCTCCCCGCAAGGAGCTTGCTTCTCCGTCTGCCTATGTCTCTCATGAATAAATAAGTAAAATCTTTAAAAAAATAAATAAAATAAAAATAAGGGTACCTGGGTGGCTCAGTCATTTAAGTGTCTGCTTCAGCTCATATCATGATCCCAGGGTTCTGGGATGGAGTCCGGTGTAGGGCTCTCGGCTCAATCGGGAGTTGGCTTCTCCCTCTCCCTCCTTCCACTTGTGGTCTCTCTCTCTCTCTCTCTCTCACTCATTATCTCTCAAATAAATAAAATCTTTTTTAAAAATAAATAATAAATAAATAAAAATAAAGGCACCCCTGGGTGGTATAGTCAGTTAAGCATCCAACTCTTGGTTTTTTTCTCAAGTCATTATCTCAGGATTGTGAGATCGAGCCCCACATTGGGCTCCCAGCTCAGTGAGGAGTCTGCTAAACTTTCTTTCTCCCTCTCCTTCCAACCCTCCCCACACTTGCTGTCTCTCTCTCTCTCTCTCTCAAATAAACTAATTAACTAAAAAATAAAAATAGATGAAGGGAAAGAATCCAGAGGATTTCAAAGCAAAATAGATGGAGAAAGGGAAAGAATCCAGAGGATTTCAAAGTTGAGTCCTGAGTGACTGGATGAGTTGTAATGTGGAAAGTTGAGAATGAAGTCTGAGATCAGAAGCAGACACCTAGGGGCAGCCCTGGTGGCTCAGCGGTTTAGCGCCATCTTCAGCCCAGGGCCTGATCCTGGAGACCAAGGATCAAGTCCCACATCAGTCTCCCTGCATGGAGCCTGCTTCTCCCTCTGCTTGTGTCTCTGCCTTTCTCTCTCTCTCTCTCTCTCTCTCTCTCTCTGTGTGTGTGTGTGTCTCATGAATAAATAAATAAAATCTTAAAAAAAGAAGACACCTAAGTGAAAAATGAATAGCACACACACAAAGTAGTGCATTTAGAGATATATACTTAAAGAGTTTCATTTTGAAGAATTTGAAAAAATGAGTTTGTAAATTCAAATTTTTATAAGTGAAAGATTGCTACAATATGCCAAAGCAATGTGCTGCATTTTACTTTTAAAAAATAGAGATTTTAAATGTTGAATGCATTTCTATGTAATTACACATTTTGAAGGAAAAGTGTCAGTTCCAAAGTAGTGGTGCACGAAAAAGTGTAAACACCATGTCATTTTAATTATACATTTTGCAAATAAAGCATTGCATTAAAAAAAATCCTGACTTTTCAGTGGAAACAATAGAAGTTAGTACACAATGGAATGGCATTATTATAGTGTGAAAGAAAACGACTGTAAAAGTAGAACTTCATAACCAGTGAAAATATCCTTAAGAAAGGAAGGTGCCATAGATATATCAGGCAAACCAAATCTGAGCGAATTTATAGTCAGCGAGCCTGCACTAAAGGGAATTCTTTAGGCAAAAGGGAAATAATCCCAGATAGATACTTTAAAAAGGCAGGAAGGAGTGAAGAGCAAAGAACAACTAAATATATAGGTAAAAACAGATTGATTTGATTGTAGAAAACAATAGTAATAATACTTAGTAGTATTTAAAATACATAGAGAAAGAATTAGGGGCACCTGGCTGGCTCAGTAGGTAAAGCATATGACTCTCGATCTCAGGGATGTAAATTCAGGCCCCACACAGGGTGTAGAGATTACTTAAAAATAAAATCTTTTATTTTTTTAAAAAGATTTTATTTATTCATGAGAGACACACAGAGAGAATGAGAGAGAGAGAGGCAGAGACACAGGCAGAGGGAGAAGCAGGCTGCATGCAGGCAGCCTGATGTAGGACTCGATCCCGGGACTCCAGGACCACATCCTGGGCCGAAGGCAGGCACTAAACCACTGAGCCACCCAGGGATCCCCAAAATAAAATATTTTTAAAAAAGAATATATATATATATATATATATATATATATATATACTTTGTGTGTGTGTGCATTTATATATATATACATATATATTATTTTTAAAAAACCAAACTTCTAGAAAGGAACATAAAAGAAGTAAATCAAATGGGGAAAAAAAGGTGGCCATTAAAACCCCAAATATATTTCTAATTTCGTTAAAAGTGAATGGGCTGGTGATGAAAATGTTCTAAAATTAATTGTGGTGATGACTGCACAATTCTGTGACTATGGAAATAAAAGCCACGGAATTGTTATACTTTAAATGGGTGACTCATGTGGTCTGTGAATTACAACTTAATAAAGCTGTTTTTAGGGCAGCCCGGGTGGCTCAGCAGTTTGGTGCCACCTTCAGCCCAGGATGTGGTCCTGGAGACCCGGGATCGAGTCCCACATCGGGCTCCCTGCATGGAGCCTGCTTCTCCCTCTGCCTGTGTCTCTGCCTCTCTTTCTGTGTCTCTCATGAATAAATAAATAAAATCTCTTAAAAAATAAAGCTGTTTTTAAAAAGTGAATGGACTAAATATACCAATCAGAAGATCACAGTTGTCCTACTGGATAAAAACAAAACCCAACTACATACAGCTTATCAAGGACATATCTTTTTAAAAACATATTATTTATTTATTCATGAGAGACACAGAGAAAGAGGCAGAGACATAGGCAGAGGGAGAAGCAGGTTCCCTGTGGGGAGCCTGATGTGGGACTTGATCCCAGCACCCTGGGATCATGACCTGAACTGAAGGCAGACGCTCAACCACTGAGCCATCCAGGCATCCCAACAAGGACATACCTTAAATATAAGTTGAAAGTAGGGGCACCTGGATGGCCCAATTGGTTAAGTGGCTGACTTGGTTTTGGCTCAGGTCATGATCTCTGTGTCCTGGGATCGAGCCCCAGCACTCAGCATGGAGTCTGCTTGAGGATTCTTTCCCTCTCCCTTTACTCTTTCTCTCTTTCCTCAAATAAGTAAATAAAACTTTTTAAAAAATTAGTTGAAAGCAAAAGAATGGTGAGGGTGCTTGGCTGTCTCAGTTGGTGGAACAACTCTTGATCTTGGGTTCAAGCCCAACATTGGGTGTGGTGAATACTTAAAATTTTACCAAAAAAAGTAAAAGAATGGTTAAAAAATGTATCTTGCAAACACTAAGCACAAGAAAGCTGACATAGCTGTACTAATAGCAAACAAAGCTTGACTAGAGGTAGAGAAGAATATTTCATAATAATAAAGGAATCAATTGGCTAGGAAAAATATAACAAATTGTATAGCTATATGCATCCACAACCAATATAAAGCAAAAATTGATAAAACTAAAAGGGACAGGGATCCCTGGGTGGCGCAGTGGTTTAGCGCCTGCCTTTGGCCCAGGGCGCGATCCTGGAGACCCAGGATCGAATCCCACATCGGGCTCCCGGTGCATGGAGCCTGCTTCTCCCTTTGCCTGTGTCTCTGCGCCTCTCTCTCTCTCTCTCTCTGACTATCATAAAAAAAAAACTAAAAGGGACAAATCCACAACCATGGTAAGAAGTTTGAACACACATTTTTCTTTTTTTATATATATAATAAATTTATTTTTTATTGGTGTTCAATTCACCAACATACAGAATAACACCCAGTGCTCATCCCGTCAAGTGGCCCCCTCAGTGCCCATCACCCATTCACCCCCACACCCCGCCCTCCTCCCCTTCCATCACCCCTAGTTCATTTCCCAGAGTTAGGAGTCTTTATGTTCTGTCTCCTTTTCTGATATTTCCCACACATTTCTTCTCCCTTCCCTTCTATTCCCTTTCACTATTATTTATATTCCCCAAATGAATGAGAACATATGTTTGTCCTTCTCCGATTGACTCATTTCACTCAGCATAATACCCTCCAGTTCCATCCACGTTGAAGCAAATGGTGGGTATTTGTCGTTTCTAATGGCTGAGTAATATTCCATTGTATACATAAACCACATCTTCTTTATCCATTCATCTTTCGATGGACACCGAGGCTCCTTCCACAGTTTGGCTCTCGTGGCCATTGCCGCTAGAAACATTGGGGTGCAGGTGTCCCAGAGTTTCATTGCATCTGTATCTTTGGGGTAAATCCCCAACAGTGCAATTGCTGGGTCATAGGGCAGGTCTATTTTTACCTCTTTGAGGAACCTCCACACAGTTTTCCAGAGTGGCTGCACCAGTTCACAGTCCCACCAACAGTGTAAGAGGGTTCCCTTTTCTCCACATCCTCTCCAACATTTGTGGTTTCCTGCCTTGTTAATTTTCCCCATTCTCACTGGTGTGAGGTGGTATCTCATTGTGGTTTTGATTTGTATTTCCCTGATGGCAAGTGATGCGGAGCATTTTCTCATGTGCATGTTGGCCATGTCTATGTCTTCCTCGAACACACATCTTTCAAGAGCTGATAGAATAAGGAGACAAAAGATCAGTAAGAGAAGATCTAAATTACACAATGAGTAAATTCTATGTATCTAGGTATCCGATAGCTAGATTATGTTGATATATATATTTTGTATATATACATATGTGTCTATATTACATTACATAAAACTCTCTGCCCAATAATAACAGAATACGTATTCTTTTCAAATGCAAATGTAACACCAAAATTGGCCATATACTGAGTAATAAAGGAAGCCTCAACAAATTTCAAATTATTCAAAGCATTCCAAGTGTTCTCTCACTACAGTGAAAGTAAGCTGGACATCCATAACACAGCGATGACCCTGAAATTCTCAACTGCCTAAGAAGGTAAGCAACGATAACAAAAAATAATATCAGAAAACAAGGAATAACACTTTAAGCCCAGAAACCTCACAACCTGTGCGAAACGATAAATTGCTAAAGAAACACAACTTACCAATGTGACACAAGAATAAACAGAACAGAGACGCCTGCGTGGCTCAGTGGTTGAGCATCTGCCTTTGGCTCGGGTCGTGATCCTGAGGTTCCGGGATCAAGTCCCACATCAGGCTCCTAGCTGGGAGCCTGCTTCTCCCTCTGCCTGTGTCTCTGCCTCTCGCTGAATAAACAAAAAAAAATTTAAAAAAAGAATAAACAGAACATAGTTCAAAGAATCTGTGATCTATTATAGTAATTGAAGCACCTTATGAAGGATCTTCCCAAAGACAACTCCAAGACCCGGATGGCTGAATCTAAGGAAAAAAAAAAAAAGAAAAGAACTCATCTTCACAAACACATTCAGAGAATAGGAAAATGGCGAAACATCTCTAAATTCTTTTTTTGAGGCCAAAAGAATCTTGTTACCGAAACCTAATAAGGATTATAAGAAAGGAAAATTGCCGGAAACCCTTTCTTGTGAGCATAAATGTGAAATTCCTAAATATAGTATTAGCAAATGAATCAAGAACTATATACAAAGAATAATATGTCAGAAACAAATGACTTTTTTCTAGGAATGTAAAGGCTAATATTCTAAAATCAATAAATATAGTTCCCATATAAATAGAGAAAAAAGGGACGCCTGGGTGGCTCAGTGGTTGAGCGTATGCCTTTGGTCCAAGGCATGATCCTGGAGTCCCGGGATCGAGTCCCACATCAGGCTCCCTGCATGGAGCCTGCTTCTCTCTATGCCTGTGTCTCTGCCTCTCTCTGTGTGTGTCTCTCATGAATAAATAAATAAAATCTTTAAAAAAATAGAGAAAAAAGTCTTATCATCATCATCTTGATAGATGCAGAAGAAATCTTTAAAAATGTAACATTCAAGGGCGCCTGTGTGGCTCAGCTGGTTAAGCATCTGCCTTCAGCATGGTCCTAACGTCCTGGGCTTGAGCCTCGTATGGGATGCCCTGCTCATAGGGGAGCCTGCTTCTCCCTCTCCCTCTGCCTGCTGCTCCCCCTGCTTGTTCTCTCTCTATCTCTCATAGATAGATAGATAGATAGATAGATAGATAGATAGATAGATAAAATATTTTTTAAAATAAATAAAAATCTAACACTTGTATAACATTCAGAGGCACCATCCTGGCTCCAGATCAAGCTTGAGGTGTCCATGGCTGCGGTGATGAGAGCCTGAACCAGCAGGGGGCAGGAGATGCCTATGACCAGCTGGACTTCGGAAGCTGACTGGTGATGGAGAACCACCAAGGCTAACTGGGCAGTGTACTCAACACCAAGAGCCCAAGCAGCCGTCTGTGACAAGTCTCTACTCTTGAGTTTCTGAGTGACATGGGTGGGGGCGATGGACACAGGGAATCTCAGGGTGAGGGCTTCTGGATCCTGGAGTGCAGGAAAGGGTCAGTTCTGTCTTTGAGGAGCATTTGGATGAGAACTCTTGGCTCTGTCTCAAGGAGCTTGGAGCTTAGGAGGCTCTGAGGAGAGGAGGCCTGGTCCCTGCCTTGGAGAGTTTGGGATGAGGAGCACTTAGTCTCAATCTTTGAAGTCTGGGCCAAGGGTACAGGTATTGTCCCAGGGTGCCCAAGAGGAGGGAAACTTGGTCCCAGTCCTATGGATCCTGGGATGAGGTTGCTTGGCTCTATCCCAAAGAGCCCTGTGTTTGAGGGATTTGGTCCTGTCTCAGGGACTACAGGGTTGGGGAGGGTTATGGCTCTGTCCAGAAAAAATGGGGGTTTATGCCTCACCACCCCTTCCCACAGTGAGGCAACCATGGCACCTGTCCTGAGAAGCTGGAAGCGAGGGGAAATGGTCCTGTTCCTGGGAAGTCTGGGATGAGGAGCAGGGCAAGGTTGTGAAGAGCCAGGGTTGAGGGATGGCCTGGGGCACACTGCCCAGCATTCATCTGACACATCTCTGCCGTGGGCAGAGGGATTCAAACACGGCAGCGAGCAGAATGGAGCAGTGTCGGAGAGCTGGCTCTGTGGAATTCCCAGCACCTTCTCCAATGCCCCAGGTAGCTCCTGATGTCCTGGAGATGCAGGTGCAAGATGGCAGCCAAATTCGCGGCCTGCCGGGGCCGTGGTATTCTCGGGTTCTGGCGTGCGGTGGGGCTGCACATGGCACCTGCTGTTCTCAGATTCTGCCTGGGCTGGGGGAAGGCTGTCAGCTGTGCTGAGATTGTCAAGTGGCAGGTGCAGACCTGCACCAGCTTACCAAGCTATGCTTCCTGCAGACTGAGGACAGCTAGGTGCCAGTCTCAGTGGACACTGGCCTAGATCCCTTGATGGTGCACCCCCATGTGCCTGCAGTGTAGGTACTGCTCAGCCGGGACCCCTGGGCCCCAGCGAGTCAGGCTACCACCCCCAGGGGCACTCACTGGTCTGGGCCCTACCCCTAGCTCCAGCTGTGGTCCCTGACCCTAAAGAAAGGCTTGAAGACCTCCCAAGCAAGCCATTCTCCAAATATGATAGTCTAGGGTGTCTGTGTCTTCTCCGACAAGCTCTGTAACTGTTCAACTGTTCCCCCATGACTTGAATCCACAGAAATGGGTCTGCTTGTCCTGCTACCCATTCTCTCTGGTGTGCCATGAAGAGTGACAGGTGTGAGGTCTCCGCTGGGTTCTGGAATGCTTGAGAAGGGCTTGCTCCGCCTTCTACCTACAGTGCCTCTGACAGAGGTCCAGGGAGTGGGTTGGAAATAAATGTTCTGCCCATTTGTCTGAAAAAAAAGGCATATATATAATATTCATTCATAATTAGGAAAAATATTTGTAGCAAATTAATAATATGAAGGAACTTTCTTAATCTTTTTTTTTTTAATTTTTTTTTTTATTATTTATTTATGATAGTCATACAGAGAGAGAGAGAGGCAGAGACACAGGCAGAGGGAGAAGCAGGCTCCATGCACCGGGAGCCCGATGTGGGATTCGATCCCGGGTCTCCAGGATCGCGCCCTGGGCCAAAGGCAGGCGCCAAACCGCTGCGCCACCCAGGGATCCCGGAACTTTCTTAATCTTATGAAGGACATCTATAAAAAAATAAATATTAGGGAAACTGGGTGGCTCAGTGATTGAGCATCTGCCTTTGGTTCAGGTCATGATCCTGGGGTCCTGGGATCGAGTCCCACATCAGGCTCCCTGTGAGGAGTCTGCTTCTCTCTCTGCCTATTTCTCTGCCTCTCTCTCTGTGTTTCTCATGAATAAATAAATAAAATCTTTAAAAAAACAAAGGAAAGAAAAATTTCCCCCTGAGATCAGGAATGAGAGAAAAAAAATTCTGTTATCATCATTTCTATTCAATATCAAACTTGGAATCCAGTGCAATAACACAGGAAAAAGCAATATGGCAGGAAAGGAAGGAATAAAACCATCATTATTTACAACATGGTTTTGCAAAAAAAAAAAAAATTCCAAAAGAACCTACAGAACATCTGTTATAATTAACAAGCAAATTTAGCAAGCTGCTGGATAGGCATATGTGAAAAAAAATCAAGTGTACTTCTATAAACCAGCATCAAATAAATGGGAAATCAATTTTTTAAGGTGACAATTATAATAGTTTCAAATAATATCAATTGATTAGGAATAAATCCAAATAAAGATGCCCAAGAGCTTTATACTGGAAACTACATAAAACTACAAAAAAAGACATAAAAATAGAAAAATATACCATCATTATGGATTACTAGACTCAATATGATAAAGATATCAATGCTCTCCAAATTGATCTGTAAACTCAATGCAATAGCAATCAAGATCCCAATAGGTTGTATTTTTCCATTAGGAAATTGACACACTGATTATAATATTTATATAGAGATGCAAATGGTCAAAAATAGCCAAAATAGGGGCACCTGGGTGGCTCATTCAGTTAAGCATCTGCCTTTGGCTCAGGTCCTGATCTTAGGGCTCTGGCTGGGATCAAGCCCCACATCAGGCTCCCTGCTCAGTGGGGAGCCTGCTTCTCCCTCTCTTGTTCTCCCTGCTTGTACTCTCTCTCTGTCAAATAAATAAAAATCTTTAAAAAAAATAGCCAAGATGTATTGTGGATCTAAATGAGAATGATAGATCAACAAAAGACCCGCAAGAAAGCAAAGGAGAATATGTTTATGACTTTTACAAAAGCAATGATTTCTTTAAAAAGACCAAAAAGCACAAACCATAAAAGAAAAAGTTGATTAACTGGACTACATTACATTTAAGAAATTCTGTGGAGAGACAGTATTAAAACAGTAAAAAGCAAGGCACAGAGAAGGAAACAATAGTTATATATTCTATAACTGACAAAGGGATTACTTTTATCCAAAATATATAAGAAATTTGGGGCAGCCCTGATGGCCCTGTGGTTTGGCGCCGCCTTCAGCCTGTGATCCTGAAGACCCAGGATCGAGTCCCACGTCAGGCTCCCTGCATGGAGCCTGCTTCTCCCTCTGCCTGTGTCTCTGCCTCTGTGTGTGTGTGTGTGTGTGTGTGTGTGTGTGTCTGTCATGAATAAATAATTAAAAACTTATATATATATATATATATATATATATATATATATAAGAAATTCCTACAATTAAGTAAAAGGCAGAAAATTCCAGAAAAGTGGGTAAAACACTTGAACAGGCATTTTTCTTTTAGCACCATGTTAGCTACATTCCACAGATTTTGATATATTGTATTATCGTTTCAACTCATTCCAAATATTTTCTTTTTCTAATGTCATTATTATTAAAATCACATTATTTATATATAAATGTTACTGAATTATCATTATTATTTTATCAACATATTTTGTTATTTATACTTAATAATTATTCAGAAAAATGAAATACGCACGCCTACTGAATGGCCAGAATCAAGCTTGGCAATAGGATTCGTACTTCAGCTTTGCTCCTAGGGAAATGCCTGTTAAGCACGCTTTGAATTTTGCATCCATTTCCTGGTTCTGAGTTTCACTGAACAAAATTTTCCAATCGCCAACTTCACCTTTGCAGAATACAAAAGGGCCAACAGCACCATGTTGGAATAAAAAGGGGCCAACGGCACCAATAGTAAACCTTGCGTTCCCTGGGACTTTGCTCGCATTGCTTGGAAGGTAGTCTGGGCTGTGATGGTTTGAATCTGCTCCCCAGTTAAAGAGAATCCAAGGAACTCAGCAATTTGTTGTATTCCAGCAGCCAGGTTTTTTTTTCAGGTCTTCATATAATAGGAACTTAATATTTTCATCATCAAGATCTTCCAATTAATGGTGAAATCAATGTAGCTTCCCCAAGAAACTTGTCCTTTCATGAACTGTCTGAAGAATTCACCCCAAGAGCCACAGCTTGGAATATCAGGGATATCATTGTGGAAATGAAAAAAAGATACTGCTGCATCTTTAGGGTTTGAAATATCACCAATATCTTAGCTTTATTCTTGAATATGGACCCAGGTAATTTGTCATAATGGAGGTGAGTTGTCAAAATCCTTGGCGATGGGAACTGTTTCATTCTCTGGTATTTTTCTGGGTCCTCACATTCAAGAATTGGGAATTCTGGATATTCATACTTTTTTTTTAGATTCAGCAAATATTAATTCACTAATGATGTGGAGAATCCAATTTGAACCACACTTTGGATAAGATGCAAGTACTATGTCATCACTTCTGGCTTCAAAGGTGTCCAAGGCATTGAAAGTTTCTGAGGTACACATGGTGATTGGGTATGGAATCCCATGATAAGTGAAAAACAAGCGAGAAAGTGCAGTTTCTTTTGATTTTTCCAAAGCTTCATCAATATAGTCAATAAATTTGGACTTATTGGCCATGCTGGCTGCCCACTGATGAACCTGTTCTGTCCCAAATATTTCCTAATTTACCATTGGGTTTCTGCTTGACCCATGGATTAAACAGAAATCTGTTGCTGAATTTCTAAGACCTTGGAAGTTTGCACTGTTGCCATTATCTATCTGGAATTGATTTCTAGCTTAATTCCATTTGGTCAGAAAAATTTTCATCTGTTTTAACATGACCCAAGATTTAGTCTAGCAGGCCCACTTTATTTATAAATTCATAAAAATTTTTAAAGATTTTTTTTTATTTTTTTAAGATTTTATTTTTAAGTAATCTCTACACACAATATGGGGCTTAAACTCACAACACCGAGATCAGGAGTCACATACTCCACCAAGTGAGCCAGCCAAGCGATCCTTTTTATCTTAATGATTTTTTTAAGTTTCTTTTCTTTCTTTCTTTTTTTTTTTTTTTTTTTTTTTTAGTAATCTCTACACCCTACCTGGGGCTGAAATTCATGACCCCGAAATCAGGAATCATATGCTCTACTGATCAAGCCAGCCAGGTGCCCCTAATAGGCTCACTTTACCAGAAAAAAAAAAAAGAAAGAAAAAATATATATTTATTTATTCACTTTCCCAGAAATATTTTTTTAAAAGATTTTATTTATTTATTCATGAGAGACAGAGAGAGAGAGAGAGAGAGAGAGAGAGAGAGAGAGAGAGGCAGAGACACAGGCAGAGGGAGAAGCAGGCTCCATGCAGGGAGCCCGATGTGGGACTCGATCCTGGGTCTCCAGGATCACGCCCTGGGCTGAAGGCGGCACTAAACCGCTGAGCCACTGGGGCTGCCCACTTTACTGGAAATGTTAAAGAGAATTCTTTGGGGTGAAAGCAAGTGACCCCAGATGGTAACTGGAATCTACATGAACAAGCAAAGAGCACCAGTAAAGGTAATTATGTAACTATAAAAGCCTGTACAAATCTATATTTTATCTCCTTTCTCCTCCTAATTTAAAAAGTAAATATTTGAAAAAAATAAAAAAATAAAAAAATAAAAAGTAAATATTTGAAGCAATGTGTGTATAATTGTATCATTGTGCCTATAACCTCTAAAAATGTAACATATTTGCCAACAAGAGCACAAAAGAGGTGGGGGGCGGGGAAAGCAAGTTGTATTGGTTTAAAGAAATGGTACCAAATGGTTACTCAAATCCACAGGAAAAAATGAAGACAACTATAAATGGCAAATAAAAAAGCAAATACAATAAACTCCAAATATATACTTGGCGTCTTCTTTCATTAGCTTATCTTCTAGATGTAGGGATCCCTGGGTGACTCAGTGGTTTAAAGCCTGCCTTCGGCCCAGGCCGTGATCCTGGAGTCCTGGGATCGAGTCCCATATCGGGCTCCCTGCATGGAGCCTGCTTCTCTCTCTGCCTGTGTTTCTGCCTCTCTCTCTCTCTCTCTCTCTCTCTCTCTCTCTCTGTCTCTTGTGAATAAATAAATAGAATCTTAAAAAAAATCTTAAAAAAAAAGAAAACTACTCACAGAGAAAGGCTCAGGATCAAAAAGCTTCACTGGTGAGTTCCACAAAAACATTTTTGAAAGAAATAATAGCAATTTTCACAAACTTTTCCAAAAATTAGAAGAGGGAACACTTCCTAACTCCTATTATGAGGACAGTAGTCCTCTGACACCAAATTCAGACAAAAACATAGCAAGTAAATAAAACTAAAGATCAATAACTCTTATGAAACTAGAAACAAGAGGTGCCCGGGTGGCTCAGTCAGTTGACTCTCTGACTCTTGATTTCAACTCAGGGTTCTGGGATCAGGCCCTGCATGGGGCTCTGCATTCAGTGGGGAGTCAGCTTAAGGGTTTCTCTCCCTGGCTCTCTGCCCCTTCCCCTGCACTCTCTCTTTCTCTCTTTCTCACATGGATGAAAAAATCTTAAAAAAAACAAACAAAACACTAGAGTGATCCCTGGGTGGCTTAGCAGTTTAGCACCTGCCTTTGGCCCAGGGTGTGATCCTGGAGTCCCGGAATCGAGTTCCACATCAGGCTCCCTGCATGGAGCCTGCTTTTCCCTCTGCCTGTGTCTCTGCCCCTCTGTGTGTGTGTGTGTGTGTGTGTGTGTGTGTGTGTGTGTGTCTCATGAATAAATAAATAAAATCTTGAAAAAAAAACACTAGAAACAAAAATCCTTAACAAAATACCGACAAACCAAATACAGCAACATATAAAAAGGATTATACACCATGATCAAGTTGGATTCATCCCAGGGTTACAAGGTTGGGCTGAAGGTGGCACTAAACCGCTGAGCCACTGGGGCTGCCCCAGATGTTCAACATTTTTAAAAATTGAAACATATTTGGCATGCAACATTGTATAAATTTAAGATGTATAACATGTTGATGTGATATGTTCATATACTGTAATATGATTGCCATTATAGCCATAGTTGGCATTTCTGTCTCCTCACATAATTATCATTTCCTTTTTGTGGTGGGAATAGTTAAGATCTGGTCTGCTTAGTAGATCTGACAATTATTTAAAAAAAAACCTGACAATTATAATACAATATTGCTGTCTGTATTAACTATACTCTGCATTAGATCTCTAGGACTGATTTATTTATTTATTATTTATTTATTTATTAAATATTTTATTAATTTATTCATGAGAGACAGAGAGAGAGAGAGAGAGAGAGAGGCAGAGACATAGGCAGAGAGATAAGCAGGCTCCATGCAGGGAGCCCGATGTGGGACTCCATCCCAGGACTCCAGAATCATGCCCTGAGCTGAAGGCAGACCCTCAACCGCTGAGCCCCCCAGGTGTCCCTCTAGGAGTTATTTAGCTACTAGTTGCAAGTTTTCGCCCTCAGGGCAGCCCTGGTGGCTCAGTGGTTTAGCGCTGCCTTCAGCCCAGGGCATGATCCTGGAGACCTGGGATCAAGTCTCACATCGGTTTCCCTGCATGGAGTCTGCTTCTCCTTGTGTCTGTGCCTTTCTTTCTGTGTCTCTCATGAATAAATAAATAAAATCTTAAAAAAAAAAAGTTTCACCCTCAGACCATACCTCTTTTATTAAACATCCTATGGACTTCTCTAACAAAGGTCTTGGCAAGAAAAAAATAAAAGGCATGTAGACTGGAAATGAAGAAGTAAATAAAACTTAACTCTATTTGCAGATAACATGATCTTGTATATATCAAATCTTAAGGAATACCCTAGAAATCTACTAGCACTAATAAATGAGTTCAACAAGGTTGTGGGTACAGGATCAAAGTACAAAAATCATCTATATTTCTATATACTAACAATGAACACATCAAAATGAAATTAAACAACTCCATTTACAATAGCATCCAGAAATAAAATACTTTGGAATAAACTTAATAGAAGTGCCGACCTGTACACCAAAAACCCAGCAAATATTGTGGAAAGAAATTAAAAATCTAAAACAGGGATCCCTGGGTGGCGCAGCAGTTTGGTGCCTGCCTTTGGCCCAGGGCGCGGTCCTGGAGACCTGGGATCGAATCCCACATCGGGCTCCCAGTGCATGGAGCCTGCTTCTCCCTCTGCCTATGTCTCTGCCTCTCTCTCTCTCTCTCTGTGACTATCATAAATAAATAAAAAAATAAAATAAATAAATAAAAATCTAAAACATTAGAAATCATCCCATATTCATAGATCAGAAGACTCAGTATTTTTAAGACGGCAATACTCCCGAAATCAATGTACAAATTCAGTAAGGATTCAACAATCCTCTATCAAAACTTCAGCTGGCTTTGTTGAAGGATTTTATAAGCTGATCCTAAAGTCCATCTGTAAATTCAGAGGACCTAGAATAACCCAAAAAACCTTGAAAAAGGGGAATCAGAGTTGGAGGATTCACGTTTCCTAATTTCAAGACTTACTACAAAGTTGTAATAATCAAGAGAATGTGGTACCGGCATAAGGATAAACACACAGAGCAATAGAGGAGCATCTGAAATAAACTCATATTTGTGGTGAATTGATTTGCAACAAGAGTGCCAAGACAATTCAGTGGGGGAAAGAATGCTGTTTTCAAAAAAATGGTGCTGGGACAACTGAAAACCTACATGCAATATGGTACATCTGGACCCCTACCTTCCACCACATGCAAAATTTGATTCAAAATTGATTAGAGACTTGGGCACCTGAGTGGCTCAGTTAAGTTAGGCCTCTGCCTTGGGCTCAGGTCATGATCCAAGTCCTGGGATCCAGCCCCTTGTAGGGCTCCCTCCTCAGTGGGGAGTCTGCTTTACCCTCTCCCTCTGCCCCTCTCCTGGCTTGTGCTCTCTCTCTCTCAGATAAATAAATAAAATCTTTTAAAAATTGATTAAAGACTTAAATGTAAGAGCTAAAATATCCTCTGAACTTAACAAAAGTGTTGAGCATGGAAAACACAGGTTTTACTAAGTAAAAACATCAGGTTTTTAGGTTTGTAGGAATTAGTTTCCAGTTCCCCAAAAATATACATTCACTTTGTATCTTCAAGCTGCTTTTGGTAGACCAGCTCTTTGCCAAACAGGTCCTTTGCATCTATGAACTCATTGTAGAGGCTATTCATGTCTAAAATGTCCATAATTTTTTTTAAGTAGGCTCCACACCCACCACGGGGCTTGAACTCATGACCCTGAGATTGAGAGTCAAATACTCTACCTGCCTGAGCCAGCCAGGTACCCCAAAAATATCCATAAGTTTTGGACACCATAAAGCATATTGGATGTCATCATAAGTTAACCCTCTTTTTCTCTGGGAGAATGGTTTTAAAGCACAGCGTAACTTGAAATTGCGAAATCAAAATTGGATTCCAAATAAGTTAAAGTTTTCGTAAGAAATTGAGAAAGTCCTGTTTAATTTGACTGCCCTTTTCTTTCTTTCTTTTTTTTTTTTTAAGATTTTATTTATTCATTCATGAGAGATACACACAGAGAGAGGCAGAGACACAGGCAGAGGGAGAAGCAGGCTCCATACAGGGAGCCTGACGTGACTGCCCTTTTCTGGTGACATTTTATTTTGATTTCTAAAGTCTTCTGATTTCTACAGTTTACATTGGCACCGTATGCTGAATATGTAGATAAATGAGCAAAATTATACAAGATATCAACGACCTTTTGTTTTATGTTTTCTGCAGTTTCATTACAATCTTCATAGAAATCAAGAAAATGATTTAAAATTGTTTTTCAAATCAAAGTATCTAAGAGCCAGGAGGGACATTTTTAGTTGCTGTGATTTTACCCATCCGTTGATACACTGTAGAAAGCGTAATCCTTGGTCAGATCCGACACAATCAGCTCCACACTGCTAACGGCCAACCCATCTTGTAGCAAAATTCCCTCTTTGGTTCATCTACAGGACATTTTAGCTGTGACCTCCGAATCAGGAAATGTAACTTCATTCAAAGAGCAATCAAGAGAGTGACGCAATAATGGGTGTTTGTTGCTGTAGTATGCCAAGCGAAATCAGTGGCCACCAATTTTGACTGAACTTTAGTGTCTTTTTGGAAAACTGAAAACTTTTGGTTGATTTGTAAGGCCTTTCTGTCTCATCCAGCACTTCTAAGATTCAGTCTCTGAATGAGCTTTCACATTCCCTTCTCTACCATGCCCAGTCCCGAATTCTTTTCAGCTTATTTTTCAGAAAGCTGTGTTTTGATTGTTTACCTCTCTAATCCAGTCGCATGTGTTCTTCCATCTGTCATCAAAATAACAGTCATTTAGCTTTCTTTTTTGATGATTTCTGGGTCAGGCTGGTTGGTATTGTGATGGTTTTCAGTCTTTATATCTGAACACTTAGAATATGCATACAGTATTTATAATATTAAAACTTTAAGGGCAGCCCGGGTAGCTCAGCGGTTTAGCGCCGGCTTCAGCCCCGCCTGTGATCCTAGAGACCCGGGATCGAGTCCCATGTCCAGGCTCCCTGCATGGAGCCTGCTTCTCCCTCTGCTTGTGTCTCTGCCTCTCTCTGCATCTCTCTGTGTCTCTCATGGATAAATAAATAAAATCTTAAAATAATTTTTTTAAATCTAAAAAAAAATTAAGTAGCATTATCTCCATACAAATCACAAGAGTTAATCCACAGGCATCCCTCCAAGGGAGCAACAATGGATGCTCCGTTACTGGGAACTGCAAATCATGGTTGCCAACATCAGTGGTCAGGGTTGAAAATGGTGACGGAGGCTGTGGATAGGCAAGTCTATGCCATATCTATTTCACAGTGAAAAAGAGTGTTGCTTTCAACTCCCATTTCTGGAGCCATGGCTTGGGTTTGGTGCCTTTTCCCCAAACATGAGCAACCATTGCTGAAAATGGAATTTTCACATCCTGGGTAGAGTTTCCTGGGATGCAGGAATCTCAGTGCTGAAATAGGGACAGTACCAAGGAAATTGGGATGATTGGTCACTATGTTATACCTTTGGTAACTTTCCAGAGTTCTGAAAGGGTTGTTTTTGATAGTTTTGTTCAGCTTTCTAGTGGTTTTAGGGAGAAGATTTGTTACCCTCTTTCATTTATCATGCAGGAAGTAAATGGCCCACCCTGTGTATTTCATCTATTATTTTTAGTGTGTCCTTTTCTCACTAAAATGTAAACTCTGTGGCATTAGGGATTTTTGTCTGTTTTCTTTACTGCCATATCCCCTGTGCTTGGCACATTGTGGGTAAACATTTCTACAGCAAACATCTTGATGAAGAAATGAATTCATGACACTTGCAGGAGTGTGGAGACTAGATTGGAGGAGGGAAAATTGAATCAGATAGGCGAGTCAGTAAGCTAGCAGAGTGGTCCAGATTAGAGCTGGTAGAGATGGTGGAGATAAGGAAACAGTGGACTGGTTTCAGAGATGATTAGGAGACAAAATTGCAATCCTTAATGATAAAGTGGAGATTAGCGGGAGTGGGGGCAGGGAGCAGAATGGAAGGTGGTACCAAGGATGATTCCTTGAACTGGGTGAATAGAGGTGCCGTTCAGTGAGTTAGCCAACAGTGGACCAGTACCAGGTCTATAGGGAGAAGATCATGAGTTCTCTTTCAGACATAGTGAGTTTGAGATGCCTTTGAGATGACTAAGCAATTTCAAATAGGCAATTGGCTATATGGTCCTAGAATTCAGAGGAGAAATGCTGGCTAGAGAGATAGATGAGTGTGTACTACGACAGTGGGTGATGGGTGATCATAAAGTGATGGGTGTAGCTGATTGCAAGGGAGCATGAGGATAGGGCTAAGATCAAGTTGCAGTTATACTCCATTGCACTCAAGTTTTCATTGGGATTAATGAAATTACTTGATTGGCAACCGGCACCTGAGTTAGGATTTCAAATTATAAACGTTTTAAAGATTTTGAAATGCAAAAATTTGAAGAGATTTCCAGGTTTTCTGCTACTTTTCTCTTAGGTCCTACTTTTAGAGATGATATATGTTTCGTGGCAGTGTTTGGTGTCCGTTGGTTATATTTTTGTTTTTGTTTTTAATTCTGGTAAGGGTGACTATGGAGGATGACGGTTCTAACCTTGGAAGTCTTTATCAAGCCCTATGACCTTAGCACTGTGCTAGGTGCTATGGAGAAGAAACGTCAACTGTGCTTATTCTTTTTTTTTTTTTTTTGGATGTGCTGCTGCTTTATTACTGCATTTTCTTGAACATTTGCAACAAGCCACCAAGGTTACTTAAATTCAGCTATCCCCCCTGGTCTTCCTTCTTATTTGCACGGAGGCTCAGAGGTGAGGGATTTTACTCAAAGGAACAGAAAGGGACAAAATCAGCAGCAAAGTCTTAAATAAAGAGGTCAGGGAGGAGTTGAGGTTGAAAGCCTCTACCTCGCTGGCCCTTGGTTCTCATCCTTCAGCTCAAGAAAGGCAGACTTCGTAGAGTGGCTGGGGGAACACATGCCTTTTATTGGTCTAAGGAGCATAACTAGTTCATAGGCTTGGGCAGAGCTCCCCTATCTGTATGGCTCCCATCTCCCTCTCCTGGGAGTTTGTGACTCACCCCCAGGGAGAAAAGTGTTCTGGACAGGGGTGGCAGACAGATCCAGGATAAAAAATACAGAACTGGGGTCTGAAAGGGTATCATGGTGAAGTAGAAAACACAAGGTTATGAGATCATCCAAATAAAAAGTCCACCCGGGCAGAAGAGAAGTTTCTCCACGTGGGCCCCCCACCTGCCCTTGCCAGGAATGGGAGGGGGCAGGAAGCTTCGGCTGGAGATTTCCTATTGTGCCCTTCGTGCCATCAGCATCTCCCGGATGTTGTCCTCAGCTTCCTTCACACTCCGCTCCAGGTAGGATTTTTTCTGTTCTAGTTCTTTAATTTTTTCTTCTGCTATTTTCTGTTTCTCTAACAGCTGACTGTGAATTACCTCCTTGGACTGAAGAATAAACATTCTTCCTACACCTTCATACATGTTAGTCTCATCTACCAAAGTCATAATCTCTGTATCTGTAAGATGTGCGTGCTTTTTCGTTCTGTTTAGCTGTTCAACCTGTATGTCTGCAAGCTTCACCTTCTGTTGAGTGTCAATAACTGGCTTGAAGTTCTGTGAAGGCCTTCTTCAGCTCCACATCCACGGGAGCCGCCATCTTGGTTCACCAACTGTGCTTATTCTTAAGGAATTTTCAAACTATTGGCGGGAAGAATTGCATATTAAAATTGGAAGAGATCTTAAAGGTCATCTAGTCTGATTCTGTCATGCTTTTCAGAATATAAAAGAGTGTTCCAGAAAGATGAAGTGATTTTTCAAGTTCAAAATGAAGTGATAGATGTCTGATTACAAGCCAGGCCTCCTGATTTTTCACCTAATAAAGTACACTGCTCTTTTTCACTAAAGTGTTCATTGAGGGCAGCACCGGTGGCGCAGCGGTTTGGCACCCCCTGCAGCCCAGGGCGTGATCCTGGAGACCCAGGATCGAGTCCCACATCGGGCTCCCTGCATGGAGCCTGCTTCTCCCTCTGCCTGTGTCTCTGCCTCTCCCTCTCTCTGTGTCTATGAATAAATAAATGAAATCTTTAAAAAAAATAAAGTGTTCATTGAGGCAATGAATATTAGCTGAGTGCCTACTATGTGAAGGTACTGTTCTAGGCCCTTATGATAAATCATGCTCCCTTTTCATCTGCACTTGCCCCTGGTGATTAATAGTAGGATTCCCAGTGCCCTGGGTGTTCAATAAGCAGAGTTGACTGATAATTGGCGTGGCTTACAGATGTATCATCCACTTTTAATTCGTAATCTTTCCTTCTCAGGTACCTGGGTGACTCAGTGGTTGAGCGTCTGCCTTTGGCTCAGGTTGTGATCCTGGGGTCCTAGGATTGAGTCCCACATCAGGCTCCCTGCAGGTAGCCTGTTTTTCCCTCTGCCTGTATCTTTGCCTCTCTGTGTGTGTCTCTCGTAAATAAACAAATAAAATCTTTAAAAAAAAATAATCTTTCCTCCTCAATGCTTGAGGGAAGGGGAAAGAAGTGGTGCATTAACATATGAAGCAAGGAGAGAAAAATATACGATACATAATATAATCAATTGCTGAATTGTATTGCATGACTCTCGGTGCAACAAAGTTATAGGTGCAAAGGCCCAGAGTACAAGACAACAGTCTCAGACAGGAAAAAGTCTTCCAGCAGTAGTAACCACTGACTCCCTGACAAGGCTCCTTGAGAAAGTTCAGCAGATGTTTATTGGACAGGCAATGTGCTAGGTGCCTGGGGTATAAAAAAGAATAAAACATGGTCTCTTCTCCCAAAGAGCTCACTCTCTCGTAGGAGAGACAGAAGTACATATAATTTCAACATGATATGGCAAGGGATGAGCCAGAGGTCTGGCCAGGTTGCTGTGGCAGTGCTGGAGGTGAGCTTTACCCAGTCAAAGGGTGAGAAAAGCTTCTAGAAAGCTAAGGGCCGATACCTGAATGGCATCCTGAAGGCTGCTGTGTCCTAGCTAGTCCAAAAGAAGTCATAAAGGAGCTTTGGGACCCAAGAACAGCACGGATAAAGCAACAGAAGGTGGACCTAGATGGTGTTATGCTGAATGAAATAAGTCAGAGAAAGACAAGTATCATATGATTTCACTTATATGTGGAATTTAAAAAACAGACCAAATAAAGCAAAAACAGACCCATAAATACAGAGAACAAAGTGATGATTGCCAGGGGGAAGGGAGGTGGAGATTGGGCAACATGGGAAGGGGAGTGGGACATACAGTCTTCCTGTTAGGGAATGAGTAAGTCACAGGGATGGAAGGTACAACATAGGGAATGTAGTCCGTGGCACTGTAATAGGGCTCCAGGGGGACAGATGGTCGCTAAGCTAGTGCTGAGCACAGCATAATGTATAGACTTGTCCAATCACCATGTCGTACACCTGAATCTAATACAACATTGTGTGTCAACTAGACTTCAGTGAAAAGAAAGAAAGAGAGACAAGCTTATTGAAATAATAAAAAAGAAACACAGGCCTTTTGTCTCTCTATTCCACCTCTCAGAAAAACTGGAGATCACATTAGCTACTCTTAAGTGGTACAAGATAAAAAGTACTCCATATTACCACCCATAAAGCTAGCTCTTATAGTTAATATGTATTGAACTCTGTGGGCCAGGAACTGTGCTAAGTGTGGTATGTGGAGTGTCTCATGCAATCCTCAAAAAAAAAAAAAAAAAAATCCTTGAGAAAGAAAGGTACTTCCTTTCAATCTTGGTTTACAGATGAGGAAATCAAGGCATTAAGAAGTTAATCTGAAATCAGGATTTGTGCCCAGGCCATTCGGGGTTTTGCCTTCCAGTATAGTTTCGTCTCATTGTGAATATCAGTTCCCTCAAATCTTATTCATATATAATTCTTTTGAGTTTTTAGACTCATTATTATACTATTGGAGATTAGGGTAGACCTTTCTGGGTTTGTTAATTAGCCAATAGCCAAAGAAGGACCAAAAGGAACAAAGATGCTTGAGATCACCCAGGACCCAATGGCAAAGCTAGTTAGAAGCAACTGTCTTCTCTAAGATACGCGTCTAGGAATGATATCAATCAGGAGGAAGTCTCTCAGGCACTCGGATGTAACTGATAAAATGCCCAGGGGGTAAGCATTTGTTTTTGTTTTCCGCTTGAAGGCTGTGGGTTAGTGGTTCTCAGACTTTTGAGTGTACTGCAGTCTTACCTGGGGAGCTTGTTAAAAATATAGTTGCTCGGCCCCATTTCACATCTATGCCAGAATCACTGTGGTAGGGCTGGCGCTGCCGCATTACTAACAAATTCCTAAGATGTTTTCATTCCATTCCAAATTTATGTGTCCCCATTCTTCATTATGCTTTCTTCCCCGTTCTTTGGTTTTCCTCTTTTCCATTCCCCATTCTCCATGGTCTTTCCCTCATTAAATATTTATTGAATATCTACTGTAGGCCAGGCACAGAGTTTCTCGGGCTGGGGATGGGGCAGTGAACGTGACCAAACAAAGCCCCTGCCCTGATGGAGACAGATAACAAACACATCAACCAATAAATAACAGGCAGGGCTACATAGTGATTAAGAGTGGCTTCTGGAGTCAAAACAATGCAGGCTTGACACCTGGCTCTTCTGCCTAGCCGTGTGACCTTGGGCAAGTTACTTAATTGCTCAACAGTCTCTTCCTCTGTAAAATGGGACTAACAATACCCCCTGCCCCTCAGGGCTGTTGTAAGAATTGAATAAGATAATGTACATCAATTACACAGCAGGGGCGCCTGGGTAGCTCAGTGGGTTAAGCATCTGCATTGTGCTCAGGTCGTGATCTAGGGTCCTGGAATGAAGCTCCCTGCTCAGCAGGGAGTCTGCTTCTCCCTCCGCCTGCTGCTCGCCCTGCTTGTGCTCTTTCTCTGACAAATTAAAAATAAATAAATAAATAAATAAATAAATAAATAAATAAATAAATAAATAAAATCTTTTTAAAAAGTGCTTAGCAGAGTGCCTAGTACACTGTCGGAAGTCAATTACCCTTTATTATTTTGCAAGCATCAGTGCTATAAAGTTTAATCACTTCTCCAATGTTGACATCGATATATTACGTTCCCCTTTGGTGTTTATTTAACATCCAATAAACAATGTTTTAGAGATGTCCACGTGCCTCTAAAGCATTTCTCTCTGCCACAGTTGCTAGTTTCCTGGGCAGATTCTGTACCGCACCCAGCATCAAACCACTTAACTAGGGGAGACATCAAAGTCTGCCAAAGCTCCTCAGTTGGGTACCTGGAGCATAGCCTGGACAAGGTGAAGGGTCCTAAGTGAAATACGCTGAGTGGAAGTTAAATGAACAACAACAAAAACTAAGTAGAATAGCATAGGGGCCAGGACATCTGGGTGACTCAGCGGTTGAACGTCTGCCTTTGGCTCAGGGTGTGATCCCAGAGTCCGGGATCGAGTCCTACATCGGGCTCCCTGCATGGAGCCAGCTTCTTCCTCTGCCTGTGTTTCTGCCTCTCTCTCTCTCTCTCTCTCTCTCTCTCTCTCTCTCATGAATAAATAAATAAATAAAATCTTAAAAAAAAAAAGAATAGCATAGGGGCCAAATTCTGGCAGTCAACATTAGGAGGTTGATCAATCAGATGATATGGTAGTTAAGGGATATATTAAAAAAAAACTGTCCTTCATATTTTTGGGGGCAAGAATATTCACATACATCATTATCTGTCCTTGTGCTCCATAACAACTTTGCAAGTAATATCAACCTCATTTGACTGATGTGTAAACTAAGGCTCAGAGAAGTCAAATGAATAGTCCAGGGTCACTCTACTAGTCAGTGGCAGGCCAGCAACTCAAACAGAAGTCTTTTGACTTTTATGCAGCATCTCACACAAATAAATAGCACTTTTTTTTTTACCCCACAGAAACATTTATATATTTTTTAAGATTTTAAGTATTCTCTACACCCAACGAGCCCCCCTACGTGGGCTCAAACTTAGATCCCTGAGATCAAGAGTTGCACGCTCCACCAACTGAGCCGGTCAGGCACCTCTTCACAGAAATATTTAATATGCAGAATCCATCTACTTTAAAAACAAAAAATAAGAAATGTAAAATGTATCCAATATACACAATGCAAATAGACTTCAGTTACATGTAGGTAACATTTACTTCTTTTTGCACAATACATGGTTGTAATTTTACATTTGTTTACATTACTTGATTGAATATAGTCTGCCACTATACCAAAATGGACTGTCCATTTTCATCTGACATGTCGTAGGTAATCAATATGAAGTTGACGAATGAATGAACAATCCACTGGTGTTGATTATAGCTAGAAGGGAGGTCACAGGCATGTAGCTGAATTCAGCCTTTGGTTTAGGCAGGAGCAGAAATGCTAGAGGTATCTAACACAGAAACACTGAAGATGGGAAAAGGAATTACTTTTTCGTCGCTGGAAAGGATGAGTTTGCTTGTACTGGACTTAGTGATTGAGCTCAAGAACAGGACCAATCTAGGCAGAGCAGATGCAGTTGCTAAACTTGTTTACAGGGTAAAGTCAAGAGACTGTTTCAATGCCACAAAAAAGAATGGAAGGCAGTTTCTTAATGTGTGGTCCTCAACAGATCTGCATCAGAATCTCTGGGCAGTTGAAGAAGGCTGAACCCACTCCAGCAATCCCGGGGTGGGGGTGGGGGTGTGCCAAAAATTTGCATTTTTAACAAGCTCCCCAGGTAATTCTCCCTTCCAAATTTTGAGAATCGCGGGGCTGGAATCACAATAGAACTGCAGCAGGTCTAAGACTTTGACTTGGGAGAGGTCTGTGTTACAAGGTAAGAAGAAGGGAAACCTTCCACAAACAAACTGAAGAGCAGCCAGAGGGCCAGAGTCAAGAGTTCCCATTAAGAGCCAAAGAAGGTGAAAGTTTAAGAACTTAAGTTTAAGTTTAAACTGCCCAAAGTGTCAAATGTCACAGAGATGTCAAGAATGAAGATGGAGAAAAGTCATGAAGATGGAATCCAGATTTTTCTGGGCCTGGCCCTGTCCTTCAAGATCCAACTCAAAACATTTCTCCCCAAGGATGTATTTCTTGCTCCACTGGACAGAGCCCATCAATCTTGGTGGTATGTAATTCCATTATAGCATTTTATCTATTGTACTGAAATTCTGTTTTTCTTCTTGGGTTTTAGAAATACTGGGTTTTCGTCCTCATTAGACTGAGAATTCCTTGAAGGCAGGAGCCTTCTTATTTCTTTTCAAATCTCCAATGTCTGCCATAATACCTGGCATACAGAGAATATGTGCAAATGCCTGCCGAATGCATGATTGGGAAGGAATTGGAGGCTGAGAGCACAGTCTGGGAATAAAGGTAGAAAAATCTCAAGTGTTTGAAGGTAAATGAGAGCCGGGAATAAGTAGAGAAGCAGTTTGTCTAGAGCGTGGAAGAGATGTGATTAAAACCATAGCCTTAGCTTGGAAAAGCTGGAAGGACAATTCTGTTCAGACAGAATGAAGCAAGAAAGGATGGGTGTACAAGATAAAGCCACTTAGCTCAGATGGCCCAACTCTAAACAAGTCGGGAAGTTAAGGCCTTTGCTGAGAATGAGATACAGGAAAGCTGAATCTAGAACCTGAAGAACCGGAAGAGTGTCGGTGGGAGCCTGATGGATCAATAAGAGATTAAGAGATCCTGTGCTGTATTCTCAGGCATTGTTTATATTATGTGTTACCACAATCTGACTCTCTTCTGTAGCCCTTGAAATAACAGGCTTCCTCTATCACTCATGCTAATGGGGAACTGGCTAGCCAATCTGGGGCCTGAAACTCACTATGGTTGCTGAGCTTTTCCTCTGGAACATTCCCTGCACTTCCTTTCCACGTCTTAAGGCATGTGCTGTGGTCCATCTTCTATTGTGGCTATTCATCTTTTCCTTGTTACACTGTAAATAGTTGAGGGCAAAGACTGTGTCTTACTGTTTGTTGTACCTTCGCCTAGCGCTTGTAGGCAGTAGGCAGAAGGTGTCTGTATCAGGCACACACGTTTCTATAGCATTTATCACATCATAGGGTATTTGCTTCTTTGTCTCCCCTTTTAGGTCATGAGTTTGAGATTAGGGATTGAGTCGATCTGTGCCTCTCTTGTGTTTGGAACTTAGCAGCTTTGCAGATGTCTTTTGAATTAATATGTTGAAATGAGTGCATAGATGAGAGAATGAATAAAAGGTAGTGAAATGCAGGTATTTGCGGGGACTCGGGGGCGGGGGGGATTTAAAAAGACAACATACTGCATAGGCACTAAATTTTGTCACTTTCACAATCATCAGTCTCATTTTGACACCAGCACGTGTCTAAAGCTGGTGAAAATAATGCTGGGGGACCTGTTTTAAAACACAGTTAATGTTTGGAACACACATTTTGGATCTTCTGTAAATTTCTGGCCTCTCCCCTTTCAGTGTAGAGGGCCTGGGTAAAAGGTCTAAGTGTCCTGTGCGGCTAAAGGACTGTTTCATACAAGCTTATTAGATACGTACCTGTTTGTATGGGATACAGTGTTACATTAACATGGTCACTGTTTTATTTAGGATTACAATGTAAGGTTGACATTGCAGGGAAAAATAAAAAGAATGATGAAACAATGTAGTAACAGCTTTGGATCGCAACAATGGAAATCCACCATACACCTCCCTTTTACAGGAAAAATAGCTACATAAAGGGCATTTTTAAATTTGCATTCGTTTGTTAGGGCTTTTTTTTTTTTTTAACCACTGGCTTTTAGTCTTTGAGCGTAGGAGAAAATAACAAAAGCTGACCCTTACATAGGGCATACTATGTGCCCAAGTGTTATTTTACGTGATTTACATGTATTAACTCATTTCTCCCACCAGCTCTATGAGATGGATACCATTGTGATCTCCATTTTGGACGTGCTGAAACTGAGGGACCGAGAGGTAATGCAACGTGCTCAAGGTCACAGAGCTAGAAGTGAGGGAGCTGGGTTTCAAACCCAAACACTCTGGCTCCTTACATACATCAAAGAGGAAAGCGCTCGGTTAGCTGTCGCGTTTACCTGTGTGAGTTACAAAGAAAATCACTTATCTCTTCTGATTATGATAATGTCCACATTTACAGAGGGCCTGTTATATGCCAGGAACGCTCACACACGCTTAACTTGCATTATCTCATTTCTTCTTCAGAATAAACCCGTGAGATCCTATTTTTAATCCTCATCTTAAAGACAAAAAAAAAAAAAAAAAAGAAATTTTTTTTTTGTTGTTGTTGTTTCAGGTACAGAGATGAAAGTGATTTGCCCGAAGATTGAGATCCAGGCAGACTGACTCCACTAGGAGCTTCTCAGTCTTTCCTGGCAGTAAAACGAGAGAACGGAGGACCTCAAAGGGATGCCACGAGAGTACAATGAAATAATGGATGTGAAAAGGCCTCGGTGAACAAGTGCAAGGGATCAGGCCTAGCCCCTGGAATCACTGTTGAAAACTGGCTGCCCAGGGTCCGTGGCCAGTGGTCTCTAGTCCCAGTCCTGCCCCTTCTCCGCCCGCCCCACAGCGGTATCTTGCAATCTCTTTCTCTATCTCTTCGGATCCTGCCCCCAAACACTTGGCTGAGCCGCGGACCGGAGAATAGAAGGTACGCGCGCGAGCAGGAGGCGGAGCTTGCCGCCCCGATCCGTTCAGGGGGTGGCCTCCGCACATGCGCCGTGGCTCTGCGGCTTCAGTTGCCCCGGTCGGGCCGCCAATGGGGGCGCGCGGCGCGCTCGGGACGTATTAACGCTGTGTGGAGTCGTTGCGTGCGAGGGGGGCGACGTAAGGGCGCTCCGCGAGCCCGTCTCTCCTCGAATGAAAGGAAACAACCTCCGGCGACAGAGCCCCGCTCCCAGGCGCTGCCGGAGAACCGACACCGACTTCTTTCTCTTTCCCCTCATTGGCGCTTCACCGCTGCCATTCGCCTCTGGGCCCCGCCGGTGAGTCCCCACGGTAGCTTGGGGCCCCCCATTCTCTGCCCGGCGGGAGAAGACAAGGAGGATGGCGGTGGCCAGGCCGCCGCCCCTGCCCGTTGTTAAGGGGGACTCTTGGTGGTCTCGCTTTATTGTCAAGGACCCCAGAAGCGCCGCTCGTTGAAGGCGCCTGGCAAAGAGGCTGCTGAGAAAAGTGCTTTGGGGGAGCTGGGGGAGAGATTAGGCTTAAGCCTGGACTTCGGGGGAGGGGGCGCAGCATTTAGGGAGGAAAAAATACTGGGAATTTTTTAGTCTTTGCCATCGCTTAGGACATATTTGGGAAGGAGGGAGACTTCCAGTTTGGGAAGCGTAAGAGGAAGAATGGTTAGGATGGCAGGAGGGTTAGCTTTACGGAATGAGGAAAAACTCTGGGGTGGGGGAAATCAGGGGCGAAACTGAGATCCGAAACGAAGACTTTGAGGGCGAACTCCTGGGGAAGGACGATTAAAGAAAGTGGTGGGATATCTTCCTGGATTCGGGAGGATTGGAAAAGGACGATTAGGGGACCCTGACTTGACGACCGACCGAAAGGACCTGCTGAAGTGTTTTAGAGGAAGATAGTTTTGCGAGTTTATCTAGCGCTTGATTAGAGGGAGGTCTTGGAGTCTAGCGTGTATTGAGGAATAAATAACGGGGAAAGGATCCGGTACGTTATGTGTACCATCCTTTATTATGTGGACGAACCGCACGGCATTCTTTTGAAATTTGTTCGTTTCGATATCCTGCGTGGAAGTTGAAAAATCCTTTATTTTTGAAGGACCTTTCCCCCCCCCCCCACCGGCTTACTACGTAATAGCAGGTCTTATTCATACAGTTCAAATTCTTTCTTACCCTTGGGTTTGAAACAACTGGAAAATTCCTTCAGTTTCCTTTTGAATAACCGCAAAAAGCAGTGCGAAGCATGTAATAATATCGTGCAACCAAATTCAGGTGCCCTTCCGGTTCATCTCTTAGTCGTTTATTTCTCTTCACTGTAACTTTCCTGACAGAAATACTGCTTCTTTGGGGATCGCGTTTATATATTTTGAACTGTGAATTTCAGCTTGATTGCGTACGGAATGGTTTGATCTTCCGGAACTGCAGTTTTTGTTTTGTTTTGTTTTGTTTTTCTGTGAAAATGGTCTTTCAGATACCAGACGTTGAATGAGCTCTCGACTTGGTTCTTGAATGCTCTCCTTGATGTTTCAGGTTATTTCTACCTTGGTGCTTTACAGCATCTTGTAAAATCAGGAACGCCTTGATTGTTTCAGCCTAACTAATCGAGCTTTTAGGTTTTGCCAGACATTTGAATTATGTTTTTCACGCTGTTATCTTTGTTTTTTTTTTTTTTAATTTCTGCTTTATAACATTACCCATACTGTTCTGTTTCTTTTAAGGAAAGGGTTTCATTGTTGGACGAAAGCATCAAAGTTTGATCTCTGCATGCGCTGAAAAGCCCTTTAGACCGAAATTAAAAGGCCATATAGCTGTGTGGATCATTATGAACCCTTTAATATTGGTCCTTGGAATGCCCTTATTCTCCTTAACTGGAGACCACAAATGAGACAGCATTAGATAAAAATCTGTATTTTTATGATAAAGACATTTTTGTTAGGAGTCATTGTTTCCATGATGTTCCCCACTTCATGTTTTACAAGGAGGCTGTAAAAAATTAGCAAGATATGCACAGATGCATTATTTGAATTTTAATGGAAAAATCCATTTAGTCATTGCACATTGGGGAAAGTTTTTAATTGATTTGGTGCACTTTTTTGTATTTCTGTTCACTTTGCCAATTTAAACTGATTAGAACACTAGAATATTTTTGAATGCAAAATAAAACATACCTATTTTCTCTCTTAGATTTTTGGGTCTTTGATATCTTGAAAAGGAAATTCTCAAAATTCGGATGAGAAATTTACCTGCTTATGAATTCAAAGAGTCAGAATGCAATATGGATATAATTTGAGGGACACCATTTTCAGAATTAATTTCAAGAATAAAAAGTGTTTTACTACTCTAGGACTTTTTAAAAATCTTAAACCAGGTTTATAGCCTATGCTAGGATTATACAGAAATTACACATTAAAGATGTCTATACAGATTAGATTCATAATGTGCCATCCTTTGAACTGGTGAAGGATGACCGAGAGAAATGCTGAATACATTACACTGGTTTCAGAGTCCCTGCTATTCATTGCATAGTAGTAAAGAAAGCTAATTTAAAACTCACATAGCAAATTTTGGTGCTATTTGTGAATTTTGGTGTTTTGCATGGTTAATTCTAAAGATTTTGGCAGCTATATTCTTGATAAAGCAACTGAACACATATTTGCCTGTGCAAACACACTTCCCCTTTTGTTTCTTTTGTTTCTCTGTTATGTCCTTTTTTTCTTTAATCCTAAAAGTATTTGCTGCCTGTTTTCAATCAGTTTCATGGTTTATAGCCAGTGCTATGAATACAGTACTGTTGTAAAGTATCCGATGCTGTTTGGAAGACTGAGGTATTTAAAATGGTAGATAGCATTAAGAGTTTGTTAAATACATCAACGCAGAAACTGCCAAGGCCTTTGAAGTTTTGTTTAAAAACAACAACAAACAACAACAACAACTCTAGGTATACATTGATAAAAAGACCTGTTTATATGTGGCTTCACATTAAATTTTGAACAAGTGTCTGCATTTTTATATTATATAGCCCTGAATGGTTTACAGCTACCACCTTGCTGGCATCCAGCTGCTACTGTTCTTGTTGGAGAATAAGTGCTTCTCAGAAAGCTACAATGTAGTGTGAGTGAGTCCAGTTTTAACATAGTATCATGCAAGTATTCAAGTGTATAGAGAAAGGGAAAAGAATTTTAGTACATTTTGAGACCAAAATTGGAGATGTTATTGATTGTGATGTGTGTTGTAGCAACTTGAATCGTGCACCACTTAGTTTGGTTGATTTGGGAAAACTACACAAATCACATAACTGATTTTACACTTGTTTAGATTATTCTGAAGAATCCATGTTGAGATTGATGATCTAAATCTGAAACCTTCTCTGTTAGAACTTTTCTTCCCTTTTTTTGTTCAACTCTACTACCTATAACTATAATTTGACTAGACTGAAGAGTCATTCAGAAAAATTTTCTTTCCTTTTATACAATATTGCAGATTTAATGTGGAAGTTACTACATTTAGAATACCACTGTCAGTTTGTGACTTTAATTTAATAAGCAGGCTTCTGGAGTAAGCCTCAAAATCAGATAATACAGGATTTAAAAATAAATAGTAGTTACTAAAGTATGCTTTTTTGAATAGACTGTTATAAGCTTAATTTTTTTCTTTAAAAAGGAATACAATAGCAAAAATTTGTTAAAGATGTATACATGATTTTTTTAAACTTGAAAATAATTCAGATTTTAAAGATAAGTGTTCCTAAGTCACGGTTAAGTGCATCCATTTGTCTTTTGTTGACTTATCAGTATGTGAACTTAAGGAATTGTGCAATTTAGAATTCTGTTCACTCGGAATACTGTGTCCTTAAAAGTTTCTGCTCTGCTCTTAGATACATAATTCTTTGTCTCCTTGAAGTGGCATCTAACTATACATGAAAAATATTTTATATTAATTAATGTCAGCAGATGATTGTTTTAATATCACACATTGTACATTTTTATTTATCCACACAGAAATCGTTTTAATTATTTCACATATCTCCTAATTTGGAAGCAGCTTGGTTTTCCTGAATTATTTCATTAACTTGTCTTTATACATATGTTCATTTTTTTCATTACAGAGGCATTGTAGGTTTTGATATTAATTTGTCTATACTAAATAGCCATTTAAAATGCATATGTTAAAACTTAGGTTAAATATTAAACAACTTACATGACTGTGCAAACGAGTATTAAAGTGAAATTAACCATTTTGTTGCCCTTCTTATTCTCTGTAGCATTTCTTGAGGCTAAAAGTGGCATTCTAAAAGCAATTTAAAAATCATGTCAAGCTCAGTTGAACAGAAAAAAGGGCCTACAAGACAGCGCAAATGTGGCTTTTGTAAGTCAAATAGAGACAAGGAATGTGGACAATTACTAATATCTGAAAACCAGAAGGTGGCAGCACACCATAAGTGCATGGTAAGTAAGGCCGGCAACCGGCAATTGAGACACCTGAAACCATGAGAACCCCAACAATGAATATTCCTGAATACGAAAAACTCAGTTAAATTTTTAAAGAAATAGTTTCTTACTAATGCTATGCCATTTTTACTAGAAAATTTCCTTGTAAAGTTAACATCTTTTTCACTGTTGCACTGCAATTTCTTTAAATGTGAACCTTAATTTTTTCTAAATGTAATTTATAGCTCTTTTCATCTGCTTTGGTATCATCACACTCTGATAACGAAAGTCTTGGTGGATTTTCTATTGAAGATGTCCAAAAGGAAATTAAAAGAGGCACGAAGCTGGTAAGTTGGTATTTCTGCCTCTTGAGAATAAAACTTATTTTAAGCTCACTAAGGAGGAAATTGCTTAGTTTGCAGTGTATTGCATTATTAACATTATGATTTTAAATTGCAATCTTCCCCGCCCCCATCCAGAAATTCCAAGGTTGGGCTTAACTTATTTACCACTCAACAAAAAAGGAGTGAATCAATATTTATATTATTCCATTTTTTTCTTTTCAAAAAGAATAAAAATCTTCTTGGAGGCTCTGTTAACTCAGAAAACAAGCAGTTTGCTTAATTTGAATATATCATGTGTTGAAGTCTTCATTCAACTGAATTTTCATAATTTGGATGTCTTCTCATCTTCTATTATAAAGGAATTGTGGTCATCATAAATGAAGATGACAATACCCTTTCATCAGGAGAATGTTAGCACTTGCTGTATTTTACTATGGTTCAGCCATATAACACAGCGTTTATAACTTTGTAACTTTTGACAGATTTCTAAAGCTATGCTACACTGAATGTTTCTATAGTTGTCTTCTACCAGTAGCCAGATTGGCAGGATACTATATTGCTCTGTTGGAAAAGTAACGTTGTTTCAGTTGGTATTTATGATCCATTATGGTTTACAATGAAACAACTTCTCTTTATTTGGTTATTATTTTTCTCCTTTGAGCCCTTTATTAAAATTACATCTGCAAATGTGCCTTCAGTAGCTTCACTATCAGGTGCTCCATTATTTTAAAGATGGGTTTGGCAGAATGTGCATCTATGTTCTTGGGCACTGAATAATCTCATATCTCATGAAGAATCTGATGAGCAGAGGTAGGAACTGTCATTTTGATGATCAGAAATAATCTATTTTTTAAAAGTTGTCAGTCTTGGGCAGCCCCAGTGGCTTAGCGGTTTAGCACCACCTTCAGCCCAGGTCGTGATCCTGGAGACCCAGAATCAAGTCCCATGTTGGGCTCCCTGCATGGAGCCTGCTTCTCCCTCTGCTCTATCTCTGCCTCTCTCTCTCTCTGTGTCTCTCATGAGTGAATAAATAAAATCTTAAAAAAAAAGTTGTCAGTCTTGTAGTATTAGAAAAAAAAGCAACATGAAGAAGTTCAAGGATTTGAGACTTGCTTTAGGATAAATAGTGTAAAACCCTTACATCAGTATTGACACGAATGGGAACCCAGAGGCCAGTCGGTTTTTGTGGTGGCAAGACCCTAACTGAAAGTCTCTTTTCTCCCGCTCCCCAAAGTGGTAATAATTAGTATAATAAGTGGTAATAATAAGTGGTAATTCTTAGTAATAGAATGCTTCAGGTTTTTTTTTAAGATTTTATTTATTTATTCATGAGAGACACAGAGAGGCAGAGATATAGGCAGAGGGAGAGAAGCAGGCTCCCTGTGGGGAGCCCAACGTGGGACTCGATCCCAGGACTCCAGGATCACGACCTGAGCCAAAGGAAAATGCTCAACCACTGAGCCACCCAGGCACTGTGCTTCAGCTTTTTTAAATGTGATTTTTATTTGATGGTTTCAGATTTCTTCATGTTTTTATGGTTTGCTGATTTTCGAGAACCAGAGCAGTACGTTTTTATTTCCTAATCCTTAAAAACAAATTCAGATGTAAAGAAAGAATACTATTTACCTGAAAGTGGTTGTACTATAAACCTTATTGCCCCATTATTTATTCCTTGGCATCATGAATAGGCCTGGGAAAAGCTTCTGCATCTTGACTTGTTAGCATTTTTGTCACTTGGAATGGCTGCTCTAGTCACAACAGGAGCAGTTTTGATCCCTAATATTACTTATTATTAACAAATGCAGTGCCTAGTTTTACATGCAGCAGCAGTACACATCTGGCAGCATTGCTAAATCCAGTGGTGATTTCATTTACTTGGACTTGTTTGTGGAGAGAGCATCAGAACTTTGTACAAGTTTCACTAATATAAATGGTTTTGATTAATTTTTAATGGTATAGTATAGTGAGTTGATTTTTTCCGAAGTGTAGTGAGTTAAAGAATTGAATTTATCCTTTGATCTGGGGAGTGGAAGGACATTGGAGGGTAAGACCACAAGCTATAGTAACAGACTTGGATTTGAGTCCTAGCTCGTCACTGACTAGCTGAGTGACCCTGGACAAGTTATCTACGTCTCTGTACCACATTTTCCTCACCTGCCAAAAGGAGATACTGACAGTTCTTGTCTCATAGGGATATTGTGAGATTTAAAAGACTTAGACTTAGCATGGTACCTGGCACGTGGTTAGGACTTGATAAGTGGTAGCCACCCGTGTAGTTATTGTTTATAAATAATAATATCCTGCTAATGTCATTGTAGACTAATGAAAAGCATGCTGCACTGGGAAAGTCATGAGGCTTGTATTTTTAATAACTCTGCCACTGACACATTATGTAACTTTAGACAGGTCGTTAACTTATTTATCTTTTCCCCAGTGGTAAACAGATAATGCTGTATCACTGCTTACTGAACAGCGATGTTCCATGACTAAAATCAAAGATAGAAAGAGTTACCTTAGGAAAGGTGTTTACAAAGATGTTTTAAAGCTGTGGGCATCTAGTATAAGGAATAGGGCAAAAGGAAAGAACTTTTAAGCCTAGGTACATAGTTTTGTTCCTTTTCCTTCTCCCAAATGTCAGAATTTAAATAAGTTGCATAGGGGATAGGACTAGAGTAACATTCGTATGTTTAACTTTGATTTCTGGGTGAAAAGTAAGTCATGAATACCCATTGAAAGTAAACAGGAGTGCTGGTCCCCGGGTGCTTTCAAGTCCAGTTTCAGCCTATACCTGGTGTTGGCTTAAGATAGGTGCTCTCTTGCCCCAAGAAAAAGTAAAGAGAGAAGAGGCTGGGGCTTGCGGTGAAAGTGTTTAGGTGACCAGATGGGTCAGAGTCTTGAGAGAGGGGGCAGTCACAACAGGAGGTACAGGTATGTGGTTTCTGTGTTCTTGCTGCCACAGGGAGTTTTCTGAGTGGTTTTTTTTTTATGTCAGTCACAAAGATCAGGGGAGGAAATCCAGCCTGTACAGAAAGATCCATCTCTTTTGCGTTACCTTTGGGCACCAGGATGGACCAGGAAGAATTTGCCAGAGTACTGGGGATTTTATCATTTGAGTCTCTATTTTTGCAGTTAAGACCGATACATGTTTTTCCAGAATGGTTTCCAGTTTCTATTGCAGCCATAAGGAGACATCACATCTGTACCATCTACTCTTAATTCTTCAGCCATCTAGCCAAGAAATGCAAGTTTCCAAGTAAAATTATGAATCATCGACACCGTTTTCATTTTCTTTAAGGAGATACTTGAGAGGAGTACATTTGAAGAACATACTCTTTCTGGATGAAACTAGGTGGTGAAATCATTAAGAGTACCTACATCTGATAGTTACTGTTGAAATTGGTAACTGTATCAGATGTATCAGTCTGAGAACAGGAGTTCAGAAGGCCATTTAGTCCTCAACCCCTATATATGCAAGATTGCTTCCAAGCCACCCAACATAAGATTTTCATCTCCACTATTCTTAAATATATCAAGAGGCTGTGATTCTATCAAAGCAACTTGAATCATGACCATAATTCTGACATTATTCAGAATTGAAAAATTCATCCTTCTTTATAATTTATAAATTTTTTTAAAATTTTTATTTATTTATGATAGTCACAGAGAGAGAGAGGCAGAGACACAGGCAGAGGGAGAAGCAGGCTCCATGCACCGGGAGCCTGATGTGGGATTCGATCCCGGGTCTCCAGGATCGCGCCCTGGGCCAAAGGCAGGCGCCAAACCGCTGCGCCACCCAGGGATCCCCCTTCTTTATAATTTAATTATCTCACTTAATTTAAGCCATTTATTCTAGGTCTATCTCCTTCCATTAAAGGAAGTATTTGGGTTTTTTATTTACTAAAAATGGAAAATCTTTCATATACTTGATGACTATCCTCAGGTCACTCCTAAACTTTCCCCTTTTTTTTTTTTTTTAAATTTTTATTTATTTATGATAGTCACAGAGAGAGAGAGAGAGAGAGAGAGAGAGAGGCAGAGACACAGGCAGAGGGAGAAGCAGGCTCCATGCACTGGGAGCCTGATGTGGGATTCGATCCCGGGTCTCCAGGATCGCACCCTGGGCCAAAAGCAGGCGCCAAACCGCTGCGCCACCCAGGGATCCCAACTTTCCCCTTTTTGAACTAAATTTTGCTCACATGGCTGAAGAAATCCTCTGAACATTTTTTCCTGTTTTTTTTCCCCAACAGTAGAAATAGCTAACGTTTATTGAACACTTAATATGTGGACAAATTACTTTCAATACATGATTCCTTTTAATCCTGACAATCATAATGTAAGATGGGAGGTATTAATTCTCCCTTTATGGATGAGGAAGCTGAGGCCCAGAGAAGTAACCTAAGGTCCTATTACTAGTAAGTGGCAGAGCTGCCATTTGACTTGAGGGCAGTGAACTCCACAGCTAGAACTCGTAATTACCCCAGGTTTTAATACAGTGCCTTTTAAGCCACCCAATCCAAAATCAGGTTTTATAAAACATAATTATTTGAGCTTAGTAGTTTTTTTTTAAGATTTTATTTATTCATGAGAGATACAGAGAGAGAGAGAGAGAGAGGCAGAGACACAGGCAGAAGGAAAAGCAGGCTCCATGCAGGGAGCCCGACATGGGACTTAATCCCCGGTCTCTCCAGGATCTCGCCCTGGACTGAAGGCGGCGCTAAAACCGCTGAGCCACCAGGGCTGCCCCTGAGCTTAGTAGTTTTTAAAACAAATATGAAAATACTACTGGATTTAGGACATAGACTCCTTTTAATATATATTAATAGCATTGTTAGTTTTTAGGACCAAGATATATGTCCTAGGTAGGAATATTCTGATTCTCTATTATTCTCAGGTACTTTTTGTGGCCTCTAAAAATGGAAAGACCAATTTTACATAGTACCAGTGGAGTGCTTGGCACCCTAGAGAAATGGGGTATCTGATTTTGAGAGTTGACATTCTAGATATTCGACATGCCATGAATCTGCACATATGATGATTTATAGATAACACCTTTTTATTCTGTGTGGGAGAAGCCTTGCCTGTTTCGGTAAGTAAGACTGCTTCCTAGAGATGGTAAGGGAGTAAAGAATGAGTCCAGGAAATAGATTAAGTACCAGAATGGGTCAATGAGACTGGTAGTAATGGATTCGAGTTGAGTAGGGTGGGATAATGGCAGGGTCTTTAAACCTTACACAGGAATTTCACCTAGGATAGGAGGAGATGAGGATAGTTGAAGCAGGAGTTTTCAGGAGAAAAGGGATATGCAGTAATCACTGGAGAATGAAATATAATCATGGCAGTATATTTGTCTGCTGTACATAGATGTCCTGCAAGGGCATCTTAAAACTCAACCTGTCTAAACCATTATTCATCATCTTCCCTGTCCTGAACCCTGATTCTCTTTCTGAATCCTTTACCTTCAACTCTTCCTTCTTCCACATGTCACATTGGTTCTAATTCTGGGGTGTCTCTGCTGTCTTTTCTTTTGTAATACTACCCTATACCCAGTGTTCCTCTCCCCATCCTTCCAATATACTGCTGGTAATTACTTGATCTCTTCTTCCCTGACTCCAAACCTTCACTGATGCCTTAGTGTATACAAAATCATACCCAGAGGCCTCAGCCTGCCATTCAGAAGTCATAACCCACCTCTTCCATTCTCGGTCTCATCCTCTCTCCTCTTGGTTTCCCAAACATCCTCTGTTTGTCCCCACTGCTGTGCACGTACTGACATTACTCATCCTAGATGCATCCTAGCTGCCTATCAGTTCTGTTTTTGAATTCTGCTCAAACTTCACCTCTTTCATAGATTTTCACATGATATGCATTGTATTTGGTAGATATAAGCAAGCCTTCCTTCCCCACTATCTTCTGGTATCTGGACGGGTAGACACTCTTCTCTTGGTCTAGCATAGGATTAAATGGGGATAATGCATGGAAGACACTTAGCACAGTACTTGATGTCTCATTTGTGCTCAGTAGTGTTCTAATAAATAGGTGGGTGCTCATTAATTATTGGATTTGAAGGAGAGAAGAGCTTCAGTTGGATAATAGTGTGAAACCTTAATACCGGGAGAGGTGTAAATTGGCCAGAGAAGTAATGGTATAGCAAAGAATTCCTCTTTTTTTGGTTAATCAGTGCTTTAGTGGGGTTTGCAGCTCCAGTGGTTTGAAAAGGAAGGAGAGAAATCTAGTGGAAAAAATTTGGTTGGTTATTTGTTCAGGATGGGGAGAGCTATGTATGCCTTACCCATGAAGGTTTGCATGTTTCTTCAACATTCCCTGGCTCAGTATGGTGTTACTTTGGTTGTTTCTTTAGGCATGGGATTTGTTAAGGCCCTCTCCTAGAATCTAGAATTCATCTCTCTGTCCATTTATCAGTTACTTAATTTAGTGCCTACTTTGAACCAAGTACAATGTGAGACACTTTGATGGGTGCTTCCAGGAATACATACAGTTTAGCCTTGGGAGTGTGTAGAGAATGCCACAGGAGAGCTGGGATAGAGGACCATCATTAATTCTGTTTTAGAAGTCAGAAGGCTTCATAGCAAGTGACGTTTGAAATATGTTCCAGTCGGAAAGTGATGCTGTAGAAGTCAAAGGGGGAAGAGTTTCAAGAGGAGGAAGTGGGCAAAAGTATTAGGTAAGTATTAAATGCCAGTGCTATTTAAAGTAGAGCGAATGGCTCATTTAGCGTTCAGTAAGGGCAAAATGGAGTGCCCACAGTGCATAAGATGCTACAACTGCTTACTGCATACAGAGAAGCAGAAGATGCCAGGTGGTCCATGGTGCTACTAAATCCTTAGAGCAGTGGTCCTTAGCCAGCTGAAATAAGAAGTGGGGGTGGGCGGGGGATTCCAGGCATGTATCTTTTGAAAAGGGTTCTCAAGTGATTTTTTTTAAAGATTTTATTTATTTATTTCAGAGAGTGCAATAGTGAGAGAGCATGAGCCAAGGAAGGGGAGGGGGGCGGAGAAGCAGTCTCCCTGCTGAGCAGGGAGCCTGACATGGGGCTCTCTCCCAGGACCCCAGGATCATGGCCTGATCATGACCTGAGCCAAAGACAGATGCTTAGCCGACTGAGCCACCCAGGTGGCCCCCCAAATGGTTTTTGGTAGATGCTTTTTGTTATGGACCATCACCTTAGGAAGAGGGGTCAGCAAACTTTGCATACAGGACCAGATAATAAATATTTAAGGATTTGCGAGCCGTATTGTTTCAGTGGCAATCACAGACAATACACAAAGAAATAAGCATGTCTGTGTTCCAATAAAACTTAATTTACAGAAATGGCTGGTGGGCTGGATTGGGCTTGCAGGAGCCCTGCCTTAGGGTATTTTTGTGGAAAAACAGGTAAATTCAAACAGGCCTGTTCATTGTCATCTGTGTAACTAAGTGTACATCCATCACGAATGTATTAATCTAAACATGTATTTTTTTAATAAAGCTCAGATTATGGCATGCAGATTAATTTTAATATGTGCAGATATTTTACCTGTCATTTATATTAAAATGAATTTTGCTTTACTTTGGAGGTAATTAAAGAGAATGAATGTAAGGTGAAAGAGAAACTTCAAGTCCAATGATGGAGAAAATCAGGTCTTTGACTATTACTGAATAAAATTTTTTCCTTTGCCTTCATTTAATACTTCTTTGTAATTGGAAATACTGTAAATTTATGTCATTATGTAACTAATTCCCATTTATTTGTGCCAGTGGAGGAGAACCCAAACCAGTAATGTAAAATAATCTGTGTTTGGTTTAGGGGGATGTTTTGTTGTGTATATGAAGTTCTTCACTGATTAAGTATATAACACGCAGCACGGCAGTTTAAAGTACCCTCTGTCTGAAAGACCTACACTTGAGAACAGCCTGAACCTATAGATCTGAGCTCAGAAAAACTCTGTCTGAATGTTTCAGGTTAAAACAAACAAAAAAACCTTCAAAAGCTACAATAATATAGAGAATTTAAACTATCAGTGATGACTCATAAGTATGAGTATGGAGAATGTGATATTCAGAGCAAGGCCAGGGGACTAGGTTAAGTAAGAACTTAATATGCTTGCTTAGTTCATGGCCTTCCGTTTTAAAAAGATTTCTGGACTGATTTGTTCAGTAACTGCTTACATTTAGTCTGTTACTCTAGGAAAAAAGTACTTTTCAGTGGCCCTGTTTTTTAGAAGCACTTGGAATTTAAGTTCCTAACCTATCAAGTGTGTCCTTTTCTGATGACTTTGGTCATCAGAATAATATATTAAGTTATTTATTTTAATGAGACCCTCTTCAAAATGCTGAACTTTTTTATTTTATTTTTTTAAGATTATTTATTTATTTATTCATCAGGGATACACACACACACAGAGAGAGAGAGAGAGAGAGGCAGAGACACAGGCAGAGGGAGGAGCAGGCTCCATGCAGGGAGCCTGATGTGGGACTTGATCCCGGGTCTCCAGGATCCACCCTGGACTGAAGGCAGTACTAAACCGCTGAGCCACCTGGGCTGCCCTGAACTTTTTTTTATTTTAAATTGTAGCTATAGCATAAACCAGAAACAGTCATGAGTTCATGTTCCACTCTGCCATGCAGTGGTATTCTTGTTAGGACTTTTTTTAAAAAAGGTTTATTTATTTATTTTTAGAGAGAGAGAGAGAGAGAGTGAGCAAGAGCGGGGGGAGGGGCAGAGGGAGAGAGACCAGCCTCAAGCAGATTTTGTGTTGAGCTGGGAGCCTGATGCCAGGCTTGATCCCAGGCCCCTGAGATCATGACCTGAGCCGAAATCAAGAGTTGGTCGCTCAACCAACTGAGCCACCTAGGTGCCTTTCTTTTAGGCATTTTTAATAGGTAAATCAGACAGCTGTCACTTAAGCAGATAATTCAGAGGTCACTCTTTGCTTTCTAACGATTTTGGATATGTGAAGTATTCCTATAAATAAAGCAGTTGTTGAGGAGCATTTTTGGGCAGCTCTGAAAACTTACCCCAACTGCCTCATCCCGAGTTCTGGTTTTTCCTGGAGGTGATGTTATCTGGTATTAAAAACAATAGACACCAGTGTAAGGTGAACTGCCCTTACTTTATCCTGTCTCCAGTGCAGATAGCCTAGGTACCCTGTTTCCAACTCAGGTGCTTTGGGCCTGTTTCCTTCACCTACAGACCAAGAATATGGTCTCATTTTGGAACCTCTTTTGCATTCTCATGCATTTATAGCCCTTTTCTTGGAGCAGATGTCTTGAGAGTAGTAACTACTTGGCTGTGAGGATTTATATCTATACAGTGGTGGTCAGTCAGTCACTGAGGCACACTCAATATGCAGCAGTTGGCTGGGTAAGGCTGTCTTAGCAAGCCCTTTGCCCCATGGATCCCTGTGGCTCTATCTAGCCATTGGATTCCAGCTTTCCCTTCCCCCCAAAGCCATCCCTTTCTGCCCATTTTAGAAGTTGGCGATCTCATTTTAGTTTTACTTTGTGTCTCATGGTCTTGGTTAAACTGTCCCTGAGCTTTGCCCACAACTACTGAGAAATCAGTATTTCTCCTTTTATTCCTTAGGACTTCTTCCTTTTACAAACTGAATTTCAGCCCCGGCCTGGCTCAGTTGCCTGAGGAGCGGGTACATCCCTGCCTCTGGCTCCCGCGGGACTTTAGCTAAGTCATAGTCCTTTCGGTTCCCTTTGTTAGCTCTCATGTGTGACTTGGTTCCTCTTTAGTTAGTGGGTCAGCTCCTTGAGACTTGGTTCTTTGGGTACAGCTTAACGTTAATATGGGATAGCTTCACAGATTTTAGAATGGTGGTTACCACAAGCAGGGAAGGTAGGGAGATGTTGCTTAAAGGGTACAAAGTTGTAATTGTGTAGTGAAGTTTTGAGGCCTGATGTTTGGCCCGATGACTATAGTTAATAACACTATCTTGTATACTGGAAATTTGTTGAGAATAGATTTCTGGGGCTTTTACCACACACACAAAACTGATAACTGAATGAAGAGTTGGCTGTGCTCAGTAGCTCAACTGTAGTAATCATTTTGCTATTATTAAAATACCTTGCCATACATCCTAAATATATATAACTTTTAGTAAAAAAAAAATTAAGGATACTATCACTTCTAGCCATACTATAAAGATGAGGTGCAAACATCTGTAATAGGGTGGGTCTTTTTTCCAGTCTCCCCATTTCAGAAAAGGTGATTGAGTTTTGAGGCTTACTAGGTCTACTGGGTAGCAACCTGAAGAGGGGAGAAAAAGTAAAAGAAAAATCATTATCAACAAATTTTCACCTCTACTTAAAGATCTTGAAGTCAGAGTATGAACAGGATTAGCTGACAATTGACATTTATACTTCTATCAGGGGCAGGAAATTAGCCCTCAGTAGAATATTTGATGTGTGGGACAGACCGTTTTGCAGGGGGAAAAGGTCCACAGTTAGTTCACCATGTTCCTGTCAGGTTAACTTTCATTTTCCCCACGTTCAAGAGTCATGGGTAGTGCAAACTTGATGTTAAATGGCAGCTGACAGTCTTGTTAAGAGCCCAGTAAGGCCCATAACAAATTTGAGGTCAAATGTTTTATGTAAAGAGAAATACGGGATAACATTACCTGGGACCAACCAATTGCTGCCTTGCTGTGTTGGGGATCCCATTTTCCTATCACTCCACTTTTTTTTTTTAAAGAAAGGTAATCTTTGTTTTATTTTCCATAATTAAAAAAAAATTTAAAAATATTTATTCATTCATGATAGACATAGAGAGAGAGAGAGAGAGAGAGAGAGAGAGAGAGAGAGAGAGGCAGAGACACAGGCAGAGGGAGAAGCAGGCTCCATGCAGGGAGCCTGACGTGGGACTCGATCCCGGGACTCCAGGATTGTGCCCTGGGCTAAAGGCAGGTGCTAAACCGCTGAGCTACCCAGGGATCCTCCTAAAAAAAAATTTTAACGTTAATCAGCCACCTATCTGGTTTCCCAACTTCTTTAATTGTTCTTTTTCTCTATTGATTCTCAACTTGGTATCTCACAGGGCTAAATCTTTTCCTCCCAAATATTCTTGCCTCTGTTCATTCTGTGCCCCTTCCACTGGATTGTGTTCTCACTTTTACCTTTCCAAATTCTAGATCAGACTGTTTGAATTTGTAGATACGCTTGAAGATTATTATGTTAAGTCTGCAGATAATAGAAACACAAATCAGAAAAAATATACTGGAAGATATTGAAATCTTCAATAACAGTAAGCTTAAAGTCAACACATTTATCGAACACTACTTTGTAAAGCACAGTGTCAGTCTTCCAAAAAAGTCAGTCTAGAAACAATTGATGGATAAAATCTATACATTTATAAATATAATTAGCTGTACAAGGAAGTAAAATGGTAAGAGCCAAAATGAATACTGTGTCTTAAGTACCATAGGAGTTCAGGGAAAAAATAGTCATTTAGGGGTTGGGGGCATATAGTGTAGTAGACTTCAAGATAACAGTTCTGTTTCCATTTTGTGTTCATAGGTACATAAGCATGTGTAAATTTTATATTTAGTTTTATTATAATCTTTGCTATTTTGTTAGCATCTTGTCAGAATTTCATATACAAGTGGGTATTTCGGCTTTTATATGAATGCTGCTTAAAATAGATCCAGTAAATTCTAATTGAGAAAAATTCCTACTGCTAACCTTGAAAAGAATTTTCTACTCTTTGAAATAATTTTTATTGGTCTATCTTCTTCCTTTCATCCTTGAGAGGAACTGACAAAAGTGAGAATGAGCTTTTTCTCACTTAAAAATTTTACCTGTCCTAAAGTGCTGTAGTTAACTCATAATATTTTGGGCAGATTTAAACTGAGAACCAGCAAAAACAAATTTTGATATGTTTTGGACATTTGATTTCCTTCTTATTCTCAACTGATAAGATGGTAAGTATTAAAAGCATTTGCTAGCGTGTTCCCCCCAAATAATTTTTTGTATGTGAAAGTACTTTTGCCCATTGTAGAAAAATCAGAAAACACAGGAAATTGTAAAGGAAATAACCCCTCAGCATTTTGCTATATCTACTCTCCCCCCTTTTCTTATTTATTAATTTATTTTAAATTATTTATTTATTTATTCGTGAGAGATAGAGACAGAGACATAGGCAGAGGGAGAAGCAGGCTCCTCCCAGGGAGCCCGATGCAGGACTCTATCCCCAGACCCCAGGATCACACCCTGAGCTGAAGGCAGACGCTCAACTGCTGAGCCACCCACGTGTCCCTCCCCCCCAGTTTTCAAAGAATTTATGTTATAATCATAATTGTGATCATAATTAAGATAATAGTTTTGTATCCTGCTTTATTATTTATTTAGTATTTTACATAAACATTTTCCCATACCGTTAAGTTTTCTTTGGAGAGTGGCTGTAGAATATTCCTACATATGGGTGTGCTAGAATCCAAAGATTATTCAGTTGTTTTCCATGAGTGATTTTGCATTTTAGATTATTGTAAATAATTTTGTAATGAAGATATGTATATAAATCATTTGAATCTCTTTTTTAGACTAGATTAACAGAAGTAAAGTTAGTGGCTCAGGAAATAACTTTTTAAAAGTTCTTTGATAAATAAGGCAAGCTGCTATTCAGAGTATAGTGATTTCCAGCAGGATATGAGAGTGCCCATTTCACTGTATTTTTGCCAGTGTTGAGCCAAGTATAGTATTTTTAACTACCTCCTCTCTCATTTTTGCTTGCTAATTGAATTCAATTTTTTTTCAAAATGTACCCGTGCAAACCCATTTTTGATGAAATTTCAAGATGAACTACTTGCAGTAGAGTTCTTGATGAAGTGATGTTCAACTTGTTAAATAAAAAAACAGGTTGTAAAATAGTTTGTACAGAATTATGTAGAAAAACACTTTCACATAAACATTGTAACATACTGTAAGGGCATCTCTGCTTGCTAAGCATGAGAGTTTTTTTTTTTTTAATTTTCTTTTTGCCAACATTTCTATAATAGATATAATAAGATATAATTTGCTAAAATAATAAAGCTTCATAATTAAGTAACCTTAGAAATGCTACACCTTCTCAAGAATTTATAAGCCCACCCAAAAGTATTTAACAGCTTTTCCTGCTTGGTAATTTGTTACAGTAATTCTTTTTACAGTTATACTTTGAAGTTTCTGTATTTAAGGAAATGGAGTATTTCTCTAGTACTAATCATGTCCACTGGCCCTCATGTTTTCTGGGAGGTATCTGTATTGAGAATGTTTCTGACTTAGGGGTATTTCTTACATGATAGTTTGAACGAGAGGTTGAGTGTTTGAATTGCTTAGAGAAGTGTAAGGAATTTATTGGAATTTATATCAGGTTCTCAGTATACCAGAATTTTTTAGGAGCCAAGTAATCCAGAAGTTATGATGGTAAGTATTCTTTATGTTAAATTAATAGAGGAATGAGAACAGTTCCGAACAAGGTATCTAGCAACCAAGAAACAAAGTTAAGATTTACCTTATAGAGAATTTATTTTGGCATGGCATTTATAGCTTAGGAGATAGCCCTGTTAAAAGTCCACTCAGTACCTGAAAGTCCATTCTAGTACCATATACTATGATATGTTAATCAAAACCACTAACAGTCATTGTTATGTACTTTTTTTTTAAAGAACTGTTTCCTAAATTGAGAGCATGAGCTAGTTAAACAATAGGAATTATCTAATAAAGTCAGAAGGTAAATACATTAAAATATGTTTAAAGAGTCCGTTCTTTTATCTCTGTGCCTGAATTCATAATGCATAAGAGGTAAGTAACAGATTAAATTTAAAATAGATGAGCCTATTTTCTTTTTTTTTTTTCTTTTAAATAATTTTTTTAAGTTTTTATTTATTTATGATAGTCAGAGAGAGAGAGAGAGAGGCAGAGACACAGGCAGAGGGAGAAGCAGGCTCCATGCACCGGGAGCCCGATGTGGGATTCGATCCCGGGTCTCCAGGATCGCGCCCTGGGCCAAAGGCAGGCACCAAACTGCTGCGCCACCCAGGGATCCCCTAGATGAGCCTATTTTCATAATCAACTTGACATCACAAAATATTTTTAGAGCTTGAGAGATTTAAAAGTCTCCTTAACTTTTTATCCTTCTTTCCTCACTTGAAAATGATTTTACCAAGTCCCCCAATAGTACATGAGGTTTTTTTTCCCAAAGATTCTCATTAAGTGGAAATGTGAAGGAAACATTTTTTCTGGTATGAGACATTTCTCACAGTTACTCATTTCCAGGAAAATCTGGATTGTTGAAAGGTCTAAGTTATACCCAGCTTACATTCCTGATTTGCAACATTTCAAATTTTCTCTTGACCACAGTGAAACAATAGACATTAATAATATTCCATTAGTTTTGTCACTGTTTAATCTGGGGGTAAAATACCCCTGGTTGAATTTGATTCAAAGTATTTCTAGGTGAGAAAACAAGATAACTTAGCATTTATCGGTTACAAAACTTTTCAATAACCCAATTTATTTTCCTTGACAGAGATTGATATGCCTCTAACCTGACATCACGGCCTTAGTACAATCTCCCACTAATGATAATTATTTTATTGTTTTCCTGTAGATGTGTTCTTTGTGCCATTGTCCTGGAGCAACAATTGGTTGTGATGTGAAAACATGTCACAGGACATACCACTACCACTGTGCATTGCATGATAAAGCTCAAATACGAGAAAAACCTTCACAAGGAATTTACATGTAATTATTTAACTTCTCTTTAAGTGTTTTTTTTTAAGCAGTCATACTTTAGGCTTTTGTAAAAGTTCCCATTTTGTTGAAGCATTTCATCATCATTGTAAAGGGTGTTTTGGTAAGGAATTTAATGGTTAGAGAAGGGCATAGGATGTTTAATAAGATTTCTGGAATCCGGCTTGTGAATGGGGTGAAGTGTACTGCTCATTTTCTTAATTTGAAAAACGAGTTTAGTTTATTAACTTGATAATTTTTGATTTCTTCATTTTTTTTATAGGGTGTATTGCCGAAAACACAAGAAAACTGCACATAACTCTGAAGGTATGTCCTGCAGCGACTTTTCAATATCAAGAAGAAATTTGAGTGAATTTTACTATACGAATTTTTGCCATAGATGTATCTCAATATTGAATACACTGCAAAGAATCCAGAAAAGTGTTAGAAAACTGATGTACTGATGTAAACTGATGTACATAGTGAAAAAGATCTGGATTTTTGAGAAAATTTTTGCCCCTGAAGTTCTTGTAAGGAGTACATTGAGAACATATTTTATCTTTAGGAAAAAATGATGCTAGGGATTTTGGGTTTCTGTGTTCATGTAAGTGTTAGCAGACTGTAAAGATAGTAATTGGGATCCTTACTACTGTCAGATATAGAAAATGGGAACTAGGGATCCCTGGGAGGCGCAGCGGTTTAGCGCCTGCCTTTGGCCCAGGGCGCGATCCTGGAGACCCGGGATCGAGTCCCACGTCGGGCTCCTGGTGCATGGAGCCTGCTTCTCCCTCTGCCTGTGTCTCTGCCTCTCTCTCTCTCTCTGTGTGACTATCATAAAAAAAAAAAGAAAATGAGAACTAGAGATACTGGTACATTTGTGATCACCAGGCTTTCTGTTAAGTTTTCACATTGTACTTTTTTTTGAAAATACAGACATGTTCATAAGAAGTCATCAAATTTAAAATATATTAACTTTAAAAATTTTTTATAGTTTATTTCTCGAATGTATATAAAACAAGGCTAAGGGTGTTTATAATTAGCCAAGTTGTACTTGGTCTTTAAAAGGGATGGGAAAGTTCTTAAGTTGAATTCTGACTTTTTTTATACTCCTGCAAACGGATGGTTTTGATACTTCACTAGCACTAAAAGGCTTAGATTTAGTCTGAGATCATTCTATCCTTCCATTTAAATTAGAGATCTTTAGTTTTTGTTAGCGTCTGAGAACATGTCGCTTAGAAGTTAGAATGAGGGATCCCTGGGTGGCGCAGCGGTTTGGCGCCTGCCTTTGGCCCAGGGCACGATCCTGGAGACCCGGGATCGAGTCCCACATCGGGCTCCCGGTGCATGGAGCCTGCTTCTCCCTCTGCCTGTGTCTCTGCCTCTCTCTCTCTCTCTCTCTCTCTCTCTCTCTCTCTCTGTGTGACTATAATAAATAAATAAATAAAAAATTAAAAAAAAAAAGAAGTTAGAATGATTTGAGCCTATTGATTTAGGAAGTAGTTTCCTGTGTAAAGACTTACCTAATTATCGTGTTAGCATACTAAAGTTTGTGACCCTTTTTGATATCTTAGATCATGGCTATATCCTTCATTTTGAGACTCTAGATTAAATTAATTAATTAATTAATTAAATGTATGTGTCATGCTGCTTAAATACATGATCTTCAGCAAAACTTGTCCTTAAACAGATTGTATAAATAATAAGAACAATGTTTTAGAGCTGATAAAGTGCAACTCAGAAACCTTTACAATGTTTTCCTTGTTTATTTTTTTCCTCATTTATTTAGTTCAGGAATTCAATTGAAAAACCTTTTGTTCAAAGTTTAAGAGGAAGCTTGCCCACCTTTCATTACTTCAGATTTTCAAAACGTGTTTGATTTTCTTGAAGACTGTAGTGAACATACGTGTATGGTAAAACCAAGGGTTAGAAGCTAGGATCTGATGAATACAAGTATAAGATACACTGCAGGAGGATAGTTGAGGATGGCAAGGATTAATGTAGAAGGCTCCCCTTTTATTCCTTACATTTCTGAAGCTGATAGTACCATCTAGTGGTAGAGAAAAGTCACAGCGGACTGCATAAAGCAGAATAATTTTGACCACCTTTTTGCTTTGAGAAAGATTGAAAATAATACTTTTCAGATGACTTCTTTACTTTTTATTTATTTTTTAAAGATTTTGTTTATTTGTGTGTGTGTGAGAGAGAGAGAGAGAGAGAGAGAGAGAGAGAGAGAGAGAAGCTGGGGGGAAAGGGAGAAGCAGGCTCCTGAGCAGGGAGCCTGACTTGGGACTTGGGACTTGATCCCAGGACCCTGAGATTATGACCTGAGCTGAAGGCAGATGCTTAACTGACTGAGCCACTCAGGTGCCCCTCAGATGACTTTTTAAATGTAACTGGCAGGATTGCTGCAGGTCAAATTTGTGATACAGTTATTTTGAATTTGGGGTTCAGTGTATACTTCTGGAGCACCTTAGGACCCCTGTCTCATTGATATTACTCAATGTGTTTATACTCGTATTGTAGAACTGGAAGCATAATTTTACAATTTAAAGGCACTTCAGAGTTGTATTTATTGAATTTTGGCTTTTATCACTTATCTAGCTTAAATTTATTTGATATTGATTGCTTTGTCAGAAACAACTTCAATTATTTGTTTTTTTTAAAGATTTTGTTTATTTATTCATGAGAGAGAGCGAGAGGCAAAGACATAGGCAGAAGGAGAAGCAGGATCCATGCAGGAAGCCTGATGTGGGACTCGATCCTGGGACTCTGGGATCACACCCTGAGCCAAAGGCAGACGTTCAACCACTGAGTCACCAGGCGTCCCTGTGTCATTGTTCTAATGGGAAACCTATGTTCTACTTAACAATTGTAATTATGGTTGGGGTTTATAGGGTTGTATTTCAGGGACTACCTTTGAGAATTTTACGGCAGTGGTCTGTGCAGCAAAAAGGCATTGATACCTGTGGATGGCAATGTCTTGATCATTTGCCATCAGTGGCTCAATAACCTAGTTTGCTAAAACTTAAAATGGTAAATACTGCATAATTCAGTCTGTTCATGTGAGTTTGATGTAGTAATTTTGAAATATTAAATTTGAGAATCTTTGCTGTTTCCATAGTTTTGCCTTTTCCAGAAGGTCATATAGTTGGAATCATACCATATGTAGCCTTTTCAGATTGGCTTCTTTCACTTAGTTGGCCTTTTTTTGGGAGGGCAGCAGAATGGTTGATATATAAATGCTTATGAGAAAGTATCTGACAGGCAAGAAGAGATCAAAGGTCCAGGAAGGAGGGAGATTCAGTGTGCAAACAGAAGAATTGCCCTATTACAATTTCCATTGTAATAGGAGAGAAGGAAAAGGGAGAGGTAGTTCCTAACTGGTCTGTTTGAAGGAGAATGTAGGGGGAGACAGGAGGGTTGGAAATTGAAGGAGAGAGGAGAAACTTTGAAAGAATAGTTGTGAAGACTGGGAGAGGAAGTTTGCCTAGAGAAACGTAAGGTTTCCAGACTGGATAGAGGGCTCAGTTAAGGTTGCTAACCATTAATGTATATAGTGATACCCTCAGGTTGTGTGACTTCCTCTAGCAATTCAGGATCCTGTGTATAGCACAGAGAAAAGGGTTAGTTGGTTAGTTCAGAAGTGGGATTTTTGCCAAGTGTGTTCCAAAAAGAAGTAAAAGGGAGTTCAGGATATTTGCAAGGCAAAAAATCTAAGATAAGGAAGTGAAGACAGGAAAAAAAGAATCAGGAAGGAATTAATAAACAGGGGGTCCTGATAAGGTTGAAGAGCAATGTGAATGAAAGTACTTGGGGAAGCAATCATTTTGTGGTACCAAAGTGTGCGTGATTTATAGTGATTTCAGTGATCAGAACCATTTTTAGGTGATTGTAAAGGTGTCTAGGTGTGATTATAGGGATTGGGTAGTTGGTGGAAGATACCACTGAAGGTCAAGGAACTTGCTTGGGTTGTCCTGTGTGCTCTTGAAATCACCCAGGATGCGGCAGGGGCGAGGAAGGAAAAAAGAGCTGTAAGCTGTATGCTAAAGAAAATCTGATGCATGGGATAGAATGATTGGGAGTTGGTAATTGTTAGCAACACGGAAGGGGGGAATGTAGCATAGTTGGTGTACCAGCAAAATTGGTATCATGTGGGAGTTGGTTAGATACGCCTAATCTCAAGCCCCTCCCCGACCTACTAAATAGGAATCGCCACTTTAGCAAGATCCCAGGTGGTTTTTTTGCACATTAAAGTTTGAGAAGCAGTCATTTAGCTGAGTGACGTGAACTTTAGGTGCAGTGGTTTTTTTTTTTTTTTTATGATAGGCACACAGTGAGAGAGAGAGAGAGGCAGAGACATAGGCAGAGGGAGAAGCAGGCCCCATGCACCGGGAGCCCGACGTGGGACTCGATCCTGGGTCTCCAGGATCGCGCCCTGGGTCAAAGGCAGGCGCCAAACCGCTGCGCCACCCAGGGATCCCGGTGCAGTGGTTTTTACAGGGGGATACAGACTTAATGGTTCAATAAGGCAGTCTAGTAGAAAGTATGGTGACAGTGGAAGTGTTCTGTATTTGAATCATCCAGTATGGTAGCCAGTAGCCACATGTGGTTGTTGAGCACCTAAAATGGTGTAGTGCCGTCCTAGTCTTAATAGGAATTTATACATAAAAAAATGGACAGGAAAAGCCAGAATTAAATCCTGCATCTTTATGTTTTTCTCCCCTTCGGCCTATGTATTTAGATAATAGGTATATTCTTTACCTTTTTTTTTTAAAGAAATATTTTTAAAATGTCAAACAATAGTAATAACATATAGGTCTAGCTTATAACTGCTGCTAGTTTCTGTATTGTAGGAGTACTTGAACATGACAGCTTGTCATCAGTATATGTTTGAGTACCTACAAGGAACTGTGATTACGTCTTTCTTGTGGTTCTTCTAAAATCCTTTTCATTAAGGGGTTAAAGCTTTTCTGTTTAATAATTTATATGGAGCAAAGTCATCTGTGATGAGATAGAAAGCAGTAGAGTAGATGCTGAGTGTTAGCTATCCGCAGCAAGAATGTGTAAATTCTTAAGTCGTGATCACAAACATAAGCTCAGCTCAGTTTAGGTTCTTGACATTGTAAGTAGCCAAACTTGTGGCTTATTATTTTTGTTAAACTACCCAATACTGGATGATGGGCATGGTATGGGTGCTCAAGAAGTGTTTGTAATCTCTTTTCTTTGACTTGAAACAAAGCATATGGTATTTAATGCATCACTTATTTTGGGGTGACCTTTCTGCCTCCTGTGACTCCTCTTGTATCAGTGTTAGCAGAACAAGGTGAATTAATAAAACAGGGTCTTGGTTTTTTTTGGGGGGGTGAAGATACCATTTAGTGACAGATATGTGACCAACTGATTGAAATACAGGGGTGACACATGGAATTACTTAGAGATAAAGGGGCATCACGTTTGCATCTTAAACCCTTCAGAAAATAGTATACAAATGAATGAAGAAAGAGTGAGTGATAAAGCAGATGTGGTAAGGTCCTAACATTTGGGTGGAGGGTGTATAGGAATTTATAAGTCTAAGATTACTTAGAAATAGCTTAGTGATAAATGCCACAATGACTTGCAGGGACCATAAAAGACAGCATAAAGAAATCTCCTGTGCTTAACCTCGGAAGAGCTCGCCTTTAACAGTTTGGAAACTTTATTTTAGAGATTGCTTGTCAAATCATATGACTCAATTTGTGTTTCAAGAACTAGAGTCACCATAGTTATATTAGAAGTATGTTGAAAGTGTGTTATCATCTATGTAGATTCAAAGCCTTTGCCTGCTTTCATATTCCCTTAGTATTTTCTTCCCCTTGGTTTTTCTAGAATGCACTGCACCTTCCAATCTTCATTACTTTTATCAAATGTAAGTTTAGGGAGATTTTACTATGATATCAGTGACTCTAAAAACCTTTTAAGTTTTGTAGCACTGAATAGCTTTATGAAGTACCAGAAAGGCAGTTGTGTATACTGGTTGAATATGGGCTCTGAAATCAGATCTATATTTGAATCTCATTTCTGCCACTTACTAGCCATGTGGTCTTGGGCAAGTTATTTAGTATCTCCTGGAGCCAGTATTTGTAAAATGGGGATTTAGGAAAAAAACCTATCTCGTAGAATTATTGTAAGAATTAAATGAAATAATGTGCTTAAAGGTCTTAGCAATGTTTCTGGCACATAGTAAAGTGCTCAGTAAATAGTACATTCGTGTGCTCTTCCTTGGAAGATAATAGAATTTAAATTGTATTTGTGATTTAACTTAGAAAATTTTAGTAACGTATTCACATTGTGCCCTCTGCTAGAACTGATTCCACATTTTTTTATTTGATTCACCAGATTTATTGACTACTTATGTGCAAAGTGCTGTGCTAGGCACTATTTACCCTCATCTTTCATTTAGCATACTTTACAAACTCATTATCGAAGTATCAGACATACACAAAAGTATGTTTGAAAAAAAGCCCGATCACCTAGCTTTAGCCATCATCAATCAGCTTGTGGCCAGTCTCGTTTCATCTACACCCCTTACCTACTTTGTCCATTTGGATTATTTTGAATGAAATTCCAGATCCATTTCATTTTAGCACACTTAAAATAAGTATTAATATTTTTGATGTATGCTGCATGTTTATATGTGCATATGTATATGAATATGCACAAAATCATTTATCTCCTACCTGAAAAAGCAGTTTATGCAGAGCACATGCACATTGAATTTCCATTGGAGAAGGCAGGGCAAGCGACCTCCAGTCTTCCTTTTGTTTCAGCCCTAAAGATTCAAAGGAGAGGTGGTGATGCTTACCCTAATCATAATGCTTGTCATTTTGCTTTTGTTTTCAAAATAATTCCAATACACATTTATTGAGTGCCTCCTGGGTGTGGGGGCATTGGGTAATTTAGAAAATAAGCCTCTTGACAAAGAGTTCACAGTCTACACAAGGTATGACAAGTGTAATAACTAACAGTTGAATAGAATTTTATAGTTTACAAGGCATTTTTCACAGTTTCTTGAGGCATCCTTTTCAGGAAGGTGTTATCATTAGTTCCATTTGTTACATCAGGAGACTTTGCTTTTTGAGCGTTAACTAACTTTACCAAGTTTTAAGACCCGTAGGTCTTAAGACTTTCTGTTCAGGAGTCCTTTCTACTTCATATGGTTAACCGATGTGAGACTTTGGGGGAGGAAAGGCAATGGAGCTTAAGCCAGGAAGGGAGAAGATGAGAAAGATACTGATCAGGAAGAAGAGAATTGATAAAGGAACATATTGGGCTTGGCCATACGAGGAGGATGGGGTCTCGGTAAGTCAGTCACTCCTGTGCCTCATCGCGGCATTCAGGTAATAGGAAGGGGCTCAGCCTTTCCCAGGTGACCTAGGCACTTAGGAGCTGTGCTCATAAAGGTTAGGAATGCTCCGTTTTACCTGAAGGAGCACAGCCTTGTTTCGTCACCTGCCTCACCAGCCTGCAGTTTTAGGAATTGCAGCTGTGAATATAAGGGTAAGGCTTTGGTTTTTGATTGCATTCATTTGTTTGAAGAAGTATATAAACATTGTACAAACATCAGCAATACGAAAGAGTACACATCTTTAGTGAGCTTTCGTCCCACCCTTACCCTTATATCTGTTTCCAAACCACTTTGCTAAAAGCAACCACCACTGTCAGTTTCCTAAGTATACTTCCAGAGCATTTCTCTGCAGACATGAGCTTATGTAAAAGTATCCTTTTTCTAAATTCCAGGAGCACTGGAAATTGTGTATTTCCATGACAATGGGTATTACCACTTTATTTTTTTTTTAAGATTTTATTTCTTCATGAGAGACACAGAGAGGCAGAGACATAGGCAGAGGGAGAAGCAGGCTCCTTGTAGGGAGCTGGATGCGGGGCTCCATCCCAGAACCCTGGGGTCACGACCTGAGCCAAAGGCAGACACTCAACCACTTGAGCCACCCAGGCATCCTGGGTATTACCACTTTATTTATTTATTTTTTTGAGAGACACAGAGAGGGAGAGAGAGAGAGAGAGAGAGAGAGAGAAGCAGAGATGCAGGCAGGGGGAGAAGCAGGGTCCATGCAGGGAGCCTAACACGGAACTCGATCCCGGGTCTCTAGGATCACACCCTGGGCTGAAGGCAGGTGCTAAACCGCTGAGCCACCCAGGCATCCCCGGGTATTACCACTTTAAAAGCAAGTTGTAATTCACTGGCATATATTTGTCCCAGCTCTGCCCCTTCCTAGCTTTGTGACCTTGGCTAAAATTCTTGAACCTTTCTGAACTTTTCCTTATCTGTAAAATGAGGGACTAGAGTGGTGACATATACAAACTTGCAGGGATGGTCGTGAGGCTCAGATGAGATTGTGTGTATAAACTGCATAGCATATCTGGCACAGACAGCATCCCAAAAGCTCAAATGTTAGCTCTTAGATTTGGCATATTTCCAATTTATAAATTAAGTAGAAAAGGGCAAGATGCAGAATAGTATGCTTAGAATGCCATTTGTTTGTGTATCCTTTTAAAAAACACATTTGCACACACAGGGAATATAATAGCTGACAGGTATGGAGAGTGTTTCATGTGCCAGGCACTGTTATAACTTCAGTTCTTATGGAAACTAACTCACTCAGTTCATTCATGGGCCCTGTGAGGTGGCTCTGAGGCAAGAGGACACAGTCTTTGGCAGTTCCAGGATTGAAAACCAGGCTCTCAGCCTTTGAGATTGAAAAGAAAAGCAGTTAAGGGTGGGAGGGAGGAAGAAGGGAGGCATAGAAAGCTAGCACACCAGCTGGGAGCGTGGAGCAGGTGGAACTAGAAGGTGGAAAGAAAGATTTTTTACTTTTTATGCAGAGTTCTTTTATAATTATTCTTGAAGAAGAAAAAAATTAATATTAAAACATTTTCACACTTCTGAATTGGGGGGGACCTATTGTAACCATAAATAATTTAGACAAAGGTACTGTGACTAGTCTCATACTTGTTTTTTCATGTGCATTTTCAATTTATTTTTTAGGATAAATTCCCCAAAGTCCAATCACTGGGTCAAAGGGTTCAGTCTTTTTAAGGTTCCTGATAGACACGTTGCCAATGTTACTTTCTGTAAAGATTGTGCTAGATTGTAGTCCTATCCATGGTGGATAAGTTTACTTCTTTCACCACACTGGATGTTATGAGTTCTTTTGTATTTTGTATTTTTTATTTTTTTTAAAAGATTTTATTTATTCATGATAGACATAGAGAGAGAGAGAAAGGCAGAGACACAGGCAGAGGGAGAAGCAGGCTCCATGCCAGGAGCCCGATGCGGGACTCGATCCCGGGACTCCAGGATCGCGCCCTGGGCCAAAGGCAGGCGCTAAACCACTGAGCCACCCAGGGATTCCCTATGAGTTCTTTTAATTGCAGAAGTAGTGCATTATGCATTGCTTCAAAAATTAAAATAGTACAGTAATATTAAATTAAAGCAGTTCTAAAAGCCCTTCCCTCACACTGAAGTCACATTCTCTAGGAGTAACTGGTAATAAGTTTGGTGGACATCTTCCCAGAGCCTTGTTTACTTCCATACAAACCTATGTAGATAGCATCTATGCACACAACTACAGTAGCATCGTAGAATATGTATGTACTCTCTTATGCTACTTGCTTTTTGTTTATTCTGTGATTTATCACAGACCTCCTTTCCTATTGGTGTTTACAGATTGACCTCATTGTTTTTATTTTCCTCCATTGAAGTAATCTTGTCTTTTTTTCCCATTGATTGACTTCATTATTTTATTTTTTTAAATTTTATTTATTTTTTAAAGATTTTAATTTATTTATTCATGAGAGACACACAGAGAAAGAGGCAGAGAGAGAAGCAGGCTCCACGCAGGGAGCCCAACACGGGACTCGATCCCAAGGACCCCAGGATCACGCCCTGGCCTGAAGGCAGGCGCTAAACCACTGAGCCACCGGGGCTGCCCGACTTCATTCTTTTAAATCGTTATGTTATATCCCATAGAATAAATAGAACCACAGTTTAAGAATTTCTCTATTAGATAAAAATCGGGATCCCTGGGTGGCGCAGCGGTTTGGCGCCTGCCTTTGGCCCAGGGCGCGATCCTGGAGACCCGGGATCGAATCCCACGTCAGGCTCCCGGTGCATGGAGCCTGCTTCTCCCTCTGCCTGTATCTCTGCCTCTCTCTCTCTGTGTGTGTGTGACTATCATAAATAAATAAAATTAAAAAAAAATATTAGATAAAAATCATTTACATTTATTTGTTATACTAATACGAATAAGACTGCATTGATTTTCCTTGTACATATATGCTTACATACTTATACAAGTAATTCTATAGGGTCAAATTTTATTTTTTAAGATTTTATTTATTTATTCATGAGAGAGGCAGAGACATAGGCAGAGGGAAAAGCAGGCTCCGTGCAGGGACCCCGATGCGGGACTCAATCCCCAGATTCCGGGATCACACCCGGAGCCAAAGGCAGATGCTCAACCGCTGAGCCACCCAGGCATCCCTCTATAGGGTCAAGTTTTAAAAAGGAGTTTGGATTTAACATTAGGGAAAGGACTGTCACACACATACAGGTTATGCTCCCTCCAACTGTGCTGTGTATTTCCTGCCTCTGCACTGGACGTTATCAGTCTTTAATTTTTGCAAATCTGATTATCTCATTTAATTTTTACTTCTCTTATCAACTGGTACAATTAGGCTTCTGTTTATCTTTTTTTCAGTCATTTATATTTTTTCTGTGAATTGCCAGTTTCTATCCTTTGTGAATTTTTCTTTTGAGGCTTGTCCTTTTGGAATTGATTTGTGGTGAGTGATATCTATAATGGAGGTATTAATTTTCTGTCACTAAATGCAAATGATTTCCCAGTTTATCATTTGTCTTCTAACTCTGTTTATGGTGCCTTGTGCCATGCAGATGTTTCTTTCCTTTTTTTTTTTTTTAAGATCTATTTATTTATGAGGGAGAGAGAGTGTATAGGCCAGCCTGGGGAGGGGCAGAGGGAGAGGGAAAGGGAGAGAATCCTCAAACAGACTTCCCGCTGAGCACAAAGCTGAGCACAAAGCTGAGCACAAAGCTGAGCACAAAGCTGAGCACAAAGCCCCACCTGGTGCTCCACTCCAGGACTGGACCTGAAATAAGAGTCAGCTGCCCAACCACCTGAGCCACCCAGGAACCCCCATGCAAAGGTTTCTAATGTTTAGTCAGATCTCAATTTTTTCCTTTATGACTTCTTAGGTGTCTTGACCCAAGATTATAAAGAATACTTTCCTCCATTTTCTTCTCTGTTACATTTATAGTTTGTCATTTTATGATGAGATTTTTTTTCATGTGGTATGAGGAAAGGAATCTCAGTGTTTAAAAAATGGATAGCCATTTATGCCATCGTGCCTTTTCCCCACTCATTTGAAATGCTACCATTATACTCTGAATTCCCATATGCTTATGGGTCTATTTTCAACCTTGCTTTCTCTTCTGCTGATATAGGTCTCTTCCTGTGCCAGGATTTTAACTGCTGTTTCTTTATAGTACATTTTGATTCTTTTAAAAAATATTCTTGGGTATTATATATTTACTCTTCCAGAAAACTGTGGGATCAACCATTTTATTACAGTTGCATTAATTAGATTAGTGAGAGCTGACATCTTGATGTTAATCCTGTTCATCCAGAAGCATGGTGTAGCTCAATAGTTTTGTGGGGTGGCTTTTAGATTTTTATTTCAACACTTCTCTTATTCTGTTATTGTTGCTTTTTATAAGTAAAGTCTGCTATTTTGATAGGTGAAAATGATTTATCCCTTAATTTACAATTTGATTCTAGACAAGTCAAATTTTCTGTAAGTATGTTTAACTACTTATATTCTGAGAATTTCTTGATCGTATGCTTGGTCCTTTTTTCAGTTGGGACTTTAATCTCTTATGAGCTTCCATCATAAGTATACTGATCCTTTTTCACAATTGCAGCAGTTTTTCTAGTTTATGTTTGCCTTTTAACTTTAGCACCTTTTTTTGCTATGTAAGTTTGAAAATTTAATATAGTAAAATTTGTCAGTCTTTTATGATTGCTATTAAAGTCCCCTAAAATTTTACACCAAATGGTTCCATATTTAGGACCAAAAAAAAAAAAACCATGTGGAAAACTAGTCATGTTGGCCTGATAATGGAATGGAATCAGTTAAGTAATTTCTCTAAGAGTGTTTAAGAATGTAGTGTTACAGTGTTAGTGGTTATTATTTTCATTTTAACAGAATATTGTGTATATCACATGTGTAACATGTATTAGAATGTAACATTTGCTTAGGATTTTTAATTTTAAAGAATTTAATGTGGGGCAAGTGCAAGTAATTCTAACAGCTTTAATGAAATTCTGTGTCTTAAAAATTGTCAGTTTGAAGTTTAAAGTCGGTGATGTAGTCCTGATAGGAAATTTGTTATAATGTTAAGATCAAGAGGTATCTTTTTTATTTATTTTTTATTTTTTGAAATTTTATTTTATTTAAATTCAGTTAATTAACATAGAGTATATTATTAGTTTCATAGGTAGCATTCAGTGATTCATCAGTTGCATGTAACACCCAGTGCTTATTCCATCACATGCCTTCCCTTAATGCCCATCATCTGGTTACCTTATTCCCCCCACCAGAAGATATCTTTGACTTCTCTGTCTTCACAGGGAGTTAGCTACATGAATTTGCCTCATTGCCTACAAAACGCTATCCACTTCTACCTTTTCCCCTTTTTTCCTTCCTCAAATCCTATGGTGGTTATGTGAAGTTGCAGTGATATAAATTTTTATTAACTGTTTTGCAATCTAATGCTTTCAGTTCCTTGAGTTTATGTATTCAGATATACTAATTGAATTACCCTTTTCTTGCCATAATGATTATGTTTTTATTTCTGAAATAATAAAGAATTAAAAACCATTGAAGTATTTATTAGGAAACATATTGGCATCTATGAATAGAAGTTGATAATACTTTCTCATTGAGAAATTAGTCCCTGGAATTGAAAACTTATGTTAAAATAAAAAACAATGAAGGCATTAATGCTGTGCCTAAAACTTTCTCTAGTTTGATCCTAAAAGACAAGTGAACATTTGATTTTTATTCCCTTTTACATTAAATACATTGTCTTATATACAGTGGGCCCTCAATAAAGAAAATGTTTGTAGTGAATAGCTGAATGAAACACCCTTCCATTAATGGTAGAAATTCTTTTCAAATTGCTGGGAAATGCAGTTCTAAAATTTCTACATACATTTTGTTTAATCCATTAAAGTTTACAACTAACTTGCAACATAGTTTTTTTTTACCATCTATATTAGAGATTCCTTTTATATTTAATGTTTGTTTTAATTACTTGATCAGTGGTTCGTTCACTTACGGATGACTTCCTTGTTGGATATGATCATTTGAGTTTCATGATAGTTTAAGAAGCTATCCTAGAACAGTGCTGTCCAATAGAAATTTTTTGTGATGAGAGAAACGTTCTATATCTGTGATATTCAGTACAGATGCAGCTTCCAACATGTGACTGATTAATAAGCACTTGAAATGTGGTTACTGTGAGAAACTGAGGTTTGGTTTTATTTAATTATAAGTGACTAAAATCGTAAAAAGCTACCCTTTTGCTCATGGCTGCTATAATGGACAGCCCAGATATACTTATTTTATTTTCATTTAACTTTCCAAGTTATAGTAAGTTTATTTTCTAGTTAAGTGTTCTGATTTCACCAACAATGTGAGGGAAAACTCTTTGAAACCTATGGTAAAAAAATATATAAGAGCTCATTCTAAAAATGGACTTATTAGAGTTTGAAAATGTTTACAGGCTTAGTGCACAGTCAAGATCCCAAAACTTGTTTTCATAGAATTATAAATTCAGAAGAAATAATTACTGTTAGAATGATTATAATAAAACTATTTTTTTTTGGATTTGATTTTTGTTGCATTTATATGAGATGTTAAGGTTGCTGTGTTGAGCATACTACAGACCATTTCCCCTCATTTCTGGTGGGGATTTCATTCTAAGGAGAAATGTGTATTCTAAGAACCCATGAAGTAATAATGTTCATTTTAAGATTGGTCCATGTAAAGCTTTTGTTCATTTTTAAGCAGCTGACCTAGAAGAAAGTTTTAATGAACATGAACTGGAGCCTGCATCACCTAAAAGTAAAAAGAAAAGTCGCAAAGGAAGGCCACGAAAAACTAATTTTAAAGGGCTGTCGGAAGATACCAGGTCCACATCCTCCCATGGAACAGATGAAATGGAAAGTAGTTCCTATGTAAGTAGAAAAATGTGGGATGCTTACTTTTTGCAGCACCACAAATATTTCACTTTAACTGTGTTTATAGGTAAAGCTCATCATTTGAAATGTTAATTAAGCTTGAAGGAACTGATAACATATTTTTAAGTTATTTTTTTTCTCTTTTACATTTGCAGAGAGATAGGTCTCCACATAGAAGCAGCCCTAGTGACACCAGGCCTAAATGTGGATTTTGTCATGTAGGGGAGGAAGAAAATGAAGCAAGAGGAAAACTGCATATATTTAATGCCAAGAAGGCAGCTGCACATTATAAGTGCATGGTAAGCATGGTCCTTTTTATGTGCTTTTAAACCCAAGGTTTTTATTTTTAAGGCACTTAGCTGGTACCAAATAGGGTACTTTTCTCCCCAACATTAGTGGTGTAGAATTATGAATAGCATATCCTATAGTTCCAAATCTTTATAGACTTTAGAGTTTTAAAAATACAGCTTTTGATTTAGTAGGATTTTTAAAGATTATTTATTTATTTTTAACTAGAATTAAAAATTAAAAACAATTTTTTGTATTTTTTTATTGGAGTTTTATTTGCCAACATATAGTATAACACCCAGTGCTCATCCTGTCAAGTACCCCTCTCAGTGCCCGTCACCCCCTCCCCTTCCCCACCCACCTCCCCTTCCACCACCCCTTGTTCGTTTCCCAGAATTAGGAGTCTCTTATGTTCTGTCACCCTCTCTGATTTTTCCCACTCATTTTCTCTCCTTTCCCCTTTAATCCCTAGGACTATACTTTCAGGGATCATTTCTATAGTTTGTTATTTTTATTTATTTATTTGAGAGAGTGAGCACAAGCAGGAGGAGGGGGAGAGGGAGAGAGAGAAGCAGCCTCCCCACTGAGCGGGGAGTCCTACATATGCAGTGCTTACATACTTGGGCTTGATCCCATGACCTCCAGATTATGACCTGAGCAGATGCTTAACCAATTGAGCCACCCAGGTGCCCTGATTTAGTAGGATTTAAAATAATTCTAATTATAGTTACCATATTCCAGATAAGTGATAGTTAACTATTTCATAACTGTAAAAATTTCAGCTTTATAAACTAGTCATGGAAGATACGTGTTCAGCCTCCACTAAAACCTCGTAGATGTCTGTATCATTGTCCTTCACACAATGTATGGCAGTTACTCATTTATGAGCCTCTCCCTTAACAGACTGTTCATTCCTTGAAGAGAAGAACTGGGCTTTATCTTTGCATCATTAGATCCACATCTGACATATAGGATACATAAACATTTTTTAATTGGATTGTATTGAATTCTTTCCATTTATGATTAGGTTTTTAAAATGATAGATTTTTTTTATTTAAGGTTCTTGACCAGAGATTGGTATCAGATTTACCCGGGGAGCTTTTTCTGAAATATACACCCTTGGAATAGATCCCACATGTCTAGTTTAAAAACAAATCCGGGGGATCCCTGGGTGGCTCAGCAGTTAAATGCCTGCCTTTGGCCCAGGGTGTGATCCTGGAATCCCGGGATCAAGTCCCACATTGGGCTCCCTCCGTGGGGCCTGCTTCTCCCTCTGCCTGTGTCTCTGCCTCTCTCAGTCTCTTTCTCTCTGTGTCTCATGAATAAATAAATAAAATCTTAAAAAAAAATCCGTAGGTAATTCTGATCTGCGTCTATGGTTGAAATTAGCCGGTTTAAACTTATTTTTTTTAAAACTTTGTGGAAACGTAAAACAATGGAGATGACAGGGTAAGTAACACTGTTGAAATCTTCATTGTTGAATGAAATATTTAATCTTGGGACACCTGGGTGGCTCAATGGTTGAGTGTCTGTCTTTGGCTCAGGGCGTGATCCCAGGGTTCCAGGATCGAGTCCCGTATTGGGCTCCCTCTGAGGAGCCTCCTTCTCCCTCTGCCTATGTCTCTGCCTCGGTCTCTGTCTCTCATGAATAAATAAATAAAATCTTAAAAAAAAATAATTTTAGCTCCACGCTGGCAACATTAGTTTTGTTTTATTGTCCTTTTTTAAAAAATTAAAGATTTATTTATTTATTTATTTGAGGAGGGGGGGGAAGAGAGAACCCCTGTGCATGGACAGGCAGAGGAGGAGGGAGAGATGCAGACTACTCTACCGAGCATGGAGACTGACGTGGGGCTCAATCTCACGACCTGAGCTGAAACCAAGAGCTGGACGCTCAAGTGACTTGAGCCACCCTGCACCTCTCTTGTCCATAATTTGGGTTATATCTTAATCAGATATATAAATGTATTAAAAATACTTGAGTTGGTACTTGATTATTAAGGAAAAGTTCTCTTTCTCAGGATATTGAAGTAATAGAACATATTTGTTATCCTGTTGTTTAATCTTTTTCTCACAAGGTTTCTGAACATTAAATGTTCATACGTTTTTCTTTTTTAGTTATTTTCTTCTGGCACAGTCCAGCTCACAACAACATCAAGAGCAGAATTTGGAGATTTTGATATTAAAACTGTACTTCAGGAGATTAAGCGAGGAAAAAGAATGGTCTGTGGTTTTATATTTATGCTATGCAACGTAACTCTTCTGACTTTCTGCTTTAAATTTAGAACACATCTCAAATTTATCCAGTCATCAAAACATTTAATATATAAAGTAGTTCATATGTTAAAGCAAGTATATATTTGACTTATTTGTAATATAATAAAGGATGCTGATGTTTCTGGAACTTATTCCTCTTTCTATGTAACTTCATTACTTAAGAGAATTACACTGAGATTTATATTTCAGGATATTTGAGGGTCTTTTAATAAAATAAATGAAGATGTGAATGTGACACACCTTATTACTAAGTTTAAAATGTTAATATTATTTAAGCTTGCTTAAAGAACAATTTCATAACCCTACTAGAGCATCGGGAACTTCCCCATGTTGTTATTCATTCTTTTTTTTTTTTTTTCAAATAAAAGGAAAAGATTTTTTTTCAGAGCCTTCTGTTTAGTTAAAGTTCACATACACAGTTATGTCTCTTAAAATGTTTATCATAGCTTTAAGTTTTCTTTATAAAATGTGCCTAAATCTCATGTTTTTAAACATACTGAATTACTAATAAATAGCTTTAAGAAATATTGGCATCTTTATTGATCACTTACTCCTTTACAGTTGATGAATATTATAAAATGTCAATGGAATGCAAAATCTTTTCTTTAAGACCGCAATTGTCTCTAGAGATGACTTGAATTTAAAATTTTTTTATTGTGAAAATTTTCAAACATCTCAAAATTAGAAAGACTAGTAACACACGTCTGTCCATCACCTTGACCCATCAGTTATCAAGAATTTGCGGCACTCGCTTCATCTATGCCTTTTATTCTTGTTGCTTGAAGTGTTTTAAAGCAGAGCTGAGACTTCATATCATTTCACCTCTACATATTTCAGTATGTATCTCTTAAAAGTTGGACATTTTCTTACCTAACCACTATGTCATTACATCTTATAAATTAACAATGAGTTCTCAGTGTCATTTAATACCCAGTTTGTATTTGTATTTCCCCAATTGTTTCAAAGGTATCTTTTTAAAGTTGATTTGTGTGAATCAGAATCCAAAGGAGGATCACACATTGCATTTGGTTGTTCTATATCCTTGATGTAACCTAGGGCACTCCCCCCTTCTTGTCTTTGTTGTTTCTGTTTTTGTTTTGTCGTATGCCATTGACTTGTTGAAGAAAATTAATTGTCCTGTAGAATATCTCATATGTTTTATCTGTCCGTTTGCTTATTCATGATGCCATTTAACTTGTCCCTCTATCCGCCAGATTTTCTTTTAAAGTGGAAGTTAGATGTAAAGGCTTGATTAGATTCAGTTTCAAGATTTTTGGGGGTAAGAATACTTCACAGGTGGGACTATATCATCCATATTTTGTCACATCAGACTTGTCATAATGTCTGATCCTTGGATTCAGGTGGTGAGTCTAATCCCCCCGCCCCTCAGTTGTGAAGTTCCCCTTCAGTCTTTCATCTAGTGGTTTCAGACTTTGGTGAGCTTTATCTGAATCCATTAGAGATGACCCTTTCTTTGTGGAACTGCATTTTTGAAGGTGTGAAGATTGTTGATGTTATCTGTTCCATTTAAATCCAGTTCAGTTTTGATACTTTAATTACTCTCTTCAGAATGAAACTCTTTTAAATCAGAATGTATATTACTTAAAAAATATGTGAGAGAAAAATCTCTTCAACATACCATATCAAGCAGTGTTGTTGTGTCGTACGGCTGAAGTCCACATACGTGACTAGGATAACAATTCAGTTCTCCTGGTCAATTAAATATTCATGTAAAGACCTACCTAGCATTTTCCCAAGTCTGCTCCAAAGGAAGTTAGTCCATCAAGGTGCTCCCACACCCCCAAAAATATAAGGGCACCGGGAGTTCAATAATTTGGGAACTATTTACCATGTCCTCCTTCTTGCAGAAAGGCTGTGAGAAGTTCTGCAATCAAGCAATCTAAGACTAGCATTCCTTAAACTTATTTGACTATGAAACCCTTTTGTCAACAACCACCTTTTAATATCAGAACATTCTTAAGGCAAGCCTGATCTAGGCCAAGTTGTGATATCTTGAAAAGATTTCAGCCCCTTTAGCTTCCCTCTGCCCTTTTACCTACTTGGTAGCAATCCCTCTTGATGGGGGATTGCTTTCCCAGCTTCTCGTTCTTTATTCTAGTTATAATAGGAAAGGAACTGGTCCCAGGGAGGAGAAGAAGCCAACCACTTAAAGATAGAATTTTTTTGTGTTTGGCAGTTTTGAGGAGTGTCTTATTTAATGTTTAGATGTCAAATCTTTGAGGGGTACTATAGGTAAATAACGGAAATTTCAGGGAGTGACTTAATATCAGGAAGCCTGTCAAAGTATGGTTTAAATTGCAGCACAATTTAACAGGTATGCGAAACAGTAAGTTTAGCATACTCTTTTTTTTTGCTGTGGAAAACTGGCCATTTTCTTTGTAAACTAGAATGTTTGGCTGAAGTCTGGCTAAAATAGAATAAATAAGGTTGCAAAACTTTGAAATAGTGCTTATGATTATTCTTTCTCTTCCCTCAAACAGAAATGTACACTTTGCAGTCAGCCCGGTGCTACTATTGGATGTGAAATAAAAGCCTGTGTTAAGACTTACCATTACCACTGTGGAGTACAAGACAAAGCTAAATACATTGAAAATATGTCACGAGGAATTTACAAGTAAGAGAACAACCATTGTCCATTTTCCTAAACTTGTCAGTAAGTAACTACCCTCAAATGGGTGGCGTGAGTTTACTTGATCACTATTCCTAGGTGGTATTGAGCCAAGTGTAAAATACTTAGGACTCTGTATATAAAGAAACAAGTGCTATGATTGACATTTCCCTCTGGCTACACACATCCTTGGATTTGCCCTCATTGAGACAGTAGGTATCACACTTCCTGAGTGCCAGGTATTATGCTAAGAGCAAGAGCTGGGCATGTAAGAGCCATCAGTACAGGCACAGACTATGTCCTGATGAAGCCTATAGTCGAGTAGGATAGACAGATGAATTCAATGGCCACATGAACAAGTCTACATTTACAATCTAATTAAGTGCTAGGAAGGATACCTGACAGCACTATGAGAGCCTGTAACCCAGAAGATCTGACTTAGTCCGTAATGGGAGAGTGCTGAGGAATTGCCTCAAGGAAATAGAGCTTGAGCTGAGCAAAGATCCAGGTGGGCGTTGGGACAGGGTTCTAGGCAGAAGGAACAGCATGGGCAAGACCAAAAGGCAGGACAGAAGTAAGGCTGCCAAAAGGAAGGTGAGTTAGGAGGCTGCTACTCAGGGTCCAGGTGAGGATTTGTGGTAGCTTAGAACAGGACATATTTGTGAAGATAGAAGGCCAAAGACATTCTTGGAAGAATGATGAAAGCATAAGGTTTGAAGATTTGGGATTACGTTTTACCATCTGTTTTCCGGGTCTTCTATATCAGTGCGCATCTATAATGGTTCTATTTGTTTAATTGAACGGAGAATAAGTTGGTGAGGATCCGTGGATTTTTCAACTTGCCTTTGCAAGTTGTAAAGCACTTCCTTACATTCCCAGGATGCAGTAAACCAAAGAGTAAACACTCTTCCATTCTGTGTACAAAGCAGTTCATATATCGGTCACCATGTATTTGGGTGACTGGATGAGGTGCTAACACTGTATTATAGAATTTGCCAAACTTTGTTTAATAATAAAGGCAGAGATGTTTTTCAAGTGAGTTCTATCAAGCTTTTAAGGAAAAGAGAATTCTAATACTATTTAAGGAGGTCCAGGGGATCCCTGGGTTGGCTCAGTGGTTTGGTGCCTGCCTTCGGCCCAGGGCATGGTCCTGGAGTCCTGGGATCGAGTCCTGCATCAGGCTCCTGATTCTCCCTCTGCCTGTGTCTCTGCCCCTCTCTCTCTCTCTCTCTCTCTCTCTCTCTCTCATGAATAAATAAATAAAATCTTAAAAAAAATAAAGAGGTCCAGCACATAGCAAAAGATGAAAAACTTGGTTCATTCTATAAAACTTTATATAATTGTGACACCAAACCTGACAAAGATCACATTTAAAACAAAAATAAGAAAACTATAGACCAGTCTTTTTTTTTTTTTTTTTTTTTTTTTTACAGATTTTATTTATCTGTTCATTAGAGACACAGAAAGAAGCAGTGACAGGCAGAGGGAGAAGCAGGCTCCCTGCTGGGAGCCCCATGTGGGACTCTATCCTGGAACTGCAGTGTTCCTGAGCCAAAGGCAGACACTCAACCACTGAGCCACCCAGGCGTCCCAACTATAGACCAGTCTTAACTTTTATAAATAATATACCAAAGTCCTAAATAAAATGTTAGAAAATCAAATCCAGTGCTGTCTTCTAACAATTTAAAGACCATTCAAAATTAGGAAATATATTAATGTGATCCATTGTAATTAATAGAGAAAGGAAAATCCTATCACCTTCCTGGTGGATGGTGAAGGCATTTGATAGCATTCAACATCCATTTCCGAATTTTTAAAGTGCGATACCAAGAGTGCCCTTGGGAAGCAGGAGTCCTAATGGAGCATTTATGATAGGACAACAGCCAAAGAGCTTTACTTAGTGTTAAAGAAAAGGGACAGTGGTTCTTAACCAGGGCTGAGCCTCAGAACCACCTGAGGGTGGATTGCACCCTCTTTAAAAATGCTCATGCCTGGGCCCCACCCTCAGATTTTGAATTCAGTGGGTTGATGCCAGACCATGTGACCCCCAAGTTATTCTCATGTTCATCCATAATTGAGAACCACTGTACCAATACACTTTCATTCAGATCCAGGAACAAGACAAGGTGCCAACTCTGAATGTTACGTTTCCGCGTTCTTCTGGAGGGTTAAGCCGGTGCAACAAGAAAAGGAAGAAAAATGTGTAATAAATACCACGAAGGAGCAAAATAAAATTGTCAATATTTGTTATTGATGTCATTGTCTACCAGGAAAATCCAAAGGAGCCAACTCCATTTACTAAAATTAATAGGAGCTCAGTAAGGTTGCTGAATATGAGATGAAGTTTTACTTTTTTTTTGAGATGAAGTTTTAAAAACAATTCCAGTAATAACTAGTTAGACAATGGAAAGGAAAAACATCACCCTCCACCCCTTCCCTACACACATACACACACCAAAGTTGAACTTTTTTATTTTTTTATTTATTTTTAGTTGAACCTTTTTTTTTAAAAAAAAAACTGTTTTACACAGGACCCAAATGGATAGTAAAATATATTATGTTCCTTGATGAAAAGACTCAACACTGAAAAATACCTATTCTTCTCAAATTAATCTATACATGGAACATAGTTTTAATGAAATACAAAATTCTGATGGTTTTTATCCAGAAGAGTGAATGGGATATTATTTTCTACCAGTAATGGTTAAGTTAACTTATGCACCAGAGAATAACTACAAGCTTAAACAAGATAGAAATTTGTTTTTCCCGTCAAAGATGTTCCAAGGACAGCAGCCCAGATGTGTTAGGCTCTTTTCTGTGTCATCAGGGACCCCGATTACCATCTCTCTGCTCTCTCATCCTTGGGGCATCCTTCCATAGGCAGTAGGAGGAAGTGGGAGCAAAGGGAAGTGGAAGGCAAAGGAGCTATTCTTCCAGCTGATAGGTTTTTAACCCACGTTCCTGGAAGTTCCACACATACTTCTCAGCATCTCATTAGCAAGAATTTAGTCACCCATCCAAGCAGGGCTGGGAAATGCACCCCTGGTGGGCACGTTGCTACCCAAATCTGGTTCAGTGCTCCGAAGGGAAGAAGGGAAAAATAGGTACTGGGGCAGTCAACTAGTCTTTATCAGGTGCAGCCAAGAACAATTTTAATGAGATCAAGAGGAGAGATCCCCTATAGATATTGAAACCAGTCACCTAGTAATTCAAACTGGTACTGGCACAGTAACAGATCACAGGAAATATTCATGTCTTTGTTGGGTAATTTCGGTGGTACTATATCTGTGGAGACAGGAGGGATTATTCAATACCTGATCCTTATACAGTTGGCTATCCATTTAGAAAACAATTTGAATCCTTACCTCAGACCCCAGAATACATTCTCGATGGGTTAAAAAAATCTAATCCTAAGTAAAACGAAATGTAGGAGAAATTTTCTAGGATCTGTTGAATACAGATGACCTTTCTAAGCATGATAGGAAACTCAGAATTTTTGACTACAGTAAAATTAGGCTAAAGAGAACTCCAAATCTTTAAGAAAAACAGCCCAGTTTAGAAAAAAAAATGGCCAAAGACATGAAAGCAATTTATAGGAGAACTAGCCATGTGTTATAAGCATGTGAAAAGCCATTCATCCTTATTAGTAATGAAGGAAATGCAAATTAAAACAAGATCATGCGTATCTGATGGGCAAAGGTTAGTAGGATTCACATATCAGCTAGGTTCTGGAGACCTGGGCATTCACATTTGATACTGAGACTGTAACTTGGTACAATTTAGGAGAGCAATTTAGCAATGGAGACCACAATCTTTAACAAAATAATGTGTATATTTTGCTACTAGTCTGTTTTATAGGGCTTTCTGCCAGGGAAGTAAGCAGAAAAGAGACCACAGTCTTTAACAAAATAATGTGTATATTTTGCTAGTACTCTGCTTTGTAGGGATTTCTGCCAGGGAAGCGAACAGAAAACAGCACAAAGATGTATGTGCAAGAAGTTCCACTGTACCGTTAATGATAGCTGCGGTACCCTCTGGGGCATTTTTTTTTTTTTACTCCCCTGTACTTCAGATTGATGAGATTAGCACAGATGGCATCAGTCTACTCAGGAATACAGACAGGAACCACAGCTGGCCAGCAAGGCAACATCTGATACTCCAAGGGAGTCCCTGCAGTGGTCAGTATTAGCAGTACAGCTCAGGCCCAGTAAGCTTGGATTCACAGTGGGTGAATCCTTGCCTTAGATGCCTCCTACCCCATCTGAGCCAGCACCTATCACAGTATAGTTACATAGGCATAGGTCATTTTCAGGTTATACTGCACAGGACCAGAGATAGGGCTCATCAGAATAGAATTCTCCCAATCTAGCTACAGTCTACAAACAGGGGTTGAGGGGGTAGATTCACCGTGCCACTTTTTACTCAGTTGCCAGGAGAATAACTAGAGTTAACTAAAGATGAAGTGGGAAAAGAATTTTATTAGCCTTTTACCCACAATAGCATAAATTGAGCCCAAAACAGAATGTCTATCAAGAGACTTTTAAATTTTAGTAGCTGTGTTTAGTGGAATACTATGCAGCAATTAAAGATCGAAGTAGATAATATGTGGAGAGTCACAGAGGTATTTCTATGATTAAGGTGAAAACAAGTTGTATGATCTATTTTGGCTTATAAATATCACGTGCACATACGTGTACAAGATATGTGTCTACACATAAATTTTTGAGGGGTATATTCAGCAACTTTTAACAGTTACGTCATTGCCTGGGGATGAAAGAGAAGCGATTCTGTATTTACATAGCTCAGTGGTTGAATATTTGTGTAAGCAATACATTATTTAAAGCAGCATTAATACTTTAACAGACCCATGTTAAACATCTAAAATTAGATCTGTGGAAAATTACTATATCTAAATTTCAGCTCTGTCTAGATATTGTAATAGTTACCCATTTTCACTTAGGGATAAAAGGAAAATAGAGATAAGGGGCGGAAGGTTTGATGTGAACTTTAATTTTACCAGCAAACAGAATTTTAAATCTTTCAGAATATTTTCTAGACATTTAAGTGATTCTGTGTATGCACATATTCATAAAAAGATTTTCTTATATACACCTTTTATAATCTGTTTTCTACTTGCTATATCTGAAACATTTTTCTGTGACATTAAACAGTTTTACATCACCATTTGAATGGTTGCATAGTATTCCATTGTATGGGTCTATCAGTTTAAACAGTTCCTTTTTTTTAAGATTTTTTTTATTGATTTATTCATGATCGACATAGAGAGAGAGAGGCAAAAACACAGGCAGAGGGAGAAGCAGGTTCCATGCCGGGAACCCGACGCGGGACTCGATCCCGGGACTCCAGGATCACGCCCTGGGCCAAAGGCAGGTGCTAAACCGCTGAGCCACCCAGGGATCCCCAACAGTTCCTTTTTTAATTTTTATTTATTTTTATTTTTAAAAGATTTTATTTATTCATGAGACACAGAGAGAGAGAGAGAGGCAGAGACACAAACAGAGGGAGAAGCAGGCCCCACGTAGGGAGCCTGATGTGAGAATCGATCCCGGAACCCCAGGATCATGCCCTTGGACCAAAGGCAGGCACTTAAACCGCTGAGCCACCCAGGCATCCCTATTTATTTATTTTTAAAGATTTTACTTATTCATAAGAGACACACAGAGGCAGAGACATAGGCAGAGAGAGAAGCAGGCTCCATGTGGGGAGCCTGATGTGGGACTCCATCCTGGGACTCCAGGATCACGCCCTGAGCCAAAAGCAGATGCTCAACTGCTAAGCCACCCAGGTGTCCCAATTTTTATTTTATTTTTTTTAAGATTTATTTATTCATGAGAGATACAGACAGAGAGAGGCAGAGACAGGCAGAAGGAGAAGCAGGCTCCCGGAACCCTGGGATCACACTCTGAGCCGAAGGCAGATAGATGCTCAACCAATGAGCCACGCAGGCATCCCTAATCATTTCCTTTTTTAGACATTCAGATGGTTTTTACTCTTGAGCTCTTAGAAAACCATGTTGCAGTGACCATCTCTAAAGAAAATATTTACACTGGGATCCACAATGATTTGAATTACTCTTTATTTTTTCACATTAAAATTTGTTTCTAAAATCTGCTTACGGGCAGCCCGGGTGGCTCGGCAGTTTAGTGCCATCTTCAGCCCAGGGCCTGATCCTGGGGACCCAGAGGTCTGGGAGGTCTCTGTGTGGAGCCTGCTTCTCCCTCTGCCTGTGTCTCTATGCCTCTGTGTGTGTGTGTTTCTCATGAATGAATAAATAAAATCTTAAAAAAAATAAAATCTGCTTATGGTGCAGATTCCAGATTTTTTCTTAGAGATTATTGAGTTCAAATGAGAGTCCATATGAAAGTAGTTTGGGGATAGAAGAATACACAAATAGGAGGAAATGCAAGGAGAAATACTTCTGAATGAAGTGGCTTCCCTCCCCTACATGTGGCTTTCCTTCTTTACTGGCTCCAGAATTCTGGGTCCTGGATATATTCATTAAATTATTTTTTTAATCTATTCATTAGATTAAATGTATTTGTTCATTAAAAAGGCAAGGGAAGATTTCATGGTGATTCTGCTTACCCTGTTTTATTGTCTCTATTACTAAACTTTTAAAAATATGTTTCTAAAAAAAGTCAATCACCCACCATAAAAATTAAATTCTGTGATAGAGATCTTATTTGGTTGACACTTGTGGTCTTGGTGTCTAGATTGGTGAAAACCCATATAATGGGTCTATGCTAGTGAGAAATAATCCCATCCATTTTAACAACAAAGGGCTCATCCTTTTAGAAAAACCTCTTATGAAAAATCTCAAAAATATACAAAAATAGGATGGCGTAGCAGTGCCCCATCTCAGCAGCTCCCAAGTTATTGCCACACTTGGTTTCATCTACTGTTTTTCTTTCAGATATCTGCTAAAGCAGAACCCCACACCTCTTGCCATTGTATCCCCACATACTTCAGTATCACTATGCCATTATCACACTTTGTAAAATTAACAGTAAATTTTTAGTGTCATCTCCCAAGTCCATGTTCACAATTCCTCAGTTGTGTTGGAAATGTTTTTTCAGACCTGATTTGTTTCAAATCTCAATACATACGAGGTCCCTACATTGCATTTAATGGATATGTTTCCTAGTCTCTCAATTTAAAGCAATCCCCACTACACCCCACCTTTCCCCTCTACTTGCAGAACCTGGTAAGTTGTCCTGTGAAAGTCCCATGTTCTAGATTTATCCTTTTGCTTTTCCAGGATGCCATTTACCTTCTCTACCCCATAATTTATAGGTTGGCTCAAAGGCTTGATTAGATGCAGGTTATATTTTGGAGGGAGACACTTTACAGGTGCACTATGTAGGAATTCACTCTTAATATTTGAACTCAGGTTTTTTTTTTTTTTTTTAAGTAATCCCCAATATGCTGCATTTGAAGAGAACAATGTCTCCATAGTTCTTTGGAAATAATTGAAAGTGTTTTAAGAATAAAAAAATAAGCAAAGTTAGGTTTGGAAGTCAGTAGCTATTGTGGCTCCCACCCCACCCCACCTGTCCCTGCCTTTTATTCTACTCACATGTTAGAAACCCTTCCTGTTAAACCTAGTTGTAGATCATTTGTGTCAGAATTCGTATATGAGTGTTTACTGATGACCACAAGAGGGCATCCATTGAACATTTTTTAAGCATTCCATCTTGTCATCTTGTGTACAATTGACCTAAAACTGAGCTGAGATCAGCTCACCCATTTTTTAGGGTGGAGTGCTTAACTATAAAACACATAATGGTATGTATATGTTCATTGGCCTACCTAAACCTTTGTCTTAGATAACTCATATTGCTATTTTTATTAAAAATGGATGGATGTCAAGATATATATACCCACATAAAAGGTTCTCAAAACAGCCCGATGCCCAAGTATGAGACCAGTGGCTATTTGCTAATTTTAAAAGGGAAAACCTGCCTTTACAATGGAGAAGTCTGGCTAATACTGCCACCTTAACCAAGTGATCAGATAGCATCACTATTAGTGGGGTATTCTGAAATCAACATCCCTCCTGAATGTGCAGGGTCACCTATCAAATATCCCGCACTAACTAGGAAATTTGAACTTAGGGCTAATCAAGCCCTTAGACCTTATTTCCAGTTTCTAGGAAATATGGGATAAGAGAGAACCAAATAAAATAGTACCACAATTTGTCAAATCCAGAATGGCATAGTTGAAAAGATAGCTGGTCTGACTTTTCCCAAAAAGTCAGCTCATGGGAGAAAAAGAAGTCGGAGGAGCCAGGCTAGCTTAAGAGAGACCTAGCCAAATGCAGGGCCGGGAAAACTGTGAGGGGGCCCAGGAAGGGCCAGGACACCATTGAGGAAAAGACATTTTGAGGAGTTTGAATAAAAATGTCTCATGAAATTTGAGCAGAGAGCAGCAGTATATATTTATATTATTTCCTAAAATGCTTTTGAATTCTGTATCTGAAACCTAGAATTTGATCATTTTGTCTATCTACCTGCAAGTTCATATTTTCAAGGTGGCTGGAAGCTTCATTTTTAATCTCAATGGGCAAAATGAGACATTGCCTCATCTTTGGGCATATGTACAACTTTTATCTTAAACCATAGGTTTTCTTTCAGATGAACTTTTATGATCTCATTAATAGAGTGCTTTCCTATCATTTACTTGGAAATGGACCTGTAACTAAACGTAGTGTTTTTAAAAAGCATAGACGAGGAAACTCTTATTTTAAATGGGCACCAAGCTCATCTACTAATGGCATAAATACTGTATTTATTCTACTCACATATTAGAAACTTGTGACAAACATGTGACAAAACATTTTGAGACTTTTATCTTTCGTCATTGTAGACTATATTGTAAAAATCATAGTGGAAATGATGAGAGAGATGAAGAAGACGAGGAACGAGAGAGTAAAAGCCGGGGAAAAGTAGAAATTGACCAGCAACAACTAACTCAGCAGCAACTTAATGGAAACTAGGTATGAAAGTTACTTCTATCGGATCTGTTGTCAGGATACAAAACTCGCTGATAAATACATGTTGGAGAAATGGTATATGCAGTATGATTTTTTAATGCTATTATGTTTAGTTAAGCATGTTACTAGAATGCTAAAGGATTGTGTAGGCTTGCATAGTTTTTTTAACTAGCTGATTTTGTAACAGTAAAAACAAGCTATCCACTTTATCAATAAGTGTAGTTGTAATGTCGAACCAATAAGATGTTCTCGCTCCTCAATAACATTATATTTATTGTGTTCCCCTCAAGCATCATATTTTACAATTTTTTATCATCTTTTAAACAGGTTCATGGGACAGAGTTAGAAAACTGGGAATGAATAAGACATCCATAACTACTATTCTTTTTTCACTGTTTTCTAAAATCAAAAAGGGTTTGTAACTTTTTACTGCCCAGCTCTTAGATCCTTCATTGAACTGCCTAAAAACGTCTTGTTTGTTTTATGAGCCTTCACTAGATGGCAGAATTTGACATGTTGATATTACGTAGCTGTAGTTTGCAGTTTCTGGGAAGCAATTGAAACACTATTAACCCTGTGTATAGTGTCAACAGTTAAAGCAGACATTGAAATGAAGTAAGCTATATTTCTGGACTGAACAAAGTTCTACTGTTTAGAGTGTCTAAGTTTGTTTAGTGGATTCATACTCAAAGGAAGGCATAAGCGAATTTCACTTTACAGTGCAAACACACCTCTGGTGGCAACACATGGGAATTTGTGATTTTTTTTTTTCACACTCAAGTAACAGAGGCTAGAAATGAAGAGAACCTTCTTTTTCTCTTGGCTTTGACAGCACATGCTAAAAATCTCTTCCAAGAAGTGTGCTAAAGCTTTTCATTTTGTTCCTGTTAAACTTGCTCTCACTGACCAGCATGCACTCGGGCGACTGGTGATTTTAAGTTGTAAGCTCCAGTGCTTATGCCAAAATTCTCTTGACAGTAAACCTCTTCTCTTATCATGCCCTACAAAGAGCTTCCAGCAAAATGATTGGATCCTTGCAAGTTTAAACTAACATTTGGCAACAGCAAATTAAACCTCTTTAAGATGTAATGGGTTACTACTCATTAAGGACTTCAGCCACCATGTCTGAAACTGGTTCCTCTCAAGTGCCGTGTTGTGTGGAACACTTCATATATTGGCCCAAAGTATGTAAGGAGGTCTCATGCGCTGTAGGAGTAAAAAACAGTCTGCAGAAAACAGTATTTATTTTTCATTTTGTGACCACTATTTTTTAAAAAAATTATTTAATATTTTTAATGTTTTCATGCATTGCTTTGCTTATCTATTAAATAAGCTCTCGTGCCCTACTTTTTTCTTGTAGGGCTTGGTGGTGTTTTCTTGATCATTGGAGTTGTTTTTTGAAGCCTAAGAACCCAGCTGTTTAGAAAGGATTTTCACACTGGCATTTTTGCTAGGGATATTTTCTTCCACTTACCTGCTGAAGCACATTTATATATTTCTTTACGGCAAAACCAAAAAACTTTAGTTGTGGTCTGCCTAATATTACCATAGCACCTCAATACCAAGGGTAGGGATTCTGATTTCTGAATTCTTCGTTAACCTACCACATTAAAGCAAATTAGCAAATAAGAAATAATATGTTAACTTGACTGTACATCAAGATATTCTGCAGCTTATGGAGAAGCATTTTTAAAATGTAACAGGTGGAAAATTACACTGTGCTCAATGACTGATTTTTTTTAACTGCTAGTCCCTTAAGGTCACATTTGTCAAGTGTGTATTCACACGTTCATTTAAATCAAGGGACTCATGATTGCTTTATTTTAACCATCTTTTATTATTTTTAGAAGGAAACTAGCTTTAGTGGGGTTGCCCTATACGTTTTTCTCTTTTTGCTCTAAATATGCCATTGGTTTTTTTTGTGTGTGTGTGTATGTGATGAATTTTCAAAATTCACCATGACTTGAAGTGCAACGACAGATCTAGATGTTTGTTTACCAAGCTATGTGACTTTTCCCAAAGGATCTGTACTTTATTTCCTTACGACAGCTTGAAACCTGTTATTTTAAAATCTTTGAATCACTGTGTCTTGATCATTTTTACATTGTGTGCCATAGACTTACCCATGGAACAATAGAGCACCTTCATTTTTGGACAACTACTGTAATGATGTTTTTAGGAAAAATGGAAGGTGCCAGGGTAATAGTGGCCAGCCAATGATCATATCATGGACTTCAAATACTATACCTGTCAGTTGATGGATTTGTCATGTAATCAAGTGTATAACTTTGTATGGGTGTCTTCAACCCTTTTTCTGCCACTAGCAACCAGAATAGCACTTTACCTTTTGGTTGGCTAGAATAAGTGGCTGGCTACCTATTTTTTCTCACTGTGGTGTGATGGGCTAAACAGTCTTTCATCAAAAGTTGAAATGTAATGAAGTCACATAAAATATCACCTTTGGTTGTAAACCTCTCATACTTTGATTCTCCATCCATGTTTTCGTCACATGCTGAGTAAAAAGTGCCTTACAATGTAAAAATTGTACAGTACTTATGTTCCCAAGTAGCATCATCATCTTCTGGGTAGTAATGACATTGTGGTATGAATATTTAGAAAAATGGACCTCAGCAGTGTATTTACTGTTCATCTCTTAAGTCCTTAACTGTAGTTTTAATAAGCATGACATTATTTGCTAAGTATATAACATGTACATCATTTCAAAAAATACTGCCATGACTGTCTTTGACGCATATTTTAGCTTGAAATTTTGAAGCGTCTTTTCTTTCTTTCCTCCCCCCCCCTTTTTTTTGTTTTGTTTTCGTTACTGATATTCAACAGTGTAATCTTTGCAAGCGTATATTGAAGATTATTCTGGAGCATTTATTGCCTTACCAGAACTGTTAGTAAGAAATGTTCTTTAGAGTAGAAAGATAGACTTGAGTTTCTATACTTTAATAAGAACTATTTGTTCCTTGGGGGAGGGCGGTGGGGGTGTGAATTTTACTTTCATCTCAATTTATTAAAAACCCACAATGGAAATACATTTTATTTCAAAGATCAGCAATTTTAGAATTTCAGATAGTACTTGCTCAGGAGTACATGCTACTCAAGATATTAAGAGAATAACAAGCTATGTAGATCTACTGTTGAATCAGAATCTATGTACTTGAACAAATGTGTGAATCTTAAATATCTCAAAGAAAACAAAAAGTGTTCTAGAATGTTGTTGCTTTTTTGAAAAGCACTAAAGGTTAGACCAAGGTATACAGTTTTGTTCTAACAGACATTTAGGTTAATTGTAAAGATAAGGAATGCATTATGGGTCAAAATCAAACATTCCTCTCATGTTATGTATATTTTGTTCCTGTTATATTGGCTTTATTTTCAAAATTGTAGTTTGTAGTATTAGTTTCCTTTTATTGGTATTCTTGCATATACTATTCATTCAATAAATGAGTTACGACTTTCATGTTTGTATGTATGTCTTTTTTGTGAAAGGGTGTAATGAAGCTTATCTGTAGCGGTAGTAAGATTGTGTTCCCTTTAGTCTTGCTTCACTTCAAATGAAATGCCTAGTTTGTTTAGTAACTTGTCATTAAACAAGTATGAGAGAGAACAAAGAGTGAGTTTGAGTCCAGTTCAAGGTCTCACAACATAAAGATTGCATCATGGAGAGAACTAGCAATCTTTCAAGTACAGCAGAACTGCTTTACACCTTGGTTTTTTTATCATTACATGATTCGGCTACCTTTGGCTTAAGTTGGGTCCTCTGGAACCTAGCCAGAAGGTGATTTTGAAAATAAGCCAAAACTCCTACTATGGTTTATCTGGTTGGTAATAAGGGTGAGGATTAATATTCTTGTGAAGGGATTCCACCTTATAGATCTAAATGTCCTCCCTTTGTCATGGACAGCTTACTTCTAGTACACTGCTTATAGATTGAGGTAGTCGTATCCAGGGCAGAAATCAGAATATTTGATTAGTGGAATGTGCTCATTCCATACACACAAGTCCTCACCTGCATTCTACTCGAGAAGAAAAAAATTATGTAATAGGTTCTGATTAATGTTGGAACTATGGGATGGTGTGCCTCACCGCAAATGTTACCTAGTTGTGCTGGGCACACATGCACCTGTGTGTGAGTGTGTGTGTTTAAAGTCCATTATTTAGTTGCATTTTGATTTAAAAAAAAAGATTTTATTTTTAAGTAATCTCTACACCAAAGGTGGGGCTCGAACTCACAACCCCAAGATCAGGAGTCGCACACTCTACCAACTGAGCCAGCCATTATTTAGCTTCATTTTAATGACTACCAGAAAAATATGGAGAAGGGGGTTATGTTGTTTACTTTACCTAATTGGAATTACTGACAGCTGGGGGCTTTGGGGAGAGTTTTGTTTTCTTTTTCCAGCTCTAGTCATCAGCAGTTGCTGAGGTCATTCCAAAGTTTAAACCTGGTAGAATTTCCTAGGAAAATTCTATGGCCAGCAAGGGCCAGTCCATATTTTTAAGGGAAAACCCTCTTTATTTATATATTAGAGTCCTTGGCTATAGAGATAATGCTGCTTTATACATCAACTTATGTTACATAATTTTGCCTAGTTTAGATAATGAGGTATCTGGAAATTAAGGACGTAAGGCAAAAATGGATTCTTGATTTTTATAAGTGAAAACTAGGGGTACCCGGGTGGCTCAGTCGGTTAAGCATCCAGCTCTTGGCTTCGGCTCAGGTCATGAGATCCAGCCCCACATCCGGCTCTATCTCACCATGGTGTCTGCTTGTCTCTCTCTTTCCCTTTCTGCTTTTCTCCCCCATACTCTCTCTAATAAATAAAAAAGATGAAAACTATAAAATGCCAGTTACGAAAGTTACTGAGAACATTTAAAGTGTTACACTGTAGCAGACATGTTCTGCCCATGGTCAGTGTACTGAACTCATTGAGACCTGGATCTTTGTCAAAAGATAGGAGGTCCATAAACATCCAAATTATGCCTTTGTCTCTATCTCTGTGTCGCTATAAATGCGTTTTTGTATTGGAGGTGGGGGCAGTGCCCGGGAGATAGGGAAGAAGATGCATCTGGGCAAAGAGGTAACTAGCTCTGCTCTGTGAATGCTAATCTCATAAACAGACTTACATGGAAACAAAAACTGTTTGAAAGGGCAAATCTTTGGAATGGGACCTGAGGGCGTGCATATTCAAGGGAGTGTTAGGAGCAGAACAATAGAAATAAACCGTGCTTTAATATGGACATTGGATTTAGAGCTACTGAGTTTCTACAAAGTTATTGGTACAGAAGCATGAGGTTTTTCTTTTTCTGAGTGTCTTTCTTAAATCAGAGCTACTTACAGATTTTTTGAATTTATTGAAGTCATACATAGCCATATAAAGAACTGAAGTACTGATCCCTGCTACAACCTAGATGAACCATGGAAACTTAATGCTAAGAAACCAGGCACCAAGGATTACATCTTGTGTGATGCCCCCCCCTTTTAAGATTTTATCTATTTATGAAAGAGAGAAAGAGAGAGCATGTACGAGAGTGGGGAGGAGCAGAGGGAGAAGCAGACTCCTCACTGAGCAGGGACTACCCCCGCCAACATGTGTGAGGCTCCATCCCAGGACCCCGAGATCATGACCTGAGCCAAAGGCAGACACCTAACTGATGGAGCCACCCAGGCGCCCCTGTTTGATGCCCTTTACATGAAATGTCCAGAAGTAGCAAATCAATAGAGCCAGAATGCAGGTTAGTGATTGCCAGGGGCTACAGACAGGGGGCCCAGGGGAGGGACTGTTAGCAGGTACAGGGTTTCTTTTTTGGGGTGATGCAAATGGCTGGAATTAGGTAGCAGTGATGGCTACACAACTTTGTAAATATACTAAAAGCCATGAATTATACACGTTGAAAGGGTGAGTTTTATATTACATGAATTCCACCTCAATTTTAAAAAAGTAATTCATGGTCATTGTACAAAATTAAAACATACAAAGATGTATAGGGCAAAATGTGAAACTCCCCCTTTCTCCACAAGCCTACTCCCCTGTATTTGACATATATCCTTCTAAATTGCTTGTGTACATATATAACTTACATACTTTTTAGCATAAATAGGATCATGTTCTGCATGCAGTTCTGTACCTGTCGTTTTCACTTGAACAACACTGTAAGGTGTCAGAACAACTAGATTCCCTGCCTTCTGTTCAGCAGCTCCATTCCATGGCAGTGTATGGATGAACTGGAATTGTTCTGTCTGGTCTCACAGGTTCTTATGCAGGTCATTTCTTAGGCTAAATTTCCAGAAGTGGAACTAAGTAAAAGGTATATACATTTAAAGTTTTAATAAAAATTGCCATCCAAAAAATATTCACCAATTGAAAAGTTCACTCTATGGGGATTAAGCTTCCCTGTTTTTCCGCTCCAAAGGAGTGCCTTTTAACGGAAAGAATTATGGTATCTTCTTTAAAAAACATGATACATGCTCTATAGAAAATTATAGGGTTTTCATTTTGTCATAAAGCCCATCTAGACTATATCTCAAGGAAGCATATGGATTATTTGGGGGAAACTGGACGCCATATCTCATTTGTGAAACAATGAAGTCAAAAGTTTTTGTTTCATACATGTTAGCAACAGTAGTAATTGGTGAATCATTTCCCTTCCTCCTACTTTCTGAAAAGTGACAGATTGTTCATAGCTGCTCCTTGTTGCCAGATGGATCTACTTCTCTGTGTGTCCAGGGTCATACGTGGCTCAGTTCAGTGCACTTGAAGGGGTCGTGTACTGTTTTGTTGAAGAATTCCTATGGCCTTTATCTATTGTGATGGTTCTTACTCCCCAAACCGTGAATGTGTCTAACCACCCGTCATTATGTAAAAACAAGATGAAACCATTTGAACTTTTCACTTTTCAACTAGTTGTTTTATCCTTGTATGAATAAAATGTAAGACAAACCAGAAAAACTGACTGATGTATATATCATGCTTTTAGCTCATTTGCTAAAAAATTATTGTTCTTTAAGAATTTCAAGCAAGTTACCTGCATATCTAAAAATAAACTGTTGATAAAAAATAACACAGATATTCAGTTATGCTGGTCATTCAACCTGCCAGTTTCTACGTAAAGAATAAATTGAATGTAGTCAAGGATGATTGATACCACCTGAAAACTAGTTTTTTCTAATTCTCAAAATCATAGTTTTTGCTAACTAGGTATGTATGACATTAGCCAAACAACCATTTTATTTAAGAAGATTTAAGTCAGATGTATAACCTTACAAAAAGAATTCTTTAATGTTTTACCAATAACCCAACCTTTGATCATGTTTCTCTACACTCATTTCTCATATGTTTATGAAATAACAAAGTCTGTAAAGAGGGGTAAGACAACACCACGACTCCATTAGTTCTTTTTTGCAACTTTGAACTTCAGTGGTCATGGAGACCGCTGTTATGTTCATTTCAGAGGTTAGCCAGACAATTTAACACAAAGGCTTATTTTCAAATGTTCCTGATCCTTAAGCCCAAATAGGCTTATGTTCTATATTTAGTATTGATTTAGTATTACCAGGAAGCAATCATTATCGGGACCCTGGTTTCATATGTTCTCGGTTAGAGAGCAAGCACAAAAGATAAGCAATTTCTGAAAGTTTGCAGATCAGAGAGCTGGAATTTTGGCATTATCCTCAAATACAGCACTCTTTCCGGACCTCCCTTAGAAGAGTTGTTCTTAAGCATTTCAACCTATTCCGTGTGCCCAGACCGCTTAGGGCAGCTATCCAGTACGCGGGGGCTGGGGGTGGGGACACAGGGAGAGGGGTTAAAGAAAACATATGTGGCTTAAGGGGAAGGCTTGGCAGATGTCCTTTCTCACTTGGGAAGAGGCAGGGTAGGAGAGAGAAGTTTTCGGCAGCCTTTACGGCATTTCATAACTGGGGTCACTTCATTCCATGAAACTCGGAAGTGCAGCCAACTCTAGGGCACATCCTAGAAAGATCGCCACAAAACTTGGAACACTTTGCGCTTTATTCTTTTCTTCCTTTGATGCCCTCCTGGGAACTCACTTACCTGACTTCCCATGGTCTCTACCACCCCTTCAAGACGACTCCTTTCCTGACTCTTCTCCCCAGCCCCGATGTAAGTGGTCCGCAGCCTTCTGGTCTTTCCATTTTGGATTGTTCTCGCTCAGCCGTAATCTGCTGCTACAGCTGTCAGCTGTGTGTTCTGCTGATGAGTCCCCATCCTTATCCACACTCGGCTCCACCCACTGGGTAGTTTCAGCTACGCTCCTGGACATTTTTACCCAGTCTGCTGGCTACTCAAGCATGAATCCCAAACTGAACTGTCCTGACCTGGATTTTCTCTCTTTGTCAGGTGATGGGGCTAACGATGGGTCTGCTTACATCTCCATGTCAGCTTGCTAAGTTCCTCACAATCTGTTATTCTGTCTTTTGGGTCCATCCTCTCCATTCTTACTGCTGATAAACTTGTGATTTTCCTCGGTGTTTGTTGGTTTTTCTCTTTCACCTTTTGCCCGGAATCCTGACTTCTGTTTCCACTCTGGACCCATGTTCCTCAGACTCTTCGTTCCTTGGTTTTCTTCATGGGGCAGTTCTTGCCCTCACTTCCTTTACTATTCAACCTGCATGAGATGGTTAATCACCTCCACTACCTCTAGACATCACTGGCCTCAACTTGCCACTTCTCTCAATTCTCATCCACCCTTTTACCTTCCCCTGTGCCTAGAGTTCCTTCTACTGTTCCATCTGGGGAAGGTGACCCGCCAGAGGAGATTGCAACCCATGTGGCCTGGTGCCGCACAAATATTGGTGTTTGTTCCCAGGTTCTCCATATCAGTCTTCAATCCTTTTAACTTGTCTTTCCTTTTATCCTTACAAACTGTTACGAACATAAGCATATGGACTCTGGGTTTTGGTGGCCTTGGCTCGGATCCTATGTAATCCTGAAGTTACTGAATCTCCACCTCCATGATCTCATCTTGAAAATGCCTGTAAAAATAGTACTCATTGCATAGACTTGTGAGGATCAAAGGAGAGAACAGACTCAAGACTCTCCCATCCCCTGACACACTGGCCCTTGCTCCTGTGTTTCCTTCTAGTTGTACCCTGTTTCTCTCCTCTTCTCACATAATTTTCTTGAAAGTTGAGTCCCCACTTGATGTCTCTGCATCTGTATTTTTATTACCCATTCCTCAGCTTCACTGCACTCACTTCTGTTCACACCTCTCCACTTTCTCAACTACACGGAAACTGTTCCAGCAAAGTCCACGGGTGGCCTTTGCCAAATCCTGTGGGTACTCTTCACTTCTTATTTCTTTGCCTTCTTGACTGTAACATCCCTGAAGGATCAGGTGTGGTAAGGGGACTAGCTGATGGAAGGACTTCCATGATCCTTCAGCTATAAAGGTAAATCTATCAAGTCAACTTGGAAAAACGTTTTATATTTTCACTAGTCATATATGAATTGATGCTCATTGAACCAAAGTTAGAAAATACAGAGAAGTAAAAAAAATTTCAAATCTCCCATAATCTTATGAACCATAAGGCCACCATTATATTTTTTGTAAAATCTTCAAACATTTCTGTGCATATATGTAATTATATAAAAGGGGTGCATATTATACCTAGTAAGTTGTACTCTGCCTTTTTCACCTACAAATCAGAAATATCTTCACAGTTCAGTAAATAAACTGTCACTCTTAATGGTTGCATTAGTCCATTTTGTGGATGTATCCTAGAGTTTGACCATTTCCCTATCATTAGATACTTAAGTTTCCAGGTTTTGTTGTTGCTATTATTTTGCTGTTGGAAACAGTGCTGATATAATGATGAAGAAACAGCAGAGAGCCTCAGATTAAAGGATATTCTACAGAACAACTGGCCTGTACTTGTCCTGAATGTCTCGAAGATCCAAGAAAAGCCGAAGAACTATTTCACATTAAGGGTGATAAAAATACGTGACAACTAAAAGTAATGTGTAACCCTGAATTGGGAACTGGTTCCGCAAAACAGAATTCTTGCTGTGCAGGAGGACATTCTGGGGACTAATGACTAAATGTAAATAGGGACTGAAGATTAGACATTATTAGGTCAATGTTAATTTCCTGATTTGGTAATTGTGGTTATAAGAGAATACTCTTATTCTTAGAAAATATATACTGAAGTGTTTAGGAATAAAGGTGTTATGTCTGCCTTTTACCTGGTTCAGAAAAAGAAGTGTGTGTGTGTGTGTGTGTGTGTGTGTGTGTAAAGAGATAAAGCAAATGGAGCAAGATATCACATGTTGATGAATCTTGGTGGATGATATGCAGGAGTTCTTTGTACTATTCTTGCAACTTTTCTATAATTTTGAAAAAAAAAATTAAAGGTAGGCACACCAGCAGAAGTAGCAGCCATTATTAAGGGAGCCTGAAGAAAGTCCAAACTCAGGGAACAGGAGTAAGCCATGAGAAATCCTTCCCAAGGGTATGGAGACAGGAGAGGAACCACACTCTGGTGGAAGGAGCATGAGCTATATTTGGATCAAGTAGCCTAGAGAGGAAGGCCACTAAGCAAATACATCTGGAGGAAAGAGTGTGAACGATATTTTGATCAGGTGGCCCAGAGAGAACTGTCTCCCTCCCCAACACCTAGGGTGACTCCCAACCTTTTCTGCCTGAACACACCCTATTATCGGAAATCGATCTTTTGGGCTGTTTTCACCCTTCAGCTGCCACTGTTTTGTTTGTATTTCAGGGTCTCCATCCATCTTAGGTTCTTTTTTCATTTTGCTGAAGTAACATTTCCTTTTTTTCCTATAGGAAGCATGGGTAACAAATGTTTGAAAATAAATAATGCTGAGATGAACATTCTTATACATATAGCTTTCTGCCCTTGTCTGATTATATCCTTAAGATAAATTTCTTTTTTTAAAGGCTTGAGAGAGAGAGATTGAATGGGGGGGGGGCAGGGACAGAGGGAGACGGAGAGAATCCCAAGCAGATTCCCTGCTGAGAGTGGAGCCCATGTGGGGCTCCATCTCAGGACCCTGAGATCATGACCTGAGCCAAAATCAAGAGTCAGATGCTCACTTGACTGAGCCACCCAGGCACCCCTGAACTACTCAGTTTTTAACAATAATCCCTGATTATCTTCAAATATACAATGTTTAAATTTCTCCAGTGGAAGTGGAACTTAAGTGTTTGCTATTCTTATCTAAATTTCCACAATTTTCTCAGGGGGAAGGGAGATGTAAACACAAGTTCTTGAGGTTTTTGAAATCATCTTGAGGTCAACACTCACTTTATATATAATTACCATCTCTATATTATATGTGTTACAGGCATATATTCCAGGCAATTCTAGTAGATCATATAAAATTAGATGCTTATTAATCTAGTTTTATGCTAATTTCAACTCCCCAAAGACACTTAAGAATATTGAGAGATAGCAAAATAGAGATAAAATACAATTGCTAAATAATTTTTACAACCATGCATCAGATAATATACCTTTAAAAGTCCACACCCAAGGCTGAGTAGAAACATTTCTATATATTCATGTAAATTTCAGAATGTTACCTCGAGTCAAATTATTACTAGATAGCTACCAGCGAAAATGAATAAAAATTCAATTAATTTGTTGCCTGAGCAATTGCCTTTTAAATTTCTAACAAATGGTGGAAATTAGACATAGTTTTAATTATGTAGCACACAAAATCATTATTAAAGTTATTTATATTCACAATAATATAATATTCCTTTCAACTTGATTCCTATATTAGGAAAATGTTTCTAAAAGTCCTATGATAACTCATTTTCACTGGTAGCTGCGGACCTGGATGTGGTGGATGCTGCTGGTATCCTATCCAGCTCCCATGACCAGCTAGAGCCCTCATCGCACCTTTGTTTGGTATGCAGTTTCCACCTGCGACCTTCTCTAGTTACTTGCCATTGCCTTTTTCTTTTCTTTCTTTTTTTTTTTACTTGCCATTGCCTTATGGGAGCCTGGGAGGCTCCATTGTCCCTCTTCCCAGGTAGCCAGTGATTCTAAGATACAAAGTCCTTGTCCTCTGTCTCAAGACAGGACTACTGCGAGTTTTTCCCCTGTTGAGTCAGGCCAAGGCTAGACTTTACCTGAGGCTACGTCCTTGCTCAGCTCACTCCTGTCTCTATCCTGCTTTGATTCTGACCTTGCCAGGTTTTCTTTTTTTACAATTTTATTTGACAGAGACCATGTGCAGGAGCAGAAGGAGCAGAGGGAGCAGCAGGCAGAGGGAGAGGGAGAGGGAGAAGCTGCCTCCCCGCTGAGCATGGAGCCCGAAGCTGGGCTCCGTCCCAGGACCTTGAGATCATGACCTGAGCCGAAGCCAGACCCTTAAGTGACTGAGCCACCCGGGCGCCCCCAGTCTGTCAGTTTTATGCACCTGGTAGCAGTATCAGCTTCCAGAGAAACCAGCTTCCAGTAGAGCCCTTCCTACCAAGCTCTGGGACTGTGTTTTGTTCTTCTCTCCGCAAGTCCCACTCTCTAGCCCAGGGCTATTCTACAGAACTTTCTGCGGTGGTGGAAATGTGCTATGTCCATCTGGTCTAATACAGTAGCCACTAGCTACAAGTAGCTATTGAGCATTTACAATGTGGCTAGTAGGACTGAGGAGCCCAATTTTTTATTTAATTGTAGTTCATTTAAACTTAGATTTAAATAGCCACGTGTGGGTACAGCGGGTACTGCTGGATAGCACAGCTCTATCTAAGTCATAGCAGGGACCTTTAGGCAAGCATGAATGGAGAGCAGAGACTATCCAAATTGTTCAATTTCTTTCTTACAGTGAGCAAAAGTATCAGAATGGAGGGGAATGGAATACCTTATTAGGGAACAGTATACAAGTGAACCGACCTGCTTGTAATTACCAGTGTATGATAATCCTGAGGCAAGCACATTTTATGAACAGAGAAGGCCTTGGGTAAATCTTCAGGGTGTTAAAATCTGTCCTGTATAGTGTGTGCTATAATCGCTCTCAAATAACAGAACTATTTTAAACTGGGCAAGAAAAGTCATTAGAAGTCAGTTTGATAATGGTCACGTCATTAGCCCTTACACACATAAATGTGAATCTCTATCACCATGATGCTTGCAAAGAGAATTTCCTATAGTAATAAAAAGTAACATAAAGTAACTTGAGCTTGTCTTTGACTTGACAACTTTCCCTGTATTGTGAGCCTAAACCATGAGACAGTTTGCTCTTAGTCTCATTGAAAATATGTGAAGCATACCTATTATACCTCATTATTTCTCTAACACCCCTCCCCACCTTTGCTTGTGAGCCCACAACGTGAGTCAGGAAGAGAGAGCAAACCTTTGGTGCGAACGGCCATCCAGGAGAGTGCTAAGGATGGTTTGGGGGTAAAATATCTCATCGTGGGTTTTTATTATTACTCAGGAGACACACACACACACACAGAGGCAGAGACATAGGCAGAGGGAGAAGCAGGCTCCCCGTGGGGAGCCCAGTGAGGTACTCAATCCCAGGACCCCAGCATCACACCCTGAGCCGAAGGCGGGTGCTCAACCAGAGCCACCCACGTGCTCCTCTCATCAGTTTTATTATTCTGAATTTGCAACCTGATCCGAAAAGAGCAACATTAGAAAGAGATGTCGGGTGGGGGTGGGGGCCAGGGGGGTGAAATGGGTGATGGGGATGAAGGAGGGCACTTGTGATGAGCACACCGGATGTTGTACATAAGTGATGAATCACTAAATTCTATACCTGAAACTAACACTACACTGTATGTTAACTAACTGGACTTTAAATAAAAACTTGGCGGGGAAAAAGAGGTCAGTATGCCAGTCTCTATAACCAGAGTAACAGTGCTTTCCAAAAACCCCAAAAGGTGATAACCTAACCTTAGGGACTTCTACTTTCTGTAGAAGCAAAGAACCCTTATAAAATCTTGTTTTATTTGCTGATTTTTCTACATTTGTCTATAGCAGAAACACTCAAATGCAATACAGGAACATGAGAGTTAGCCGACCTTTTTAAGAGTCTATATTTAAGCTGGGTAAGGCAACAACTCTCTATGCAGAAAGTAAGTCAACTTGAATTTTATTATGCATAAAGTTCTCTTTCCAAAAAAGAATTCAAGGGACTCCTGGGTGGCTCAGTGGTTGAGCATCTGCCTTCGGCTCAGGGCATGATCCTGGGGTCCCTGGATAGAATCTCAATTGGGCTCCCTGCAGGGAGCCTGCTTCTCTCTCTACCTCTGTCTCTGCCTCTCTGTGTGTGTCTCTGATGAATGAATGAATGAATGAATGAATGAATAAATAAATAATCTTAAAAAAACAAAAAAGAAAAAATTAAATATACCTCAATATACACATATTTAGATATATAAATTTAAACATACATACACGTACTAAATATGATAGGTGACATTATTTAAGCTTTAAGCCTTATTTTTAATTTTTTAAAAAATCCCTCCCCTTTTTTGCAAGTAATCTCTTTGTGGGGCTCAAACTCACAATCCAAACAAAGATCAAGAGTTGCATACTCCGCCGACTGAGCCAGCCAGGTGCCCCTAAACCTTAGTGTTTTTTTTTAAGATTTTATTTATTTATTCATCAGAGAGAGAGAGAGAGAGAGAGAGGCAGAGACACAGGCAGAGGGAGAAGCAGGCTCCACGCAGGGAGCCCGATGTGGGACTTGATCCCTGGTCTCCAGGACCACGCCCTGGGCTGAAGGTGGCGCCAAACCGCTGAGCCACTCGGGCTGCCCTAAACCTTAGTTTTTAAAATAAAATTACTCTTAAGCTTATTATAAGACACTGTTGGATTTTCATATCATGATTTGAATGTTATAACGTAATGCCCAGAGCTTGGTTTCTAATACTGCTAATACTAATAATTTCTATTACTTCTAATACTACTCTCCAATGAAAGGAACCAGTGCTTTTTGGAAAAAACAGCCAATTGTAAGGCTAGGACCGGAAAAGTACAAGATAAGCCTGGAGTATCTTGTGGTGCCAGAAATTAAGGAAGTGCTAAAAGAATGATAGGGAAATTGGGGATCCCTGGGTGGCTCAGCGGTTTAGTGCCTGCCTTTGGCCCACGGTGTGATCCTGGAGTCCCGGGATCAAGTCCCACATTGCGCTCCCTGCGTGGAGCCTGCTTCTCCCTCTGCCTGTGTCTCTGCCTCCGTCTCTCTCTCTGAATAAAAAATGAAAAATCTTAAAAAAAAAGAATGATAATAACTACAAAGGGAAATGGGAAATAGCTACAAAGACACAGGAGCCAACATGGAGGGACTCCCAATAGCCAAATTTTGGGCAATTTGGGCAAAATGTAATTAATGTTACTGATGGTTCATTACCTACAGGATAAAGTTCCTGAATCCATGGCGATTTAAATAATTTTAAAACTAATGAGTAAGGAGAAGGCAAAGCTCTTTATTACAGTAGCATTCCAAATAACAAGTGAAGAAGGAATGATGTTAATGGAAAAAGCAAGATTCGACAAACACCCCAGTAATAATTGTTACAGTCAGAAATCAGCATGGATGCTAGAATCAGTCAGTGAAAATCTGATGAGGAACAGAATATTTAGGGTCTCAAACTAGCATGCCTAATAATCCTTATTAATTACAAAGAGGAAACGAGTATGTAGTGAAGCAATGTGGCAGATACTGCCTTAAGTAATCAATCCAAAGTAGCATCAATAATGGGACAAATTGACAAACATGCTCTTCCTAATATAAAAACACACCATTATGACTGCTGTGTTTCTGGCCCAAAATGGAACACTTGAAACTCCATGGTGTGGTAACATTAGACAAGCCCGAATGGAGGGAAATTCTACAGAATAACTAGCCAGTGCCCTTTGAAAATGTGAAGGTCATAACAAAGATAGGAATTGTTCCAGGAATAAAGAGGTAAAGGAGATTTAAGGAAATACAACACTTACTCCCAGATCAGATCTTGGTCCACAAAAAGAACAGTAATGGGACAATTGATTAAATTTAGATAAAGATTATAGATTGGTTAATAATTTTGTATCAGTGTTAATTTCCTCATTTTGATCATTGTACTAGGTGTGGTTATATTAAATGTTAACACTGGGGAAGGGTATACACATCTTGCTCCACTTAAAATGGTGTTATGCCCTGATAAAACCACTGTAGGCTGAAAATTTTTTTTTAAAGATTGTATTTATTTAAGAGGGAGAGAGAGCAGGGGAGGAGCAGAGGGGGAGAGAATCTCAGCAGACTATGGAGCCCAGTGCGGGGCTTGATGCCACGACCCTGAAACCACGACCTGAGTAGAAACTAAAAGTCTGATGCTTAACTGACTGAGCCACTCAGGCACCCAAAGAAAGAATTTTTCTAATTAAACAGTTTATTTTTTTAAATCCTAAGGAAGCAGAAAGCAACTTCCATTAGCCATGTGAGATTTTGAGAGTTTTAGAAATCGGTCTATATAAAAGACCATTTGCAATAATATCAGAAGGCTATAAAAGATGTAAGACAAGGACAGTAGGTAGTTGCTAGAAAATTAAGCTCTGCAAATCATAGTTTAATGGTCATTAAGAAGACCCTGATAGAGACATGGAACGTTAGCATAGAGATTGAATGAGGGAAACTCTGGGCGATTGGTGGCTGACAACTTTCAGATGAATAGATACAGAATTTTAAAAGAATTCGATAAGAATACATGGTCCTAGGGGCACCTGGGTGGCTCAATGGTTGAGCATCTGCCTTTGGTTTGGGCTGTGATCCCAGATCCTGGGATCAAGTCCGGCATCAGGCTCCCTGCAGGGAGCCTTCTTCTCCCTCTGCCTATGTCTCTGCCTCTCTGTGTCTCTAATGAATAAATAAATAGAATCTTTAAAAAAAGAAAAGAATACATGGTCCTATACTAGCACCTGGCCTTACTTGTTATAAACTCATTTCTTTGTTCCAAACGAAAGCCAGCATGCACGACTTAACAACAGCAGTTAACTTGCCATTTTGACATTCCTGTCATAAAATATTTTACAAAATCAAATTTTTCTCAGAACCCCCTGGAAATTTTTCTGAGAACATGAGCTATGACATCAAGAGAGGACTTTAAATGCGTTCATTCATTCACTCAATTATTCATTTGCTTACTTATTTCTAGGATAAAAGAAACTTGGGTCTTTATGGGCCTGAAGGGAAAGACTAGAAAGAAGGAGGTACAAACGCTATGGGAGAATAAGAGTAGATATTTGACAGAGACCAGTACCACAGGTGATGGATTGCAGGCCACAGACGGGTCTGCTGGTCAGACGAGGGGATCCTCAGCTCTGGGCCTGGAGGAGAGAAGAGACACAGTGTAGACGTGTATGGCAGGGACTGATGTGCTTCCTGTTTCTTCCACTCTCTTCATGAGCTATTGGGTTGAGTCAACCCCTCTAGAGTGAGGATGATGAAGTTGAACAGGGACATTCAGAACATTCCTGAGAGGAGTAAGACAGGATGCTGAACAAGGACTCGTGAAGGATTGTGAAGGGGGTGTTAGGGCCCAGTCGAGACCTGAGCCCATGAATCTATGGAGGGACCAGTCTCCACGGTTGTGGGACTTTCTCCAGTGCCTAGGCGGGGGAGATAGAACAGGCGTGGCTCTGCCATCTGGGCAAAGCAGAGGTGGAAGGGCACAAAGGACTTCCAGCAGTTGGTGAGAGTGGTTCAGGTGGGATCCTGAGCGAAGTGGGAAGTGAGGGAAGCCGGAGGCAGAGCGGCTGATCAGGGAGTGGGAAGTCTCCCATGGGCCTGAAGCACAGTTATGATAGGCAAGGTGGTCCAGGATGCCCAGAGAGGAAGGAAATCAGGGTGAGAAGTTGGGACACCATAGTGGAGAGCTGCCATCAACAGTCCCCCCGCCGCCAGCCCTACAGCACTCTGGGGGAGCTATACATTCCAGTTTGCCTGGGATTGTTATTGCAGCAACTTATCCAGTTCACCATTTGTCTGAGAGGTTTTGTTTTCCCACCCAGGGTAAGTATTCATAACTGAATCGACATAAGCCAGGATGGGTCTGTGGGACCACCACCTTTTAATTCCAGCTTCTGCCTCGGTCTTCTTTGCCTACCAGCCTGTGCAGTACATATGGAAAGAAGCAAATTCTCACTTTAATACAGTTAGACCTAAATGGCAACCAGTGATAACCCTTCTCCCTTTCTCTAATCTTTTCCAAATAGTATGTAACCCTCTCAAGGACAGCATGCTGGGTGTTCATCGATAACAGAGTGCACTCAGACCTTAGAAGTTAAAGACAACCGACTCATGCTTGTCCCAGGCAGGGACGAGAGGGAACATTCACCACTGTGTGCCCCTTTGCTGGACACTTGGGGGTTCCAGAAGGGTATGCCGGCCATTTGTGCCCATGCCAAAGCCTACGAGATACAGGAAGCTGCCTGGCCACGAGTTGGTAGGCCAGTGGACGTAGCGAATTACGTCTTTACATGTACATAAAGTATATTAAGGAAAGAGAGACTGAGGTGTCCTGCCATAGAACAGAGTAAGTCACCTGAATGCTCTCAGTACCGTGGTATGTCATTCATTATATGGTGCAAATCTACAATACCTTTTTTTCGTACAAATTTGCAATTCACCCTTTTCGGCACATGAGTTCAAAAACTAAAGTGCAAGATTAATGCAAAATTAAATGCCATATTTGTTACTCAAAACATTGATCAGGACTGTGTAACATGAACAAAACAGTTGGCAACGCTTTATCATCCATGCGCACGGAGCACATGGCTATCACTGACCACAGGAAAACCAGAGGCATAAATTTGCAGAGACAGTTTCAGCATCAACCTCACAGGTTTGTAGTTATTTTAAGGAGGCTGTGCCCAAAGATGATGATTTAATGGGGTGCAGCTGCAGAGCGGGTATATACGTATTGCTCTGTGAATGGCTTGTTTAGATCAACTGACTTTTCTTCAACATTCATTTGCTCATTTTGATTTCAAGTGTCCTGTACCACACTTGATCTTAGCCAAAAGGCCGAGAAGCGATCAAGTGTCCTGTACACGACAAAAAGTGAAGTGAGAGCTTTAAATAAGTAGCTCTATTTGCAGGGCTTCACAGTTAAATGATGTCAGTTATATGATGCCATCTATATCATTAGATGTTTCAAATAGAAAATCAGTTGTATTAGCGCTCTCCGGAGAAACAGAACCCCATATCTGTATGAGCCAGAGACAGAGGGGAGGGGGAGGGGAGGAGATAGAGAAGGAGGGGAGAAAACGAAAGACAGCGAGAGAGATTTATTTTAAGGAATTGGCTTACACGTTTGTGGAGGCTTGATGAGTCCAAAATCTGATGGGGGAGGCCGGCTGGCTGGACACTGCCGGAGGAGTTGCAGTTCCAGTCTGAAGGCGGTCTGCTGGCAAAATTCCTCCTTGCTAAGCGGAGGTCAGCCTTTGCTCTATTCAGGCCTTCAAATGATTGGAGGAGGCCCATCCACATTGTGGAGGGTAATCTGCTGTAGTCAAAGTCCACTGATTTAAATGTTAATCTCACCCAAAAACACACCTTCACAGAAACAGTCAGAATAATGTTTGTTCAGATATCTGGGTATTGTGGCCCAGCCAAGGTGACACATAAAATTAACTGTCACTTTCGTTGATTCCAATACTGGTTCAGTTTTCATGCAGTTCATGAAGTCAAAGCAAAGCTTAGAGAAATGTATTCTGATGAAGGTGGAACATCCAAGATCACTAGGAAGGCTACTCTAAATTTAATTTAAAAATTTAACACTTAGAGGGATGCCTGGGGTAGCTCAGTTGGTTAAGCATCTGCCTTCCGCTCTGATCATGATCCCAGAGTCCTGAGATCGAGTCCCGCATCCGGCTCTCTGCTCAGCAGGGAGTCTGCTTCTCCCTCTGTTTGCCATTCCCCGTTTGTGCTCTCTCTCTGACAAATGAATAAAGAAAAGTCTTTTTGAAAAATTCAACATTTAGGAACGCCTGGGTAGCTCAGCAGTTGAGTATCTGCCTTTGGCTCAGGGCATGATCCCGGATTCCTGGGATCAAGTCCTGCATTGGGCTCCCTGCATGGAGCCTGCTTCTCCTCCTTCTGCCTGTGTCTCTGCCTCTCTCTCTCTCTGTCTCTCATGAATAAATAAATAAAATCTTTTAAAAAAAGAAACATGTGGAGCAGAAATACACTCAAAATTGGTTGTGGTATGTAAATAATTCCTCATTAAGTCTAAACAAGTAGACTACAAAATTGTTTCTGGAAAGGCAAGAGTGAGAAAGGGGAATCCTGGGTTACACCCATGCTTTCCTTATCTCTTCCTGCATGCAAATATTCTAGTAAAAACAGTGGCATACTTAGCATATTTGACACACAGAATAATTTTTAATTAAAAAAATGAAAAAATTGGGGCACTTGGGTGGCTCAAGCAGTTAAGCATCTGAATCTCGATTTCAGCTCATGTCATGATTTCAGGGTTGTGAGTTCAAGCCTGGAGTTGGGCTCTGCGCTGGGTGTGGAGCCTTCTTGAGATGCTCTCTCTCCCTATCCCTCTTCCCCCCACCTCTCCTGGTGTGCACCTGCACACTCTCTCAAAAAAAAAGACAAAATGATTTTGTCTATATGAAAATTTTATTTCCTGTAATAGTAATAGCTATTTTCTTGATTTCTTTTTAGGACTTAAGACAATTATAATTTTAATTTTTCAATTTTTTAAAAAGTAGTCTCCATACCCAATGTGGGGCTTAACTCTCAACCCTGAGATCAAGAGTCACATGCTCTACTGACTGAGCCAGCCAGGTGCCCCAACAATTTTAAAATAACATATTTCAGGGACACCTGGGCGGCTCAGCAGTTGAGCATCTGCCTTCAGCTCAAGTCATGATGCCAGGGTCCTGGGATCGAGTCCTGTATCAGGCTCCATGCAAGGAACCTGCTTCTCCCTCTGCCTATGTCTCTGCCTCTCTGTGTCTCTCATGAATAAATAATTTTTTAAATTAAAAAAATAACATTTTGATTTTAAATATATTGTCCAAATTCAGCAATATATTTCATCTGTGAACCGGATTTTCACTTACCAAACGGAAGTATTACATCTTGCAAGTTGCACTATTTGCCGTTTTAAATCTTAAACACAAATAAAAGCTCCAAGCTGTCATAGAGTAACAGAATGGAAATAATAGTACTATTTGTCTTTACAGTTAGCAGGCTATCACTGTTTATTTCAAACCCCTGAGAATTCAGGAGTATGTGCTACCACAGGGGTTGGAGAAAGAAGAAACTGCAAGCCACAAACAAGCCAGAAGGGCTCTGAAGTGTTGGATTACCTAATTTAGAAACAAATGTGGTAGGCGGGGTGGGGGTGGGGGTGGGGGTGGGGGTGGGGGTGGGGGCTGGATGTGTACCTGAGTGGCTCATTTGTTTTAAGTGTCCAACTCCTGATCTCAGGGTCCTGAGTTCAAGACCCACCTTCAGCTCCAGGCTGGGCATGGAACTTACTTTAAAAAAAAGAGAGAGAGGGACACCTGCGTGGCTTGGTGGTTGGGCATCTGCCTTTGGCTCAGGGCATGATCCTGGAGGCCCAGGATTGAGTCCCATTATCGGGCTCCCTGCATGGAGCCTGGTTCTCTGCCTATGTCTCTGCCTCTCTCTAACTGTGTCTCTCGTGAATAAATAAATTAAATCTTTAAAACATAAAAAAGAGAGAAACAAATGTAGCTGAGTCCACATGTGCCAGGGGCCCAACATATAACTGGAAGTGCTCTAACTCCTGGTGGAACACAATGTTTGTTAAAAGGATAAGTAATAAAAATGTGCTGATATGAACCTCAAAGTCTATATCCAATAGAAATGCATTCATGTGTTTATGTACAAAATAGGTATGAAATGTTCACAGCAGCACTATTTGCAATAAACCAAACCTGGAAACTGACCAAATGTCCATCAGTAGGATAATAAATAAGAAGTCTTAGATGCTAGAAGGATAGAGTGAAGAATTGTTTAAGGTAATAATATGGAACGCATAGCATTGGTATTAACATTTTTTGAAGCAAGAGCTATGCTAGGCATTCTTGCATAATTTTGTTTAATCCTCACCATGCCCTGTGGTTGAGATATAAATTATCTTCATTTGACATATAAGGAAACTGAGGCACACAGAGGCCAAGGATCCTGCTCAAGGTATAACACTAGCTAGTGGTGAACTCAACTCGGGATTTAAACTCCGATCTGTCTCAGTCCAAACCCCACATGTACCTTTTCCATTATAGTCTGTTATCACTCCATGATAGATAGGGGAGGCAGAGAAACTCAGACACTATGGTTTTCCCAGACTCATACACGATAAAATCACAACTGCTATTCTTTCTTGGGCACCTACTACGAGGCAAGTAGTATGCTAGGTGCTTTGCATAAGTGTTTTTTACAATTCTCACAATAAACCTTCATGGGAAGAATTATTCTCATTTTTTTGATGAAGGCTCAGAGTTCAACGACGCCCAGGTTCACAAATCTCTTTACCATCACATATCCTCAGTGGCCCTAATAGAGGACACCTAGCATGCGCTGGGCACTCTGATGGGTGCCGGAGCTGTAGGAACGGCAGGAATGGAACAACTGTTATTTGCTTACCTGACTTACGTGAGACTAGGGGAGGATCCCCCCTCAACCCGCCCCAGTTCCAAACAGGAATTTGTGGAGGCAAAAATAAAGATCAGTAATAGCAACGGTTCCCACTTCCTGATTATGCAATGTCCTAGGTACTGTGCCGTCTACATGCGTATGCGCACACAGATGCCGCGTCTAATCCTCACAACAATCCTGTTAATATCCTCACTTTACTGAGAAGAAAAGAGGCTCAGGAAGTCTGATTCGCACAAGGTCACAGAGCAGTAGGGTGTCCCCCGCCGGATGTGTACCCTGATCTGCTCACCCTAGGGCTCCTAGGTCTGAACTCACACACCCTGTTAAAGTTTTTTGGTAGAACTGGGCCACCAGTCGGGCAAACGGAATCCGCAATGCGGTCCAAGGTCTTGGGAAGGAGACGCCGGGCGAGAGGAGCACGTGGTGACTGCAAGCGGAAGAGCCGGAGCCCAGTTTAGCGCCACTGGGAAGAAGGCGGCGGCAGGTCTGGGAATCCTGGAGCCGGAGGTCCGGCTGGAAGACCCTGGGGAAACGGGACACAGGATGCGCGCTAGGAGTCGCCGCTTCTTCCGGAGGAAAATTCCCACCTCGTGCGCTTGGAAACCCGCAGGCGCCGGCGGAGACAACCGGGCGGCCTGTGGGCGGAGCCGGGGGCGGGGCGGAGCCGGGGGCGGGGCGGGGCCTGTTAGGCTCGGCTTGGCGGCGGCGGCGGCGGCGGCCTAGAGCGCAACGGCAAGCAAATCTCTCCGCTTTCCCGCGGGTCGCCGCCTTCTGCAGGAGAACCTCCGCCTCCTCTGCTGCAACGCCGGCTTCCTCCCGTTCAGGCTGCCGTCAGCCCCCGCGCCCGCCGGCTTCGTAATGGCGACCCGCAGCCCCAGCGTCGTGGTGAGCAGTTTGGCCCGCCGGGCCGTGGCGGCGGCTGGCGGCCCCTGAGGCGCGCGGCCCGCAGTGCGGCCGCCGGGGCCCGGGGTGGCCCGGGGAAGCCCGGAGGGGCGGGAGGCGGCCGCTGCGTCCCGGCTCGGGCTTTACGTCACGCAGGGCGGCGTGGGAGACGGATGGCGAGGTGTGGGGTGGGTGCCCCGGGACATCCCAGGCCTGGAGGGCTGCGTGTGGGAGGAGAGGGTGGAAATGGCGTTTTGGTTGACTTGTGCCGCTGGGGAGCGTGCTGCGGGGAGGGGCCCGCGGGCCGTTTGGGGATGATCTGGCGCGCCGCGGGTCGGGGTAGGGGGGCGGATGCGTTTTTTCGGAGAGGCCCTTCTCTAAACTAGGGGTATGCTGCCCAGGTCCTGTGTAGAGGGTCCAGGCATGGAATGACCACATAGGGCACGCAGGGACTGGCATTTGCACCCAGTTCCGCAAATACCATAATGACTGTGCGAATGCGCATTGCCTGGTCGAATCCCCACAGCAACCTTGGTAGCGGTAACCATACCTACCTTTTTGCACACAAGGAAAATACTGAGACGATATTAGGTAATTTTCCCACGGCCCAGAGGTATTCAGGCCTCGAAATCAGATAAGCCTCAATCTGGATCCTATGCTCTTTGATCCTATAGGGACAAAAAATGCGAATCTGGTCCTTACCTTCAAGGACATTCATACCATCATCAATCAGCCTCTCGTATCTTGTCTCCAACCTCATTGGTTCTTTTTGTTTCTCGAACAAACCAAGCTGCAGAGCCCCCCCCCCACCTTTCCGATCATGCTTGCTAAAATGGCCAACACCCCTGCCAAACAGTTAGATGCCTTCGTCTGCATCGTCATCGTCGTCATCGTCATATTATTTTCACAGTTACCAATTACCTGTTGATCGTCTCTCTCATTAATCATAAACTTTATAAGGTCAGGGACCACCACTGTATTCCCAGCACATAGGATGGTGCCTGGCATGTAAGAAATTCTCAGTAATGGTTTGTTAAATGATTAAATTAAATAATTAATCCTTTAAGCCCTTAAAAAGGAAGGATTCTGTTGATATTAGGCAGTGTGACTTAAGGTAAAGACCAATGTTCTTAATGGAGTCAGGCCTGGAATCCTGCTTGTTTGGGCTATTTACTAGCTGTGTGGCCTTGGGTAACTTACGTCACCCTTCTGAGCTAAAGTGTCTTTAATGTATTACTGAGGTGCTAGCTGCCACTTGGTGTTACTGAAAAGATTGTAAGACTGTCTGCAGGCTGAACAACCTTTCCATGGTCCTTGACTGGGAATAGTAATAGTAGCTATCATTGTGTTTACCGATATAGTCCTATTTAGTCCTCAAAACAACCCTGTAACAATAGCATGATTATTTTTTCCAGTTTTATTTATTTATTAGAGAGGGGAGAGGGGGGGAGAGAGCCTCAAGCAGATTCCCTGATAAGCAGGGAGCCTAATGCCACCGGATCCCAGGACTCTTGAGATGAATTAGCATGATTATGACCATTTTACAGACGAGGAATCTTTGAAGCCTCGGAGAGGGTAATTTAACCTCTCACTATACCCACATGGCACAATTATAAAGAGGAACTCAGACTCAAACCTAGGTCTCTCTCAAGAGCCCATGCTTATTAAAATGGTACACTAATAGCGGGTACTCAAAAAATGGTGGGCGCTGTTGTTTTTATTCAGTTGTTGAGGAAGTTAGATATTTTTAACTTTGGGGTATGATGCCTGCCCCAGCACACAGTGAATTATTTTTGTTAGAACTACTAGTTTTGTTTCAACATTAAGATCTTCATTGTGTTTTTGGTTTGCAAATTCCTGTTCCTTTTTTTATTTCCTTCCCAGAAATTGTCTGCATGTTAGTAATAACAAACACTCATATAGTGTTTACTATGTATTGGTTTCTTTTCTAAGCCCTTTACGTATAATTAACTGGTTTGATATTTTTAATTTATTTTTTATTTTTAAATAATTTTTAAATAATTTTTTTAAAAAAAGACTTCATTTATTTGACCGAGAACAAGCTAGCACAAGCAGGGGGAGTGGCAGGGAGAGGGAGAAGCAGGAGCAGGCTCCCTGCTGAGCAGGGAGCCCAACATGGGGCTCTATCCCCAGACCCTGGGATCATGACCTGAGGCAAAGGCAAATGCTTAACCCACTGAGCCACTTAGGTGCCCCGGTTTGATATTTTTATTTTTATTATTTTTTAATATTTTATTTATTTGACAGAGAATGAGAGAGCACAAGAAGGGGAAGCAGCAGGTAGAGGGAGAGGAAGAAGCAGGCAACCTGTTCAGGGAGCTTCAGCTCATGACCTGAGCTGAAGGCAGATGCTTAACCAACTGAGCAGGCACCCCATGGTTTGATATTTTTAAATTTAAAAAGAAATTTATGTGGCTCAGAGAGAGTAAGTAACTTACCCAAGATCACCCACCAATGCTAGGATTTGAATCTAAGTTATCTGGCCTGAGTCTGCTCTTAACCTCTCCATTTTTAAGTTAGCAGTAACAATAGTAGGTATTTATTTAGTATTTACTATGTCTTAGGCATTGAAGTAAGTATTTTGCAGATATTATCCAGTGTAAACGTCCCAGAGTTACAAAATAGGTTTGCTATGAGGTAGGTAAACACTAGCATGACCTTGGAAGCACAGATGGTGAAGTGACTTGCCTGACATCACAGGTGAAATTGGCCCCCAGATCTGCCTGATACAACCTATGCTGCTTGTATTAAACTGCCAGGGGAAACTTGCACACACATGAACTAAGAACAAGCTTCTGGATTTTTGCACATTAATGTGAAACATCAGATAAACATTATGTGTATATTCTGTCTTCTGAATTACAGGATGGTAGTGCTAGATGTGTAATGTACTACCCAGTCAACAATTTTCACAGAATTGATAGACTAGTGCAATTTTTTGGGTCCACAGCCCTATAATTGTTATCAAACAGGGTTTAGACTGACATCAGTCAATGTAGACCAGAATTATTCTCTGTGATCACCAAGAAATGGAACAGTTTGGTTTGGGGGCTTCATTCTGCAAATTGAGTAATGTGACATGTGTACTGTAGATTCATCTTAATTGTTTTCTGTCCATTGTTGGTATCTGGATATTGCAGAAAGTCCATAGACAGGAATTGGGAAAAGGGCAAAAAGACCAACCAGATCAGCAGAGAAGAGGGGTCTTGGGAACTTTCTTTTAGCTTTCTTATAGTTCATCAGGTAGTAACTGGGCCATTTCATGTGAAGAGATGCTAAAAATGCACTTAGCCTTCTTTCTGTAATTTTATCCTGTGTGGATTCAGTAAGACTCATAGGCTGTAAAAGTGTCAACCACCTTTGTTAATAGAGAGACTCCATTGTTACTTTGCCACCAAATTACTAACATTTAGAATAAGTTGCTGCTAATAAGAATTCATACAAACTTGGAATTGCTATGGAACTACTCTCTTTAACAGTGTGCTTCTGATAATTGATAGGTATATATTTTTTTGTTCAGAATGCACATGGTTATTATTCCACTATGCACACTAATCAAAGGAAAGATCATAGTGTAGGATAAATTCATGTATTTGCACATATAGTAGTTATAGGCCGACCTACTTAGGAGCAGCTAATAATTTACCCCTGGGTTGAATAATTAAGAGTGTTGATTTTAGGGGTGTCTGGGTGGCTCGTCAGTTGAATGTCCAGCTCTTGATTTTGGCTCCAGTCATGATCTCAGGGTCCTGCATCAGGCTCCCCACTCAGTGGGGAGTCTGCTTAGGGATTCTCTCTCTGTCTCCCTCTCTGCACCTCCATTTAAAATAAATAAATAAAAATTTTAAAAAATGCTGATTTTAACTCTTATAACCCTTAGATTCTTATAAATCTTTTAATTCCTTTACCTCTAGAAGGGAGAGCAAGCAATTTATATATGTAATTTATTTGTAAGACGGATATAAAATTGGAAGATGAACATACTGCTAGCTTAAATTATTTTCACATTAAGAATTATGTGTATTGGGGATCCCTGGGTGGCTCAGCGGTTTAGCACCTGCCTTTGGCCCAGGGCACGATCCTAGAGTCCCGAGATCAAGTCCCGCATCGGCTCCCGGCATGGAGCCTGCTTCTCCCTCTGCCTGTGTCTCTGCCTCTCTCTCTATGTCTATCATAAATAAATAAATAAATAAATCTTTTAAAAAAAGAATTATGTATATCAATGATTCATAATTTTGGTTTTATGATACCCTGGGTTATCACAGATTATTCCAAGGGGATGGCATATACTTTACTTTGGTGTTCTTTAAGAATTTTAATTTATTTTTGAATTTTTTAAGAATTTTAAAGTATCTGAATATAAAAGGTAGAAATATACTACCCAGCAGTTTCTGTACATTCTAGAAGCTTGGAATTGTTGATTACTAGGAATAAAATAAAATATATTTTATCTATTAATCATACATCTTTTAATTCACATTTTAAGCTCATTTTAAGACTTACTTCCATTTGATCTGGTCTGGAACCACAAACATTGGTATTTTTTGACCACAAAAAACTTAAGCAATCCTAGTTACAGATGATGAATTGATGTTGCTAGTGTTATCTTAGGTTGAGTTAATTTCCTTGCCTGCTGTAATTGTAGATAATATATTTTTTTAATTAGAAATTTTATGTGCAAAAAAATTTTTAATGTGCAAACCACAAAAATTTTCAATGTGAAAATCATTATTATACATTGACACACATAATTATTAAGAATCTGTGATGCCAGTTTTACTGGGAAGTAAAATTATTTTGGTCATCTATTATAGCAGAAGTATTGACTATGATTCTAGACAAATGGTAGATGCTGATACCACATTTTTCAATAATCTTATTAATGAAAGTACCTTGTAGAGTTTACCTTTAATAAGTGTATTACACATAGGTTAGAATTTGAGAGCTGTGTTCTAAAGCTTGAGGAGATATGGTCAGATTTCTGAACTGCCTGAGTAAAATGGTAAGTAACTCAGAGCTATTAGTAACCTATTCTTTGATTTCCAGTTCAGCCAGAAATGGCCATAGTGGGAACATTGGATCTGGAGAGAAACCATTTTCATTTGTTTACCTCCAAAGGGCTCCCCAAATATTTTTGGGTTGGGCTCTTTCCAAAGCCATCCAGAATCTTCTTTGTGATCTACTTTAGCCATTTTATGTCAAGTTCTTGTTATGGACTGAATAATAGCCATTCCTGCCCAAATTCATATGCTGAAACCCTAATGGCCAGTGTGTGGTAGGTATTTGGTGGGGCCTTTGGGAGGTAATTAGGAGTAGATGAGGTCATGAGGTTGGGGTCCTGGTCATTTAAGAAAAGACACCAAAGATTCCCTCCCCCACCCTCCACTGTGCACATAGCTAGGAGAAAGTAGCTGCCTACAAGCCAAGAGGAGAGGCCTCAGAATGAAAACTACTTTGCCAGCATCTTGATCTTGGACTTCCCAGCCTCCAGAACTGTAAAAAATAAATGACTGCTGTTTAAGCCACCCAGTCAGTGGTATTTTGTTAGGGCAGCTCCAGCACACTAATACAGTTTTTTTGAGAAGGTGTTGGTGACAACCATGTGCTTAGACATGCAACACCAAGTCACCAATAATAAAACGTGATTTACACTCATACAGAAATGTGATACATTCATCATCAACTATTGCCTAGTTGATTTAGAAGGCTGTACTGATTCAGTATCAGAGACCTGCCAGTCACTTTTACTCGGTTTACAACCTGGGCAACAGAATATAATGACTACTTTAAGCTTGATATTGCTTTAAGGGGAGTCATTGGTATTGGGTTCCAGGTTTGCATTTAGTGTGTATATAACTGCTCTTGATAATCACAGATTTGTGGGCTTGTCAAATTAGATTCAGGTACCAAAAACAAATTAGATTCAGGTACAAATGATAGGCTTTGTTGTGCTGTGTAGATGTGTGTGTGTATGTATGTCTTTTCTACTAGATTATAAGCTCTTTGAGGGCTCTAAATTGAAAATCATCTTTGTATCCCCCTACAAAATTTATTGCACAGTGCCTTAAAGTGGATGCTGAATGCATTTTTATGTAATTTAATATATTGCAATCCCTTCCTAGCAAAGCAGCCACTGGATGGTTAACTATCATATCAAATGAGGTTAATAGCAGATAGTAACCAATATCAGGTGGGATACGTAGGAGTTTATAAGATTAAAGGCCACCAAATATATTTCTGTCTAGCTCTTGTGGAGATTGAGGTTATTGGACCTGTTTAATATGAAGCTTTGGTGTTTGGGATGAATAAAAATAAGTTCCTGTTCATTGAATTTTATCTTATTTTATTTCTTAATAGTGATGCTCTCTTAAACTCCCACAGTGCTTCACCGATTTCTTTTTCATAGCGCTTTAACACTGTCTTATGGTTATTCATGTACATGTCATGTCTTCTATACTGTAAACTCTTTGAGGGTAGCTATATCAGATTTGTCTAATCCTCTCTATTATGTACAACATAGTAGACTCTCAATAAATATTTGAGTATTAGTAACAAGAATACAGGTTCTGGATGAGGTTGTCACCATTTTAAAATTAGTATTCTAATATTTAGTCATTATATGTGGATTTAAAAGACTTGGACTTTTCATTAAATGTAAAATTGGGGAAAGTAATGTTGGCGCCTTGTCATCACTTAAATAAATTGCTCTGTATTTGACTTTATATTTGAAATATCTATAAGTAGGTATAATAATATAACAAACCCTCATATACCCATTGCCCAGTTCTGACAACCAACTTCCTATGGCCAGTCATATATTTCTTAAATTAGGACCCCCATAAATATACTTCATTTGTTTATAGTGAATTCTAGCACAGTTATGAATTCATGCCTAAAATACCTCAAGCAATGTAAGTTTTAAGAATTTTTCTTTTTGCCTTTTGAGAATAGTTATATTAACATGTTTTTCTATGCTTGAAAGAACAAATCAACTCTTTTAAAAGTTTTATTGCTTTTTTTAAAATTCCAGTATAGTTAATATAAAGTGTTACATTAGTTTCAGGTGTACAGTATAGTGATTTAACAATTCTTTTTAAAAAAATTTTTAAAGATTTATTTATTTATGTATGTATGTATTTATTTATTTATTTATTCATTCATTCATTCATGAGAAACACAGAGACAGAGAGAGGCAGAGACACAGGCAGAGGGAGAAGCAGGCCCCACATAGGGAGCCTGATGTGTGGGACTCCATCCCAGGTCTCCAGGATCATGCCCTGGGCCAAAAGCAGACGCTCAACCGCTGAGCCACCCAGGCATCCTGTGATTTAAGAATTCTGTACATTACTCAGTGCTCATCACATTAAGTGTACTCTTAATCCCCATCACCTATTTCCCCCATCCTCCCTCCCACCAACCTCTCCTCTAGTAACCATCAGTTTGTTCTTTATAGTAAATAGTCTTTTTCTTGGTTTGTCTCTCTTTTTTTCCTGTTTTCTTAAATTCCACATGAGTGAAATCACATGATATTTATCTTTCTCTGACTTTCAGTTAGCGCATACTCTCTAACTCCGTCCATGTTGTTGCAAATGGCAATATTTCATTCTTTTTATGGCTGAATAGTTTTCCATTGTTTGTGTACACACACACACACACACACACACACACACACACACTACATTTTCTTTATTCATCAACCGATGGACACTTGGGCTGCTTCCGTAGTTTGACTATTATAAATAATGCTGCCCTAAGCATAGCGGTACCTATGTCCCTTTGAATTAGTGTTTTTGTATTCTTTGGGTAAATACCCAGTGGTGTGATTGCTGAATCGTAGGGTAGTTCTATTTTTAACTTTTTGAGGAACCTCCATACTGTCTTCCACAGTGACTGCACCAATTTCCATTCCCTCCCGCAGTGCAAGAGGGTAGGGTTTCTCCACATCCTCGCCAACACCTGTTGTTTCTTGTGTTTTTGAGTTTAGCCATTCTGACGGATATGAGGTGATATCCCATTGTAATTTTGACTGCATTTACCTGATGATGAGTGATGTTGAGCATCTTTTCATGTGTCTGTTGGTCATCTGTATGTCTTTGGAGAAGTGTCTGTTTATGTCTTCTGCCCATTTTTTAATTGGATTGTTTTTTGGGTGTTGAGTCAATTTTTTTTTATGTATTTGAGTACTACCCTTTATTGGATATGTCATTTGCAAGTATCTTCTCCCATTCAATAGGTTTTCTTTTAGTTTTGTTGATTATTTCCTTTGCTGAGTAGAAGCTTTTTATTTTGATGTACTTCCAATAGTTTATTTTTGCTTTTCTTTCCCTTGCCTCAAGAGACATATCTAGAAAAATACTGCTATGGCCTATGTTGGAGAAATTACTGCCTATGTTCTCTTCTAGGATTTTTATGGTTTCGGGTCGCACATTTAGGTCTTTAATCCATTTTGACTTTATTTTTGTGAATGGTGTAGGGAAATGGTCCAGTTTCATTCTTTTGCATGTTGTTGTCCAGTTTTCCCAGCGCCATTTGTTGAAGACACTGTCTTTTTCCCATTGAATATTCTTTCCTGCTTTGTTGAAAATTAAGACCATATAATCATGAGTTTGTTGCTGGGCCTTTTATCCTGTTCTGTTGATCTGTTTGTCTATTTTTGTGCCAGTACGATACTGATTTGATTACTACAGCTTCCTAGTATAACTTGAAATCTGGAATTGTGATATCTCCAGCTTTTTTTTAAATTCCTTTTTCTTCTCGCATTGCTGTGGCTAGGACTTCCATTGGTGAGAGTGGACATCCTCATCTTGTTCATGATCTTAGGAGGGAAGTTCTCAGTTTTTCACCATTGAGTGTACTGTTGTGAGTTTTTCATATATGGCCTTTCTTATGTTTATGTATGTTTCCTCTAAGCATATTTTGTTGAGGAATTTTATCATGAATGGTTGTTGTACTTTGTCAGATGCTTTTTCTGAATCTATTGAAATGATCATATGGTGTTTATCCTTTCTCTTACTGATGTGATCTTTTATATTGATTGATTGGCAAATATTGGACCACCTTTGGCATCCCAGGAATAAATCTCACTTGATCATGGTGAATGATTTTTTTAATGTATTGTTGGATTTGGTTTGCTAATATTTTGCTGAGGAATTTTGCATGTATCTTCATTACAGATATTGGCTTGTAGTTCTCTTTTTATATAGAATCTTTATCTGGTTTTAGCATCAGGGTGGTACCAGCCTCATAGAATGAATTTGGGTTTTCCTTCCTCTTCTATTTATTTTGGAATAGTTTGAGAAAAATAAGTATTAACTCTTCTTTAAATGTTTGGTAGAATTCATCTGTGAAGGCATCTGGTTCTGGACTTTTTGTTTATTGGGAGTTTTTTGATTAGTGATTCAATTTCATTGCTGGTCATCGGTCTCTTCAAATTTTCTATTACTTCCTGATCTGGTTTTGGGAGGTTACTTATATCTAGAAATTTATCCATTTCTTCTATTTGTTGCCTATTTGTTGTCCTATTTGTTGCCATATAGTGTTTCATAATATTCTCTCATAATCACAAGTCAACCCCCTCCCTTTTGTTTTTAAAGCAGGCTTCACACTGGGCAGGGCTTGAACTCATGACCTGAGCTGAGATTAAGAGTCGGACACTTAACTTTCTGAGCCACCCAGGTGCCACATAAGTCAGCCCGTTGACATTAAATGTGATCTATACATCTAATAGGATTGATTGAAAGTAAGAACTTCTGAATTAGAAGTTAATTTGGTGTTTTGATAGAGATAGAATTCCTGTTTTAGTGTGCATCCCAGATGTTTCTGTCTATAGCAGCCTGCGTGTCTGGGATGAAATCTGGGCAGAAGTCACATCGGCTTTGATTGAGACAAACCAGGCTCTCGAAGTTCTTAGGCTGCCTGCAAAACCTGTAGCTGTGCACTGAGCTACGTCCACAGAAGCTGTAGTCTTTAAGTCTTTACAATTGTTGCATGTTTCAAAGAGTCCTGGGTGGGTCCTGATTTATGCTTGTGCAGAAGCAGTGAGTACCTAGGAGCAGGTGCTGAGTAAGCTCCAGGGAAGCCATTTTGATGCTCTGGATCTTTTTAGTGTTAAAGCACTAGGAAATGGTACCTTTTCATTCTTGTCAGGTAATAGCAGACACAGCCTGATGAGCTAGATGTGGATGTTTATCCTCTTATCCTACAGGATCTAGCAAGGTCTGTCTTTTCCCAAAGCTTGAACTAAATTTCAGTTTATAAAATTTACAAAAGTCATACTTGATTGTTATATTCTTGGAAAAAACTCCTCTAGGTGACACGAATGTCCCATTTCCATTCTTTTTGTAGTAAATGTGTTCTGAAATACGCATGATGTGAATGTTGAGCAGATTATGTTAGCACTTCATCTTAGAGGGTCTGGTATAATCTTCCCCCGCCCAAATAGAATTTTTCTTGCTTTGTGTGAAAGTAATACATGTTTGTTTAAAAGCAAATCAGGGGATCCCTGGTGGCTCAGTGGTTTAGTGCCTGCCTTTGGCCCAGGGCGCAATCCTGGAGTCCCGGGATCGAGTCCCACGTCAGACTCCCGGCATGGAGCCTGCTTCTCCCTCCTCCTGTGTCTCTGCCTCTCTCTCTCTCTCTCTCTCTGTCTATCATAAATAAATAAATAAATAAATAAATCTTAAAAAAAATAAAAGCAAATCAATGTTGACTTCCAGCCGCCCTCAGACCAGCTGCCAAGTGAGTGCCTTTGCATCACCTGCCACCAGGCCATGCCCATGAGCGTGTCCGGGTCCATCCACTTGGATCACTGCCAGCTTCCTGGCCATATGCACAGGTGGACAAGATAGTACCTAAAATTCTACTCAATTCTGAGGAATTCAAAACAGCTTTTGGGACTGAAAAAGTGACAACACAAACCTCAGCCTTCTCAGAATATAATTATGAATTCTGTAGATAATATAAATATTAAATATGTATTTTAAAATTTTACTGAAAGCCAAGATGCCTATCCTTAAGCAACTAATACAGTGCTGACTGAAAAGTGCTCACAGTAGATATTAGCGATACATTGACATGTGATTATGGTTTGGCCAATATTTCTCGAAAACTGCCCAAACTCCTAGCATCAGTTTCTTGAATGTGATTTGGAAGATATTTAGTCTTGAATATCATGTGAGGTGTAGAGTATTTAAATCTGGTTTATTTCTTTTTTTAATATTTTATTTGTTTATTCATGAGACACACAGAGAGAGACAGAGACACAGGCAGAGGGAGAAGCAGACTCCCTGTAGGGAGCCCGATGTGGGATTCGATCCCGGGTCTCCAGGATCACACCCTGGGCTGAAGGCAGGCACTAAATATGCTGAGCCACCTTGGGATCCCCCTGGTTTATTTCTTTGAATGAATTTTAAACATAATGGCAAGTGAGAATTATAAATCAACTATGATTTTTATTTATTTATTTTAGATTTTATTTATTTATTCATGAGAGACAGAGAGAGGCAGAGACACAGGCAGAGGGAGAAGCTGGCTCCATGCAAGGAGCCTGACGGACTCGATCCTGGATCTCCAGGACCACGCCCTAGGCTGAAGGCGGCGCTAAACCGCTAAGCCACCGAGGCTGCCCTCAACTATGATTTTTAAAAAGTGAAATTGACAATGAAAACAAAGGCCATGTCAGTATTAAAGTGTGCGGTGCAGCAAGTATCCCCTTATAGTTGGCCACTGTTTGGTATATTCTCCTCCATAGCCACCCTTCCTTCTTGTTACTCCTTCCTTTTTTCCTCCTTTCCTTCCTTCCCCCTTCCCCTCCTCACTTCTTGCTTTTATTTTGTTGTATTACAATTTTTGTTTGTAGATTTTGTTGTAATACATCTTTAAAAATATCCCCATACTTTTTATATGTATTTAAAAAAACACATAATACCACAAATAGTTTATAAGAAAGACTACTAATTTCTTAAAAAGCAATATATATACTCAATGAAGAAAATGTGGAATATACACTCTAAAGAAATAAAATTGCTGTAACTCTTCTTGAAATAATAGTTTTTATTATATTTTTTTCTATATGCATAGGTACATATATAATACTTATAAAATTATAATTATTGTACATTTTATCACCACAGGTACCACATCGATATTATTAAATACTTTGTATGCTGGGTACTCGGCATACAAAGACAACCAATATATGGTTCTACTTAAACAATCTTGGAGTATCTGCTATGAAGGCACGTCATGAATTGATTATAAAAATTTCAGACTTCTAACAAGCTTGGGTTTTTAAGAAATCACTTAGCTTTTTAGGTGACCACCCCCCACCATGAGGTGAGAGAGGCTGGATTTGAAGTGAGGAACAGCAGCTTTTGTTCAGTGTGACATTTTAGCTTGTTAGACTACAGTGTATTAAAATTGTTTTCTACAGCATATTAAAATTTGTTTTGATTTTATTTAAATTCAGTTTGCCAGAATATAATAATAACACCCATTGCTCACCTCGTCATGTGACCTCCTTAATGCCCGTCACCCCATTCCCCTCCCTCCCCTTCTACAACTCTTCGTTTCCCAGAGTTAGGAGTCTCTCATGATTTATCTTCCTCTTTAATTTTTCACCACTCAGTTTCCCCCCTTCCCTTATGATCTCTTTCATTATTTCTTATATTCCATATATGAGTGAAACCATATGATAATTGTCTTTCTCCGATTGACTTATTTCACTCAACATAATACCCTCCAGTTTCACCCATGTCAGTGTAAATGGTAGGTATTCATCTTTTCTGATGGCTATAAATTTTTTTTTACTAAAATTTCAAACTTAAAAGTGAAGAGAATAGTAAAATGAATCCCCATGTCCTCATCACTCATGTTTAAAATGTTATCGAGATTTTGCCGCATTTGTCTTAACTCTTTAAAGTTTTTTGTTTTCTCTTTGCTGAACTAAAGGAAATTTCATATCCTGCCATTTTACATCTATAGTCTTAACTGTCTCTAAAACATAATGTTGATTTCTTATATAACTGTAATTCATGATCATATCTACAAAGTTTACAGAAAGTTCTCGAAGTGTCATACCTAAATTGCTCTTATAAGCTAAGGTGTTTTTTTTTTTTAAGATTTTATTTATTCATTCATGAGAAACACAGAGAGAGAGGGAGGCAGAGACACAGGCAGAGGGAGAAGCAGGCCCCATGCAGGGAGTCTGATGTGGGACTCCATCCAGGGTCTCCAGGATCACACCCTGGGCTGAAGGTGGCGCTAAACCACTGAGCCACCCGGGTTGCCCTAAGCTAAGGTTTTTTAACATCTAAAGTCAATCCTGGAAAAAAATAAAATAAAATAAAATAAAGTCAATCCTGTGATGCTGTCATTGAAATGGTCCTATTTCTTTTTCAGATTAGTGATGATGAACCAGGTTATGACCTAGATTTATTTTGTATACCTCATCATTACGCTGAGGATTTGGAAAAAGTGTTTATTCCTCATGGACTAATTATGGACAGGTTAGTAAGATCTTCAATTGAAGTTTTTGGGTTTCTCTTCTATTAATTTCAGGTGTCCGCAAGTGTTTCAAGTAGTTGATATTTGAACATAAACTAGGCCAACTTGTCAAATAATAGATGTTTTCTATTTGAGAGCCCTCTTTACAAACAAGGTATAGAGAGAGCTTACTCATTACCCAGTGTAAGTCATGGTATACTGGGAATCTGTAGGGAGTAGAATAAAGTACACTGAAGGGAGATTGGAGGAATGAACTCTAGTCACAGTCTTTGATTACTCAACCCTGAACAGGGTAATGGGCTGGGGCTAGATCACATGAAGGGAAGGTCATATTTTGATTAGTATGCATATCTAGCTTGAAAATATCCCCTTAACTGAATTGCAGTGAAATCCCTAACTTGGTATTTGAATGCTTGCCTTGTATGTCTGGCTATTTAGTTTTTGATTTTAAGATTATAGTATCAGTACATGTGTGTTGTAAAATATTCTAAGGATTGAGGCTATAAATGAGTAAAGTAGGGTTCTCTCCTCTTCAGCCTCCTTTATACAATCCCTCCCTCCACAATGGTTATGCACATACACTGTGTGCAGATATACGTATAGTTAACTCTTGAACAACATGGGGGTTAGGCACGCCGACATCCATGCAGTCAAAATGTGTGTATATAACTCTTGACTCCCTCCAAAACTTAACTACTGATAGCCTACTGTTGACCAGAAGACTCACCAATAACATAAATAGTCGATTAGCACACACTCTGTATGTTATATGTATTCTATCCTGTATTCTTACAACCAAGTAAGCTAGAGAAAAGAGTATGTTTTTAAGAAAATCATAAGGAAGAGAAAATACATTACATATGGTACTGTATTTATTTTAAAAAATCCCTATGTAAGAGGGCTTGTACATATTTTAACACACAGGTATGTACTTATCATAGAGGTCTGAAGTTTATTGGACATTTTTTCATATTAGTATATTTAGAGCTGTATTGTGTATTTCGAAGGTTGCATAACATTCCATTTTCTGACCATACCATAATTTATTTAAGCAGTTCTTTATTGATGGACATGCAGGATATCTTCATTATTTTGCTTTTACAGAGTAGAATGTCTTCTTACACGTGTTTGGGCACTTGCTTCAACTTTATCCACAGGGAAATTCTGGGTTAAGGGGAAGATATTTATTGAATGTTTTGATACTGCCAGATTATCCCAAAAGGTTACTGTAATTTATACTCTTAGTGATATATGAGAATGCTCTTTTTTTTTTTACAATTACTTATAAGGTATATTATCAGGAAAATTTCATTTAGTCAGAATTTGTCAATTTGATATGTGGAAATGGTATTTTAATTTGCATTTTGAAAGTTCATGATAGGTGTTACAGTGTACCTGGTTTTTGAAGATTTTTAAGTTTTTATTTTCACTTTATGAAGCAAGGATATAATTCATGGGGGGCAAAGGATGTGTTTTGTGGAAGTGTAATGCCTGAGGGGGTTGTTATAGAGTTAAATATATTTCTATTATAAGTTAATTTTTGTTAAATTCCTGATTTTATTTCTGTAGGACTGAGCGGCTTGCTCGAGATGTGATGAAGGAAATGGGAGGCCATCACATTGTAGCCCTCTGTGTGCTCAAGGGAGGCTATAAATTCTTTGCTGACCTGCTGGATTATATCAAAGCACTGAACAGAAATAGTGATGGATCCATTCCTATGACTGTAGATTTCATCAGACTGAAGAGCTACTGTGTAAGTATATCTACTCCTGAAACCAATATCGCACTATATGTTAACTAAAATTTAAATAAAGATTATATGTATTATATATATATATTTATATATATACATTATATATTATATATATTATAATTATAATTATATATTATATATACATTATATATACATTATATATATACATATATACTTAAATATATATATACACACATATATATGTTATAGATATGTATATATATTTAAGAAAACCATGGCAACTGTAGGTTTTCCTGTATGTTTTTGAAGCTCTGCAAACTATACTTACATGTTAATTTCACTTGGTTACAGTGAGATTTTCTAATATATTTTCTACTGCTTTATAGCCAAGTGAATATTGTCTTTTTCAAACTAGTCACCTTGGAGGCTATACACTTGTTTTAAAGGATTTTTAGTTTGGTTTTGTTGCTTGGATATTTTTAAAAACTCCTTTTAGGAGTTACTGTTAGGACTTGGGAGCTATTTTTGAAATATACTTATTGTTACCAGATATATATCTCCTCTGGAGCTAGATTGATTTGGGGGGGGGGGGAGTGGTAAGTCATTTGCAGCTGAGTTTGATAAAGAAGGTGGGTCAGGATTGTTTCCTAAAAAGCCCATGTGGGGTGAAAGCACTGGCACACTGAAGAAACTACTTCTGATACAGTTACTCTGTGCGTGTCACCTGATCTCAGATGCTTCAGAATAGTGACACAGTAAGCAATATTGACACTGTGGGATGAGCCATAATCAGTGTGATCTTTACACATGGATTTCATCCTCCATCATTTCTTTGGTCATGTGAATGTTTGATTTTTGTGAGTTCGTGCTGTGGTTTGTTTCTGGTTGCATGTTGCCACTGTAGTTCCCGGGAGTTGATTGTTTCCCTCAAAAGTGGGGTTTCTCTTAGCTTCTTTGGGGGTTAGAAAAAATGCCTGCTCTTTGCTGTTTCATAAATCCATATCAGGCATCTCGGTAGCAACTAGCCTTATGTTTATATTTTCCTTGAGAGTAAGACCACATATCTTACATTTAACTTTCAACCTTATTCTCTCAGTTAATCATCCATTTGACCCAAGTTTTTGACCTTTTCCACATTTTCATCAGTCCTATGGGTAACTCGAGAACCATTTAAGATATTTTCCTTATCCCCTTAAAACCTTTTGTGCTCAGATACCATAACATTGCTTTAGACTTATAAGTTCCTTGTAACTTGTCAAAGTCCTGCATGAATTTAAAGAATTGTTTAAATACACAGTTTGGATTTTCACTCGCCAGAAGTTAGTTAGCTGGTTTACACAAAGATTTAATTCTGGTCAGTTTAGCTGCTAGCAGTATAGCTACCAGCCTTTATTGTTGGCTTAGAGTTAAAACAGGTACTTAATGTCCATGGTATGATTTCTTTTTTTGATCTTCTTAAGTGCCCCCCAGCATACACATAACACATAAAAATCAGTCTTGTTACGTTAGGTCTTCTATTTCATTTCTTTGGGATTTGCATAGAATATTCTTTCTTTGAAAGGAAAACTTGTAAAGAAAATGAAGGGAGTTTAATATGTCCTTTTTAAAAGTATTTTATGGTTATAAGAACAGCTTGAAGCCGTAGAAACACTTGGACCCTTTAATGCCATTTTCTACTTTTAGGTTTTTTCCTATTAGGAATCTCCACACAGTTTTCCAGAGTGGCTGCACCAGTTCACATTCCCACCAACAGTGTAAGAGGGTTCCCTTTTCTCTGCAACCTCTCCAACATTTGTGGTTTCCTGCCTTGTTAATGTTCCCCATTCTCACTGGTGTGAGGTGGTATCTCATTGTGGTTTTGTGTGGAGGTTCCTCAAAGAGTTATAAATAGACCTGCCCTATGACCCAGCAATTGCACTGTTGGGGATTTACCCCAAAGATTCAGATGCGATGAAACGCCGGGACACCTGCACCCCGATGTTTATAGCAGCAATGTCCACAATAGCCAAACTGTGGAAGGAGCCTCGGTGTCCAGTGAAAGATGAATGGATAAAGATGTGGTTTATGTATACAATGGAATATTACTCAGCCATTAGAAACAACAAATACCCACCATTTGCATCAACGTGGATGGAACTGGAGGGTATTATGCTGAGTGAAGTCAGTCGGAGAAGGACAAACATTATATGGTCTCATTCATTTGGGGAATATAAATAATAATGAAAGGGAATATAAGGGAAGGGAGAAGAAATGTGTGGGAAATATCAGCATGTGAAACAGTGCAATTGCTGGGTCATAGGGCAGGATCTTAGAGGATTATTACACTGAACTCCTCAACTGATAAAAAGAATGAAATCTTAAACATAGGCAAAGCAAGTTTTTAGGTTAGTTTTTACATAGAGAAAAATACTATCTGTTCTGTTTTATGTGGAATTCTGTGTGGATTTACTACTAAACAGTAGAAACTAAATCCATATGCTTACTGTTGATTTGAAGTAACATTTCTGCCCCATTTAATCATTCATCAGCTCATCATGGAAAATATTCTCATGTACATATAAAAAAGCCAGGCAACTTAATTTGATAAAATCATAAGAGAGAAATTTAAAATTGTTACAGCATCAGTAACATTGATGGTAGTATAGTTTCACATGCTGATTTTCCCTAGTTTGAAATAGTGAATTAAACATTAACTAATCTGTACTAATCCTAAATAAGTACTTCATGAACTATTAAATGTTTCTGGAATGTATATAGAGCCACAGCAATATCAACACACACCATTTAGTTTATGTTATATTGTATGTTGCCATCAATTGTAGTATGTTGATTTCAGGGATATTAAAATGTGAGTGTGCATTTTAGAACAGTGAAATGTAGCACTTTATATTCAAAGACCCTTTCTGTCTCTAAGGCTCTGCGATATTCAGAAAAATGAAATGATAAATATGCAAATGTATTTTCTTTCTTGTGAGTTCAATTTTGAAGTACATTTTTAAAAATACTTTATTTATTTATTCATGAGAGACAGAGAGAGAGAGGCAGAGACACAGGCAGAGGGAGAAGTAGGCTCCATTCAGGGAGCTTGATGTGGGACTCGTTCCCAGGACTCCAGGATCACGCCCTGAGCTGAAGGCAGACGCTCAACTGCTGAGCCACCCAGGCATCACATGAAGTACATTTTTTAAAAAATAATCTTTTTCATCATAAAAAAATGAAGCCTCAGGAGGAAAGTTGTCAAACAAGTAAATGTTTTATGGCAATATTTTTGTGGAGGCCTTAAGTACAGGGAAAATGAGCCTGATTTACTGGATGTCCAGACAAAGTGGCTTACGTTAAAATGAAATTGTTCTTAGGATTTGAAATCTTGCGAAAACCTTTTTTTGAGTTCTGAATTATCTCCACACACATTTGAGAACAGGAGGTGTAGAGGGGTGAAGTGACTTGCTTACGCTAATACAGGTCTTTGATTTGAACCTATACCTTTAACTGTTCAGAGCACAAAGTCTTATTTGGGAAAACTTGTAACTGACTTGAATTCTCCAATATGGATTCCTTCCTTCCTTTTACTTCTTAATTTTCTATTAGAAGCTTTTTGTTGTTGTTGTTGTATTGTTTTGTTTTGTTAAGAGGAAGAGGGTGGAAGGGGCAGAGGAGGAGGGAGAATCTCAAGCAGGCTCCATGCCCAGCACAGAACCCCATGTGGGGCTGTATCTCAAGACCCAGAGATTATGAGCTGAGTTGAAATCAAGAGTCAGACGCTCAACCGACTGAGCCTCCCAGGCGCCCCTCCTAGTCAGAAGTTCTGTATGCAAACGATTCTTCTTGCCAATTGTGGGACTTTTTTTTTCTCAGTTGCAGTCTGGGTGCATAAAGCTGTAACTTTCAATATTAATCTTGGAAGTTGCTTGACTAGTAGCTTGATTAAGCTATTTAATATATCAAAGATGTAATTTACCTTATAGTAATTTGTAAGAATGTGGCTATTTGAGTGAATTTGTTAAAGAGAATGCAGAAAGTATTCGAATAGTTAAAGTGTCTCTTACAAGAAGAGATCAGTAGCTTTCAGTATGACCTTCTCCTTCATTTAGTCATTGTTTTGAGGTATGTTTTTCCTCCAGAACTGTTAAATAAATGTAAATGTGCCACTTTGATGGTGACACTGAATAGTCTAAAGCTTATCTTCTGTAAAGCTAATATCTATTTCTCTCTTTATATATACATCTATGTGTGTGTGTGTGTGTGTGTGTGTGTGTGTTTAAAGCAAGCAAAGTGAGTTATTAAGACCATAGACAAGTGGGGGGGGGGTAGAATTTGTTCAGTTTAAATTGGTGGGAACAGGGCTGTGTACCATCTATGGTATAAGAAAACCTTAACAGAACTGGTGTCAGAAGTATATTTTGTTTTTTTTTTAATTAATTTTTATTGGTGTTCAATTTACCAACATACAGAAAAACACCCAGTGCTCATCCCGTCAAGTGTCCACCTCAGTGCCCGTCACCCATTCCCCTCCAACACCGCCCTCCTCCCCTTCCACCACCCCTAGTTTGGTTCCCCGAGTTAGGAGTCTTTATGTTCTGTCTCCCTTCCTGATATTTCCCAACATTTCTTTTCCCTTCCTTTATATTCCCTTTCACTATTATTCATATTCCCCAAATGAATGAGAACATACACTGTTTGTCCTTCTCCGATTGACTTATTTCACTCAGCATAATACCCTCCAGTTCCATCCACGTTGAAGCAAATGGTGGGTATTTGTCATTTCTAATGGCTGAGTAATATTCCATTGTATACATAAACCACATCTTCTTTATCCATTCATCTTTCGATGGACACCGAGGCTCCTTCCACAGTTTGGCTATTGTGGCCATTGCTGATAGAAACATCGGGGTGCAGGTGTCCCGACGTTTCATTGCATCTGAATCTTTGGGGTAAATCCCCAACAGTGCAATTGCTGGGTCGTAGGGCAGGTCTATTTTTAACTCTTTGAGGAACCTCCACACAGTTTTCCAGAGTGGCTGTACCAGTTCACATTCCCACCAACAGTGTAAGAGGGTTCCCTTTTCTCCGCATCCTCTCCAACATTTGTTGTTTCCTGCCTTGTTAATTTTCCCCATTCTCACTGGTGTGAGGTGGTATCTCATTGTGGTTTTGATTTGTATTTCCCTGATGGCAAGTGATGCAGAGCATTTTCTCATGTGCATGTTGGCCATGTCCATGTCTTCCTCTGTGAGATTTCTCTTCCCTTCAGAGTGTTGGGATAGAGGGAACTTTCCTCGACATCTTAAAAGCCATTTACGAAAAGCCCACAGCAAATATCATTCTCAATGGGGAAGCACTGGGAGCCTTTCCCCTAAGATCAGGAACAAGACAGGGATGTCCACTCTCACCACTGCTGTTCAACATAGTTCTGGAAGTCCTCGCCTCAGCAATCAGACAACAAAAAGACATTAAAGGCATTCAAATTGGCAAAGAAGAAGTCAAACTCTCCCTCTTTGCCGATGACGTGATACTCTACATAGAAAACCCAAAAGCCTCCACCCCAAGATTGCTAGAACTCATACAGCAATTTGGTAGCGTGGCAGGATACAAAATCAATGCCCAGAAATCAATGGCATTTCTATACACTAACAATGAGACTGAAGAAAGAGAAATTAAGGAGTCAATCCCATTTACAATTGCACCCAAAAGCATAAGATACCTAGGAATACACCTAACCAAAGAGGTAAAAGATCTATACCCTAAAAACTATAGAACACTTCTGAAAGAAATTGAGGAAGACACAAAGAGATGGAAAAATATTCCATGCTCATGGATTGGCAGAATTAATATTGTAAAAATGTCAATGTTACCCAGGGCAATTTACACGTTTAATGCAATCCCTATCAAAATACCATGGACTTTCTTCAGAGAGTTAGAACAAATTATTTTAAGATTTGTGTGGAATCAGAAAAGACCCCGAATAGCCAGGGGAATTTTAAAAAAGAAAACCATAGCTGGGGGCATCCCAATGCCAGATTTCAGGTTGTACTACAAAGCTGTGGTCATCAAGACAGTGTGGTACTGGCACAAAAACAGACACATAGATCAATGGAACAGAATAGAGAACCCAGAAGTGGACCCTGAAATGTATGGTCATCTAATATTCGATAAAGGAGGAAAGACTATCCATTGGAAGAAAGACAGTCTCTTCAATAAATGGTGCTGGGAAAATTGGACATCCACATGCAGAAGAATGAAACTAGACCACTCTCTTTCACCATACACAAAGATAAACTCAAAATGGATGAGAGATCCAAATGTGAGACAAGAGTCCATCAAAATCCTAGAGGAGAACACAGGCAACACCCTCTTTGAACTCGGCCACAGTAACTTCTTGCAAGATACATCCACAAAGGCAAAAGAAACAAAAGCAAAAATGAACTATTGGGACTTCATCAAGATAAGAAGCTTTTGCACAGCAAAGGATACAGTCAACAAAACTAAAAGACAACCTACAGAATGGGAGAAGATATTTTCAAATGACCTATCAGATAAAGGGCTAGTTTCCAAAATCTATAAAGAACTTATTAAACTCAACACCAAAGAAACAAACAATCCAATCATGAAATGGGCAAAAGACATGAACAGAAGTATATTTTGTATCCATTTCCTGTGGATTTTCACTTTACATAGGCTGAGATATTAAACACTCTGTTTCTTGGAACATAGAGGTAGTGTTCAAGTTTGGTCTTGTGAAACCACAAATTTCAGTATTAAAAATTTTAAGGAAATTGATTAATTCACTCAGCAAATACATATTGATCATCTGTTGTATACAAGGCCATACAAAGTGGTTCTGTTGAATACGTTTATCTTATGCGATCCTAGTCCCAAACCAGTCCTGGAATGAAAAGCATGAAGAGTGGTTGCAATAACTTCTGAAGGTTTTGAAAACTGTATTTAAAAACACTAGATATTAAATATCAGCACTGACTTCAATTTTTTCTAGTATTATGTTGTGCTAAATTGTGTCTTTGATTTGATTAGAGCAGCACTGACCAATAGAACTTTCTGTGATGATAGAAATGTTTTATGTCGGGACACCTGGGTGGCTCAGCGGTTGAGCGTCTGCCTTTGGCTCAGGACGTGATCCTGGGATCCAGGATCAAGTCCCACGTCGAGCACCCTACAAGGAGCCTGCTTCTCCCGCTGCCTATGTCTCTGCCTCCCTCTCAGTGTGTCTCATGAATAAATAAATAAATCTTAAAAAAAAGTTCAAGTCTGTGCTGTCAAAGCACTTGAAATATGTCTTGTGCAACAGAGGGCCTGAATTTTTCATTTTATTTAGTTTAAAGAACAGTCAACCCTTGAACAATACAGGTGTTAGGGGTGCCAACCCCCTGCACAGTTGAAATTCTTGTATAATTTTTGACTTCCACAAAACTTAACTACTAATAGCCTACTATTGACCAGAAGTCTTACTAATAACATAAACAGTCAATTAACATGTATTTTGTATGTTTTCTGTATGTTATATGTATTGTATATCATATTTTTACAATAAAGTAAGCTTGAAAAAAAGAAAAGATTATTAAGGAAACTACAAGGAAGAGAAAGTACATTTACAGTGCTGTTCTGTGTCAGAAAAATCCTTGTATAAGTTGGCCTGCACATTTAAACCCGTGATGTTCAAGGATCAATTGTAATTGCCACATGTGCTTAATCGCTACTATATTGGATAGGGTGGGAATAGATGATCTAAGGGCCCTCCTTTATTAGCCTCATTTTAAATTTTATTTTTATTTTTTAAGTAAGCTCTAGGCCCAATGTGGGGCTTGAACTCATGACCCCAAGATCAAGAGTCACATACTCACCCCCCCACTGAGCCAGGCAGGTGCCCCTCACTAGTAGCATGATTTTTTTTAACGGATGATAATAGCTTTTTTTTTGGGGGGGGGAGCAACATGTTCTTTCCAAAAAATTCCTAAAATACGGGTCAGTAAAATACTCCCTGGGTGTGTATCCTTCCAGACTTATTTTTTTCTGCATGTTTTTAGAAAATTGGATATCTGCTGTTTTTCATATGAGATACAGTCTACCTCTGAAAGCATATGATCGTAATCTCACTGCTGTTGATATTTGATCAGGGTACAGGAAAATGGCAAAAGGTCGGGATGATCACGATCAGGATGTGCAGAGAAAGCATGCTAGAGTGTGGCGGACTGGAGCCTCACTGGAGGTAGAAGCAGGGACTTTGCCAATAATTCTGTTCTAGGGCTCTGAAAGAACGGTCCCAAGTTCACTGCAACAAGCAAGCTGTGAGGTGCTAAACTCAGCTTCTTACCTCAGTACGACTTCTAGTCTTGCCCTCTTTGGAGCTCAGCTTTAGAGATTGGCCTCTGCATCCTCTTAAAATCAAGGGGTAGTGGAAGGGGAGGTGGGCAGGGGTATGGGGTGGCTGGGTGACAGGCACTGAGGGGGGCACTTGACGAGATGAACACTGGGTGTTATACTATATGTTGGCAAATCGAACTCCAATAAAAAATATACGTATAAAAACAATAAAGTCAGCCTGCAAAATCCCCTAAAAAAAAAAAAGATTTCCTCCTGTTTGTCTCTCTCGGGCAGGTCTTTCCCAGCCCGCTCGTGATATGTTTTCCCACAGCTTTCTCTCTTTTCCCAATACCACGCTGCAGTTCTTGCTGCTGCCTGGAGGGTTACAAAGTCCCTAGGGATATACAAATAAGTAAACAAAGTTCCTTCCTATTTCTCTACTCATCTTTACACCTAGACTCAAAAAAGGTAATTGGGGGGCCCCTGGGTGGCTCAGTCGGTTGAGCATCTGACTTTGGCTTGCATCATGATCTTGGGGTCCTGGGATCGAGCCCTGCATTGGGCTCCCCACTCGGCGGGGAGTTTACTTCTCTCTTCTAGACAAATAAAATATTTAAAAAACAAAAAAGAAAGGTAATTGTACATATGAAACTAATGTAATGCTGTATGTTAATTATACTTGAATAAAAAACACCAGAAATCATAATTGCCATCTTAACACTTAAAAAAAAAAAAAAGGTAGACAAAATGGCAACACAGATGCTAAGAGTAGGTAGTTGTAGACCCAGAGAGCTTTTTTGGGAATTTTATGTAGTTGATAATGACACTCTGAGTTAAGGACAATTTTTCCACCCAGGATAGGAGGGAGGGAAGGTCCTCTGGTGGGGTAATTGATCCATGGATGCCATTTCTATGCAATTGCGCACTTACACCTGTATTCTAGCACGGTGGACTGTAGCATTTTTCCTAGATAAATCTTTATTAGCCTCCATTGGAAAGGTGGCTGTTTACATGAAAAAAGCCTCAGAAGAGATTTAAGCTAAAAACCTTGGGGGCAAACAGTATGAAGATTTGGACACCAGTGGAGCAACAGTGTCTTGCATGTTTGGAGTTTTCTTTTCTCTTTCTCTATCACCATAGTCTTTGGATCATGGTTTTTTTTTCCCATGATTCCATACTTTTCTGTTCTCAGGTCTTTTTATTCCTTTCCTCTTTTCTTTCTTTCTTTCTTTCTTTCTTTCTTTTCTTTCTTTCTTTCCTTTTTTTTTTTTTTTTAAGAGGGTCTTTTGGAATTGGACTGTAATACCAAACTTCTACAGCAGGTGTCACTATCTACTTTGGTATATGGTGCAAATCTTTTACTGTGATTCACAAGCCTGGAAAGCTTCAGGTTTTTTTTGTTTGGTTGGGTGTTTTGTTTTGTTTTCTTGATGTTAATTACTTCTCTGTGTTTGAAACTCTGGGTTTTATTTTTGTTTATTTATTTTAAATATTTTATTTATTTATTCATGAGAGACAGAGGCAGAGACACAGGCAGAGGGAGAAGCAGGCTCCATGCAGGGAGCCCGATACGGATTCGATCCCAGGTCTCCAGGATCACACCCTGGGCTGAAGATGGCGCTAAACGCTGAGCTACCAGGGCTGCCCGAAACTCTGGGTTTTAAGTTAGACTAAAGAGTGTCTGTAATTTCCTTAAGATGAGAAGTAATATGCTAGAATTTTTGCATATCAGAAGCCATACTTAGATCTGTTTAATTTGCAACACTAAGTAGTTTTGGCCCAACTGTGTTTTTCAAAAATGATACTCCATAAAAAATGGACATGTATATAGAAGCATATGATGAGAATGGAAGTATATAAAAGTAAAAAGCCTTGTTATCCTCATTCTCAGTACTCAGAGGTATTTGATGTTATACATTTGTTTAGAATGCTGAACAAAAATGGTTTCATAGGCAACACATTGTTCTACTACTTGGTGTTTTTAATTCCCATGGCTCATGTCAGTGTGTATAGATTTTCAGATTTTTTTTAATGACCTCATGGTATTACCTTGTGCAGATGAATTTAATTTAAATAGGTCCCTGTTAATAGACTTGGTTGTCTCCAGTTTTTCTTTTTTATAAATAGTTGATACGCTGAACCTCCTTGTATGTACCTTTGCATATTGGTAAGTGTTTTTATAGCACCAATTCCTGGAAGTGGAATTGCTGGAGCAAATGGCACACGGGCTTACAATTTTAATAGGTATTGCCGTATCATTTTCAGGAGAGGTTATGGTTATACCAGTTTATACTTTTACCAAGAGTACTTGTTTCCCTCACTTTTGTCAACATTTATCATCAGGCTTGAGTTTTTGCCAGTGTGAATGGGTAAATGGTAGAAGCTCATTGTTTTAGTGTTTCTCAGATTGATAGCATTTTATATGTTAGGCCTTCTCTTCTGTGAATTGCCTATTTGTGTTCGTTCTTCATTTTCCTATTGGATTCTTAGTCTTGGAACCCAACATAATAGGAATATTTGTTACAGATCTTTTCTTTCAGTTTGGGTTCATGATATGCCTAGGTTTTTACCCTTTCAAAGAATGTGAAAATACTTATTCTACATTTTCTTCCAGCCTGCTTATGGCTTTATTTTTTACATTTAGATTTTAATCCATCTGGAATTTACTTTTGTATATGCTGTGAGGTGTAGGGATCATACTTTATTTTTTTTCCCCAAAATGGTTAACTACTTCATTGAATAATTTGTCTTTTCCTTACTGACTTAAAATACCATCTTTATCATATACTAAATCCTCATATTTTCGAGTGTTTCTGGGCTGTATTCTGTTCCTTGGTCTCTTTGTCTATTCCTGTGCTGGCACAACATTGTTAGAATTACTGTAGCTTTGGGCAGCCTGGGTGGCTCAGTGGTTTAGCGCCGCCTTCGGCCCGGGGTATGATCCTGGAGTCCCAGGATCGAGTCCCACATTGGGCTCCCTTCATGGAGCCTGCTTCTCCCTTTGCCTGTGTCTCTGCCTCTCTCTCTCTCTGTATCTCTCATGAATAAAATCTTAAAAAAAAAAAAGAATTACTGTAACTTTGGTATGGTTTGCTCTCTGGTAGGGGAAGTCTCAGCTCTTTTGTTCACCTGCTCTTTGGCTCCAGTACAAATTATGGTCATTATCACCACCAACTACAGTAGGTGTGGATGGTTTCCCTTTGAAACTCCTGTAAGGGTTTCTGCTGGAGTCTATGATAACAGAAAACTGGGAACCTAAGAGGTATGCCTGAAAAGACTAATCAGACCTGGTTTTCCAGACTGTTCTGAAGACAACTTGGGCCTGAGCTAGATTTTCAAGGACAGTATTTTTGGGGTTGAGTAAGATACAGACCAGAACATACAACTTGCTTGATTCATGGGATTGGTCTAGGGCCAGAACCAGACATCTGTCGTGCTAATAACTTTCTTCATGGTTCAGAAATCACCATGACCAAAGATGGGTGGCTGCTGTGATACTGCCCATTCAAAATTGTGTGTGCCCTATTTTGAGGACTCTTAAGAGCATCAGTAATGGCCAATTAGAACTTTGAAATTTTTACTAATCTCTAGTTAAAAGTTACCTTAGTCGTTCATTTCTTGAAACATAATTCTTACAATTTGTATCGCTTAGAATATCCTAAATGCTATGACATTTGATAACTAATTTCTTAAATCTTCTAGTTCCCTTTTGATAATTTGAAATGTGTGTACATACACAAAAGGATATGCATATATATTTATATCTTTTTTTTTAACTAGAATGACCAGTCAACAGGGGACATAAAAGTAATTGGTGGAGATGATCTCTCAACTTTAACTGGAAAGGTATGTGTCTTGAGAGGGAAGAAAAGAGTTCTCTTGACTTCATGCCAGGAGTCAATTAGTAACACTGTGCTTTATCACTAAGAGGCAGTTTACACAGTTAGTTATGCACTTAAACAAGGCTATTTAACCCTTGGAAGCAATCTAAGTTAGCTGTCTTTCCCTAGGTCATATAGCAAAGAGGCAGTAGAATCCAGTGTTAAACTTAAAGTCTGGATTGCAAAGGACTCCTGTCTTCCTCTGTGGTGATCTAACTGGGAATTCTTCTTTGAAAGTATATATATGGGATCCCTGGGTGGCGCAGCGGTTTGGCGCCTGCCTTTGGCCCAGGGCGCGATCCTGGAGACCCGGGATCGAATCCCACGTCGGGCTCCCGGTGCATGGAGCCTGCTTCTCCCTCTGCCTATGTCTCTGCTTCTCTCTCTCTCTCTCTCTCTCTCTCTCTGTGTGTGTGACTATCATAAATAAATAAATAAGCAAAAATGAAAAAAATATATATATATGAGGAAAGACTGTCTTCTTTTTAAAAATAGACTCACAAAGCAAAACATGCAGTGTATGTAGTATCATGTAGTAGCTGTGAAAGTGTAGGTTCTAGAGATAGGCAGCTTTTTTTTCCTTAAGTAAACTTTACACCCAATGTGGGGCTCAAACTCACGACCCCAAGATCAAGAGTTGCATGCTCTACCAACTAAGCCAGCCAGGTACCCCAAGATGGGTAGCTCTGATTCAAAGCCGGGTTCAGTACCTTTTCTGTGTGACCTTTGGCAGATTATTATTTAACCTATTTGTCTCTTATATGTAAGATGGGGACGATAATGGCAGCCACCTCACAGTTAAGAGCATTCAGTGAGATAATGCATATAGATGTCCTAACAGCAGCTTCTGGTAGTTCCGAATACTTAGTGAATTCAAACATACTACTATTTTAAGAAATCTCAAAAAGAGTTTTTTAAATACATCAAGATTTTGCCAGTATAGACAATTGGCAGAAATAATAGAGGTATTAAGATATTTGAGTATGATTCTTCTGATGCATTGAAATGATTTTCAAGTACAATGACAAATGATAGGGTGCTATGTTTTTTCCAGCTGCCAGTTAGTTTTTCACTTATAAACACTGCCAAATATAAAGGCATAATCTCATAAAAGTTTCATAACAATCTCATGAGGTAGATACTGTTAATCCTATTTTAACCCCTATTTTACAAATCAGGAAGCTGAGACTCAGCAGATTTGAAGGGTTTGTCCAAAGTCACACTGCCAGCAAGTGGTGAGCTTGAATTTAAATGCAGGTCTTTCTGACCTCAAGGCACTTTTCTTCCTCTGGCTTTTAGATTTTAATATTTACAGCTTACTTGACTGAGTATCTGTTAGGAAACTTTAGCCTACAACACTTGTATCAAATCCTCTGATCCCATGTCAGGGTTTTGCCAAACTAATCTTGTCCTCCTCAACATCTTTTGAAAACTTCAAAAGAGAAATTATAATCTGTCGACTCTTTCCCCTTCCTGCCCATCCTATAGACCACTGCCAGACCTATTCTTTCCTTTCAGCACACTTCGCCCATATTTAGAAGTCATTTGAAGCCCTTACTCTTATAACCAGTGTTTAGTGTTGGAAGGGACCTAGCCTTCAAAGCCTCCTGGGATTCCATTTGACCTTGCCTTTCCCACCCAGTGGCTCTATCCTATTACGTGGCTTTTTGATCTTAAAAGGTCTCTTTCTAAAATAATTTTCTTTTCATGATAATCACAGTAGAGCACGTTTATTGTAGAAAAAAATCAAGACATCTCAGGTGAAGTTATTTCTTGGTGGTGAGATTGTGGGGTTATTTAGACTTTCTATTTCAGTTTATCTTTTTGGGACACTGTGTGCAGATACATAGGTATATAAATATTTTCTCCTTTTCCAGTTAGTGGTTGAGAATACGGGCTTTGGACCCTGAAAACACCTCTTTACCACTTGGCTAGTTTTATGACTTAAGGCAAATCACTTGACCTCTGAGCCTCATTCTTTTCACTTATGAAGTAAGGATGTAGCTATTTGACATAAAATAAGCTCTCAATAATGGTAGGAATTCTCATTCGTTATTTTTTTATTTTTATAAATTTATTTTTTATTGGTGTTCAATTTGCCAACATATAGAATAACACCCAGTGCTCATCCCATCAAGTGCCCCCCTCAGTGCCCCTCACCCAGTCACCCCCACCCCCCACCCACCTTCCCTTCCACCACCTCTAGTTCGTTTCCCAGAGTTAGGAGTCTCTCATGTTCTGTCTCCCTCCCTGATATTTCCCACTCATTTTTTCTCCTTTCCCTTTTATTCCCTTTCACTATTTTTTATATTCCCCAAATGTCATTCGTTATTTTTAAAACAGTATTGAGATCATACTCCAGATGCTACAATTTTGTATCGGACAAATATGTAATCTCTCTGTATTGTGCTTGATTTGCAAACTCTCTCATATTATTAGAAGTCTATGATTATGACATAATCAAGATCGTGCAGCTACTTAGTATTAGAGTTAAGACTAGAATCCAGTTTCTCTGTTTCATAATTCAGTGCTGTTTTCAAACTGTAACTCTATCCCATGGTACACATTGCTGCAGCAGTGAGCCACAGTTAGGATGAGAGAATGTTATTCTTCAAATGTGCTAGCTAGGGTAGAGAAAATGTAGGAGAAATAATCACATAGTAGGTGGTGAAACAATTATTGGTCCATTAATTGATTACATTCAGTTTTACTAAAGATTGAGGTTGCAGTATCTTGAAAAGACACGAAGTAGTTGTGATATGAGGAAAAGTGATAATACACATTATAATAATATTATGTATATTGTAAAATAATAGCAAAAGCATTTCTCAGCCAGAGTGAGGTTTAAGAGTCTAATATTTCTCTCTTGCAAACCTGTGGATCTTGTGCACCCTACCTTGGTAGCCACTGTCTTAGAAGAATATGTAGATGGTTAAAGTTTTGATGCAATACGTATGTGATCAAGAAATAAGAACTACAAATACACAACATAGCATGAATCTTTCTGGTTACAGTGATTATAACCAGTATGTGAAATGTTACCTCGTTCCTATAAGAAATGTGAAATGTTACCTTGTTCCTATGACTATAAGAAATGTGAAATGTTACCTCATTCCTATAAGAACAGATAAGGACTCTTATTTACCTTGGAGGTAATTGTTAGATGGTTTTTCCTGTAAGGGCTCTTCCAGCTATAAAATTCTGAGAGGTAGAAATTGGGATGAGGGTTTATGGTGGAAGGAACCATTGGTACCTTTCTTTAGTTGAGTCCAAGAATATGAACACATCCAGAAAATACAGATCAGTTTCAGCCTAATGAGAAAATGGGTTTTGAATTGGAGTCCGTATGGTCAATTAAGTGCATGATTTTTCAGTTATAGTACAAATCATCATACTTATAATGTTAGAGTTGAAAGATACATACTAGTTCAAGTCCCTTATTTTACACATGGTAAACTGAGGCCCAGAGAAACTTCATGATTTGCCTAAGATTAGACTTCTGTTTAAAGTAATGAGAATTTGAAAAATGAACATATAGGTCAAATTTTATTTTTAAAAATTATATTACAGTGAAGATTTCATATTAAAGAGTTCCAAATTCTAGCAGATAGCCTGTTGTTTAAATCCGGGTTTGATATAGGAAACTATCTTAAAAACAAGAATTTGCATAATGAGTTTGTTAGGATGTGATTTGAGTTATAATTGGAAGCACTGTCTGATTCATTGCACTGATTTTCATTTCTTTTTCTTCTAGAATGTCTTGATTGTTGAGGTAAGTTCTACATGCTTTTAATATGCTGTTTATGATTTTCTAACTTAGTATGCACAGTCCTAAAGGTAGTCCAGGGAAAGAAATTCCTCTTCATCAATTTTAATGGTGGGCTTGTGTTATAAGGGAGTGAGATTTTTTTTTGTAAGAAATACTTGGTAATTTCTCTTTATTGGATAATTTATTGGTAATTTGTTGGTATATTTCTTACTCCTCTCTTTTGTGCTTGAAAGTTTTTTCTTTCTTTAAAGTTGATATATATCATTCCCATGCATGTTTTTTAATACTTCTATTGCATGTATATATCCATATGCAAAACATATTTTGTGACTTAATAATTTACATAGTGCTGCACTATACATATTCTCTCTTCCATCTTGTTATTTTCACTCACAGGAAGTTCTGAGGTTATTCATGTTGAGACGTATGTAGTTGGCTTAAAATGCAAAATAGCATTGCAGTATACAAGTCCACCAATTTATTGCCCTATGAATAGGGCAAGTCTTCCATTTTTCGTACTATAACAGGTCTGCTGAGAGCATCCTTTTGCAGTACTCGGCCTGCACTTGTATGAGTTCCTTCTATATACAGGCTTGACTGGATTGTAGAGTTGGTACATTTTCAATTTTGCTGTTATTTGCCAAGTTACTCAGCAGAGTGGTTGTATGCTTTATACTCTTACCAGTGGAGTGAGTCCTCATTCTTTATGTAAAATGTTTAAGGCTTAAGAGCACCAATAACCCTTAATTCATTTTTGTTGTTATAAATAGAAACTTAAGCTTATGGATCAAAAACTAAACAGGTGATACTGTTTTCAAGGATTCATGTACATAAATATCCCTGAGAACTGGTTGCTTGGTTGTTGTTGTTGTTTTAAGTAGGCTCCACAGCCAGTGTGAACCCATTGCAGGGCTTGAACTCTCAGCTCTGAGCTGAGATCAAGAGTTGGATGCTCGGCAGCCCTGGTGGCGCAGCGGTTTAGCGCCGCCTGCAGCCCGGGGTGTGATCCTAGAGACCCGGCATCAAGTCCCACGTCAGGCTCCCTGCATGGAGCCTGCTTCTCCCTCTGCCTGTGTCTCTGCCTGTGTCTCTCTCTCTGAATAAATAAATAAAAAATCTTAAAAAAAAGAGTTGGATGCTTAATGGACTGAGCCACCCAGGCACCCCTGGTTGCTTGTTTTTAAAAGTAGATTCATTAATTCCACTTCAGATCAATTTTGTTTAAGGTAATGCCACCAAACAAATGACCACAAACTTAGCAGCTGAAAATACTACACGTTTAGTGTCTAGGCTTTCACATATCAGGAACCTGAGTACAGGTTACCTGGGTCTTCTGCTCAGAGTCTCATCAGGTTGAAGTAAGGCTGGAGCTCCTTTCTTACCCAGAGCTCATGATCCTCTTCCAAGTTCATTTAGGTCATTGGCAGAACTTAGTCATTGTGCTTATAGGACCAAGGGCCCCATTTTCTTGCTGGCTGCTCTCCAGGAGTCACTCCCAGCTCCTGAAGCCAACCTCATGTCCTTGCACGTGGCCTTCTCATGTGGTAGCTGACTTCAAAACCAGTGGGAAATCCTCTGTCCAGTATGCTAGAGTTACCTCATATAATATAACTAATCACAGGAGTGACTGTCCCATTACTTTCTCAGGTTGTGCTCACCCTGGGGGTAGAGAGTTATTATGGGTGTGTACACTAGGGGACGAGAGTCTGAGGGCCACTGGAATTCCAGCCACCACAGCCCAGGAATCTACCTTTTTCAGAAGTCTCCAGCCCTGATGTTTTTGATGACTCACAGACCCCTCTTTGTGAAGCACCGCTTTATACCATCTGTGGAATATTTTCATTGAAGAACATTAGGGTTATGGTTTAAGAAGTATTTTCCCAGTTAGGTTTGTTTTGAATAATGTCCTACTTTTGACTAAATAGCTAAGATTCATTTTCATATACAGTCATTTTATATAGTAACACATTATTAATTTGGATGCTTTCAAGATGGTATAAAGCAGTGTTTCTCAGAGTGTGGTCTATTAACCATCTGCATCCGGGAGGGGGCTACACTGAAAAAAATAGCATTATTCTATTTGCACATGGGATTTTAGTATTTTGTGTTTATATGACTCCATTTTATTTGCTATTTAAATGTCTTGTTTTTTCTTAAAAGGATATAATTGACACTGGGAAAACAATGCAGACTTTGCTTTCCTTGGTCAAGGAGCATAATCCAAAGATGGTCAAGGTTGCAAGGTATGTATATGACATTTTAACAGGATATTTTCTTCATTTGAAACAGGATTAAGTAATTGTTTCTTTGTAAGTGTAAATGTTCTCAGCTTGTTTCATCTTCAAAAAGTAACGTGATCTCAAATTTAAGACTCCGTAAATGTCCTTTGTAAATGATCTTGTCATGTGTTAACGAAGCCCTTCATTGCAGTCATCTCTTTGCTTAATACTGTTAACATTTGGTTTCCGGCATGCTAATAATGATGTCAACTTGTCCTGAGTAGCATAGCAGAAGATTTGGGACTTTTCTTGAAGAATTAAGACCTAGGATCCCAAATTGGGGTTAGTAGGTAGTAGGAAGGGGGTGGGTTCTGAGGATCCGGAGCTCCTGCAGTTGAATGATGTCGTGTCGACATATGTCATCCTCACCTCCGGGCCCTACCTGTGCTGTTTGGCTTTTGCTTTATTAGTTCTACCTTTGTTTCTAATTTAATTATAATTATAATAATAATTATAATTGTAGCTTTAATCCCTAACAACTCTGAGGTAGAACTGTTACTCCCACTTTACGCATTAGGATAGCAAGGCATAGGGAATTGTCCAAAGACACAGTGCCGAGCACTCTGTTGGGGTGAGATTTGAACCAGGGCAACGTGGCTTACGGTTCATGCTTTCACACCTTAAGATTTTGGTAGGGTAACACCTCGGGTGGTTTTTTAGACTTCAGCAATTTTATCTTTTCTTTTTAAATCTTTGGCCACTCTGTAATTTTGGGATGGGGTCAGATAGTAATCGAATTTTTTTCCTAAATGGTTATCTGGTTTTGATAAACCCCTTTTAAAGGGTCAAAGTATCAAATATTGAGCATCTCTGAATCAGAGTGAGCCTTCTGATGAATCGTATGTCAGCAGTTAGTCCTTTGGGGCTTTCCTGATAGCTGATGCCTGTGTGTGTCCCTTTCAGTGGGTTTGGGACAAGTGTGACGGGAGAGTATCTATCAGTGATGCATTCTAGGCCACTGAGTAGCTTCCTCTGAACCAATCAGTGTACATGCCCTTTAGGATTTTCAGTGTCACCCTACTGTGGCAAAGGGTAGTCTGTAACCTCTTTCCTAGGGTATGGTGTGGAATTGAGATAGACTGCCTCATGAAAGATTTTGTGTGGCAAGGTGTAGAGTGCTCAGAGAGTACTTAAGTCATTTCTTAGTGATAGAGTTGGCTAAGTCGGTGTTTCTTAACCTTTTTTCCTTAATCCCTCCCTCACCATTAGATTTTAATATCACAGATATATATCTGTTTATGGTTTGTGTGTATCTGTGTTTGATACATAAAGAGAGTAAGCATGGCAGCTTATTCTGAGTAAGCTTAGTCTTTTTATTCAGTGCAGGTTTAAGAATGACTAGATAAAAAAATGACTAGATGAGCATTTTATTTATTTTTTATTTTTATTTATTTTTAAAAATATTTTATTTATTTTTTAAAAGATTTTATTTATTTATGCATGAGAGACACAGAAAGAGAGGCAGAGACACACAGGCAGAGAGAGGGAGGAGAAGCAGGCTCCATGCAAGAAGCCTGATGTGGGACCCGATCCCAAGAATCTGGGATCAGGCCCTGAGCCGAAGGCAGACACTCAACCGCTGAGCCACCCAGGCATCCCAATTTTATTTATTTTTTTAATATTTTATTTATTTATTTGACAGCTAGAAAGTGCACAAGCAGGGGGAGCAGCAGGCAGAGGGAAAAGGAGAAGTAGACTCCCTACTGAGCAGGAAGTCCAATGTGGGGCTCAACCACAGGACCACAGGATTATGACCTGAGCTGAAGGCAGATGCTTAACCCACTGAGCCACCCAAGTGCCCCTAGATAAGCATTTTAAATTAAAGAGTTAAATTAAAAATTTAAAGACTATTAACTGATAGAAATGTCAAATGGAATGGCTGCTTTGGCAAACGGTTTGTCAGTTTGACTATCGTGCACACACACACACACACACACACACACAGAAATATATGTGGGTAAGACTGGTGGACTCTTGATAAAGTCAGTTCCCCAAAGTCCCTGTCTTGGTTGTGGTAATCTACCAGTATGGGGGATCCCTGGGTGGCTCAGCGGTTTGGCGCTTGCCTTCGGCCCAGGGCTTGGTCCTGGAGTCCCGGGATCGAGTCCCGCGTCGGGATCCCTGCATGGAGCCTGCTTCTCCCTCTGTCTGTGTCTCTGCCTCCCTCTCTCTCTCTCTCTCTCTCTCTCTCTGTCTCTCTCTCTCTCTGTGTGTGTGTGTGTGTCTATCATGAATAAATAAATAAATCTTTAAAAAAAATATACCAGTATGTGAACTGGTAGTATTGGAGGAAATTGGGCAAAGGGCACATGGGACCTCCCTATGCATTTTTCATGATGTCCTGGGAATCTATAATCATTTCAAAGTGAAAAATTCAAACAAGCTATTAACATTGGACTTTATATCTGCTTAGTAACTTCTAATAAAGGCACAGCTCGTTTTATTGTGCTTTGCTTAATTGCACTTTGCAGATATTGTGTTTTTTACAGATTGTAGCAACCCGGCATTGAGCGAGTCTGTAGGCGCCATTTTTCCAACAGCATTTGCTCACTTCATGTCTCTATAACATTTAGATAATTCTTGGAATATTTCAAACTTTTTCACTATTATATTTGCTGTGGTGATCTGTAATCAGTGATTATGACTCCTGAAAGCTCAGAGGTGATGATTAGCATTTTTTAGCAATAAAATGTTTTTAAATTAAGATATGTACATTTTTTAGACATAATGCTATTGCACACTTAGTAGACTGCAGTATAGTGTAAACAACTTTTTTTGCACTGGGAGAACAAAAAATTCATTTGACTTGCTTTATTGTGATACTTGCTTTATTGTGGTGGTCTGAAACCAAACCGGCAAGATCTCTGAGGTATTCCTGTATAGTTTATTTACTTAAACAAATTGTAAAAAAAAAAAAAACAACAAAAGGAAACCTATATCTGTGTCCCATTCCCAGCAATTCTCATGTAATTGGTCAGCAGTGTGGCCCTGGGTATCTGAGTTTTGTTTTGTTAAAGTTGCCAGGTGATTCTGATGTGTAGCTAAGGTTGAAAATCACTTTATGTCCTTTCCAGCTTTTTTTTTTTAAGATTTTATTTACTAGAGAGAGCAGAACGAGAGAGTGAGCACGAGCAGTGGGGAAGGGGTGGCCAGGGGCAGAGGCAGAGGGAGAAGCAAGTTCTCCCCACTGAGCAGTTAGCCAGATGAAGGTAGAGGAGGGGGCTCCGAGGGGGCTCAATCCCAGGACTCTGGGATCAACACCTGAGCCAAAGGCAGACGCTTAACCCACTGAGCCACCCAGACACCCCTGTCCTTTCCAGCTCTTTAAATATATTTATCTAAGAAAGTATTAAATCCTAAGTTTTAGTGGGACTGCCCTTAACATATGTAAAGGCTATCAAAACAGTGTCAATAGCTTTTCTTAATGGCTGAAAAATCTCAACAGGTAGTACACACTTGGGTCACAAAACTAGCTTATGTTAGAGGTGGCTTATCCCTACTGCAGTTTTTTGCTCTCAAAAATAAATACTAGCTCTTCCAGCATGCTACTTATTTTTTAGCCTAAAGATCTCTATAAGCCACATGTTAAAAGTCTGAAAAGGTGATGCTCACATCTCCTGCACCCATTTGCAGTTTTAGGATTGGATTTCCAGGGATTCTGAAACTGCTCATTGGTACTCCCCATCCATTCATCCTTTAATTCACTGCCCCTCAGTGGGTGCATGAGTAGTCAGGGTGTAGCTCTCAGAACAGCCTATCGTGTTCTGGGTGAGGATCAGTCAAGGGCCTCCTCTGTGGTGTGAACCTACTGCTGCCTCTGCCCAGTGATCCCTGTGGTCTAGCTCCCCGTGTCATAGTCTTTCTTTGGGTGTGTGGAAACCAACCATAGTATTCATGCAGGTAAAACCATGTTCTAGAGCATTAATGTTCTCTTTCATAATGCCCTGTCATAGCTCCGTATGTCACATGTTACACTTTGTAATTAACAGCTTGCTGGTGAAAAGGACCCCTCGAAGTGTTGGCTATAAACCCGACTGTAAGTGAATTACTTTTCTGTCAATCATTTAACCATCTTTAACCCGAACAAGTTTCATATGAAATGGCTTAGAGTTACTTTAGAGAGTATTTGTAGAGAAGGCACGTTTGTAAGCATTAGATTTGAAAATGATGTTTTCTGTATCTAAATGATGACTTATTATTCTTTTTAGTTGTTGGATTTGAAATTCCAGACAAGTTTGTTGTAGGATATGCCCTTGACTATAATGAATACTTCAGGGATTTGAATGTAAGTAATGCTTCTTTTTCTCACTCTCATTTTTCAGAACCCATATAAAAATTTACGAAAGAGAAGAATTGTTTTCTCTTTCCAGCACCTCATAATTTGAACAGACTGGTGGTTCCCATTAGACACATAAAGCTGTAGTCAAGTACACACGTCCTTAGAGCTGGAAGTTGGCCAGGCTGGAGTGACACTTCTTGCTGGCTGCAACAGTTGAACAGCTTTAATATACAATAACTGTCCCATTATTATTTCCGATGATAGATGTGGTCATAAGTAAGAAATAAATGAACTGGTTTGAGGCTTTTCACTCACTCTCCTTCAAACACCTGCCTCTGCTGTGTAGGCACGAAGCCTGAGAGTGCTTTTGGGCACCAGGCAAGGAAGGTTAGGAAGACCACAGCAACCTCTGTTCAGGAAAGACCCTGCAGCACCATACAGTTCACACAAGCCATGCAGACTGCTCTTCTTGCCTTTCATTTCAGAATATGCTTTTCTAATGCAAATTTCTGGATTTTTATTTTATAGCATGTTTGTGTCATTAGTGAAACTGGAAAAGCAAAATACAAAGCCTAAGATGAGAGTTCAAGTTGAGTTTGGAAGCATCTGGAGTCCCATTGAATTCATACCATCGGTAGAATGTTCTAGTTCTGTGGCCAGCTGCTTAGAGCTTTATTGCATGTATTCTCTCAAGAATTTTATCCGTTTTGTATTTTAGAAATGTCAGTTGCTGCATTCCTGAAGTCTTTATTTGCAATATGAGCTTATAGACTATCCATTCCCTTTGGGTGGATTGTTGTTTGACTTGTGAATGAAAAAATCTCTTAAACCACACCACTATCGAATGAAAATATTGAAATTGTATCTGTAAGAAACATTTAAAGAGGAGATATATTAGTTTTTTAATTGGTATTTTAATTTTTATATATTCAGGAAAGAACAGAAGTGATTGAATATTGTTAATTATACCACTGTGTGTTTAGAAGAGTAAGGAGCAGTCAGTTTTCATATCAACGACAGCATTTAAGGTATTGTTCTGTTGAATAAAACATATGACCTGGAATTATTTTACTGTTTCAGTAGTATTACCTGTATTTTCTCACTGGTTTGGATGATTTCCGGTGAATCTGTGTCAACAGTTCCTTTTAAATACAAATCAATAAATTCCAAAAAACTTTACCACATTTTGAATTCTTCAGTGTAAAAATCCTTACAATAAAGGCTGTCTCTTTAAAAGAAACTATGCATACCTATCATTTCTCTACAAATTAACCTAGTGTCGTGTTCCATCGGTCACCTTTTCCTTGTCTGTTAAGTTTTAGCAGCTATTTTAATTGTAACCTTTATGAGCACAGCAAATAGTGATTATCTGGTAGAATGGGTTGGTGGAGCTGGTGAAGTTCTTTTTTTTTTTTTTTAGATTATTTATTCATTTATCCATGAGAGACACAGAGAGAGGGAGGGAGGGAGGCAAAGACACAGGCAGAGAGAGAAGCAGGCTCCATGCAGGGAGCCTGACGTGGGACTCAATCCCAAGACCCCAGGATCACACCCTGGGCTGAAGGCGGCGCTAAACCGCTGAGCCACTGGGCTGCCTGGCTAGTGAAATTCTTACCGACGTCGGGGACATTGAGTTTCAGACCCACAGTATACTTCATTACATGGCACCGTGTTAAAATAACATGGCTTTCTCTTGAAATTCTGTTAAATCATTCAGGTCGAGGTCTCGCGCACATCTCAACAGTTTGCAGACAGGTACCGCTGCTTTCTTTGTGTAGGTAATACCTTACTGATAAAAGAACGGCACTAACAAAACCTTTTGTTTTCTGGGAGCTGGAGGATGAACAGTTTTAAACCAAACCTCCCGGTGGCCTCTGTGCTCCAGGTGAGGCGTGAACCGGCAGCCTCGGGAGCCATGGAGCTCCATCGATGCCTTAGAAAGTTTGCTGTCATTCCCAGTAGCAAAGTAGGGAACTTGAGGTAATAGTAATAATTTGTTACAGCTCGGAACTCCCTGGTTTATCAGACCTTTTCACTTTTGTTATCTCACTTCATCTTCATAACCCTGTGACATTGCGGTTGGTGTTGGCACACCAGGGGGTGGCGTTTGGCCTCACTCCTGATTCCTCCCCTCAGCCCCTCCCCTCCCCTCCCCTCCCCTCCCCTCCCCTCCCCTCCTCTCCCCTCCTGGTAGGCTACCCCCTTTAACTGCCTCCTACCACCCATCCCGCTTCCCTCCCCTTTCCAGGTGTGCTTTCCACCTTCTGTTAGGTCGAACCATGTGAAATGACCATTCTTGTAGATAAAAACAACAACAATAACAACAAAACTGTTGGCTGTTGGCAGTTTCAAGTGGCGTAGCCTAAAAACATGCGTGTGATTTACATTTGTATGGTTTACTGTTGGTCTCCCCACTCTACATCTTCTAGAATGTAAGCTCCATAAAGAAGACAATTTTTTCTGTCTTGTCCACTGACGTATACTCAGTCTTGATGATCCTGGGGGCTCAGATGATGATTGTTGAATGAATGAGTAGCTAAGAGCTCTGGGTTAGACTGCCCTGGCCTTTGCTTCTTAGCTCTGTGACATTGAGGTGCTGGCTTTGGGACCTGTTTTCTCAGCTGATAAATGGGGACAACACTGTCTCTTCACAGGCATTTTGTGAGCGGCAATTAGCTGTCCTAGTGCAGGTACAACAGGATGGTGGCCGGGGACCTAGCACGTGCTCCATAAACTGTAGTTGATGTTGAAAGAAAATGTTTTGAGGAGTAAGGTGCATAGATAGTGAGCGGCAGAGACTTAAGCAGATCTGTCTGATGCTTGCTACTCTAGCATGAGGAGACTCAGCTGTTTCTCCGGACCCACTCGAACTGTAGTTTCTGGTTAGGTCATGTTTTAGCTGATTGTCACACCCTTCAAGAATCCCAGCTAACAGGAAGGAAAGGCCTGGGAAGCACATCTACTTATCTCGGAAGGAGACTTCCTCAGACCCTCCTTCACCTGCCATTAGGGTGCACATTTCCAGTAATCTAATTTCCTTAACCAACTTGTAACAGATTATACATAGTACATTTCTAGGATGGCGGAAGGAGCTCACTGACGGAGCTCACTGACGGGAGCAGCAGTAATTTCTGGAGTGACAGTTGATCAAGAGAGGAAAAGTACTAAACAGAAAAGCTAAAGCCTCCTGGGGCCACTTAGTCATTTAGCCTGGGCGCAACAGGTCACAGAAGTCACATGTCTGTAATCCCCGGGGCTGCACTTTCATTAGTCTCGTGTCATAGGGATGTTCATGAGGAAAGGAAAATGAAACTTCATTTGCTTGCTATTAGGAGATAGGGAAACATGGAGTCTGTTTTAGGAATCTTACCATATATAAGGTAATGTAGGTGCTTAAAGGAGAGTTAAGCCTTGGTGACCTAGAAGATTCGGGTGTGCCAAACCCTCCATGTGTTCCCATATTGTGAACACAAGGGCTTATATGTGAAGATCGTATGTGTCATACCTATAAACACGGGTAGGTCCCCATTTTAATTCAGTGTGTGAAGATATGTAGATCATCTGACCTTCTGCTCATTCGTTAGCTTGGGAAGTTAGTAAATGTCCTTCCCTGCATTTAAGATTCTAGAAACACACTGAGCGCCCTCTGGATGCTAGGTACTGGGGAGGACAGGCAGGGTTCCTGGTGTGTGTGTGTGTGTAGCGTGGTGGGACCAGACACCAGGAAGGAGGGCCAGGGCCAGACCTGGGGTGGTGTGCTGGGCTGTGGCAAGGAGCATGGATTTTCTGCACTCTGCTGTGCTTGGCACCAAAGGGTTTTTAAGTAGAAGGTGGTGATTAAGATTTTATTTGCAGTTTTAAAGGCATAAGAATCTCCCAGAGCAGTTCTGAAAGTAGGTGCGGGGCTTCTGAAATAAAACCAGCACCATCAGGGGTCACAGCTCTCTCGTGGTTGTTCTCATGGGTGTGTTACATGTGGCGCTCAGTGCTTCATATCCGTTACGTTTACTTACAGCACATTTCACAGAAGAGACCATATCAGAGGTTCAGTTATCAGGTTAATTGGGGGGAGGCTGCCAGAGACAAATTGGCCACCGTTTCTTCCCTGAATGACTGCAGTCCTGTCTCCAGGTCCCATCCTTGCCCCTGGACAGACCCCCACATCGTCTCAATGCAGCAGTCAGAGGGAGTCTAAGGAAGAGGTTAGGTCTGGCTCAGATGCTTCCTGTGGCTCCCGGTTTTGGAGTGAAAGGCCAGTGAAAGGTCCTTCCAAGGGTGGATGATGTGCTCTTCCCCGCCTTGCTGCCCGGGCACCCTGGCTATGCCACCACTGGAAGCATGCTCAGCTCACCCTGGAATCGCTCATGTGAGTGGCCACCACTCCATTCACTCTAGCACTTGGATGGCTGCTCTCCCCACCCCCACCTTGCCCCCCTATGCTGTAGGCCAGCCCCTCTTTTCTTACTTGAGGTCTACTTGATTTTTGGACGATAATCTTTTAGAAATAGAAATCAGAGATGCCTAGGTGGCTCGGTCGGTTATGCATCTGCCTTCAGCTCTGGTGGTCATCTTGGGGTCTTGAGATCGAGTCCAGGGTGGGGTTCCCTGCTCAGTGGAGAGTCTGCTTCTCCCTCTCACTCTGCCTGCTGCTCCCCCTGCTTGTGCTCTCCATCTTTCTCTCACAAATGAATAATATCTTTAAAAAACTTTTTAAAAAACAGGTTATATCACTTGCCTGGTTAACACTTGAAAACTCAGGCTGACCCGTAGCCACTCACATCATTTGTCCCTCCTTGCTCACTTCACTTCAGCCCCACTGCTCTTCCTGTAGTTCCTCAGAGCTGCCATTACCTCCCCCTTGCCTCAGGGCCTCCGTTACTGCTGTTCCTTCTGCCTGTCACTCAGTTCCCTCAGATCAACCGGGCTGGTTCACGTTCATACCCTTCCCCGATCTCCTGCTCTAACAGCCTCAAATCCCTGATCTCCTGCTCTAACAGCCTCAAAGTCACTCTCTGTGACATGATCTGTTTCCTCGTGATCCTCAGCACCATCAGGTGGTCACATGGTCCCCACAGGGCAGCTGCAGCTGCTGCTTGCTGTAGACTTGGCTGGGAAGGTAACTGCCCAGTGGGTGCGGATAGTTTATTCCTTAGCAGGAGCAAGATCAATACAGTGCAGCTGCGCTGCATCCCCAGTCCCACGGGGATGGCGCCGAAGTGGAGAGGACAGAAGACACAAACGCTAGTTGCCCTGCTGTGAAGGAGCCACCTCCATACTCCAGCTAAATGATTTTATGGCCTGCAGCTCTAGCCTAATTCAGGAGGCAAGGTGGAAGGTCCCATGCCTGAGCCCAAACCAGGGAGGCAAGTGAGAACCTGCCTCATGCCAGAGCCTGCGAGATAAGGATGGGGATGACAAACAGCCTGGAGACAGCTCCTCACAAGGCTGCTTGCCTCACCTTGTTCCTGGGAAGGGTCACAGGGTGTTTGAGACTTGGGTCAAACGGCAGTTGACTCTGTTTGCATGGCCAATGTGGTGACATCTGTGGCAGAGCTGTTCCCTTTTAAGCACCTGCCAAATTGATCTTTCTCTGTTTCTTGCCACTCTTCCCTGCTATGTCTCCAACACCTACAAGACGGCCTGGAAAAAGACAGTGCTCAAGAAGTATCTATTGGATAAATGACAAAAAGCAAATAAAATATTTAAAAGTTCTATCCGAATTACCTAGAATTAGAAGCAAAAGGTTTTCTTAAGTTGAGTAAAAAAAAAAAAAAAAAAACAAACAATAAAACAAACAAACAAAAAACCAACCCAAACAAAAACTAAACAAAAAACTAATTTTATTTCTTGTTAATACTAGCTAGCATTTCTTGAATTATTATCATATGCAACGGAACCATACTAAGCACTGTTGAATCTTTATATATATATATATGAAGTAGATGTTTTTTAAAATCATCCTGATTTTACAGATGAAAAAATGCAGGCCCAGAGAGGTTGCAGGATTTGCCCAGGATCACACAGCTAGACATGGCAGATGAGGAATTTGAACGCAAGCAGTCTTATTCTGGAACCTGCCCTCTTAGTCCACTGCCACTTAACCTTCAGTGCCCAGCTCTTGTGTGGAAACTAATACACTGACAGCATAGAAAAAAATATTAAGCTCATTGAAGGTAATAATTCCAAGTGACTTGTACATTAAACAGCTTTTTGAGGTCACAGCTGGTCTTTAAGAATGTACACTGACTTCCTCCAGCACTGGGAACCATTTTCAAAGACAATTACAGAGTTCCTCCAATGTGATCTTCAAATTTTTCTGCTGGCTTATTTTACGATCCCGTGGGCAGCTTCAGACAAAATAACTTTCTGGCATGAAGGATTGTGTGTGTGCTCTTTGCCATTTTTAAATGTGAATTTTATAGATACTTCAAACCACTTGAAAGAGTAATGATTTTTTAATGGTTTTTCATTATTATTTGTAACTTCAAGCATTACTGATAAAAACTGCCAAATTCTTTCAAGTTTTCTCTTTCCACAATATGGGTGTACTTCATAATGAGCCTCCTCATTATGATTCATGACTGAAGTGACTTTCAAACTTGGTAGCTTTACAGTAGAACTTCTTTTCCTGATTTTTTTTCTTTTTCCTTCATTATGGCATATTTGAAAGCTATGAACATAAACCAAAGGCTCTGTTCCTTGCACATGGCTTCCTCTGGAGGGCTCATCTCACATCTTCCCATTGGCCCCCGTGTCCTCTTGTCAGGTCCCGCCCTTTCTCTAGTTCTCCCCTAGTTTCTGGCTCTACAAGACATTACAGGTCCACCTTGTCATATCCCTGCCCTGCTCCAGAAGCAGCCGTCCGGTCAATGAGCCCCGGTTTGTTTTGAAGAACGGAATTAGAAAACACGATGTGGCAGCTAGGTGTGCTCATTACTATCCAGGTGTCCTTGCAGGGGACAGGTCCTCTCAGGGGACAGAAGCACAGGCCGCGCGTCTGCCACACACACGCGCACATCTATGTCTATTTCTGTATCTGTACACGTACAGAAGTGAAGAGTTCACACTGGTGTCTGCTCTAAGCCACATCAGAGGATTCAATTTAGCTTCCTTGCCTTACTTTTGAACTTTTTGCTTTGACTTTGAGAGTCTGGCTCAATTCACTTCCTTGTTCGACTCTAGTATCATACGGTAGTTACGTGCATCCATAACAGATCAAACTAACTGGAGCCCACTGCGTGGGGGCAGATCTTTTTGTCATAAGCCTTACAAGATCTAATTGAAATACTGTTTTCCAGAATTATTTTCTTCTCCCTCCCTTTTAGTGCAGCAGTGTTACTCACCTGTCATGCAGTTTGATTCATTTGTCAGTGTATTTTATTTAGGCTGTCCTATCCTAGATGTAATTGGTTATGATGGTGCAACACAGTAAGAGAGCGATACAAAAGGTCTACTCAGATGTTTTGCTCCCTCCCATCCCCACTGTCCTGTTCCCATTACCCCTGCTTTCCACTCCTCCCACCCACACCACCATCATCAACTTATTTCTAGTGGCACTTGTGTCTGTGCTGAGCGCATACAACGGGCACTTTGCACACATTGCCTTTTTCCTGTTCACAACAGCCCCTTGAGGTAGGTGCTAGAATTTACCGCCATTTTCTTAGATGAGGGGATTGAGCCCCACAGATATAAGGACCTTGTCCAAGGTAACATCCTGAAACATCCCCAACTGGGATCTGACACCAGGACCAACATTGGTACCACCTTTTTCTTAAAATTGTCTGGTCCCTCCTCGTCCTGGGTCTCCCTGAAATTCCGCACGTCTGAAGTCACCTTTCTGAAAACATTTTGTTAACTGTTGGAGGCCTTCCTTGTTCTACTCAGCTGTGCTTAGACAAGGTCCACAAGGGGCCACCTGGCCTTTGCTTGGAACCTGGGGGAAGATGTTGGCCTCAGTCGATTACCCCACCACCACCAACATTTTTAAAACGTGTTTACATGTCTTACTTGTACATTTGGAAACATAGCAATTTCTTTCAAAGGTCACTGAGCCACCATAGAAAACCGTTGTCTAGGAGCATGTAGGTTCATGGGACAACCACATTTGGCATTGTTGCTGTTCCATTCAGTAGGTGATTGTGGGACTGTCCTGTGTGTGTCTCAGGCTGTGTGCTGGGTATTGTAGGGATAGAGCTGAACGCAAACGGTCCCCGTCCTCACAGGGCTTAAGGTCTAGGAGGGGAGAGGGGTCAAGTATACAAGTGTTCTAATGCAAGGCAAGGCCCCATTCATAGCTGGGAGAAAGAAGGCACACCTAATGTGATGGGAATTCAAAGTAAACTCATAAGGAGGAGGGAGAGGCAGGGGGCATTCTGAAAGAAGCTTCAGGGAGAAGCAGCATTTAAAAGGCAACTTTGGAGAATGGGAAGGGTTTGGATAGGCAGCTAGAGAAGAAAGAAGGCTGGGGAAAAGGTTTCAGCCAAAGAATCTGCTTGGGCAGAGGCATGGGTTAAAAAAAAAATCACAGGGTGGTGTGGGAAATGGTGAGTCTATTTTGGCTGTGGCAGAGAGGATGTAGAAGGAAGCGATAAGAGAGAAACCTAGCAAAGTAGATTGAGGTCATTTTAAGGGCTTCTGTATCTGTTAGGATGATCTAGGTTTCCAGTCAGATTGCCCAGCTCAAACTGGCTTAAACAATAAGTTGTACTGGCTACCAAACTGGGAAGTCCAGGGGCAGCTCCAGCCTGATCACTTTGATCCACTGCTCCGTTATGATGCCAGGCACCCATGTGGTCTCCATCCCACTACTCTGCTGGCTGCCCTGCCAACTCCATCCTACGGCCGGCCCTCCTGTGGTCAGGCGAGGACTGCCAGCAGTCACCTGAGTGCAAGCTTCGTCGAGAATGGCTTTCTGTGTCAACTTGCTGGTAGAAGTGAAAAAAATCCCTCCTTGTGTCTCACTAGCCAGAATGGGCTCAGATGTCCATTTCTTAACCAGTCACTGGTAGTTGGGGGTGGGATTGCCCTTTGCCCCATCAGGCCCACTTCCGGAGCTAAGATTAGACTCCATTTCCCTTGGGACACATAGAATAAAATCAGGACTTGGTGCAGAGGAAGTAGCAGGGAATTGGTGCTAGGGGGGCAGTCAGCAACCTCTGTGGATTCAAGTGCCAAGAAAGTGCAGTATTGTGCTGGCTCAGTGAAAAATGGGGAATGTGGGAAAAAATTTTAGGTTTAATAAACCAAAAATATTCCTGTTTTTCATCAAATCTAAGATGCTATCAACTGTTTGTCCATAGGACAAACAACCTGCTTTCTTCAACAAATAAATTGCAAGGAAAAACATGAAGGAGGAAACCTATAGATTGAGAGAGACTTAAAGAAATATCAACCAGTAGCAATGTATGGACCTTTTTTAGATCCCAATTCAAGTTAACTTTAAAATAGACATTTATGGCATGAGACAATGGGAAATGTGACCGCTAACTTGAATATACATTGATACCAAGGAATTATTGTGGTTTTTAAAATGTGGAATAATATAGCGTGGTTATGTTTTAAAAAAAAGTCCTGTCTTTTAGAAATATAGACTAAATTATTTACAGATGAAAATGGCTTGATGTCTGGGATTTGTTTCAAAATAATACAGGAGTCAGGGGAATAGGTAAAGTTATGGCTACAAGATTGATCAGGAGCTGATAATCACTGAAGCTGGGTGATGGATGTATGCAGAGTTCACGATACTGTTCTACCTTTTTATGTATGTTTGAAATTTCCCATAAGTTGTTTTTAAGAAAGGAAGAAAAAGGGGCACCTGGCTGGCTCAGTTGGTAGATCGTGTGACTCTTAATCTTAGGGTTGTGAGTTTGAGCCCCATGTTGGGTGTAGAGTTAACTTACAAATAAAATCTTTCCCCCCAAAAAGGGAAGAAAAACAACAGGATAAGCCTAATTGAGAAGGTGACATTTGCTGTGGAATGCTCAGCATGTACAGGGCCCCTGCCACCATCTGGCATTAAGAATACTAAAAAACATATTATTCAGGGACTGTGATAGATTAGAGATGGCCAAAAATTCTTTTCTAATCTTCCCATTACAAAGTGGAGCAAACTCCCTTCCCCTGGAATCCAGGCTGGCCTTAGAGAGGTGCTTGACGATTGAGGGCAGTAGAAGTGACATTTTAGGGCTTCCAAGGCTAAGTCATACATAAGTCATACATAAGAGGCCTTCTAGCCTGTTCGATTCCCTTGGAACGCTCTGGAGCTAACATATGAGAAATTTGACTACCCAGGATTGGTCATTCTGGAATAATCCCAGCTGAACTCAATCTTCTACCCAGCCCCACCAAGTCTCCAGACCTGAGTGGAGCCCACACAGAACCTTCCAGACCACGTGAAATGAAAGAATCACCCAGCTGAACCGTACCTGAATTCCTGACCCATAAAATCATGAGATGTAATTAAATGGTTGATGCTTTAAGTCATTAAGTTTTGAGGTAGTTTCTTAGGCAGCAAAAGGTGGCCAGAATAGAGCTATATATCTAAGTGACAAGTTACTTAAGCAGGCGAATAATAAACCCAGAAGTCAGGGTAGTGTTTCTTGGGGGAGGGAAGCACAGGTAGGAAGAGGTGAGGGATGAGATGGGGAAGAACACAGGTTAGATTCAAAGGTACCCTTGAGGGCCTAATGCTGAGGTTGGGTGTTACAGGTTCTCAAGTATTGCATTTTTATTTTACGTGCACATTTCCGGTATAACATGGTAGGTCCCAAATATCACGTAATAAAAAAGATTTTTATAAAAGATCACAAGCAAGCATGGGAAAATGTATGAAGGCTGAGTGGTAGGTACACAGGCATCTGCATTATGATCTATGCATATTCTCTATGCTTTATATTTGAAATATGATTCTCTAGACATTTGAAATATAATAAAAATATTCTGAAATTAGTAGGACTTCTACAAGGACAAAAAAGAAAAACCAATGTGTGATATGTGTATAGAAAAAAAGGTTAAAAAAAAAAAAGAAAAAGAGGTATGAAAAGTTGAATTTCCCCAAATTTTAATGATTATTATCTCAGGGGCGTTCTTGTGCTTCTATCCTGCTACCATGTACATAACATAAAATTTACTATTTTAAACACTTTTAAGGGTACAGTTTGCTGGCTTTAAGCACATTTCCATTGCTGTGCAACCACCACCATTATCTATCTCCAGAACTTTGCTGTCTTCCAAAATTGACACTTCGTACCCATTAGAAAGTAATTTCCCAGTCCGCCTCCCCGTCCCCAGCCCCTGGTAGCCACCATTCTACTTTCGGTCTCTGTGACTATGATTACTCTAGGAACTTAAATGTAAGTGGAATCATACAATATTGATTGGTCCTCTTATGACTGATGTTTCACTTCACATAATGTCTACAAGACTCATCCATGTTGTCACATGTCAGAATTTCACGTGTCTATGACATTTTGTTTATCTGTTCATCCATCAGTGAACATTTGGTGTTATGGACTGAATTGTGTCCCCCTCCCCAAATTCTTGTTGAAGCTCAACCCCCAATGTGACTGGATTTGAGATAGGCCTTTGGAGAGGTAATTAAGGTTAAGTGAGGTCATAAGGGTGGGGCCCTAGTCCAATAGGACTGGTGTCCTTATAAGAAAAGGAAGCAACACCAAGGATGTATGAGAAGGCCATGTAAGGAACCGGCAAAAACGTGGCCATCTGTGAGCTACCGAGAGAAGTCTCCGGAGAAATCAACCCTGCTGCCACCTGGTCTTGGACTTGCAGCCTCCTGAACTGTAAGGAAAGAAATTTCTCTTGTTTAAGCTACCCAGTCTATACTCTTCTTATGGCAGCCCTAGCAATTTAATATACTTGGGTTACTTCCACACTTTGGCTAGTGTGAATCAGGCTGCTGTGAACATGAGTATATGAATATCTATTTGAGTTTTCTTTCAGTTCTCTTGGGTATATATTCAGAAGTGGAAGTACTGGATCATATGATAATTCTATGTTTAATTTTTTTAAGAACTGCCATGCTGTTTTCCGCAGTGACTACACCATTTTACATGCCCATCGGCCATGCACAAGGGTTCTATTCTCTCCACATCCTCGGCAACACTTGTAATTGTCTGTTTTGTTTTTTATATTTAAATTTTTTAAAAATAAACTCTATCCCCAGTGTGGGGTCCAAACTCACAACTCTGAGATCAAGAGTCACGGGGCTCTACTCACTGAGCCAACCAATCTGCCCCCTGTTTTCTTGTTAATGACCATCCTGATGAGTATGAAGTGGTCTCTCATTGTGGTTTTGATTTGCATTTCTCTAATGATTAATGATGTTGAGCATCTTTTCATGTGCTTATAGGCTGTTAAAATGTGTATCTTCTTTGGAGACATGTCTATTCAAGCCCTTTGCCCATTTTAAAATCAGGCTGTTTGGTTCTTGATCTTTTATGTATATATCTAAATGTATATCATCAGAAAAAAGAAACTATTTTTATTGCAGCTGAAACAGAAAAAGGGAATAATTTTAAAAAGGAAGCTTATGCTCTCTCATTTCTCCCCCCTTTTCAATCATTCTGATTTTTCCATCATTCTGATTATATCAAGAAGAAAGCCTCGATTTGTGCTTATGGTTTTTAATGGGAAATACAGAAAACTAGGAAGTTAATTATCAAATGCAATCAGAAGTACAGTGTTCTTTATACAAACTGTAATCACATTTTATATATGACCATTTTTTATATATGACCACATTTATTTATTTATTTTATTTGTTTGTTTGTTTAGCTTAGCTTAGCTTTGTGTGTCATACACATTTCCAAGCTACTGCATGAAAAGACCAACATGTGTCTACTGACAGATTTGGATTCCTATGTGCACCCTCACTTCATCTCAACCTCTCTGAAACTCCTTTTCCACTGAGGGTCCACTTCCAAAAACATTGGGTAGGTAGTCAGTAAATGGCAGTTCTTTTTTTTTTAAGATTTATTTATTTGTTTTAGGTAGAGAGAGAGGAGTGAGGAGGAGGGGCAGAGGGAGAGAGAGAGGAATTCTCAAGCAGACTCCCTGCAGAGCACAGAGCCCAACAAAGGGCTTGATCTCACCACCCTGAGATCATGATCTGAGCTGAAACCAAGAGTCAGGCACTCAACTGACTGAGCCATCCAGGCACCCCTAGCTCTGTCCTCTTAATCATTAGTCAGATTTCTTAAAAGTGTTATCTATACTGGAAGCATCCGTTTTTCATGCAGGGTTCTATCCCAGGACCTTGGGATCCTGACCTGAGCCAAAGGCAGATGCTTCACTGACTGAGCCATTGAAGTGCCCCTGTCTAATCTATTTTAAGGGCATGAAACTGGGCAGACTCTAAAAGAAAAGTTAGGACACCATAAGCACAATGAGGCAGGAGGAAGAACACTGGCCCAGGAGTCAGAGCACCTAGTCTGTTCCCTGTCAAGTCATTCCCTATGACCTTGGAGAAGTCCCTTTCTAGTTTCGGATTTCTACTTCTATAAGAAGGGGGTAGGACAGTGAGGTCTGTTTGGCAATGTTCTCATCAGAGAGGGTACGGGTAGGGCAGAGCTGCACACAAACTGGCTCCTTCACCTTCTTGCTCAGCCCCAGCCCTAACCAAGCCTACACAAGAATAAGGGTCATGTGCTGGTGAGTGACCTGCCTATTTCCTCTGCCGAGGAAGATAATAGACTTCAGATTATCTTCAATGTAGTATTAACAATGTCCTGTATTCAGTCAAAAATGCTAGGTACATAAAGCAACAAAGAATACAATCCACAGTCAAGATCAAAATGTGACTGAATATGGAACCTGAGAGGGCCAGGATGCTGTAATTAACAGAAAGACACTACAGCACTTGCAAATATGGTAAAAAAAAAAAACCATTAAGGAAACTAGGACTTTAGTGAGTGAACAGATAAGCAGAAAAAGGAAACCCATAAAAAAAAGACAAATGGAGATTCCAGAATTGAAGAGTACAAGTCACATGAAAGATTCACTGGGTGACCTTAACACAGGCCAGAAATAGTATGTAAACTTAAAGACAAACCAATAGAAATCCAATCTGAAATATAAAAAAAATAAGAAAAAAATGAACATAGTCCTTGGGACCTGTCAGACAAAATCAAATGATATGACATAGGTATAACTGGAGTCCTAGAGGGAAAATGGAGAAGATTCAGACAGAAAGCATTTGAAGAAGTGATGGCTGAAAATGTCGCACATTGATTAAAAGAAAAAAAAAAAGAAAAACACATACACATTGATTTATAGTTTCAAGAAGCTCAGTGAAGCCCATGCAATAGAAACATAAGGAGAACCACACCTAGGCACATCATAAGGGAATGCTAAAAACTAAATATAAAGAAATCATCTTGAAATGACATACAGGGAAACAAGGATAATATTTATTGCTGACATCAGAAACAACAGGTCAGAAGACAATGAAATACCTTTTTTTAAACCGCTGAAAGAAAAAAAGCCCGTCAACTCGGAATTCTGCATCCATCCCAAATGATCCTTCACAAATGAGTGAGAAACAGAGTTTCAGATCAACCAAAGGTGAGAAAATGTGTCACCAGCAGACCTTCATTACAAGAAACCATTAAACGGTGTCCTTCAGACCAAAGGGAAATGGCGCCAGAAGGAAACCCGGATGTACAAGGGGGTATGAAGGCTAGAAATAGCAAGTAAGGAGTAAACATAAAAAAAAATCTGCTTTCTTATTGTAGCTGACTTAAAAGCCAAACAACTCTCTACAGGAAAGAACAAAAACTGTACACTGTGGTTTACAGCACTTGTGGCAGTAAAAGATATGACAAAGTTGCACCGAGAATAGGAGGGCAGGTGTACGCAACTATTGCGTTGGAAGGTTAGGAGATTTATGAAGTGTCACACGTAAAGCAAGAAGGGGAAAGTGGGAAGTTTGATATCTCAGGTGTGAAGGGTGAACCCAAGAGCAACCACTGACAGTATCAAAAAGAGATAGAGCTAAGGAGATGAGAGGAAGTAGCATGTATCACAAAGAAATATTTTATTAACCCCAAAGAAGGCAGGAAATTCCCCCACAGTTAGCAAATTGACACACTACCACATAACCCATGGGCCAAAGAAGGAATTCCAGGAGAAATTAGACTTGCAAGCAAATAAAATCCTGTGCTTCTGCTGCTCTCTCCTGATCTTACAATGTTAAGTATTTTCCATGACCCCCCACCCCTCTGCCTCTCTTTCTCTTGTTTCTTCCAGTCCATTATTCACATAATGACCAATAATTTTGTAAAAGAGCTTCCAGCCCAGTCGATAACCTATCAGTTTCACTTTTTTATCCTTTTGGAAAACAACCTTCTGGAGGCCTTCCATCCCTCCCTCCAATCTGAACTTTAAGCTCTCAGGATCTCGTGCACAGGATTTCATGCTGGCCTCCTCCTCTGCTATCACCCTGGGCATTCAGGGCATTCATTCCCTTTGTACTTCTCCTGTGTGGTGTCCCTTGTTCCATGGATCTCTCTCTTAATTGGTTTACTCGCACGTTTGCGTTTCTTTCATTTTTTAAAAAAGATTTTATTTATTTATTCATGAGAGACACAGAGAGCGAGCGAGAGGCAGAGACACCGGCAGAGAAGCAAGACCTGACGCGGGACTCCATCCCGGGACTCCAGGATCACGCCCTGGGCTGCAGGCGGTGCTAAACCGCTGAGACCCCCCGGGGCTGCCTGGATTCTTTCTTTTTTAATCTATGCCTCATTTTATCATTTTCAGATTCCTGCCACTTTTGTAAAGCTTGGTGTTTTCTCCTTGAACAAAATAAGCATCGCTTGCAAATACTGGCATTTGTTCCCCTCCCCCCCCCAAATACTGGCATTTGAAGTTCTTCTGCATTTATTTCTATTGGCTGTTATCTCTACTGGTTCTTGCTTCTAGTGCCTTAAATTTTTACCTGTCTGTGTGTTGGACATTAGATTTTAGTCTAAAGAAATAATTTGAAGCCTAAGATACTATTGTCCCTCCAAAGAAGATTTGGATTTGTCTTCCCTTGGGGCCTGGGGTTCCTAGCTACCTGAAAGAAACTTAACCTGATTTCAGGGTGTGAGATGTGCTGGGTTACACAGGTGAATGGAAGGCAGGCTGCAATGCGTGTGACACAGGATTTGCATCCAGTTCATCCTTACTCATAGGGTATAGCTTGAGGGCTCCTGGGTGGCTCAGTTGGTTGAGTGTCTGACTCTTGGTTTCGGCTCAGGTCGTGAGCTCAGGGTCTTGAGATGGAGCCCTGCGTCAGGCTGTATGCTCAGTGTGGAGTCTGCTCCTCCCCTCCCCCCTCCTCCCTCTTTCTAGAGTAAAAAAATCTTTTTAAAAAAAACGGAATTAATTTTTTGAGCCCTTGTATGTTTGAAAATTCTATTCTCATCATTGTTGGTTTTGGGATTTGGAATTCTAGTTTGATATTAATTTTAATATTGCAAGGATTGTTTTCTTGTCTTCTAGCTGCCAGTATCTCTCTTGAAAAATCCAAAGCCAATCCGATTTCTGATCTTTTTCATCTAATTTATGTTTTGTTTTGTTTTGTTTTTTCTCCTGGGAGCTCTTAAGTCTTCTCCTTATCCTTGTGTTTGAAATTTTCATGAGGTGCTTTGATCTGGGCTTTTTTCATTTACAATGCTGGGCACACCATATTCTTCCAAACTTGAAAAATATCCTTTTTCTTTTCGGTCCTATTTTCCCAGTCTTTGCCTTTTTGTTCTACTCTCTGAGAGCTGTCCTAAACTTTCTTGTTCTTGAAATGCTCCTTCTTGATGAATTCTACCTCTGACAGTATTGTGAATTTTTTTTTAAAAAAATTTAATAATATTATTTTTATTTTTTAATTTTTAAAAAAGGATTATTTATTTAGTTATTTCTGAGAGACACAGAGAGAAAGACAGGGGCAGAGGGAGAAGCAGGCTCCCCGTGGGGATCATTACCTGAGCCAAAGTCAGACGCTCAACCACTAAGCCACAGAGGTGTCCCCAAAAAATAAATTTTAAAAACTATTTGAATTTTCCTTTTTTCTCTTTGTCTGTTTTAATCTTAGAGGCTTTTTAGTAGGGTCTTGGCCAGAACTAAGACCAGGTGAGATGAGCAGGACACCAAGGGTGCAGAATGGAGGAAGGCACTCCCTTCTCAGGCTCATGGAAATGCAGACTCAGCTCTTGCGAGTGAGTGCCTCCTTAAATTGTGCACCCTGGGTGCCTTGCCTTACTTTAGTCCCAGCTCTGGAGCCTGATCCATATTTAGGGATGAGATATGAACATGCTTGCTGGAAGCTTTGTGGCATGGGTCAGGCCTGTGCCCTGGCTTCACCCTAGAATGCCTGGATCGACATACAGACATTTCATTATGGCATCTCCAAATGGAGAGCATCTTAATATGGGTTTTCTGAAAAGTGGAGGCAGAGAAAAGGATTTGAGACCAGGCAGTGGGAGTTGGTCTTGGGAATTCGGAGTGGAGGAGCTGAGAGTGACACGAGAAAGACAGAAAGCCAAAATACATGTGTGTGACTGAGGTCACCCCCATGGGAACCATGGGTTTCATTCCCTCTAGGGCCTCCCAGAATTGACCACTGAGAACAGGAAGCTGGAGCGTGGAAATACCAGCCCCCAGCTCCCCATCAGTGGAGAGTTAATACTGGGGTGATAAGTGATCATGCTTCAGGCTGCTGTAACAAAATCACACACGCAGAGTGGCTTATCCACAACAGACATTTCTTTCTCCCAGTTCCAGAGGCCGGGAAAGCCAGGGTCAGGGCACCAGCGGATCCCGTGTCTGGTGAGGACTCGCTGCCTGGTTCATAGCCATCTCTTTGATGTATCGTCACATGGTAAAAGAGGCAAGAAATCTTTCTGAAACCTCTTTGATAAGAGCACTGCTCCCACTCATGAGGGCTCCACCCTCACCACCTAATCACCTCCCAAAAGTGCTACCTCCTGATACCATCACCTTCGGGGTTAGGTTTCAATATGCATGGAGGGGGGCACAGATATTCATTCAGACCATGGCACACGGCATCTGAGAAAGCCTGGAAACTGCCAGCAGAAAGAAACTTAATGCTCCTTGAAGATCGAACACTACCAGCATGAGGTCAGTCTGATCTTGTACAGGACAGTGCACGTATGTTGCTGAGAGCAGAGGTGGCCCCCAGGAAGGGACAAGATGAGCTACAGGAGTCTGCTATGTAGAGTAAAATCCAGTCTCCAGGCTGGTGGACATATGCCAGATTGCCAGCATCCCGGGAGCTGTGGGGAAAGGAGGCTAGGGCTGGGGGGGTGGTGTGTGTGAAAATCATTTAGACTTTCCATGAATTGTTCTGCTTTTGGTTTAGCGAATAATTCCCATCCTCAGCTGTGTTAAGGGCTACCAAGAACAGATCTATAATTCCCCCCCACCCCCACCATAGGATGTCTTCCTGAATTCACTTGGGCCAAGACATGCCATGCCAGGCGGCCCCTCCACATGTACACACCATCACTGGTCTCTGGTATTGACTTTTGTGTCTTGCAGGTGGTCATGGGCAGAGTTGACAGTGGGGTGGGGTGGAGGCTGGTCAGAATGAGCCAGGACAGTCGGGAGGCCTGGGCCTTCTCCTCCAGGTTCCACCCACCCCAGGCCTGGGTAATATGCCAGACGGTCCGTGGGAGGGGGCCATCCAGGGTCACGGGCCCTGGGCACCTGCGCTCTGCATCCCTGGGGAGGCAGGGACCCCCCAGGTGCCTGTGGAGAGTCCCAGCTCGCCACTGTGGGGCCGTGCCATTGGCCCCAACCTTAAATCTCCCGTTCTCAGAATCTAGTCTCTTGTCTCTTATTGGCAGGCCAGAGGTGACCTTTGAGGATGTGCTGTGCTAGATGGTGGGGGCGCTCCCCACTGCTGGGACCTGCCAAAAAAGCGCAGAGGACACTTAGCGATGGACTGCTCTGCTTGTGGGTGGTGGAAGGACAGCTAGCTGCCAGAATGCATGTCTGTAGGAGTGACTGCCCGTACAGGCGACAGAACTCACAGAAGTGGAAATCATACAATATTTGGGTTTTTGTGACTGCCTCCGTTCACTGAGTGTAATGTCTTCAAGGTTCATCCATGTTGTTAGCAGGTGTCAGAATTCCCTTCCTTTTTAAGGCTAATACTCCATTATATGGATAGGCCACATTTTCTGTACACATTCATTTGTCAATGGATATTTGGTTTGTTCCTACTTTTTGGTTATTGTGAATAATGCTGCTAGGAACACTGGTGTGCAAATACCCATTTGAGTCCCTGCTTTCAAAGCTTTTGTGTGTGTACTTGGAAGTGGGATTGCCAGGTCATATGGTAACTCTGTGTTCAATTTTTGAGGAACTGCCATGCTGTTTTCCAAAGCAGCTGTACCATTTAAGAAACGCACAAGGGTTCCAATTTCTCCATCTCCTGGCCAACACTTGTTCTTTTCTGTTTTTTTTTTTTTCATAGTAGCCATCTTAATAAGCATGACATAAATTTATTTTCAAGTATAATTTCATTTCGCTACGGTAAACAAAAACCATTTTCACTTGCCATGAATAGAAAGTAAAAATAAACTCGCAGTACTGAAGATGTCTGAAAGTTTCGGCCTTCACTACCTACCACCCCCCCCCCCCCCCACCAGTAAGTAGAGGTGCTCCTACTCTCTGAACTCAGGGCACAGCAGAAGCCGGTTCTGTCTTCCCTCCGCCTTCCCGTCCTGCCCCGGCCTCACTCGGGGTTATTGAGCTTAACCAGCACAGCGGAGCCATGCGGCTCCAAGAGGGGGGCTCCAAGAGGGGGGCGTCCTGCTTCTCAGCCGCTGCATAACACCCCCACGGCTTGGGGCCTGGAAACCACAGCAATCGTTTCTTTTGCTCAGGAATCTGGATTCCGCCGGTTTGTCTTGTGATGTGCCAGGGCTGGGCAGGGACCGGGGAGGTGGGGGGTACAGCTAGGGGCTGCCTGGGCCTGTCTGTCCCTCCGGAGTGGAGTCTCAGGGCCTCCCCACGCCATCTCTCCGCGTGGCTGCCCCAGCACAGGGGCTCAGGGTGGCTGGACTTCTATGTGGGAGCTCAGGGCTCCCAAGAGACCCAGCTGGAAGTTGCGGGGGGGGGGGCACCTCGGCCACAGCAGGCAGCAGGTCCCCGAGGCCCAGCCCAGACTGGGGGGGATGGAGACCCCGCGTCGCAGCGGAGGGGGCAGCGTCGAAGCCTCCGCGGCCAAGGTTGAGCGCCGCCAAGGAGAGACCGGCTGGAGACGAGCGCTCTGTTCTGGAGACCGTGGGTAAGGCCCCCGGGGGTTCCCAGGGCAGCGGCAGGCTGGGGACACCGGAGGGGACGACGGGAGGGTGATGGGAGGAGGGCGTCCTCCTCTGGGACTCCCACGGCGAAGGGCTGAGGAGTCCCGTCGGGCAGCGGCTGGCCCCGTCCACCGTCCTCCCGTCCGGGGGCCGCCGGTGGATTCCTTCCGCTCCGGGACACGGCCCGTGTGCCCTTCCCGTCTCTGTGGGGCGTGACACAACCCCGCGGCGGCCGCACGGTGCCTTTCCCGGGGCGGGTGCTGGCGGTGCGCGGGCGCGCGGGCGCAGCGGAGCGGGGCCCGGCCGGAGCCCGCCGCGAGCATGCGCACTTCCGAGCGCCGGCGCTGCGGGGATGGGGTGCTGTTGGGGTTTTGTCAGTATCTCGTCCTCTATCAGGAGCGCTTCCGCCGGGCTGGGACGACAGCCCCTCCGGCACTCCCCAGAGACGCGGGTGACAGTCTGGTTTACCCTAAGACGCTTCGGAGAGTGAAAGAGGATGCTACCAGTAATTAGGACGATAAGATAGGCCTAAACTGGGACTGTCCCAGGCAAGGGACTTCGGGTCACCTTATCCCTCAGCCGTCTCCGCCATCAGCCCCTCCGCCAGCCTGAGTCAGGCACAGGGGAGGCTCCACGGGGAGGCGGTGAAGGGGAGCCCGGCCCTTGTCCTCAGGCGGCTTCCTCGCACCTGAAAACGTGCCCCTCCGCTCCAGCAAGTGCCCGACGTGGGTGTGGCGGGGGCTCGAAGGCGGTGCCCGGCGGGCGGCGCGGGGTGGGGGGCAGTGGGAGGCGATCAAGGAAGTCCTCTGCACAAGGAGGCACCTGGAATGGCTCTTCTGGGCGCAGTGGGGTCAGGGCTGGGACAGGACAGCCTGGATGGGCGATCCCACGGGCCTTCCCTTGAGCTAACAGGTCCGGCCGCGGGCGTGTGCACTCCACCTGCCCATGGACTGGCCGTGGCGCCGCGCGCGGGCAAAGGGCGGGAAAAGGCTGAAGCCAACCACCCCGCCCCACCCGCTGAAGGTGCGGGTGGGAGCACCGAAAGAGCGGGGCCTGGAGCGCTTCCCGGGAGCACTTCATTTTCCTTCTCAGTTGAGTCTCGTCCGGGAACCTGGATTCAGGTGAGACATCCTTTTCATGAGGGTAGTTTAAAAATGCAGCACATCAGCGTCCCCGGCCACTCGAGCCTTTGCAAAACCTGGTCTGCCCCCCAGGCTGGAGGGCTGTGTCAGATCATGTGATTCCTCTGCTCAAGAAATTTCAGACTTTCCCTTGTTTATAGTATAGACTCTCTCTCTCTCTCTCTGATCCTTATCCTAGCTTGTAAATTCTTCCGGGATCTGGCAGGCAGCATTGTTTTCAGCTGCAAATGACAGAAGCACAACTCAACCTAGAATGTAAACTCCATGGGAGCAGGATCTTTGTCTCTTTTGTTTATTGTTCTATTTCCAGACCCTAAAATAGTGCCTGGCACCAAGAAGACACTCAGTAAGTACCTGTTGAATGAATAAATGAAACCAGCTTTAAAAAAGGGTGGGTGGGGGATCCCTGGGTGGCGCAGCGGTTTAGCGCCTGCCTTTGGCCCAGGGCGCGATCCTGGAGACCCAGGATCGAATCCCATATCGGGAGCCTGCTTCTCCCTCTGCCTATGTCTCTGCCTCTCTCTCTCTCTCTGTGTGACTATCATAAATAAAATAAAAAAAAAATAAAAAAGGGTGGGGGGTTGACAATATGTGCTGAGGACCTGGGTTCAGGGACTCAAGCAGTGTCTTTCTTTCTTTCTTTCTTTTTTCTTTTTCTTCTTCTCTCTCTCCCTCTCCTCCTCTCTACATCCTGTGTTTTTGTAGGCATGTCCTTCTCATCTCTTCTACTGTAGGCAGGTTTCCTCCCAGTGATGGACATGCTCAAGTGGGGTGAGTGGGGGCATAGCCACACAGAGCTCCAGGCTTAGAAATGGCAGAAGAGACTCTCCATTTCAGAAGGAAAAAAAAATCCCAGGGCAGGATTCTCATTGGTTAGGATAGGGTCACATGACCTTTCTCTCCCATAGTCAGCATGAAAAGGCATAGGAGACACTATAATTGGCCTGGCTTGGGTCATGTGCTTGGCAGGAGGTTAAGCAGTTTGTTGCAAGTGGGCTGGGGAGGAGCGGTTCACCCAAGGAAAGAGCAGGATAGCTGTTGTCAGGAGAAGTGGAGGATCCTGGTACTGGCAGGGAAAACAAACAAAAAGCTGAAATGTCTAGAGACCAGTGCAAAGATGCTCCCTTGGAATGGTACTGGGGTGGAAGTTGTAGGACAGCCAGGAGGGCCTGCAATGAACTTGAAATGCCTTTGGGGTCTCAGTTTTATCTTTTTGGATCTGTGCTGGTTTTAACAGGAAAACGAGGCTTTCAATGACTCACTATTGAGTCAAATGTGGGCTCTAGGAAGTTATGCCATATGTCTTCTGTGGCCCTCTGCACCCCTTTGGAACACTGTCTTTCCCCTGCACGGTCTGAAGAGCTCACATGGAGCAGCCAGACTTGACCTTAACAATGTCCTGCAGATCTATTTCCTCACTGCCCTGGTGCCACATCATCTCCATCCCTGCCTCTGCCTATGTGTGCCCTCCCCAGCCTTCCCCGGCCCTCTCTGCCTCTTCTGGCCCTGCCGGCCTGTCTAGGGTACTCAGGGAGCCCCCTGTCCCTCAGAGTGTCTTCCTGGGTGGCTCCCTGGGTCCCCAAGATCGAGGTTCCAGTCCAAACGTTATGCGACCTCTCTACAAGGTATTTCCTGTCTCAGCAACTCGGTTTCCTCTTCCGTAAGATGAGGGATTGCACTGACCCTGTTAGCACAGGGCAGCTCCCAGAAACTTCGGCGCCTGCCCCTGCCCCTGACCCAGCCCTTCTTGGCATGCTCCCAGCTGGGAGTGTGCTCTGAACTGGCCAAATACTGGGACATTTTATTGGTTCAGAAAGTCAGGGGCTAGAGCTTTTCTCACTGGTAAGTGAAAAGAGTTAAGGCCAGTGCTTATATTAAGGATCACTCTCTCTTGCTCTCTCGCTCTCCCTCTCAGCTGGGCATGAGAACTTCCACTTGGCAGGGGAGCCCTCCCACCCTCTTCCCCTGTATCTCTGTCTATTAGGGACTAGAATGGAGCCTAGGGGAAAGGAGGACACTGGATAATTTGGCTGAGCAAAGCAGATTCTCTGTGTGGTCCGACCTGGCTCGGAAGAAGGTCAAAGCCCCAGCTGATCCCAGTTGTGTACCCAATGGCAGATGCAGGAAAGGATTTATGTGTTCCAGGTCACTCTGGCTCAGAATCCCCTTACCCTCTGCTTCTCCCCTCTCCCCACAAGTCAGCAGCACAGAGCCAGGCCCCCCAGATAATATACTCAGATTGACGGAATGTGGCAGACTTAAATGCTTAGGGCACATGTACAGAGAAGCACTCACATCATCTCCAAAGGATACCTATGGTCTGATGACTCTGTTCTTAAGCAGAACGAGGGCATGACACCAGGAAATGGGAAGAATGTTCTTCAAGTATATTTTCACCTCACAACTGCAGCTTCTGCTTTAAGGAATATGATAGACATGTTTTGAAAGTCATGCCCAGTAATATGGTTTCACTCCAGGGTGCGAATAATTCTTTGGGGGAAACGTTTCCTGAGAGAGCTTCTAAAAGGGTGGGAGGAGCTGCACATCCTCTTCTCCTGGGATGTCTCTGTGCAAGTTAAGTGCAGCTCAGGCCCTCGGTCGGTGTCTTCTCAGGCCACCAGCCTGGTGTGTTTCTCAGTGGTTATGTCTCTCTTAACAGAACAGGGAAAGCCTAAATTTGGGTGTCACCTGTGCTCCCCAACACCAGGGTTGTTCTGGTGGGGGAAATGCAGGGGGATTTCTCTGCATCTGCAAAAAGTTGGCTACGTGGAATTAGGCTTTCTGTAGGGTGTTTTCCTGACTCAGGCATGTCCCAAACTGGCCAGTATGTCTTGAGGTCCTGGGCAAGCCTCCAAGTTGCGCTATCCTGAATTGCTCCTGTTTCAACTTTCTATACTTCTTAAAGTACTGCTTTGATTAGACTGGAGATAGCAGTCTCTAGCAATATTACTATTAGAACTCCGTCATGGTTACATTTTTAAAATTATGCTTTTTTTCCCTTTGCCAAGAGCAAATGATAACCCACATTTGTACTGCAAAACCAACTGAAGCTGTGGAGGGTTTGCCTGGACAGGTCTGAAAACATATTCTAGGCCCCTCACTGCCCAAATAGGAAGTCCTTTCCCATCCCCAGGTCAGAGGACTATGCTGGGTTTTTGTCTTTTTTTTTTAAATAAATACAAACTCTTTTTTTTTAAAAAAAATAAGTTTTATTATCGCTATAAAAGTAATGAATTTTGTTGTTTATACAAGTATTACTTGGAAAATACATAAAAGCATAAAGGGAAGAAACAGATATCATCTATAATACTAGAACCCAGAAATAACCACTATTAAATTTTAACATATTTCTTCCTAGCCTTTTCTCTAAATATTGATACAAAACTATGGATGCAAAATGTTCCCAATACACTCATATTACATATTCAGGAACATATTGCAAAAATAATTTTGTACCTTACCTTTATTACTTTATCATATCGCAAGCCACAGATAACCGTTACAAGATTTTTGGTGTATTCCCTCCAGCCTTTCATCTGTATATTGATACAAAACCATGCATGCAAAATGCTCCCAATATGTTCATACTGCATATTAGGAACACATCGCAAAAACAGTTCAGCATCTTTCTTTGCAGGGCTTTTGGTATACTTCCTCCCAGCCTTCTTTCCATATGATTGACACAAAACTATGAATGCAAAATGTTCCCAATACACTTATAGTACATATTAGGAACACATCGCAAAAATAGTTAGGCATCTTTCTTTGGTCACTTCCACAGCAACTCCAAGACAACCACTATTAAAGCATTGATATGTTTTCTCACAGCCTTTTGTCTCCATATTGAAACAAAACTGCATACAGAACGCTCCCTATATTCGTAGACTGTCCCTATATTCGTAGACTGCACAGTTGGAAACTGCAACTATTTGGCATGTTTCTTTTTGCACCAATTATTTCACCAGGAGCACATTCTCATGTCACTTATTAGATGCACCGTATTTTATTTACCCAGTCCTGTGTCGTTGCTTGTCAGGACATTCCTAATTTCCGCCCTTAAAAATACCGGAATCAGTGTTTTTATGTGTTCTCCTCCTGGAACTCTTTGTTCATGCAGTTTTTGGGTTTTCTTGACCACTTCTATGAAGTCAGTATATTAAAGGTGACCTTAAGTCTGCAGTGCTTATAGCTCATGTATTTGCAGTTGTTTGAGCATAAATTCTTTGTTTTAACATTCTGGCATGAATATCTAAGTTCCAATTCATTAAGAAGAAACTTAAAGTAGTTAAAAAGACAGTCTGACCCCACCTCCCATTAAACTATCAAAATACAACTCAGCCCCTCCTCTGGCTACTTTCATGGCAACCACTTTCTTCCCTGCTTAGGGCCCGCTCCCCCACCCATCTTTTCATCCAAGGGTTTTGTAATACTTACCAGCTGTATTGCTATGAAGATGAGTGGCTCCCAGACCTTTCAGTTATCAATCTGTCACAAGTGCACAGTGGTATCTCGTGACATGATGATCCCCGAGATGTCTGAGGTCTGCGCATCCGTGACCCCAAATTTCTGGGTTGCCCATGACCCTAAAGGCTTTTTAGAGAATTATGCTTGACAACATAACAAAAAATAGGGCATAACAAAAACACATGGAAAAAGTAGAGAAAGAAAAAACTGCAGCTCAAATCCACTGCCTTCAGCCACGAGTATATTTGTTTTCCATGTTTTTTCCAGTTTCTGCCCTGTGTAGACTTACTTTTCAACCATGGTGTCCATGTGATTTTATGTCCCTGATTTGTAAAATGTGATAGCATAAGCATTTCCCAGGTTTCTATATAGTGTTTATAATTATTATTTGGAAGGGCTGAAAGAGGATCCATTGAGTGAGTGACTAAATGAGGTTAACCCTTATGGTTGGACGTGCCATTTGTTTCCTTAACATTAATTTGGTTGAATCTACAGAAAGTCTCAATATGGGCCAGAGGTTTTAGATGAACCTAAGTGATGTGGGGGTTGCACATGTCTACTTGTATGCAGCTGGGTAATGCACAGTCACTATTTCATCATCCTGGGGCCAATCTTGGGCCTCCACCAGGAAGTGTCCATGGTGTGGGCTCATCAGAAGACTAATCAATTTCACCTTGAACTTTTCTAACCAAACGAATTCAACTCCATTTCCTGCCCTAGTCACTACCGCGTTGTCGGTTCTGATGAACAGGTAATGGTAATAAGCAGCACAGCAAGAGCTCTGGAGGGAGAGGCCCCAGACCAGCCTGAGACAAACCCTTAACCTCCAGAAGCCCATTTTCTTGTTTGTAAATTTTTTTTTCTGACTGCCTTATCCTATTTATCTCTTGTTGCAGTAGAAAATATGAAAACATTTGGAGAAGCACGTAAAAGCATGCCACAACAGTAACATGCTGGGATTATTGGGATTCTGCTTATTGCCGTTTCTGTGGCCAGGCCATTAAAAGATCTGGTCTTGGGAGAATGGTCTGGTCTGGAGAACGTGTGGCGGGTAGGGAAAGGGGGACAAGGTGAGGGAGCTGCCTCTGCAGAGAATCACACTTCAAAGCAATCAGCTCCATTCTCAGCTCGAAGACTAACAGCGTTAACCTCCCACCGCCCCCCCACCCGCCCCCCTCCGGCTGCTCAAATTAGAGAGCTCTCTAGGATAAGGCTCCAAAGCCTGGGCCACCACAGGAAATGGAGATCTTTCAGGGCTCCTCCCTAATGGCTCTATTTACTATCCCACACTGGGGTCTAAACCTTTTTGAACTTGCCCCAGAGATCAATTATGGAGGAGGGGAGGGAGGCAAAGGTGGTGGATTGGTGACATAGGATGGAAGAGCGAGCAGATCTTTGTTCTTTTACCGAGCAGTAACTTGCAGGTGGGGTGGACGGGGCTAGGGAGATACACATTTGCTATAATTGTGTGTGTAGCTTTTTGTTTAAGAGTAATGTGATCATTAGAAATACAAATACATATATAAAGTTCTAGGGTTATGAGGATAAGTTATGCTGCAGGTCGATGGGAAAATAGATCTCTAAAAAGTTATGCTGACTGGGATATACAGCCCTTGATTTAAGTCCTTCAGTCCTATCAGTAAACTCCTTGATCTTCCAAAAAGAAATGCTTTCTGAACCTATTTTTACTTTCATCTTGCACCGTCTCTCAGCAAAGCTGCCTAGCAGTGAACTCCCACCTGTGTGGGAGCACTTTTGCTCTAAGTGCCCCATCTGCCTTGAGGACTTGATGGGTATGGTGTTTGAAAACAGCAAAATATTTTGCACTGCAGGGTCTTCTTGGGTCTTTTTTAATTGGACAGTTGCCTGTAGTGATGGGAATCAAGAGCACATGCAATCATTCAATCTCTCAGCACTGGAGTATATCGAAATGTTTTCTTGTTTGGGGTTCCACTTTAGTCCCTGTCTGAATGCCCGCATACATTTTTATGGACTTGCAACCACTGCCTTTTTTTGTGGCCCTGGTTATTGGCATCTAGTTTCCCAAGTAACACTGACACACATCTGTTCAAATCAATTGACGTTCCCATCGTAACTGTCTCATTTGGCGGGAAAATCAAGCTGAACGTGCCAGTTGGAACAAAGATGTGTGTGTGTGTGGGGGGGGTATAGGGGAGCGGCAGGGAGAAAGAAATGGTGGGAGAGGGTATTTCATCTTATAGATCATAAAACATTTTCCAAAAACATTTTTAAAGGATGTATAATATTACACTCAGGATCTATTATATTTTACCCCATGTTGTGGGACACTTGGGTGGTTTTCAATACCTAGTGAGTTAAAAATGCATATAAATTACAGACTTTGAGAGATGATTGTGTTTTCTTGAAACAGGAGTCTTCTGTGTCCAGATCCGGGAGTTGATGTAGTGTGCCTTTGTTGGGGGGGGGGCGGTGTCAGTACTGCTAAATGGAGATGCTGGACGCCTTCAAAATTGTTTTCCTGTGATTAATTTTTTAATTACATTTAATTGAGGATCCTAAGAGCTACCTGTGTATCTTATCCCATAACTTAAAGGAATGTCAAATTTTAAATTCAGAGCTAGACTAAGCTTTTCCTAGTTTAAGAGCCACGTCTGCCTAATAAACTTAAAACAATGCTGTGTGCATGCAGCTTCCTCACTAACAAATAACATGTGTTGGGGGGAAAATGAGAAAACAATGGGAAGGTGCCTCCTTGAAGGTGTAACATTGGATCGATTGTTCCTTCGACTATAAATTGATTCACTTTACACAAGTCTCCCACACTTTAAGATGCACATTTAGCAATGCTGAAAAAACAATTTTAAAGAATACCTTGGAGAGTTGTTAAAGAGAATTTATAGTCTGGAACGAATTGCCATCTTCTTAATTAACACAGAAATGTTTGACTAAAATATTGCTTTATTCACATTTTTGTCCTTGGGGGAAAATCTCGGCACATTGCAACTTGGACCGTGTGAATAATGGTGCAAGATGAATGTTATAAGTCAGAAAAGGGCACCGCGCAGACGGCTGTGGGTGCCCCGGATCTCGAGGCCCCCTGGCCAGCCCCCTCCCCCGGGCCAAGGGCCGCGGGGCTTCTGGAAGGCGACGGCCCCGCCCCCGCCCCGCGCGGCCCCCCCGCCGGCCGCCGGCTCACCTGGGTCCTGCAGGCGCCCCCCGCAGGGAGCCGGAAGGCGCGGGCGCCGTCCTCCCCGGGGCGGGGGTGGGCGCCGGCCACCACTGGGCCTCCTTCTGGCTCGAGGGGCGCCCGTGCCGAGCGAGGAGAGAGGGAGAAGGGAGGCCGGTGAGGGGCGGGGGGGGGGGCGGCTGCGAGGTGCCTCCCCGGCCCGCGCCCCGGAGCGTGTAGGTGAAGGCGGGCGGGGGAACCCGTTCGCCGCTCGGGCCTGGGGACGGCGCCCCCGAGGAGGGGCCGCGGCGGCCGGGGGGGGGGGGTGTCCTCAAGGCGCCCCGCGGCCGCAAGGGAGTCTGGGAGCGCGGCCGCGTGGGCGCTGGGGCCTGACTCCCACGCCCCCCCCGCGAGTCCGCAGACGTGCGTGCGCCGCGGCCCGGCCCCCGCAGGGCGGGAGGGGCTGTAGGGGTGCGGTGCTCTGAGCCGGCCTGAGGCGTGGGAAGATCCCACACCGCCCTTTGTCCTCCGCCTGCCCAGGCGCCAGGTCAAAAACCGCGTACACCTAAAGGGACTTCACGGGACAAGTGAGGCCTCCCCGGGGAAGCGGCCGTCTCCTCCCTAGGCCGGCCAGCCCGCTCCCAGCCTCCTGGGACCCCCGTGAGGGGTGGAGGTGGCCCTAGAGGCCGACGGGGGTGCGCCTCGAATGGGCCCTAGTGCCAGAGCTCTGCAGGCAGGTAGGACCCCAGCACCAGCTCGGGTGCTGCCATTTTCTGGGGGAGTGTCAGGCCAGTACCCTGCCACTGGGGTAATCTCTTTCTTGTGAGGCCCGGGGAGCGACAAGGGTGGCCTCGGGGCAGCGCCTCCCGAGTGGAATCCTGGGACCAGATTTGGGGCGATAAAGCAAGACGCAGCTAGAAAGCGCAGGGTCTCATTCCCGAGCCACCCCCTTGGGCCCTTGCTCTCCTGCAGGCCTCAGATGGGGCAGGTCAGGGCCTTCCCTCCGCATGCTGGCATTCACCTGCATGCCAGGCCCCGGAGCCTCGCCGGATCCGTCATCCGTCGTCCCCCCGGGCCAGAGGGAGCTCCCCCCAACAGAGCTGGGAGGAAGGGAAAGAGGGGGTCAGGAAGGGCCCAGAAACGTGGATCTTTCCTGGACCCCAAAGTCCTCTCCACGAGCAGGATGTGAGCCCAGTTACCAGGAGCCACAGAGCAGCCTGGGGACTCCTTGCCGCTGGCTCTTGCTTCCTTTCCCAATACCCGGCCCCCTTTTAGTTGTTGGGGCTTGAAGGCATTCCTTGCTCTGGGTGGTGTGGGTGGTATCCTAAGTGATCTGGAAGGGATTTCTGCAATCGTTTAAACTTCACTTGGGCAGGGGAAAGGGTGCTAACAAGAAGCATCTTTGACAGCCATTTACATATTCAAAGTTGGGCAAACGTTTGATGGAGAGGAAACGCACTAGTTGGGGCCTCGCTGCCTGCCGTTCCCGGGCGGACACCTGCAGGCGCTGCACTAGGACTTACCTGGCGGGTGGGCCCGTGCGGGAGTCCCAGCCTTGCCCGGGCAGCAGAAACAATACTCCAGAACACCGATCGCCCACTGCAGTACTGTTCCCGCTGCTAGGGCACGGCTGAGTGCGGGCCACCGCGTCCCTCCTCGGCGTGCACCGCCTGCGCATGGCCCCCCACCGCCCCAAGTCTTCCTAGGCTGGGCCTCGTGGGCGGGGAAGGGCGTAGAGGGAAGAGAGACCAGAGCCCCCGCCCACCTACCTGGTCCCGAACCCGCCTTTGGGAGCGGGCGCCAGCGGGTCCAGCAGACCCCCACCTTCCAACTTCCCCGCGAAGGGGTATAGCAGCGCCTCACGTTTTGAACCATTTAAAGCACTTCAAAACATGAATTGCTGCTGCATCCCCTCGGAGTCAACGAAGGGGGGGATCGCTCTGGGGTACCTGCAGGTGGAAAAAGACATGATGACTGGAAGGAAGCCCTGTTAAGTCCCACCCAAAGCTAAGGAATAAAGCAAAACATAGGACTAAGACGCGTCATTCCAGATCCACGTACTTTTTAGAACTTCACCGCTTGACTTCCAAGACTGGCAGGTGGAGCGAAGGGTGTGACTCTCAGTTTTTCTCCCCAGCGTCTGAATCTTGGAAAAGTGTAGGGTGAAAAGCAGAGGGGTGGGAGACAGGAATGAGGGTGAGAAAGAATCTTACCTCTGAGGGTAATAATAATAAGATAAAATACATTGTGACACTTTGGCAATATCTGGATCACTCTTGGCAGCTTTAAAGTCTTAGGGAAACTTCTTTCTGCTACATGTTACAAATCACAAGTCTCATTTAATGTCCCCATTAAAAAAAAAAACTTCATTTATTGACTTAAAGGAGAACCAAAATGTCTCTGGCAGCTTCAGCTGATTCTATCATATATAAGGGAGCTGGGAAATATAGGTCCGTCCATACAAGCATCCGATGTCCTCTTTAACCCCCAATGCCTCATTCTTGCAGCACACACCCTGGTACCAAAGAATGTGAGATAATTGTCCTTAAATAAAATACCTGGATGTTTACATACGAAACTGGTTACTCAAACTTATTTATAAATACTTTATACTTTTCAATGTTACCTATCAAACCATAAATCAAAACAAGTTTAAATACTTGATGTCAGTTCACTCCTTCCTCTCTCAAGCAGTCCCACAGAAACTCTTTCATGTCCTGAAATGGCCGGCACAGTGCATACTCCTTAATGATTAACTCATTAGATACCACTTTTTCCTTTTTAAAATGGACACACATTAGCAATAAGTTACATGGCACCCACTCCCCCTCCCTAAGTGAGTCAATTAAGCAGAGAAGAAACTACTCTGTAACCTCAATGGCAAACTTAAAACAACAAAACCAGCACAAAGCTCTAATGGTTTTGAAAATTAAAATATATTTCAATAGGGTAATGGACACAAAGTATCCAAGTCTGCTAAGTGTTCTGGTTCATTTAAAAATCACGTTGGTTTTTCAGAACCAGTAGAATGGATGTTGTGTCCCATTTATTAGTTAATGAAATGCACAGTCTTTAATCAGACTAAGAACAAATTCTTAACATCAGACGGAGTTCCAGCCAGTGTTCCCAAATACACTACTGTGTCACAATAAACACAGTCATTAATTGGGGCATACAATTAAGTGTCTCTGAATTCCATCTTGTTTTGGCTATGCTATTTACAAACAACTTTTACAGTGACTTTTGGGATTAATGGCGAAAAACGTCCTTGGTTGCCCTTAAAAAGAAAAAAAAAAACATGTTTAGCAAATGTACAGTTATACTTTAAAACTCCACAACCCTCTCCCAATTAAGTATTTACGTTCCACACAAATATGTGAGCCATCACATCAGATGTTAGAGGCATCCATAATTATAACATTTCCTTAGTTGACTACTGAGAAACATAACAGTGATTCGAAATAGCCATGGTGTCAAAGGCGAAGGTCCCCTCCAGATGGCTCTGCCAACTCACTGGAACTGAATCCATTTTGTACCTTTCGCGTTAACCCCTTTCTTCTCTCCCGGTGACAGTACAACGACTTACATTCCTAAAAAGCCACCTCATTCCCCTAGTTTACGGGTTACCTCTTAGACTGAAATTTACTTACGAAAACAGATTACAAAGAGGCGTCTTGTCACTTCAGAAGCCGGTCCGTCGTTGATACAATAGACAAAGAATCGATACTAGCGAGTGGCCCATAGCCCCACCCCCTGCCCCCCCTCCCCCGCCGAACTGAACTGCATTTGGCCAAACCATATAAGAGCCAAAGAATACGCCTCTTCCTCCGTTCATATTTTACAACGTTTTGTCTTAATTTTGCAGATGCCTTCATCCCCACACCCCAAACATACGATGTCCCTTCCCTTGGCGCAGTCGTGCGAAACTTTCCCAATGTCAAGTTCATCCAGGGAAAACTAAACATCCTTGAAAGTTTTAATCGGGCAAAGACAATGCAAAATTAATCACATTTCTTCCCAACACATTTTCCTGCTTGCGAATAAGAGCTCCGAAAAGTGCATTAGACAGTATGTCCAAACCGGTGGCTCCGACCCCGGCGAGGCTGACAGTCGGTCCCAGCCCCTCTACTCCGTTTGCGCTCCCCGCCCCTTCATGTTAGCACCCCCACCCCCAGCCCGTTTCCTAAGAATTTTCCCGGCCCGTACTCGTGTGCTGAACACTTTCAAGGTCTGTTTCAGCCGCGCCCCGGCCCCCGACGCGCTTTACAACCCCAAAGCCACACAGAACTTTTTCAGCATTGTCACCAGATCTTTTTCAGTCTGCCGTAACCAACGTTACTAGCCGGGAAGACGCCAGCAAACAAGTCCCTTAAAAAAAAAAATCGCATGTCACCTCTCGCTCCACTCGAAAATGGCGCCGAAATCGAAGAACTTCTTAAATTTCATTGTCAGCTTTTTGCAAAGGTTTCTGGGATTTTCCTGCGAAGCTGCCTCGCCTGGTCTGAGAGCTAGCGAACGAGCAAGCGAAGCAAAAGAGAGCGGGGGAAGGCGTGGGGGGGCGGGGGGGGAGGACACAGACAGCGACAGAGCGGGGCCGGGACAGGGGAGGCGGCGAGGTCGCAGGGGGCCGGGCACGGAGCGACGGGGACCGGGCGCCAGACGCCGGGGTGGCGGCGCGGAGGGCGCGCTCTCGCGCTGGCGGCGCCGAAGCTCGGAGAGCGGCGTGGCGGAGGCGGAGCGGCGCGGCGCGGCGGCGGGGCTGTGCGCGCCCGGGAGGCGAGCGGAGAGCCGGCGGAGAGCCTCCGGCAGCGGCCCTAGAAAAAGCCGGCTCCGGGGGCGTGGCCACGCGGAGCCCACGCTGCCCCCTCCCTCGCCGCCGCGTTCCGCGCGCTGCTCCGGGGCCCGGGGGCGGAAGGGGGGAGGGGGTGAGAGGGAAAGGCAGGGAAGGGGGAGGGGGTGCGGGCGCTCGATGCCACCGACTGGGCCCGCGGCCGCCGAGGGCCCTGGGGGGCACCGGGCGCGCCTAGTGGCCGAAGCCGAGCCGGGTAGCGGGCTTCAGGGAGAAAAGACAGAGTATGGAACACGGCAGAGCCAGGGGCGCACGGTAGCGCAGCGCACATCCAGACACCCACACGACGGTCGCCGCCCCGCGCCCCTGGGTCCCGTCGCGGTACCCTCTGAGCGGCCGCGAGGGAGCAAGGAGGCTGAGCTATGCCCTTCGCGCTGTGCTCGCTTGGGGGTGCCTGTAAAACACTTGGGGTGGAGACGGGGTGGGGGGACCGCGTGAGCCAGCGCTCTCCCATGCGTGTGCGTCCGGACTGGTCGGGATTCCCCTGGTTTCGCCCCCCGGCCGAGCTCTCAGGGACAGAGACCCCTGGCACGAGGCGAGCCCCGAATTGGCTGGCCTTCCGCACCGGGCGGGGGGCAGAGCACGGAGGGAGGGCGCACTTGTCTACTGTAGCCCCATTCCAAGAAGGGGAACTGATTTAAAGACTGAAGTGGGGCGACAGGAGGGGCAGAGCCCTTATCGTGGGTGCTAGAGGCGGCGAAGGACGGGGAGTTCATTTCCTTAGGTGTGAGGCTGGTGTTGAAGAGAAGTGGGAGGATGTCCGTACACTTAGAAGATGCCCTGGGAAGCGCAGAGGTGAAATGTCACAATGTCCGCAATTTTCAAATGATGCAGCTAACACGCGCGCGCACACAGAGGAACCAAGTGTTGCAATAGGGTAACAGTTGTTATATCCAAGCTGGGGCCCCCCGGGGGGGGGGGATGGTGGGTAAACAGACGTTCGTCTTGTCGTTCTTTCAACTTTCCTGCCTGTTTGCAAAATGTCATTATACAAATTTTGCTAGACACTCCTTATGAATTAGCGCCGAAACGCTGTCTAAGAAAACGAGCGCGGCTGCTTTCTGTCTCCCCATCCCGGGTGGGACAAACCGTCAGCAGGCCGGACTCCAAGTGAGCCGGCCCCGGGCAGGAAGGGCAGTGGGTAGCGCGGCGGGCTGTGGCCGCAGCCCCGACACCGCACGCCGGCCCGGAGAGGCCCCGGGGTCCTCGGGGCAGGTGGTCTACTGGGCGCCGCGCGCGGCGGAGGGGCAGCTGCCCCGTGCGATCGCCGACCCCGGCAGCTCTGGGCGACCCCGGGTCCCACCCCCATCGGCTGGGTGGGCCCCGCCGGGCCTGGCCGCCCGCACCGCAGGGAAGCGGGGAGAGCCGCGGGGAGCAGATCAGCGCGCTGACGCCGCTGCCGCGGCCGGTGTACCCGGCGCTCCCAGAGGGAGGCCCAGGCTGTCTCGGCCTGCACGCGGCGGCGTCCCGCGCGCCGGGTGGCGGAGGAGAGCGCCGCGGCCTCCGGGGGAGAAAAAAAATAAGGTGCGGAAAGAAAAATGCAACAGTGGCACACACGCGCACGCACGCACACACGCGCACGGCTGAAATCGGTGCACACAAATAGAACCACGGGTTCCCCCGGGCTCGGCGTTCAAGTTTCTGGAGCTACTTAACTTGCGTTTTGCTGTGATGCTTCTGTGGCTCTGGTGTAAAAAATCTTAATTTCTTTGCCAGGGCGATTTCGCAGACCCAAGGCGTTGCAAGTGCTGCAGCGGCCTTTCACCGGCGCCTGCGCCTTTTTTTTTTTTTTTTAATTTAGAAGTTGGGGGTGGGGGGGTAGACTCTAACAGGGTCTGCAGAGCGGTTTTTAAAAATTAACCAGAAAGATTCTCCGACGAAGATGGGATTTTTAGGAAGGGCTTTGAAACTGCAGTGACTTGTACGACTTCGGTGGGCGCTAAAAACTCATGACTGAGCTACAATTTCCCTATTCAAGTCTTCCGAACTCTTCGTGGACAGGCTGAAAGTTTGCCGGGCTGTCAGACGTGACTGAACAAGCTTCTAAATCCTCAGATCATTTATAAAGCTCCAGTGTCCTTGGGGTGAAAGACTTTTCTGGGCTTTTAAAGCTCGGCTTCGTGGGTAAATTTGCTTGGGTTGATCTAACTGCATGTAAGCATTTATTTCCCCACCTAGATTAGTATAAGGGCAGAAGATTCCAGCGCCGTCAGACAAAAGTCGAGTTTGTGGACGTCCTCTAAAAGAAAAATTGCAACAGCTTTCTTCATTAAACTCTTTTTGCTACATCAGCAAATTAGAGAGCCAGTTGAATATTGATGAATTCTTTGAGGGTGAGTAACATGGCTCCAGGCCGCAGAAAGTGAGGGAGGGCAGGCTTAAGTATTTACTCAAGTGAACAATCTTCAAATATTTTTCAAATATGATGTCTCAAGGATTTTCTTAGGTTTTCTTAGGACCTCTGCAGCAAACCCTAATTCTGCAAATGGCTTTTCATTTTAGTAGGCCCTTTCTCAACTTGACAAAACTGGCAGGACAGAAATTTCCCCCACAGAATGCTTAGAAACTCATTCTGGGATTAGAACCCTGCTTGGCTCAGCAGAGGGGCATCTGGGAGGCCCCCCACTGGTAGTGAGACAACTTCTCTCTGGGGCAACTGGGGACCCCAAAATGAAAGGGACTCCGGCCACTGATTTTTGTCATCTCGAAAATACTATTTCCAAGCGAGCGTTTTCAGGCAAATAGCACATTTTTTTTCTTCCTCGAATCTTGCATGCAGCATTCAGAAATTACCCTGCTAAGAAATAATTACAGTAAGCTGAGGGAGAGGAATTTAGCAATAGTTTTCGAGGGTCTGAAAGTGCAGCTGAGAAAACCAAACTAGCTCTAGACTGGAGATATTCAGCAAGGAAGTTACACACAGCAAGATATTTGGAATAATTTCTGGAAAGTGTTTTCTGAAAAGCAATTGCCAATGAGTGTTTGGAAATAGGTACTAGAGAAAGGCGTTGAATGGAAGAGTCTTTTCTAAATTGGAAAGAACATTTCTAGATCTTACCATTTTTATTTTAAATAGAACTGTCTTTTATGATTATGTTTTTCATGGAGGCCTTGACTTAGGGAAACAAGACTTTCCTTATGTTGTAAATATCCAGAAGTCTTCAGAGAGATAAAATCAGGATAGAGTTACAGATTTAACAGAAAGAAAACAACTGGAATCGTGTTATGAAGCTTCTACTGTGTTATTTGTAAAGGCTTTTTTCAGGGTTCAAGCAAAGGCTAGTAGTTAGCAGCAATCGTAGAATAATGCTTGCCTAACTGTCAGATTAAACAAAAAAGATAATGCCCCTTATATTTTTATTGCACTTTATGAAATTAGTTATGATAAAAAATATTTCTTTGTAAAACTCAGAACTTGAGGAAAAATGTTCAGATCTTAGCTTCTCCCACCCCCATGATCTCACCAGGAAAAAGTAGAATGAATTAGTACATTTTTCCTTTCTGCCAAAGAGGAGTTTAGTAAATCCTTGATGGCTGTTACTTTTTATTTCAAGGTCTCTTTTCCATCCTCAAAGACAGCAGAATCACTGCCTTCAATGCTGCAGAGATTTCTTCTTTAAACACGGCATGTTTTCCTTATTGGGTGTGTACTATTATTGTCTTAATTATTCCTGGAGTTTTGCCCATTTAAATCAAAGACTGTCTCAGATACCAGAACCGATGGGACCTTGGCGCACAGGAAGGCCACGGTGAAGGGGCAGAGGGCGGCCTCAGTTCTGGTCCTACAGTGCTGGTCCTACAGTGTCCCTGTCCTGGAAGTGAGCACGACCCCCTCTCCCTGGTGCAGAGTATGAAGTGACAGAGCCAAGTGCAAGGAGTGAGAAGGGCAAGCCAAGTGAGAGGAGTCAGGAGCCGAAAGCCCACCTTCTGTGTGCAAGACCAGGAGTGCACGTGCCACTTGCTTTCACCAGAAGCGTTATGATCATCAGTTTTTAACCTCACGCCTCAGGCACTTTCCTTGTGCCTTCCCTGATTATGAAAAAGAGAGAAGAAAAAAGAACTCAGTTGAGATCAATGCCAACATATCAAATGTAATGGTGTTCAGGGAGGCTGAAGGGCATTTGGACAGTAGGTTGCTCCATTTATATATATATAAAAAATGTTTTTTAAAGTCCAAAGTGACCAGCACCAAGGAGGTCCTGTAAAAACGCATAGAGCTGTGCCAAGTCTGAATGACTTCACTTGTAGGATCTTGCTACAGGGAAACCGCTCCTGGGGGCACATAATAATCTTGCTGGGGAGAGGGAAGAGGAGGGAACGGGAATTGAAGGGTGCTAAGGGGAGCTATCTTTGTTTCAAACCCGAGATGTGTTTTCCAAACCATGAAATACTTTGTTGAAATAGCGAAGGAGGAAAAGTCAATATGTGTAACTGCAACATTTACATTAAAGCTGTTAACACTGAACTAACTCCCCGGCACTCACTGGCAGCTCTCCTTCTTGTCCCGTCTGCATTTAAAAAGAAAAAACAATACTTAATAGGCAGAATTTCTAGGACTGGTGGAGAATGTCATTTGTTTTACTTCCCATCTCCTAAAATGAGTATCAGGTTTATAATCAGGTGGGATTCTGGAGTAGCTACTGAGCAGATCAAGCCCCATCCACTGGCAGGGAATGGAGCTGAGGATGTAGCTCTAGTTTTCATTATTTGCATTTGCCATACACCCAGCTTTCTTAGCTCAGAGTCCCCCGGGAATTTCTAGGCCACGGGCAGGCTTGGGTCGAGACAGGAGTGAGGTGGAGAGAGTGCGCGAGGGCAAAAGAGAGGCAGAAAGAAGACGACAAAAAGAAAACAAAACCAAATCCGTCTCCTTCATTCCTGTCTTTTATTTCACACCGTCCATCTGCGCCACTGGGTCACCAAGGTCACCTTTTCAGGCTTCCCACTCATCTCCCAGCTGAGTTTCGCTGGAATCTGTCCCTCTGCTTTGTGCCCTCACCCTCCTCCGGCCACACCTTCCTGCTTCCCTGCCAGGGATGTTTGCTCCCCCCATTTCTTCACCGCTCAAGGCCCAGCTCAAAGGCCACCTCCCCTTGGAAGCCTTCTCACCGACCTCGGAGTGGAGTTAACTGCCCCTGCCCTGTCCTGTCCTGGCACATTAATAAAGTTAGTTATTCTGAGTCTCTTCCCAGCAGACAGCCAGCTCCTGGAGGGTGGGACGTGTCTGTCGATGGGTATATTTTCAGCAATTTGCACAATCACTACACACCATCAGTTGGTGTCTGATACGTATCTGTGAAACAAATGCATCCCTGAGAAGGGAACTGAGTGAGTGGAGGGAGCAAGTAGGTGTTCTGTTGGTGGGAAAGCTTAAGGCCAACATCCTCAACAGCTGGCTTAGGTGGCCTTCGGTGGCCCTGGGACTGACATCCGACACACATCCCCTTTAATAATATGGAATTAATTTACTTTTAAATGAGCTACTCAGTTCTGCAAACCCTCTCCGGAAATACTGTCATCATTGTTTTATACTTTGCAAGCTGAGTTTCAAGCTGGTCCTTGAAGGAAAGTGGAGTTTGGCTGGAACAGGGGACACTGTGTGTTCAGAGGCCAGAAGTCAGAGAAGAGCTGGACAGAGGATATCTTCTGGGGAATTAGTTGGAGATTGAGCTGGACAAATAGTATGCATCCAATCTAGAACAAATAGATTATGGGGGCCGTGCAAGGAGGCAGAGGAGTTTGGGCTTTAGTTGCAAGATGATGTGAAAGCTTAAGGACCTTGAGTGAGGGATGTGATGTAATGAAGACAGTGTTTGCAACAGATTGACTTGGTTTACATGGTAACTCTTAAACTCTGAACTATGGCAAACCTACAGTGACCTGCATAATCGGAATGTGCTATTTTCCACACCACACGGGAGCGGGGATTCTTAGTAGGGGAGAGAAAGGATGGAAAAATACCATCTTGTTGCATTTGTATGCTTACTATGCAAAAGGAGATGGGCTAGGCTTTATTTAAAAATTAATTAATTAATTAATTAAAGAGAGAAAGAGCCTGATGAGGGGCAGAGGGAGAAACTTTTTCTTAAAAAGATTTTATTTATTTATTTTAGAGATAGAGCTGGGGGTGGGGTGGGGTGGAGGAGCAGAGGGAGAGGAACAAGCAAATACTCTGCTGAGCCCCATTCGGGGTTTGATCCCACGACCCTGAGATCATGACCTGAGATCATGACCTGAAATCATGACCTGAGGTCATGACCTGAGATCATGATCTGAGCTGAAACCAAGAGTCCTATGCTTAAGCGACTGCATCACTCAAGTGCCCCCAAGGGAGAGAGAAACTTAAGCAGACTCCAAGCTGAGCGCAGAGCCCCACGCGGAGCTGGATCTCACGACCTGAGATCATGACCTGAGATCAGGACCCTGAGATCAGGACCTGAGCCGAAAACCAAGAGTCGGATGTTAAACCGACTGCGCCACCCAGGTGCCCCTGGGCTAGGCTTTCTTTCAGCTGCTATTCTCAATCTCTCTCTCTCTTTCTCTTTCTCTCCCCCACATCTTCCCCCTCCACACTTCCTCCTTCTCTCACATACTGTACATGCACACACCCAAACACCCCCCAATTAGGACTTGATTGGCCTTTACAGTTAATTTCTTGTTAAATTACTCATAAAAATATGTTTTAAAATACCAGTCAAGGGATGCCTGGGTGGCTCAGAGGTTTAGTGCCTGTCTTTGGCCTGGGGTGTGATCCTGGAGTCCTGGGATCGAGTCCCACATCAGGCTCCCTGCATGGAGCCTGCTTCTCCCTCTGCCTATGTCTCTGCCTCTCTCTCTCTCTCTCATGAATGAATAAAACAAATCTTAAAAAAATAAATAAAATACCAGTCAATATCAGGCAAAAATAGTTCATTGAAAGAATCCTGAAATTTAACGTGTTGCTGATTTGATGGAACAGGGGGCTGAATATACACACACCTTTCCACCTGGAGCCAGCCGTTTTCAGGTGGTGGCAGAGCTTTTAACTGGAGCATGTTATTTTTCACAGGCTCCTTTAAAACATTGTCATAGCATAGCCTCATGAAGTTAAAACAACATGGAAAGTAATTTGGGCAACTTAAATGTTCCCGTAGTTACTGTCAACCACGTATCGCGACATACGGAGAACTTCGGCGCATATGAATATAATCAGAAGGGTTTGATTTTTCCACGCTGATGGAGCAAAATTCAGCAGATGAAATATGAAATGAAAATAAGAATTAATTTGTAGCTTGGGTGATTTCAAAAGGCAGACTTTTGCAGAGATTATTTGATTTCGATGGTAGGCTGTAAATTATTCCAGGGAGCTGGTGTGGGAAGGTCATCAGGGCTAACTTTGGGTCCGTTTGTCCCTAAGCTGACCCACCCTTTGTGGCGAGGAGGGCTGGGCCTCCTGGAGCCCCAGAGAAGCCGATCTCACTCCCTCTATAGGACTTGGTCCTTCTCGCCCCACACTGGCTTTCTTTTAGTATTTTGTCACGTGAACGCAGTGTAGAAAACAGACCAAACATTCTATGGGCATTACTTGGAAAATAAACTTTTCTTTTAGAGATGTGTGTGTGTTTAAGTTGTAGACTTACAACTTAAAAAGAATTCTTGATAGAAAGAAATAGGTATTTGGCTAAAGGTCAAAAATTTTGAAGTAACTTTAAGAGGTGAATAATTTACATTAGCATGGTGTTTATATAATAGAGTGTGTGTGACAAAGTTAAAATAACACTGAAAATAGCTTGGGCAATTTAAATATTCCTCCTAGTAACTGTAGACTATAAGTGCCTTCGAATGGTACCAGTTTCTAGGCAGGGATTTGTGTATGTTCCTTTGCTTTCGAAAACTGGCCCTAGTATTGGCTTCTCTGACTCAGAGCAAGTTCCCCTTACCAGTCGGAGAATGTCTACAAATGAATGCTGACAAAGCCACTTAGGGAAAGGCCAGTCTGTCACTTCACTTCTGGAGACCCGTTAATGAATACCTGCCCCCAAACCTCCCACCTGCTCTTACCCAGGGAGCCCCTCAGCTAGTGCTGCTTAATAGCGTTAGACCTACTTGGATTTCATGCATCACCCTTCAGGTAGGTTACAGGAATGTCACCAATGGCCAAGTCAGGTGGTTGCGAATTGGATAAAAGGCAAGGAAAAAATGGAAATAGTAAGTGATGGGAAATTATTGGTTATCGTGTTATTGGTAGTATGTACATCAATGAGCAAAGCCCTCTGCCTCTTGATTTTGAAGCTGGACAATAATTTGAAGCTGGAATAATCACACACACACACACACACACACACTACTCCCATTCCCCCACCTCCCCAACTCCCACTCCGAATGACATTAGAAGATTTTTGGCCTCATCCGAATTATGCTACACTACAGGGTTGTTATCACTAACATGGGTGACACTGGAAACATTTCTACCCAATGTCAGTGTTTGTATTACTTGATTTACCTTTAATACTTTTTATTCCTTTGGCTTTAACTGTCTTCGCCAGTGTCCTCTTATAACAACAAATGGGAGCTTCCCCTGGAATGCTTTCCACCAGTCAATCAGCCAGTCCTGTCACTTGCAGCTTGTAGGACTTGTTTTCCCTGGAGAAGGAAAATAGAACTGACCGAGGCAAGGGTACAGCAGTGACATATCGTGTATTTTTCCACCAAGTCTGTGTCCTGCCATTCATGGCATTTACAGAAATAAGTTGAAGAATGTTGTGTTTGTGGTTTGCCAGTGGGATGGTCCCCAGTGACTCCCACCTCCTGGTAGTCCCACCGGTGTGTAGTCTCCTCCGGGTTGGACCTGGAGACGTGCTTCTAGCAAATAGAACATGGCAGAAGTGATGAGGTGTCACCCTGAGATTGGATTACAAAAAGCCTGTGGCTTCTGGTTTGGGCTCTCTCTCTCTCTCCACTTCCCTGCCCTCCACGTCCTTCCCCTTCCTTTCTCTTCTCCTCTGCTTCCTTTCCTTCCTTTCCTATCCCTTCCCTCCCTGTCCATCTAGTTCTATCATCATGATCATCACCACCATCACGAGCATCTTCCATATCATGGGGACGTTCAGACAGACAGCCTACGGAGAGGCCAACAGAGGGGAGCTGAGCTTGGAAGTGGATTCTCCAGCCCTGGTTGAGCCCTGACACGAATGCAGCTGCACTGAGAGCTTGACCGCGAGCATCCTGAGGCCCTGAGCCAGAAGCCCCAGCTCTGTAGTGCCAGATTCCTGACCCACAGATGCTGTGAGATCACAAATGGCTGGGGGTTGGGGTGATTTGTTGTTCAGCGATAGATAACTAATACAGAAGGTCTTGTCATTGTATAAACAACATTAAGTTTATAAGACAAAATCTGACCCAATAATTTGTTTTCTTCTGAAAAAGTTGGAGAAAATCACAAAAATGTTGTCTCTCTCTTTCTCAAGCCCAACTCCTTTCTTTCCCCCCTCTCCTCTCTTTCTCTCTCTTTTGGAAACAAAAGATTATCATTACAGTTTATTTTTGTGTAAGTTTTATTTATTTATTTTTTAGTAATCTCTACACCCAAAGTGGGGCTCGAACTTATGGCCCTGAGATCAAGAGTCAGACATTCTTCCGACTGAGGCAGCTAGGCACCCCTATCGTGACAATTTAAATGGGATATCATAGGGATCAGTCATAGAGATTAATAATAATTAGAATTAAAGTAGGTTTTTGTGAAAGCTTTCCCTTTATAATAAACACTTGCCCCTTGATAATGTATTTCTTATAAACATGGCATGTGTGCCTGTGTGTGTGCGTGAATAGCGCTGTGCTTAGTTTCATGCTAGACCAACCAGGCTCTCATTATTGTGGAGAGGTGGAGGGATGGGTGTACTTACATGCATCTCCAAAATGCACTATTGTTTTAAAATTAGGGATAAAAGACTTTTTGCCCTTGATATTTACATGTAATTTACATGCTTAAAAAATCTGGTTTGCCGTTTTCAGGTTTTAGGAGTAAAAATTTTAATGTTACTTTGAGGCTCCTTTTATGGATGAAAAATCTCATTATGGCTCTAATTTTGTTGGTGATTAAAAAAAAACTGTATTAAAATAAATATAGTTTTTGCCATTTCAACCCTCTTTTAAGTGTACAGATTATGGCTCTAATTTATTTTTAAGTAATCTCTGTACCCAACGTGGGGCTTGAACCTGTGACCCGAGATCAAGAGTCAGATGCTCTTCTGAGCCAGCCCGGCGCCCCATGGCTCTAATTTTTAAATATTTGACAAGCGATTACCATAACAAATGGTTTCAGACATTTTTGGCTTTCCCAGAGATCGAAAGAAAGATGAAAATGCGCATTCCTCTTGATGGCAATAAAACATTTCTTCTTATTATTACAGATATGATTAACATTATATGGTTTTTTTAGAAGTCCTGTCATCTTAAAAACAGAGTGAACATTATCACCGTAAAGGAGGGAAATATTCTTTTAGCATTGGGATTTCAAAAGGTAAGTAAATTAGCCCAATTCAAAATGCATTTTTTTTTTTTTTTGGTGGTGGTGGTGTTTATAGCAGTTTTATCTTCCCATCTTTGGAATGGCTCCTATGCTTATGGACCCCCAGCTCCTTCTTCAGTACCAGTCACATAGTCAACTGGATTGAGTGCCTGCCAAGTGCTAGTAAGCAAAAAAGCAAAAGGAAGGAACAAGCAAATAGGAGAGGGTCCTCCACGCTCAAGCAAGCATATGGTCAAGCGGAGAAGACCAAACCCGCAGCCGAAATATTTGAGGCGCATGTCTTCTAAGGAATGACAAGTCCAAGTCAACACGTGCAGGTTACGCCTGGATTTGAAGAGTTAGGCCTAATTATTCCGAGACGTTTACTCAGGCAAAATATGATTCTCAACCACGATGTTGCTTTGCATGGGTGTTCTCGTGGTTTCCTTTGCCTAAGATGCTCTTCCTCTCCAACTTCACCTACTGAAATCCTCTGATTTAAAGCCTAGTTCAAAGGCTCCCAGCTCCATGATGACTAGGCTTACCTTCACCTTCACTTGTCCGTTGCATTGGAAAATAGAGCCCACTCAGCTCCCTTCCCTGGAATTCTGAGTCACACTTCTTCCACCTCTTGACCCCTTCTGTCTCCCTTGATGTATCTGTTGCTTTTCCTAACTGCCTTGAATAGTGAGTGTTAGGGAATTCTGACAGTGGTCCTACCTGCCTGGATGTATGTGACCTCTCCAAGCCTGGATCGCCCAGTATTGAGCCTTTCTGATTTCTTGAGCTCATTCCTGGTCTTATCCACTGGGATGTTATTATCATCTACCAAACTCAACGTGTCCAACCTGGACTCATCTTCACTTCTGTCCTCTACCCTCATTCCAATTTCCCTACTTAAATCCAGAGCTTAACATGTCTTCTGAGTTTCTTAGGCTCTAACTGGCGACACTTTCTTCATTTTTCACAGTCAGAGCAGGATTTAGCTCAAGTCTTATGCCCTCCATGAAGCTTGCTCTCTCTGCTCTGGAGTCTTCCAGCCTCCAAATTTGCCGGCACTATTTATTTTACCTCTTAATCTTGAATGGGGCTTCTATAGACATGTAACTGTTTTATAGGCTAAAAGGAACGAATTCTTGCTGTTCTTTGCTTGAAATGGTTCTCACTTTCATCTCTTCCTACTCCTCAACTCCTTTCCCCATCTACTCCACTTCTTTCTTCTCACCTTGAGCAGTTAGAGCAACAGCCCCCCAGTGTCTGCCATCCAGCACAGTATGCTTCTTCCCCCTGTGTCACTGCTTATGCTCACAAAGAAGGCTCTTCTTCCTCTTGTCTGCTTGGCTAAATCCTCATTTTCTAAGAGTGGGATCATTGCCCACCTCTACCAGGCAGTCTTCTTGGATCTCCCAACCCAACCAGAAGCTTCTCTGGGAGGGAGGTGTTGAATAGAAGGGAGGCGGGGAGTGGACCTTGGAGCCAGACAAACCTGGGATTGAATCTGAATGGCGTCACTCGCTCACTGCATGGCCTTGATTTGTCTGAGCCCGTTTCCTCATCTATAAAACAGAGGAAATAATTTTCCTCTTGCAGAACTGTTGCGAGGATTAAAATAAGATTACGCATATAAGGTGTGTGGCACATGGTAACGAGTAGCATTCTCAAGTAGGTCTTGAGTCTCCTCCAGGGCTGATACATTACACAACCCTGGGGCGGGGAGGTATTGATGAAAAGTAATTCTTGCATTTGTTAAGCATACAACCCACACATGGTAGCCTGAGTCTAATGTGTTTAGCATCGATGGCTTGGTAAATTCTATGTGTTTCATAATCTGTAAGCCTCATAAGAGAGGATGAGGGAGGCTAAGTGCTGGTTCTCTTGCACATGGTCTTGTGCACTGCTGTTTCTCTAGTCTCATCCCTTGCTGCCAATGACTGCCATCCACCCCCCATCGTATTGGACTTAGACCACTCGCGGTCCTCCTGATAGCCACAGCACATATTCTCTACACAGGCTTTTTCTGGTGTGGAATAGCCTCAGTTCCCTAGGCTTCTTTACTTGCCTCCTCCTGCTTAGACTGTTGGTTTTGTTCACCACTGCATGCTCAGCATCTAATACAAAGCCTATAACATAGGGCAAGCTCAAGAAATGTTTGTTGAATGAATGTTTTCAGAGATTACATTCTGGTTTTCCTCAGGAAGGGGCAGGAGTGCTTTTCTTTTAAAAGATTATTTATTTGGGAGAGAGAGAGAGAGAGAAGGAGGGAGCAGAGGAAAGAAGGACAAGCAGACTCTGTGCTGAGCGTGGAGCCAGACCAGGGACTTGATCGTGACCTGAGCCAAAATCAAGAGTCAAATGCTTAACTGACTGAGCCACCCAGGTGTCCCAAGGGGCCAGGAGCTTTTTAAACGAGATTTTTCTTCAACTACCATGATTGCAATGGACTGAATATGTGCCCTTGATGTGTTTGAATCTAGCCCCTATGTGAGTAAATCATGAAAGTAGGGCCCTCATGCATGGGATTAGTGCCCTATAAAAGGGACCCCAGAGAGCTCTCTCGATGCCTTTCCCCCACATGAGGAAACAGTCAGAAGATATCAGTTTGCAACCTGAAAGAGTGCATCACCAAAACCTGACCATACTGGCACCCTGATCTCGAATTTCTAGCCTCCAGAACCATGAGAAATAAATGTCTGTTGTTTATAAGTCCCCCATCTATGGTACTTTGTTAGAGCAGCCTTAACAGACTAAGACAATGACTGAATTTCTACTCACCTGCTGAATGAGTATAATATCATGCACATTGTGTATGTTATCATAGACATTGTGTATAGTATCATACATGTTGTGTATAGTATCATGCACATTGTGCTAACACTGCTTCTTAATAGTGTGTGGCCTTGGGAAAGTCTCTTAATCATTCTGTGCCTCAGTTTCCTTATTTGTAAAATGGATCAAGGTTGTAGTGAAGATTATATGAGATGCTGCTACTATCTGGAATGTTCTCTCAGATAATCCCAGGGCTGGCTCCTTCTTCACATCAATATTCAGTTCAAAAGACGAGGCCTCGGAGTCCCTGAGACTGCTCTGATCCCTTCTCCAGCGACTCTTGTACGACCTGGTTTCAAGCTTTCTCATGGCCTTCATTGCTATCTGGACGTACTGTTGTTTGCTTTTCGTTTGTTTATTACCTGTGTGACCTCAATTTCTCTGGGCCTCAGTTTCTATTAACTGTCACATCTCAGTGCCAAGAATGGTACCCGACATGTAGTAGCACTCAGTGAATATCTGTTGAATATATTTACTCACCTCTTCCCTTCCGAGGGTCTGTGAAAGCTAATGGAGAGCCAAACCTGGGTGAAAATTTGCTGATCACATAAGTCAGGGAACAAAACTCCTTCCAAAGTACTACTGGTCTGTGACTAAATAGAAGATCCAGCCCTTGGCCTCAGGAGCTTACCATCAAGTTGGTGGAACATGACTTGAGCAATCCTTAGAATCACTGGTGGTTTATAAATCACGAGTGGAATCTATGCCTCCCGTGAATGAAAAGTGGTACAGCCATTGATCAGACCAAGAAGGTGTGAGGCTCAGTGCTAGGTTGAGAGGTGCATAGTGTGAGTGAAATGGGGACACCGAGGGAGGGATTCAGTTGAGCAGAGCCCAGTCGCTTCAGACAGAAGAGACTGGGTGCTAATGTTTGTGAAGCCCTGAGAACACTGTGGCCCATAGCAAAAGTTATATATGTGCTTATTAAATCAAAATGTTGAACTGATATTTTTATACCACCAAAGTTTTATTTTTCCTTTTAAAAATATATAAAAATATAAAACAGCTTTATTCAAGAAACAACCACGAACTTCCCTCTCTCAAAGGCACTCATAAGGGGGCTTCCAAAACACGTTTGTCTGATATTCAAAAATACTCTATACTAATGTTAGAAAAAGCATCTATCTACAGGAACCGCCCCCATACCAAACCTGGGGATCACATGGACTCAAGGAGATCGTCTGAGCGAAGAGACCAATCCTCGGAAATATCAACAGAGGAAGATGGCAGCACCAGCTGGCCCTCCTCAGCCTCCACTTGGTGGTGTGCAGCCTGGGCATGCCCTTCTTCATTGAACACACAAGGTGGACAGTCGCAGTCGGGCCTTTGGCTAGACTGTGACAAGGTGAACACCTCGTAGCTTGCCTCACCATTCTGGGCTGTGGCCCCGGCTTCACTGGCTACTTTTACAGAACAGGGCAGAGTAAGCCATGGGGACCGGTGGGGAGCAGTACATGACACTGGGATCACATACTTAGAAGAGGTACCCTTCGAAGCATAGTGCAACTCAGTGCTGTACATAATCATGTCCTGAGAGATAGCCTTGGCACGGATGCCACATTCGGTAACGCGGTAGGTGAACTGGTAGACATGTGGCTGGACATGGTTGGCAGGGCACCCTAGGCCCAAGTGTAACTCATGGAAGTGTACATACACATCATTATTCAACATGAAGGGGTGGACAGTGACCATGAACCAGTCTATAGAGCACAGTACAGTCATTGGGCTTTGTGTGGAACAGGCTGAGAACACAGAGGCAAGGATGACCATCCCTCCTATCAACTCGAAAACTTTCATCCTTGTAGTTGATCAGGTAACAACTCTCAGGAATCAGGATGCTGTCAGGTGAGGATTTCTAGAGCACACAAAAACACAAAAGGTCAATCATCTTATTGCCTATTGAAAGTTCAAACACAATCATTTTTTCCCTTTTAAAACAAGTATTTTCAAAAGGTGAAGTGAGGAGAACTTAAATGGAAAAAAGGTGAGGTGATGGACGTGTTCATTAACTCGATTGGGTGAATTCTTTCACGATGCATACGTATGTCAAACCATCACGTTGTACGCTTTCAATATCCTACAGTTTTTTTTTTTGTTTTTTTGTTTTTTTTTATTTTTTATTTTTTATTTTTTATTTTTTTTATTTTTTAATATCCTACAGTTTTATTTGTCAGTCATACCTCAATAAAACTGAAAACAAAACAAAGAAAAGGAAAACCTTCTTGTGAGAGAGAACAGGATTTTAATTTCATTGTTGGAACTCGTGTTGCTAGATGATGACAGCAGCTTCTCTAAGTGGCTTCGCCACACTGTTGCAGTATAAAGCACATGTCCCTCATCTTCAGAATGAGAGTCAACATTGGTCAGTGATGGCATCCCTTTGTGTGCAACCCCAACAAAGGAAATGAAACTGTTTTTCATGCCACACATGAACTAAGGCGACAGGAGATACAGTTTAATTCAAGCTGGCAGCACTGCCCTCTTTAAGGGCCTCCATGTCCTCTAATATGCCACAAACAGACTCCTCCCTATTGTCCTGTGTTGGTTAGAGACAAACAGGAGTTAATAAAAGTCAGAGAAGGAGATATAGTCTGGGGTACCACGTGGGTGGCTCAGCGGTTGAGAGTCTGCCTTCGGCTCAGGTTGTGATCCCAGGGTCCTGGGATCGAGTCCCACATTGGGCTCCCTGCATGGAGCCCACTTCTCCCTCTGCCTGTTCTCTGCCTCTCTCTCTCTGGTCTCTCATGAATAAACAAAATCTTTTTTAAAAACCCCACAATATGAGAAGGAGGTGACAAACGATGCAAGAAGGAAGGGAGAGGAACACCATCAAATATTCTCGGACTCAGCTCTCATTTCAAAAGTGAAAATGAGGGATCCCTGGGTGGCGCAGCGGTTTGGTGCCTGCCTTTGGCCCAGGGCGCGATCCTGGAGACCCGGGATCGGGTCCCACGTCAGGCTCCCGGTGGATGGAGCCTGCTTCTCCCTCTGCCTGTGTCTCTGCCTCTCTCTCTCTCTCTGTGACTATCATAAATAAATAAACAAAATTTAAAAAATGACATCAAATAGAAATGAACCTAAACTTTTGAAGGAAATGTCTGTGCAAGCGTGAGGTTTTACTTTTGTTCCCTGATGAGTTAAGTCACCCCTGTGTATACAAATGCATCCTTTGACTCTTATTAAGTGCCTACTACATGCACGGCACTGAACTCAAAAGCATCCCGAGGCATTTCTATCCTCCCTGTTTCCCCAGTTGCAAAAATGCAGCTCTTTCCTTTCCTTTGAAACTGATGAATTTGCTGCATTCTTTGATGGAAACCATGGTATAATGAACCCACTAGAAAAGGGCGGTGGCCTGCATGAAAGACTTTGTTTCTAACTCAGGCACTTGATCTGATTGGTACTGATTGGGCCTCCCCATGTCTCTCATTCATGACTCCTCAGTTTCTTGGGCTTGTTGGGTGTAAAGAGCCATCTCCTTCCTTCCTTCTTGGCTTGTTCTGAAATGTCTCTCCTGGGACTGCCTTTCTGTCTTGTGCAAAGCAGAAATAGAAGCAGCAGCAATGAACAGAGAAACTGACCCTCTTACCCCTCCAAAAAAACAAAACAAACAAAATAAAACAGCAACAACAACAACAAAACACAAGTCCACTCCAATGCCAGCTGTTCTTGGATAATGACTCAACAGTTATACAAACAGATCGCTTGCTCTGGAATGACATGCGGTACTCACTGAGCTCATCACTCCATCACCACCGCGCTATCCACTCTGGTCCTGGTCTAACGGAGCCCATCCTACCCTGAGTGTGTTTTAGGAGTGGCTTTCTCCCCCTCTCTCTTTTTTCCTGTCCTTAATATCATCTCATAGCCGGGACCTATTTGCCCTGAACAAAAAATACCTGCCCTTTAAGGAGTTCTTGGAACTGGGCCAAAGAAACAATCCTTCTATTCCATGTTGGTTGTCCAAACCCCAAACTGAGACCCAAGTTTAAGGCCGAGTTCTTGTCCGGGGAGTCCAGCCTTCCATTTCTCAAGCATCTTTCCTATCTGCTCCCCCCGCCATTCCCTCTCACAAGTAATCCCAACAGAGTTATAAAAAGCCCAGAGTCTCTGAGAAACAAAACAGTCATCCCCCTGACCAATCATTTTGGACCACCTCACCTTCCACATCCACTTTCTGAATGATCTTGCACTGAATCAATCTTGAAGAAAGGGGTTTAGTAACATTGCCGAGTTCAGGGGTTCATTTAGTACCAATCTCTAAACTCAGGACAGTCTCTTTTTTCTGTGATTTTTCACAGCCAGGAACAGATTGCCACACAAGGGGGGCAATCCATGAGGATGCCTGTGTGTGTGAAAACCTACCTCTGAGCTCAGATAAAACTTAAAAATGGAAGTCAGGGGGACCCATGTTCAAGACTACGCATCTCTGAGGTGAGAGGGAGGAGTGGGGGACCAGGAGGAGAGCAGAATGTTCTTGCTAATAAGCTTGATAACCCTAGCTCAGTGCCACGCTTCAGGAGTCACTCTGTTTTGCTGAGTACAGATCATCAGAACTGGGCAGCCTCCCCTTTCCTGCTGCCCACAATTCCCAGGCTGGGGTAGAGGCAGTGTGTGTGTGCATGCATGCGTGCGTGTGTGCGCGCGCACGTGCTGGGGGATGGTGACAAGTCATTCACAACACAGTGCGAAACCATCCAATCAGCTGGCTTTCCTAACTTCTAGCTGAGGCCTGCTGGCAGAATGGGATTTGACAGGCAAGGGACAGGGTGGGCTCTGGGTAGTTGGCAAAAGAGGAAGAAGAAGGCTGAGGGGTTACAGATGGGAAGGGGCACCAGAAGAGCAGGTTGTGTGTGCGTGCAGGGGGTGCCAAGTGTAAGGTATTTTTAGCCATCACTGGGGCTGTGCACAGCATCCCTGGAGCTGTGGACAGAATCCTATTTAAAAGTCTCCAGAAATCTTCCGAGTTAAGGGGAGCTGAGGACAAGGAAGAAATAAATGCAGAGAAGGGAGTGCTCACCTTGGGACTACTATCCAGCTTCTTGAGGAGGAGGAAGAGGAAGAGGAGGCAAAGGGAGGAGGAGGCGAGGCATTTAGAAAGCAGTTCTCAGTGACTGCATTACCGTAGCCCCATTTGGACTTGATTGCAAATTATCCCTGTGACATTCCAGAAGCAATGAGCTTTGGTGCATTCATACGGCCAAGCAGGGCTCTGCTATTGGTACAAGCCGTCCTGAGCCGAGCTGCAGAGGCCCACTAACCCAGAGCTGCTAGTGGCACCTGGATGCAAAATGTTTGCTTTCCCTGCAGCTACAGAGTACAGTAGCTTTCTGTTTTTCTAAATGTGGTCTTTGCATATATATTTTCCATTAGTTCCTCGGACAGAGTTTTCCTCCTTGCCTTTATTTTTTTTTTCAAGAACTCCCTAATAAGCCTAATTCTTAATAAATCTTTTTCATTCATTCATTCATTCATTCATTCATTCATTCATTATCTTTCACATTTAAGAAAAATCATGAAATGTTTCACTTTGGGAACAGGAACTCTATTTCTTAATGTCTTACAAGAAAGAGACTGAATATTGGCATAGACACGGAGCATTTTTAATCTCGGGAAGAAAAGACCCTTTCTAAAAGAGACAAAAGCTGCAGACCAAATTCGTTTTGTGCTGTGTATGTTTTGTGAAAGCAGACAGGATTTTTGCCTTCCCATCTCCTCTGATGTCGTTAGAGACACATATGAACCCTTTGCATGGGGATTGGGGAGAGGAATTAGCTAAACATTTCCACATCTGGTTTTGGAACAGTTTGGAAAAAGAACTCACTCCATAGGCTCCTGGAAGCTTTTTGGGTCGACAGTTATTTATTTTTAAAATTCAGTATACTCACGACAGCATAGTTATCAATTGTATATTGTTTTCTCAGAATCTTGTTGTCAAAACAAAAGGAAACTCCCAAGCAGTATGCAATTATCTCAGGGAAATAGAACTGTCAGGGTTTTGATTTGCAGCAAAATTTGTTTGCTCTCTTGCAGCTGATGTGAAGAAAAATGAATCTGAGTTGGAGCGAAGATCCTTTCAGAAAACAAGAACAGAAAAGAAGGATCCCCACACTCTGCTCGAACTTTTGTAGTCCAGAAATTTGAATCCTCACGTTCTGACTATGTCCTGCCAGCCTCCTCAAGGTTTGGGAGGCTTTTCAAATGGAAGTTCTTTTTTATAAAGCCCAGCTTTAAAGAATTTGTTGGTTAACCGTGCTCAAAGAAAAGTGAGGGCTGTGATGATGCTAATGATGTTGAAGGTACGTGAAAGTGAGTCAGAGAATTAAATAACTGCTTTGGTGGGATCTACATCGCTTCAAAAGAATCTGGGTTCGGTTCAGGCTGCGAGGCTTGTGAAGCACAGTGTTACAGTAACCACACGTTATTCATCATTGTGGGTGGAAGAAGAATTATGAACTGCTAATGCTTAACAATGTCCACTTTCTCAACAGAGGAAAACACCTTGACTCAACCCCAGAAAAGACTTCATTAAAATTCAATGAAAAAAGGTTGTCATTAAAAAAGGTTGTCATTAAAAAAGGGTTTGCAGATTCTAAGTGTAACTGCGGAAAAATGCATGGATGCAGGAAAGAAAACACTTCTTAATCTATAAAGTAACCACTGTTCAACTTTTGGTTTCTGTGCTTCTGGATTTTGGGGGCAGATATCTATCTACCTATCTATCTATCTATATATCTATATACATATATACACCCACATACACATACATTTTATATATATACAAAACATATTATATATATTTATATTTATAAATATATACTTTATATTTTTATATAACAAATACATTTTATGTGTATAAATACATATATATTTATAATACATATATATATGTATAAATACATATATGTGTAAAATCCAACGTCATTTCTGGAAAAAAAAAGTCAAGACTTTTTGAAAGCTGTTTTTAATTTTTGACATTGAATTTGAAAGCAATCAAAGCATTATTTTTGTTTGGGCCATCTGGTTTTGTTCTTATAATCTGTTAAGCTATCAGGCATAGTTTAAATGTCATGGTTCATCTCATGCACAAATAAAGATTGCGAAATAAATAAGAGCCCAAGCTCCTTGTAAGAGAAGCTTTTGTTGGGTCACAACTCTGGTTACTAAAAAGTGAGTAGTCCGATGTGAAGTGAAACCGTAATGAGGCTGCACAACTAGGGTAAGCTGGACCCCGACGGAACGTAAGTATTTCCAAATAAATACAGAAGGCCATGCTTTAGTGGAAGTTGCAAATATCAGGTCGTGGAATTCCTTCCCTCGTGCAGAGAAGCAGAGTTTAACTATAAAGTTGAATGAAGGGATGTGTTTCATAATTTCCATAAAATGTACGGAAAATCTCAAAGGCATGCCCCTAATTCAGTTTATGTTTTAATTTAATAATTTATTTGAGCTCGATTTTTCAGAAAGCTATACCCTTGGCCACAAAGCCCTAGAGTTCCCTCTCATTTTAAAAGACAAGGTGAGTTTGTGTCTATGCAGACCTCCCAGCCCCACGGTGACATGCTGCATTTTTAACCCACTAGCAGTCTCTGGGGGGTCTGCCCAAACCAGATTAAGTCCTGTTTGCCTGAGATGATTTCCTGATGTTACCAACTGAAGGCAGAGATCGAATCAGATGCTCCTTCAAGGGCTTCACCACCTCTTTGGGACACCTGTGTCAATAAAGGAGGGCTCTAGATGGCTTCCAGAAATGGTCAGGCACATTCCTCTCTCCCTTTCAAAGTTGGGATTTGGGGGTGACAGGTTTTCTTAAAGCAAGGTCCATGTATGGGGCCCTAGCAGAAGGATGGCTTAAGTCCAAATCAAACCATAGTTGACTTTACGGGCTGTTTGGTTGATTTGGAACTGACTTGACCAATATGTATCTTTCCCACATCCAAGCTTCCTTATGTGTGTCCCACCCAGAACGTGGCCACTGGTGATATGTGGACACCCTGACTGAGGCCGTTCACCACCCCTTGGCTCTTGAGTGGGGAAAAAAAGATTTAGAAAAGGATCCTCTGATACGAAGTTTGGTGGTCACTGTCACCCTACAATTTGGGAGGCATGCTGTATATTAGAGGAGGGAAAAGTACATTGCTCTGTGGCCAGGACACTGTGGGAAGAGGAAATCATATACGTGTGCACATGCGCACACACATGCACACACACAGATGGTTGGACAGACAGACACACTAAAGAGAAAGGAAAGCCCAAATCTCTTTCCTGCTGTTGCCCTGGTCCCTCCTATTTTTTTCCATTCCTTAATCTTTGGACTGTAAATTCCTTAAGGAACTGGGTCTTGGTCTACTACAGTATCTGGTAAATCGTAAGTACTCGGTAAATATTTATCGAATGAAAGAGCAAAGGAATCAATGAATGACCACCAGCCACCTGCCCCTGTCCTTCCTTGTCTGGTCTAAGAGTCTGAATCTGGTTACTGACTAACCCCCTGCACCACTCCTTCCCCAAACTCTTGGCAGAAGGCCTGGAGTAGCAGCAGAGTATTTCTTGGTAGAGAGTGCAGGGCCCCTGTCAAGGGTCAAGGGTCAAGGTCTCCAGCCTACCCACTTACCTACCTGCCTGCCTGCTGGGCTCACTGATGCCAAGGGCTTTACATCTGCTCAGTACAATGGTACCCTTCACAGCCCTCTCCATGAGCTCTTGGCCAGCCACTCCAGAGAGAGCCAGGACTTCTTATATTAACCCCAACCCTGGTCACTGTCCTCCTTCCCTCTGTCAAACACCCAAACAACCAGTGTCAGCATGCCTGGATTCAGCCACAGATTCACAGGCTATCCCTGCTCTAATGGTCTCGGGCAAGTAAACTAAGTCCACCTCTAGACAGAAGACAGGTGCAACTGTCCTCCGGACTGGCTTTACTTGGGAGGAAAGAAGAAATTCTCAAGCCCCAGCCAGACTGAGTCTGGGCAACCGAGAGCCACGGTGTAGTCAGAGTGGGAAGGCTCGGGCCCACAGGTACCACAGAGCGATGGGGTGCCTGGCAGGAGCTTGCCTGGGTCAACCGAGGCACGGGGACACAGTGGCCAACCTCAGTGGCCACTGCGTGGCTGGATTCCCTTGGCTGGAAGGAGAAAGCTAAAGCCTGGGCTACGTATCTGTTCCCCTCGGAGCTGCCAGCTCCCAGCGTGGAGGGGGACGTCAGAAAGCAGCAGAGGTTCCCAGCGATGGTTCGGAGGCAGGATGGCTTAAGTGCCCCCGACCACGAGCTGACCCTGCGCTCCCTCTGGGTTGGCCTCTCCGCTCTGCCGATCCAGAGCAAGAGAGACATTGAGGCCAACTTCAGGTTTTGTTTCAACATCCTCTAGTAGGAGGGCTTCTCAAAATGCTTTGAGGTCGATCCCATCTTCACATATGCTATCATATTTCACCGGTAAATATCACCCTCCATTTCTCTTACTTATACCTTTTAAATAGCAAAGATTTTTTTAAAGATTTATTTGTTTATTCATGAGAGACACAGAGGGAGAGGCAGAGACATAGGCCGAGGGAGAAGCAGGCTCCCTGTGAAGAGCCTGATGCAGAACTCGATCCCAGGGCCCTGGGATCATGCCCTGAGCCAAAGGCAGATGCTTAATCACTGAGCCACCCAGGTGCCCCTATAACAAAGGTTTGATACTGGGTGTGACAGCTCCTTATCCTAGCAATACCAAAATACTTGGGGCAGAGAGTTGGCTTGGTACCTTCCTCACACAATTAGCATGTGGTTAAAATATATACATAATATGTAACAGTGTGAGTCAACTATTCTTCAGTTAAAACAACACATTACAAGGGCGTCTGGGTGGCTCAGGCAGTGAAGTGTCTGCCTGCGGCTCAGGTCATGATCTCGGGTTCTAGGATTGAGCCCTGCAACTGGTTCACTGCTCCACAGGTAGTCTGCTTCTCCCTCTCCCTCTGTGTATCCTCTCTTTCCAATAAATAAATGAAATCTTTAAAAAACAATGAAAACACAACACATTGCAGAGGCACATGGGTGGCCTCAGTTGGTTAAATGTCCGACTCTTGATCTCAGCTCAGGTCTTGATCTTAGGGTCATGAGTTCGAGTTGCAAGCACAGTATAAAAAATATATATACGCAACGGGTTGAACTTATGTTCATTATTTGTATATCATAACATATAAATAATTAAAATAAATATGTAATATATGGATGTTAAAATATAAAATGCTGACATATAATATTATTCTGGTAGTATATACATGTGTGATATATAATACTATTAAAATATATTTTAACAAGAAAAAGAGGTCTCCTTTGCCCTGACAACCTATCATTCCCTTAACAAAGAATAAAGAACTCTTATGAAATTTTTCTCAAGGGCCAAGACTTGAAATATATGTGTGTAATGTATGCAAATACCTGTATACATGTACATAACATATGCAAATATATTTGTTATATAATAGGTAACCCTCCACCCTAGGTCACTGTCTTCCTTCTATGTCTATCTATAATATATCATATATATATATAGTTATATATATTTATGGGTTGAATTGTGTCTCCCTTAATTCATACTTGAAGTTCTAACACTCCCAGTACCTCAGAATGTGACCTTATTTGGAAATAGGTTCTTTACAGAAATAATCAGGTTAAAATGAGATCATTGGGGTGGTCCCTAATCCATTATGACTGATGTTCTTATAAAAAGGGGACATTTGGACACAGAGATCTGCACAGAGGGAAGATAATGCAAAGACACGTGGAGGATGACAGCCATGGGAAAGGAGTGAATGAAGCATTCGCAAGTCCAAGTATGCCAAGAATTGTCAGCAAACACCAGAAACTAGAAGAGGCAAAGAAGGATCCTTTCCTAGAGTTGTCAGAGAGAACATGGCTCTTCTGGTACTTGATCTGGGACTTCCCACTTACAGAACTATGAGAGAGTAAATTTCTGTTGTTTTTATTTATTTTTAAATATCTTATTTATTTGAGAGGGAGACAGAGAGAGAAGTACAACCAGCAAAGAGGGGCAGAGGGAGACAGACTCCTTGCTGAGCAGGGAACCCAACACAGGACTCGATCCCAGGACCCCGGGATCATGACCTGAGCTGCAAGCAGATGCTTAACCACATGAGCCACCCAGGCACCCCCAAGGTATCTGTTGTTTTAAGCCACCTAGTTTGTGGTACTTTGTACAACGTCCCTTGTAAGCTAATAAATATATTTTCCTAATCAACCCAATAGACACACCTACTTCCTTCCTGAGGTAAGAGCTTGCAACCATGGCTCTTCTGACTCAGTGTCTTGCTAAAATCTTAAATTCCATGAAGAATCACAAAGATGGTGAGGCTCCAAGGAATGGGGACAGCTAAAGGGATGCTGATGCTGGTGCTCCTTATCTACAAGGGAAGCGGAATGGGATGGCGGTGGGGTTAGCCTACTTTTAGGAAGACTTCCCTTATTCTAAAAGTTGTTCACAACTGAATGGAGACAGTAGGTATGAATCCAAGTTTTCTTGGTTCCCTGTAGGCATTCAGGTAGAGGCTGGATGGGCACTGGTCAGGATGGCTGGAGAGGGCATTCCTGTCCTGGGAAGGGTGGCGGGGCACGAGATGACAGGGTCTTTATTTTTTTTTAAGATTTTATTTATTTATTTATGAGAGAGAGAGAGAGAGAGAGAGAGAGAGAGAGAGAGAGAGGCAGAGACACAGGTAGAGGGTGAAGCAGGCTCCATGAAGGGAGCCTGACATGGGACTCAATCCAGGGTCTCCAGGATCACGCCCTGGGCTGAAAGCGGCGTTAAACCGCTGGGCCACGGGGGCTGCCCAACAGGGTCTTTAAAGTTCTATCACAGGAAGCTGCATGTGTGTTCCCATGTGTGTGTTCATAGTATCATCATTTGTAGTGTGTTCAGAATTATGTATCATATCATGCTCATGATTAGTACATATATTATAAACACAGGCAATGGAGAACATACACACACCCCATGCACACATAGGTTATGTACATAGGTCTTCTTCTGAAAGTCTCATGATGTCCTTGACACCCAAAGCCTCTACACCTCATACATAGAAGATCATGTAGTACTGTCTACCAGGGATTGACCACCCCCCACCCCAGCCAGGTTTTTGTTGTCACTGGAGCTTGGTGATATTGGTGACAGTTACAAGGGGGAAGCAGGAGGGAGAAGAAGGAAGGTGGGTCATGATGTTGAGGAAGATACTCAGAATGGGGTTCACTGCCCGGCTCTAAATGGCGGGGGGGGGGGCTGACATGGCCTTTTTACAAGCAGCATGCTCGCGGAAAGCCCCTTACCAGAGGTTCTCTTGCCAAACTTCTTGCACTGGATCAAAAAGGCTGGGGCTCTGCTCCTTGGAGCTACATCTATGGGAGCCTTAGCGCAGCTGTAGGGTAAGTGCTCCAAAGTATAAATATTTTCTGTTTAACCTAGAAAGGAGGAGCAGTCATGACTTATTTTCTATGCTTATGCTTCTTAGCAATGTTTTAAGCAATCGCAGAATCCAAAGATTTTTAAAAGTTTGTTTGAACATACACATATGGGTCACGTATGGGAACAGGTCTCAAACATTTTCTTTTACTTGGATACTTTTTATTGCACAAAAGACCCCCTCCTCCCCTCAATAGAGTGCACAGCTCTCCTATTATCTCCCTAGATCTTTGCATCCCTCCTGGATGGTCTTTCAAAGACAGGCACTGCATGTTTAAGCTGTGGAAATGGGAGCCCAGAAGGGCAGAAGGCCTTGGCCAAGATTGAGGTTGGATCAGTGGATTTGGGCCTCAGGCCCTCCTGCCAGCCTGCCTGGTTTCTCTCCCCCTTTACACCGTATACAACATAGTGAGTTATTATGAGTTAATCAATGTGGAAAGAAAGGGAAAGTCCTGGAGTGCCCTGACCCAGGGGCTCCTGTGCCAAGATTTGTGGCAGAGTTCTGCTCCAGTATCTGACGGTGGCCCAGTTTTTCAAGAGAGGGAGTCCCACCTAACTCCCATTCAGTTGAGGTCGCTAAGCAAACCAAAGCACAGAGGGCCTCCGGTGGCAACTTCCCACAGCTAGGGAAAAGGTGGGTAAAGCTCTAAGAGGGCAAATGGCTGTGACGGGCAAGGACCAAGCCTTCTAGAATCTGCCCAAGATTTGCAAAAGACAAGAGAAAGGACGGAGTATTCACAGACTGGAAAGGGCTGACCTGGTTAGACACCAGCTGAGCTGAGAGTCTGTGCTTCCCTGACCGTCTCACTTGGTCACGTTTTTGTTTCATTCCTGAGTTACCGGAACAAAGACAGAAACCAAGTCCACCCAGGAGACAGGACCATTCATCAGAGGCAGCTGCCTGATGGCAGAAACCCAAATTCCTTTGAAGAAGGAAGGAAATAGACATTTATTGAAGTTAGGAAACTCACAAAAGACACAGAGCTTGTAAGTGGCAAAGACAGGACTGGAAGCATCTGCCATGCTCACGGAGTTTCCACAGTTTTCTTTCTCGTATATGCCACCACTGAGAAAGTAAACACAGGGAATGTATTTTTAAAAAAGAGGACATAAAAAAAGCATAGATTGTTTATGGGGATCAGAGTCTAGGGTGATGGGGAGGTGGGGAAATTAATAGCTTTTCAAGCAGGGGAAGTGCAGGGGGTACGAAAGGCCATAAATGAGAGACAGAAATTCAGAGGCATTCAGAGAAGATAATTCTAGATCACTGTTTATATTTGATCACTCCTTGTATTTTAGACTTCTTGAGAACAAGCAGTCATTCCTGATTTCCATGTAACACATTTATTCTAGGAGGTGCATGTGTACCCAGAACATAATGAACCTTAGGACACGCTGTATATTCAGGCCTTCCCAATCGATTTTGACAAGGGAACTGTGCATGGCTTCTGTACAAAGCAACCGAATATGGCAACCCCAAACTATGAAGAATGGCCTGCAGGCTCACCCAATAAATCTTTCTGAATGGAAAAAGGGTTCCACACATTCCCAAACTCTCACATTTGTTACGGAAGTGGGAGATCGCATATTCCCAATTCCACCCTGAGGACAGAGATTGTGTCTTTTTCTGATTTCATCATGTCTTTAAAAAGAATGCCGGGCTTTATTTACCAAGCCTGGATGTTTGTGAAGCTCCAGACAGGGCTTGGATGAGAGTGTGGGGCAGGGGACCAGACAGCCAAATGTAGATTCAGTGGCTCATTTTACATCAGTACCATGTTCTACACAATGAGGCCTAGGCAGCCCCCATGCCCTGACAAAAGTTGGGTTTTCACAAACATTTTGGTGTCCACTTAAAAAGAAAAAAGCCTACTTAGTGAGCGTAAAGAAAGCACCAGGGACTGGGTGCTTTTTATTCCTGGTCAAAGCCATTAGCTGGAGATGTTACAGAAAGGAATTGAGTTTATTTCCCTCCAATAATACCATCTGGCATTCTCGCAGATTCTTTATGAAGAATCTTATATTGTTTGAGCCATGCTCTGGGTCATAACAAGAGTTGAACAACTGTGGCACCCACCTGTTCCAAATCAAGACTGGGGTATTAAGATCAGCAGTGCTGACCTATTAGAAGGGCCTGGCCATTTTGCGTGGAAGGCAAACCTCTCCTAAACCTAGGGATTAGCATGCTCACATTGGGACAACTGAAGCAGGTGCTTGTTCTGTGGGTGGTTCAGAGTCATTTTTCTGGCTGCCTAGAGGTAGAAGCTGAAATAGAATAAGTCCTCGAGGGCATGACCCCAGGCAGGGTATGGGGAGATAAGGGGGACATGCCTTGTTCTTTGCTTCCTTGGAAAATGGAAAGAGAATCTCTTGGCACAAAATGGCAGCTGCCCTGGGTCTTCAGTGGTTGTGCCACAGAACGAGGGGCAAAAGAGCATGAAGCACTCTCTGTCAAGGAATACGGTCATTCAGTAATGTGATGTACATCTCTAAACAAGCAATACTTTCAAGAGGGCCACCTTATTATTTATAAAATAAACTGATTTTCAGAGAGGAGGACTTCTCTTTTGCCTCCCTTTTTGGGATTCTGCTTGTGTAGACTGTAGACACGGAGGGGGGGTATTTTTTAAAAAATCAAATTTTAGGGGCAGCCCCGGTGGCGCAGCGGTTTAGCGCTGCCTGCAGCCCAGGGCGTGATCCTGGAGACCCTGGATCGAGTCCCACGTCAGGCTTTCTGTATGATGCCTGCTTCTCCCTCTGCCTGTGTCTCTGCCTCTCTCTCTCCCTCTCTGTATCTATGAATAAATAAATAAAATCTTTTAAAAAAATCAAATTTTAGATAGCATTTATGACTTCTAAATATCAAAATTTTATGGCTTTATTTTGCCTTCATCTTAAGAGTCCATGAACCTGTAAGGGTGCCCGGAAATCATAATATTCTGGTTCTTGTTGTCCCTGTGTGAACACATCATTGGGCCTTCCAGGTTTGGTTAAGACAGCCTGGCTGCAGGGGCTAAGAAGTGTTCTCAGTGAGGTGGTTATGGAGGAGACAATGACTTAGCTCATCTTACAGGGCATGAGTGGGTGAGACTGTTATATGGTCCGAAAAGGAGTATAAGAAGTCATCATTTCAAAATAATGAAGTTCTGTAGGGTTTACGGCAGGACAGTCTAGTATCTGTGAGGGTCTTTGATGTGCCACAGAGACCGACCAGAATGAAACTGTGCTCTGGTTTTACTAGAACCTTGGGCATATTACTTTCTTTTAAAATTTTTTTTAAAAAAATTATTTATTTATTCTTATTTTATTTATTTGAGAGAGAGAGAGAGAGAGAGAGAGAGAGAGATAGCAAGAGTGAACACAAGCAGGCGGGAGGAGCAGAAGGAGATGGAGAAGCAGACTTCCCACTGAGCAGGGGGCCCGATGTGGGGCTCTATCTCAGGGGTCCTGGGATCATGACCTGAGCCGAAGGCAGATGCTTAACTGACTGAGCCACCCAGGCACCCCACTTTCTTTCTTCTTTCTTTCTTTCTTTCTTTCTTTCTTTCTTTCTTTCTTTCTTTCTTTCTTTCTTTCCTTTTCTTCTTTCTTTCCTTTTTAGAAAAAGAGCATGCATGCACGAGTAGGGGGTAGAGGGGTCAAGGGAGAGGGAAAAGGAGATTCTCAAGCAGGCTCCACACTCAGCCCAGAGCCTGACATGGGGCTCAATCTGAGAACCCAGAGATCATGACCTGAGCTGAAATCAAGAACTGGATGCTTCACTGACTGTGCCTCCAAGGTGCCCCAAGGGCATGTTACTTTCTAAGTGTTGTCTTCCTCATTCATAAAATGAGGACAGTAAAAATAATTGCATTAATACTTCACAGTTTTGGGATGCCTGGGTGGCTCAGTGGTTGAGCATCTTCCTTTGGCTCAGGGCATGATCCTGGAGTCCCAGAATCGAGTCCCACATTGGGCTCTCTGCATGGAGCTTGCTTCTCCCTCTTCCTGTATCTCTGCTTCTCTCTCTCTGTCCCTCATGAATAAATAAATAAAACCTTTAAAAAGTACTTCACAGTTTTGTGCAACAATTACAGAAAATTACAAATGTAAAACTATTCCATAGACTTTCTGTCACCCAAGCCTTCAATAAATGTGAGCTACTATTAACTTTTTATTGGTGGATATATAAACTCAAGTAAACTGCATTGAAACAGAGTTCATAGCACATCATAGAAGCTCCTCCTCATCTATTTTCATGCTGAAGTCTAAACCACATCTGAGTTTTTCAAAGGCCTGGGAGTTGGAGCAATACAGACCTAAGCTTGAATGGGACTCTGTCACATCCTAGCTGTATGACCTTGGGCAAGTCACTTGCCCCTCCTGGCCTCCGTTTCCTCATCTAAAGCAGGGCCAGTTATAATAACCACCTCACAGGACTGGAGGATCGAATGAGGAATGAGAAACTGCACGTACAGGGCCTGGCATAGAGCAAGTGCCCAATAAATGGGAACTATAGAATAGGCTTGGGCAGACAGCCTGGCTGCAGGCTTCAACCCCCCCCAACACCCCCTTGTAAGTCCTAACTAGAGTGCCATCAATCTGCCACTCTCCTTGGGGGTTGCCGGAAATTCCTGGCACAGATGTCTCCTACAGGGATGAATTTTGGATATTCCTCCGTCCACCCCTGTTACCACCGAATTATGGGGGGAGAGTAGGAGAGAAGAACCATTGAGAGGGAGAGGAGAAAACAAACATCTTCTGTATACTCCTGCCCTGGCGAGCCCAGGCGTATGCCTGAAATAGGTGTTCGGTAAATACTTGAGGAATGTATGTACAAATGAATGAAAAAGCAAGGTGGCAGGCAGGCAGGCATCTGGGAACAGACAGAAAGAAATAAGAGTCACGGCAAACTCTCCCCAAACTCGGCCAGGACAACATCTCTATCTTGGGGGCCTCCCCTGGCCATGGGCTGGGGGAAACCCCAAATCTCTGCTTCCTTCTGCACAGGCTACATTCAAAAGCCTTCAGTCCCCATCAAGATCCCCAGACAGAAGCTTGAAGGTGGATTGGGGCTCCCCACTCTGGGTCCAGAGCCCTGAGTCTCTCTGCCATGGGGAGAAAACAGCTTCCTTCTAAGGCGGGTCTCAGCGACCTCCTCTGAGGATCTCCAGATAATAATCCCTTTGCCATTAGGAGATTCCTTCCTTGTCTGATACCATGCAGTGGGGTGCCAGAGATCCACACATGGAAGCAACCTGACTACCAGGTCTTGCCGAGAATCATGGGCAGATGGTTGAGGACAACTGTATACACAGGTAGATCAACACATGCGTCTGACACGCGTGCTGACCATGGAAGGGACGGAGGCTGAGGACAATACTTTTTATGAACAACATTTAAAACCTTATGTGCTGTGGTTTCTCAGAGCCTTTCATGAGCTCAATTTCTGTTCTGACATTTGTTTCAAATAAGGTCTCCTTCCATAAAAATACCACTTAAGGACACACATGCAGAATATGCATTTGGCTTTTCCTGGGTGTTAAATATTTTATTTGATGTGCTGATTTTCCCACTACATTGCTGGAAAATTAACATACACTTAATTGTCTGTGTGACAACCTCTCAACACAGAAGCAACAGTGATTTGGATCCTGAATCCTTAATTCTTTACCTCTTGTTCTCTGTGAGTGGCCAGCCTTGTTTTCACACCCAACCTCCAGTTACCCACAAATTCTACAAATGGCATATAGAAGCAGGCCAAACATCCAAAAAAAAAAAAAAAAAAAAACCAACCCCACAAAAAAACACAAAAAAACAAAAAACAAACATAAACCAAACAAGGAAATAGAAGAAGAGTGTGAGGGTTCTATCCTACATGATGTGATTAAGAGTTTTTTAAAAAAAAGTATTTTTAAAGAGACCCATTAAGCCAGTCTTTTGGAACACACATCACTTCCTGATTGGTTCCACACTCGTGCCATCTCTGGCTCGATCTGGTTCTGGGGGTCTGACTCAGCAAGCTTTTGTTTTATCTCATTCCACGTGGGCTGAGCGCGAGGGGGGTCTCTCTATAAATTGCCCTTTTATTGTTAAGATAAAAAATCCCAGAGGAAACCAGGGCTCTATTCCAATGTGGGCAGTTCCAGCTCAGGGGTTGGTGGATGAGCCCCAGCGAGTGTGTGGAGTGAACCCCAAGGTGGTGGGGGTAAATCTAGGCCTAATGGCAGCTGGCTGGGCAGCTGGTGGAGAGCAGCTGCTCCTGGAGGGGACAATTTCCATGAAGGGGAGAATTGCAAGTTGGGCCTCTGTACAGAGCTGTTCAAGTTGCCCTGACCCGGGGTTGAATTCTATCCCTTGGTATATGTTACTGGCTGATGCTCTGACGTTAGAGGCACAAGGGCTGGGGGGAGTGACCCAGGGACACAAAGAAGGATCTTTGCCCACTTCCAGAGTCACGGCATTACTGGGGAGATTTCAGGACCCAAAGGTGGCAATTCCCATGTGACCTTGCCCTCAAAACAATGTTTTGATGGAACTTAGCAGTGAGAATGTACCACCAACAGGGCTCTCATCTAAAGTTAAAATGCCCTTTCATAACTGTTGGAAAGGAGGTTTGTATCCAGAGAGGATCGAGGATTTGCCCATTTCTGTAAAAAAAAAAAAAAAAAAAAAAAAAAAAAAAAAAATCCTTCCTGACTGTAAATCCTGTGCTCTGTAAATAGGTTTCAGGTCCAAGAAGACCAACAACTGGCATTTTCATACACCAGTGCCCCCGACTGCCGTCTCTGGAGCCTAGCAACAGGAGGGGGCAAAGGCATCTGGGAGGGAGAACATGACAAACAGACCCAAACACACATATTTATTTAGTAAACAAGTTCGTCATCTCCTAAATTTTATTTTATTTTATTTTATTTTATTTTATTTTATTTTATTATTTTATTTTATTTTCATCTCCTAAATTTTAAAATTCACCATGAGCAAACACAAACAGCAGGCTTCATTTGAGAAAATGCACCGCGTTCCCCCCCTGGAAGTGATTGGGTAATGGTAGGCAGGCAGGAGCCACATTGCACCCAGGTGCCCAGGGCTGCACACCTGTGGATTTGGAAACAGAGTCTGGGCTATTTGACGGAGGGAGCCTTGACTGAGCTGGGAAAGGGAGAGGGACAAGGGAAGGACATAGACACTGCTGGCCAGGCCCCTTTGTCCTAGTAAAGTCCATGGTCATCTTGTCACTTCCTTCTCCTTCTCCTCCCAACCCCCACCACTCCTCCTTGCTAACATTTTTTTTAAAGATTTTATTTATTTATTCATGAGAGACACAGAGAGAGGGGCAGAGACATAGGCAGAGGGAGAAGCAGGCCTCCTGTGGAGAACCCGATACGGAACTCAATCCCAGGACCCCGGATTCACATCCTGAGCCAAAGGCAGATGGGCAGATGCTCAACCACTGAGCCACCCAGGTGTCCCTCCTCGCTAACATTTATTGAGCACTTACAGTATGCCAAGTACCCATGTTAGAGGGGAAGAAACCGAGGCCTGGAGAGTTCACAGGACTTGGGCCTATGGGTCGCATCCTGGCAGGGGACCAGGGCTGAGGCCTGGCAAGGTGACTCTGGAGCTGGCTCTCTCCCCACAGAAACCACAAAGGAGGCTTCCCTTGTGAAGCCTTGCCTTGTGGACCCTGATGGGATCAAGGCCTCAGTGCTCCTGGACGATTTCATGAACAGGGGGCCCAGGTACTTCCTCCAAGCTATGAAAAAAGGCAAGTTTCAGGCAGAATCAAGCAATTGCCAACATATTTCTTGTTTTTAAGAACTGATACATTTTTTTCCTGGCCCCCCCCCCCAAAAAATGCCGTTGGGCCTGGAAAAGCCTCATGTATCAAAAATATAAGCCCCATGCTTGTATTTTTTTTCTAGGGCACTCTGAACGAGGTTCACGCATGAAAAGTATGCACCTAGGGCAGGGGCATCAAACCCCCTTGCACAGATCGTCCCAGAGTAGGATTCGATGAGCCCCTCCCAGCTCTAGCAATTTTGCGCAGCTCCACTGTCATCTGGTCGGTGAGGGAAGGGCCTCCCACCCCAGGCGTACTCAAGGACAGAGAAAGCTCAGGCTACAGGAAGTGAGGAGAAACTTGGGATGAATTCAATCAAGAACAGCAGAAAGCAGAAGAGCAGCTTGGGCAGAAGTTGACTTCGTCGGGGGCCGGGAGAGAAACTAATTCAAGCCCTGCAGGCCAGGGTTGAGCAATAGCTCTGGTGTCAGGTGGCTGTGGGCGGAGGTGGGGGGTGGGGGGGGGGAGGACAGAGCTCACTCTGACTTAGGGATTGAATGTGGAGCTCAGCCAGCAAGGACCTTGCTTCTACCAAAGGACTAGGGCATGGGGGTTGGGGTTGGTAGTGCGGGGAGCCTAGGTGGCCTGGGGCTGAATCACGGGATATTGAGAAGAAAAGGCAAGCTTCTAATGTTAAAGGCTAAACAGGTTGGACTTGTCCCTAAAATGTACTGACGTGTAACCTCTGCACGTCCCCATCCCTGCCCCCCTATCCCTGCCGCTAGAAGAGTCTATGTTTCCTTACTGGCTGATGGGGAGGGCTCCGGTGTGAATGACAGGTCATGGAAAAGCTGCATAAGCGTGACGGACAGCATTTGGGCCCTAAGTCTAAGGAGAAAAGTCAAAGTCTAAAGGAGAGTCTCTTCTCAGATCTTTTCTGCTTTCACAACTTGTTCTTCCCTCAGGGGAAATAAATATAGGTAATGGAAACCATCATTTTTGATAGCTACCAGTCCTTCTATTTAGTCTGGGCGGGCACTGTGACCTGGCCAATGCTCCCCCTAACCCCTGAGCTCTATGGGGGGATTTGGAGGGACCCCTGGGGGGTGGAAAGGAACTCCTGATGATAGCCACATGGGTGCTGATGGCCACATTCCCACATGTAGCACATTTGGGGCTTGGATTCCATGCCTCAGAGAAGGTACAGTGGGCCTCCAAAGCTCAAAGGCTGGGAGGTCATTGCATTCTTCAGATCAGCCCTGTGTAGTTGAACCATGCTTTTTACTCCAGAGCACCTTCCTGTCTACTCAGTCTTATCTGATGTGATGAGTGGGAGAATTCATGTCTTTCCAATTTTGTAAGACAGAAAATAAATACAAATCAAAGTTTACATTCCTTTATGCGATTGTAAGTAATTATGCTTATTACCCACCCTACCCCCCTGCCCTGCATTCATTGATCCATCCAACAAATAGGTACTGGGCACCTTCTTCAGACCAGCACTGTTTTAGGTGCCAGAATATGCAAAAGTGAATTACGACAGGGTCCCTATACTGGTAGAGTTTATAGCCCCAGATCAGAGATACATTCAGTAGAAATACCCACCCACCATTATTTAACATTGAATACTTAATCTCAAAATATGTCATTACGATTGTGATAAATAATACCAAGGTTAGGTTCAAGTGTAATGAGAGTGTACAACACAGGGAGCTAACCTAGTCTTGGGGTCTGGCAAGGCCTCTCCAGAGAGAAGACATTTCCAAATCAGTTCGAAGACTCAGAACTGGGGCTGCAGATGGGGAAGATGGTGAGCATGTGTTAGTGGACAGGCTGAGACCAAAGTACAGAGCTGGAGCACAGGGCAGGACAGTCCTGTCCCTACTACTCTGTTGGTTTTACCTTCCCAGCTTCCCTGCTACTCTTTTCCCCTGTGCTGCTACCAGCCACCATTTCCTCCCCTCACCTGAGTGTGACTTAGTTGGGTCTCTTTCATCGTTTTTTTTTAAGTTTGATTGTTTGTTTATTTACTTATTTACTTTCAGTAATCTCTACACCCAACCTGGGGCTCGAACTCACAACCCTGAGATTGAGTGTCACATGCTTTTCTGACTGAGCCAGCCAGGCACCCCATCTATCTTTCATGTTTGAAAATGAGTCAATAGAAGCAGAATCCCATAGTATGAAAATCCTGACATCTTGGATGTGTGTGTGTGTGTATCTTGTAGATGTGGGACGATAACAATATATATAAGAAACATTGCCTTAGAGATTGCCACTCCTCACTCACTGCCACAAAACTGAAATCACCTGGGGTGCTTCTTTTGGCCAATTCGTCTTTTCAATCATAGGGAACTGAATCTAGAATGTTTGTGATTAGTGGGGTGGGGGTGAGAGGGTGGGGAGTGAGGGGTGGAGACCTTCGTGCAGACCATTTTGCCACTCAGGATAATATCCTTCAGATCCACCCAACTTGGTGTCCATTGCTTTTCATCATACCACAGTTTGTTTAACTACTCACCTATTGAGGGACATTTTGGTTGTTTCCAGTTTTGGGCTATTACAAATAAAGCTGCTATAAACATTCATGTACAAGATTTTGTGTGGACATAAGTTTTCATTTCTCTGGGATAAATGCCCAGGAGTGTGATTGCTGGGTCCTATGGTAATTGAATGTTTAGTTTTATAAGAAACTTGCCAAGCTCTTTTCCACAGTGGCTGCAGCATTTCACATTCCCACCAGCAGTGTCTGAGAGATCTGGTTTCTCTACATTCTCACCAGCATTTGGTATTGTCACAACTTTTTGTCTTAGTTGTTCTAATGGGTGTGTAGTAACACCTCGTTGTGGCCTAAATTTGCATTTCCCTAATGCTTAATGATGGTATTTACCATCTGCATTTCCTCTTTGCTGAAATGTCTCTTCATGTCCTTGGCCCATTTTCTGACTGGATTGTGTTTTGTTTTTTATTGATTGGACTGTGTGTTTTTAAAGTTTTTTTTTAAAAAAGATTTTATTTATTTATCCATGAGAAAGACACAGAGAGAGAGGCAAAGACATAGGCAGAGGGAGAAGCAGGCTCCATGCAGGGAGCCTGATGTGGGACTTGATCCTGAGACTCCAGGATCACACCACGGGCTGAAGGCAGATGCTTAACTGCTGAGCCACCCAGGGATCCCTGTTTTTAAAGTTTTTAAAAGTTCTCTGTATATTTGAGATATGAGTCATTGGTCAGATGTGTGGCTTGCAAATATTTTTGCCCACTTTGTAGCTTGTCTTCTCATCCTCTAAACAGGGTTTTCACAGAGCAAAAGTTTGCAATTTTGATCAGGTCTGATTTCTTGATTTTCCTTTTATCTATTTTGCTTTTGGTATCAAGTCTAGAACTTTTTGCCTAGCTGTAGGTCCTGAAGATTTCCTGTTTATTTTTTGAAGTTTTATACTTTTACATTGAAGTCATCCATGACTCAGTTTGAGTTAATTTTTGTATAAGGTATGAGACTTAGGACGAGGTGTGTGGTAGTTAATTATCCACTTGGCTAGGGTATGGTCTCCAGATATTTGGTAAAACACCTGGATGTTGCTGTGAAGGTTTTTTTTTTTTTTAAGAAAAGATTAACATTTAATTCAGTAGACTTTTAATAAGGCAGATTACCCTCCTTAATATAGGTGGACCTCATCCAATCAGGTCAAGGCCTTAAGAAAAAAACTGACCTCGCCTTAGGAAAAGGGAATTCTCCAGGAGACTGCTTTTGGATTTGAGCTTCAACGTCAGCTCTTCCCTGGGTCTCCAGCCTCCTGGCCTATCCTGCCTGAAGCTTCCACAATCACATGAACCAGTTTCTTAAAATAAATCTCTCTTTCTCTACACACACACACACACACACACACACACACACACACCACACACACTCTCTCTCTCTCTCTTCTGTATCTCTAGAGAACCCTGACTAATACAAGGTTGTTGGTTTTTTTTCTTTGTCTTTTAGCCTGTGGATGTCTAATGTCTCCAGTATGTTTTGTTAGAAAGGTTATCTTTCCTTCACTGAACTGCATTTGTACTTTAAAAAAAAATCATTTGGGCATATGTTTGTAGGTCTGTTTCTGGATTCTATTCTGTTCTATTGCTCTATGTGTCTGTTTCTCTGTCAATACCACACAGACTATAGATCTATAATATGGCCATCTGATTCCTCCCACTTTATTATTATTATTTTTTACATTTTAGCTATTCTAGTTCCTTTTGACTTACTGTATAAATTTTAGATAAAATCCTACAAAACTCTTGCTGATATTTTGAGTAGGAATTCTGTTAAACCTGTCTATCAATTTGGGGAGACTGGTATTTTTACTATGCTGAGTCTTCAAATCCATGAAAGTGTTATACCTCTCCATTTTTTTAGATCTCCTTTTAATTTCTTTCATTAGAATTTTGTGGTTTTCAGTATATAAGTCTTATGCATATTTTGTTAGCTATACATTCAAGTCATTTTTGGCAATTATAAATCGTATCGTATTTTTGATTCTGATGTCCATGTATTCATTGTTTGTGTATAAAAATACAATAGATTTTTGAATGTTTATCTTTATCCTGTGGCCTTGCTGAACTCACTTATTCTAGAAGTTTAAAAAAAATAGATTCCTTTGAATTATCTATGTAGATCATCATGTTATCACCAAATAGGAGAAGTTTCATTCCTTCCTTGCTAATCTGTATGCCTTCTATTTTCGTTTCTGACCATACTGTACTGGCTAGAACTCAGCATTATGTTGAGAGTAAGAGTGGTGAAAGTGGGCATCCTTGCCTTTCTCCTGATCTTAGGGTGAAAGTATTCAGTTTTTTATCATTAAACATAATGTTAGCTGTGGGTATTTTTGTAGATACCCTTTATCAAGTTGAGGAAGTTCCCCTCTATTCCTCATTTGCTGAGAGATTTGTATCAGGACTGGATGTTAAATTTTGTCAAGTGCCTCTTCTGCATCAATTGATGTGAACATGTCATTTTTTTCCCTTTAGCCATTTTTTTCTTTCAATATGGTGTTTTACACGGATTAACTTTTGAATATTGAACCAGATTTGCATACTTGGAATAAATTCCACTTGGTCATAATGTAGAATTCCTTTATATTGCTGAATATATTCTATTTGTTCACATTTTGTTAAGGATTTTTTGCATCTATATTTATGAGGGATATTGGTCTGTAGTTTTCTTGTACTATCTTTGGTTTTGGTATCAGAGTAATACTGGCTTCATGAAATGAATGGGAAATGTTCCCACTATTTCTATTTTCTGGAAGAGATTATATATAATTGGCATTACTTTTTCTTCAAATGTTTGGTAGAATTCTTTAATGAAGCCTAGAGATTTCTTTTTGGAGAGTTTGAAAATTATGGATTTAATTACCTTAATAGTGGGTGCCTGGATGGCTCAGTGGTTTAGGGTTTGCCTTCAGCCCAGGGCGTGATCCTGGTGTCCCGGGATTGAGTCCCACATCGGGCTCCCTGCCAAGAGCTTGCTTCTCCCTCTGCCCATGTCTCTGCCTCTTTCTCTCTCTCATGAATAAATAAATAAAATCTTTTAAAAAATACCTTAATAGTTATAGGGCTACTAACAATATTTATTTTTGGTGAGTTGTGGTAGCTTGTGTTTTTCAGGGAATGGGTCCATTTTATCGAAGCTGTTAAATTTATCTGTGTAGAATTGTTCATAGTATTCCCTTATTATCCTTTTGATGTCTGCAGGGTCTGTAGTAATATCTTCTGTTTTGGCTTGATATTGGTAATTTGTTTCTTCTTTCTTTTATCTTTATCAGTCTTGCAAGAAATCTGTCAATTTTACTGATTTTTACAAAGGGATGACTTTTTGTTTCATTATTTTCTTTCTTGTTTCCTCTTTTCAATGTCATTGATTTCTTTTTTTTTAAAAAAGATTTTATTTATTTATTTATTCATGAGAGACACAGAGAGAGACGCACAGAGACACAGGCAGAGGGAGAAGCAGGCTCCATGCAGGGAGCCCGACATGAGACTTGATCCCGGGTCTCCAGGATCAGGCCCTGGGCTGAAGTCGGCACTAAACAGCTGAGCCCCTGGGCTGCCCAATGTCATTGATTTCTGCTTTTTATGACTTCCTCCCTTCTGTTTCCTTTTTTTAAGATTTTATTTTTAAGTAATCCCTAACACCCAACGTGGGGCTCAAACTTGCAACTCTGAGAATCCAGAGTTGCATGCTCTACTGACTGAGCCAGCTAGGCACCCCCTTCTCTTTCCTTTGTGTTTATTTTGCTCTTCTTTTTCTAAGGTGGGAACCTGGATTACTGATTTGAGACCTTTCCTCTTTTTTTAACATATGTATTTGGTACTGTTAAATGGTTTTTGCTGTGTCCCACACATTTTGAAATGTTGTATTCTATTTTCAATTTAGTTCAATGTATTTTTTATTTCTCTTGAGACTTCCCCTTTTACCTATGGATTATTTAGAAGTATCTTGCTTAGTTTCCAAGTGTTTGCATATTTTCCTGTTATTTTTCTGCCATTGATTCCTAATTTGATTCCATAATGGTCAGAGGACACACTGTACATGGTTTTAATTCTTCTAAATATGTTGAAATTTGTTTTGTAGCTCAGGATGTAATCTATCAAGTTCCATGGGTACTTGAAAAGAATTGTATTTTGCGGGTTTGGGGTAATATGCTCTATAAACTGTTGATTAGATTCTGTTGGTTGATGGTGCTGTTTAGTTCTTTTATATCTTTGTTGATTTTCTATCTAACTGTTCTATCAATTGTGGAGAGACAGGTGTTGAAATCTCTGACTAAAACTGTGGATTTATCTATTTCTCCTTTCAGTTCTATTAGTTTTTGCTTCATGTATTTTGCTTCAAAAACAGCTCTGTTGTGTGGCACATACACATTTAGGATTGCTCCATCTTTTTCATGGACTGACCATTTTATCATTATGTCATAATTACATATCATAATGTCCTTCTCCATCATAGGCAATGATGAAGCCTATCTGATATTAATAAAGACACTCGTGCTTTCTTTTGATTAATGTCTGCATGATATATGTTTCCATTCTTTTACTCTCAATCTCCCTATATTATTATATTTGAAGTGAGTTTCTTTTAGAGTACATATTGTTGGATGGTGTTGCTCTTGTCTTCTAATTGGTGTATTTAGATGATTTACACTTAATGTTAATTTTAATCTCTGTCTTCTAATTGGTGTATTTAGATGATTTACATTTAATGTTAATATTGGTATATTAGGGTCTATGTTTGCCATTTTATTTTTTATTCTCTGTTTTTCACTTCTGTTTTCTTTTTCCTGCATTCCTGTGGGTTACTTGAATATTTTTTGGAATATCATCTGGATTTATCTGTTAGGGCTTTGAGTATATGTCTTGGTATAGATTTAAGTAGTTCCTTGATGTATTACATTGTATATACAGACCTTGTCACAGTCTAATGGTGGTATTATTTTATCAGTTAAGGGAAGTGTGGAAACCTTAACTCCATTTATGTCCCTTTGCCCTCCCCAGTTTATAATATAGTCGTAATATTTCCTTTACATACATTTAAAACTATATCAGACAGTGCTATAATTTTTGCTTCAACCACCAAGCATAATTTTGAAGACTCAAGAGGGGAAGGGAAGTCTATTTAACCTATTCATATTTTTATTGATGTTCCAAGATTTTTTTGAATCATTTCTTTTCTGTTTAAAGTACAACATTTAGCTGCTTGTTTAGGGTAGGTATGATGGTGACAGATTTTCATCTGAGAATATCTTCATTTCCCTTTAATTCCTTAAGGATATTTTCACATGGTATAGGATTCTGGGTTGGCAGGATTAGTTCTTGAAAAATGTGTCAATTCCTTATGTGAAACATTATTTTCCTATAAGTAATATCTTTTTTCCTCTGTCTGCTTTCAAGATTCTTTTCTTTGTCTTTGGTTTTCAGAAGTTTGACTATGATATGGCTGTGTGTGCATTGGATTCATCCTGTTTGGGGTTCTCTCAACTTTTTGAATTTGTAGGTTTATATCTTTTCCCAGTTTGGAAATTTTCAGCCATTATGTCTTCAAATGTTTTTTCAGCCTCATTCTCTTTCTCCTCTCTCAGAACTCCATTGATAGGAGTGCTATATCTTTTGTTCAAGTCCAACAGGTTCCTGAAGCTCTGTTCATTTGTTTTCCAGTCTGTTTTTTCTCTGTGTAATTTCTGTTGTTATATCTTCAAATTTTCTGATTTTTTCATTTGTCTCCTCTGTTCTTTTGTGCCTATCCACTGAGTTTTTCAGTTCTAAAATTTCCATTTTGTTGTCCTCTATATATTCTTATTTGTTTGCTGAGACTTAATATTTCTTTGCTGAGATTTTTTTCTTTTTATTAGTCTCAAACATGTTTGTAGTTGCTGATTGAAGCATTTTTATGACAGCTGCTTCAAAATCGTTGTTAGATAATTCCAACATCCCTGTCATCTCTGTTTTTGTATCTATTGATAGTGTTCTTTCATTCAGTTTGAGACTTTCCTGATTCTCAGTATGATAAATGATTTCCAAATGAATATTGTACATTTTGGGTATCATGTAATGAAAACTCTGGATCTTATCCAAACCCTCTGTTTTAGCTGGCTTTTTTTTTTTTCTGATGCTGCTCTGGGAGTGGAAAGGAGGGGATACTGCCTGGTTACTGCTAGATTGGAGTAGAAGGTCAGGCTCCCCATTTGGCCTTTTTGGCACAGGTGAGGTGGGGGGGGGGTCACAGTTTTTCCTGTGGTGTAGAGAAGTAATAGTTTTCTATCTTGCTATGTTGCCCATTTCCTGGTCCTTTGGCCAGGGAGAGAAGGCCTTTATTTTTGTCTGCTCCCATTGGGTGTTTTATGAATAGCTGGCTTCTCTAGCAGCCAGTCTGGGATATGTGAGGCAAAAAGAAAATTCAGAAAACTTACTACCATGTCATTCTTTGGTTACTGAGGTCCTTAGCCAGTCTGCCTTCTTCTATCATTATTGGTCTTCTTATATTTGTTTTATATATAATGTCCAGGATTCCTAGTTGTACTTACTGAGAGGAATGGGGAACAATATATCTATTCCATCTTCTTGGAGGCAGAAGTCCCCAGTGACTTTTAAGATCCGACATCTCATATTAGTTAAATCTCATCACTTATTTGTTAAGGTATGGTGTTTAAAAGTTACATTTTAATATGCTATCTTTATTGAGTGAGTGGATCATATCCATGTAGCTTGTGAGATGTTGAGGAAGAACCATATATTAGGGCATCCCAAGAGTTTTCCAGCTGCTGAGCTGGTGACAGATTCCTTAAATCTGTTCTGATCTTGAACAAACAAATCTTCAAATATGTGCCCAGAGCTGCAATAGGTGTTTAAAAGGCTAAGGAAAAATTCATCCCCTAGACTCCCAGGGTTGTCTGGTTGGGGAGATAAAACAAATGAATTCTTCATCTTCAGAACCTGGCATATGGTAGACTCTCAGTACATGTTTGTCACATGAAGGAATTCTGCTGGCCACATGCTAATCGCCCCCGAATGAAGGGCAGCAGCATGGGCTGGAGTATCAAGAAGAGATTTAATAAGGAGGTAAAGGTTGGGTTGTCTTATAGGTTGAGTAGTATTTTTTGAAGGAAAAATTGACAGGACTTGTTTAAGGGGTAGAGGTGAAAGAGAATAAGAAGCCAGTCAGACTTTAGTTCAGATGCTCAGTGACTGGGAGACAAGGGGAAGGATAGGAGTTTGATTTGGGACCTAATGATTATCTTGAGCTGTTAACAAAACATCCAGGCACAAATGCACAGTAAATATTTGGACTCTCTGGAACTGAGGGGAAGATTATACTAGAAAAAAAAATCCATCTTTTCCTCTGAGTCTCCAGGAGATGTAGGAACTAGCTCCAGCTTTGCAGCGAACAAACTGCAATTTAAGGGGATTCACAACCCCTCCCTGAGCTTTGACTTCCTCATCGGTAAAATGGGGTGCCTTGATAGATGGGCTTTAAAAAGATGTAGTTATTTATTTCAGAGAAAGAGTGTGCACAAATATGGGGCAAAGGAACAGAGGGAGAGGGAGAGAGAAACCCAAGCAGACTCCATGCTGAGTGTGGGCTCAACATGGGGCTCAGTCTCAGGACCCCCAGATCATGACCTGAGCCATAACCAAGAGTCAGATACTTAACGAACTACGCCACCCAGGCACCCTGCTAGATGGTTCTTATGACATAACATTTGATCAGCACCTGGCATAGTATCTGGTATTTGGAAGGAGCCCTATACTTGTTGGAATGTTTTCCTTCTGGCTCTAAGGTTCTAGGATTCTGAGATTTCTTTGAACAGTCCTTACTGTATTGCCTTCTATGATTTTTTTACTTCATAGTTGTTGCTTTTTTTCTCAGCAGAGCTCACCAGTTTATATTATATGAAGAAAAGAGTGTAGGGGAGAGAAAATGTTGTACATGTTGTGTCTCGATCTTTACAGACATAAGTTTTTCACTATTTTGAGCATTTGCAGTGTTCATGCTTGATTCAGCAAAGCCTCCATTTTGGCTGACTCCAGCCCTCCACTCTGGGGAGTACAATGGGCGGGTAGCCATTAGTACACAGGAAGGGAGGGCTTTGTGGTATCTTAAGGCCAGTGGGTTTTATTTATTTCCAGTTTGCTCAACATTTGTTCCACAGATCTGTACAGTTTAAAAATGGGTGGGGATGAGAAGAGAAGGATGAAACCTAACTAGGCCTAGAGAAGAGGATGAACAATATTTGCCCTTCAATATCAAACTGGGGCTCAGAAGGCTTAAACACAAGATTTCTGGGCTTCGTTTTGTCTTTCTGAAACTAAACAGTGCTGTGACTTTCCATGTGGTATCTGAAGAGTTGACTTTGGTTTGAGAAATGGTTCCATATCGTATTACTAGGATTTTATGAATGTAAGACATCCATCTATCAGAAATAGTATTTATTTCTTTCAAATGAAAAATACATTTTTTCAGATTATAAAGTAATATAAGTTAATTGTAAGGTTAGAAATTACAGAAACTAGAAAATGAACATTACTTATAATCCTGCAACCTAGACATAACCAGTATACATATATATATATATATATATATATATATATATATTTTTTAGAGGAAAAGAGCATGAACGGGGATGGGGTGTGGTGAGGGGGAGAAGGAGAGAGAATTTTAAGCAGGCTCCACATCCAGCATGGAGCCCAACATGACTCTGAGATCATGACCTGAACTGAAATGAAGAGTTGGTTGCTTAACCACCTGAGCCACCCAGGCACCCCAAGTATTAATATTTCTATTTATTTCCTTCCTTCTAGTCTTCTCTTTTTTACACACACACACACACACACACACACACACACACGGGATCATCCTGTACATTCATTTGTGTATCCTCCCTTCTCCGACTTAATTTAGGTTTTGAGAATTTCCTCATGTTACTAAATAACCTTTAAACATGATTTTAAATAACTACATAGCATTTCATAGTATAAATGTTACTGTGTAAGATTTCATAGTAAGGACAACTTGTAAGTCGTTTCCACTTTTTCTCTATATTAAAACATGTTACAATGAATTTCCTCATATTTACATTTTTTCAGGCATCTCTATTATTTTTTTTTAGGATAAGTCCTTAAGAAGAGAATTACTGGGTGAAAGAAGAAGAACATTGTTAAGGCTTTGGCACATGTTGTCAAAGTGCCCCGTGGGAGAGTTGTACCAATTTGCATTCCCAGTAGTGTTTGAGAATGCCTGCCCAAATACTTCACCATTATGTATACCTGACACTATTTTGTATCATTTTAATTCAAAAGGCATTTACTGACCACCTACTATGTGTAGGGTACCGTTCAGGCATCAGACTCACTCCTGCCATGCAGTTTAAGTGCTAGGTAGATAATGTACATACAAAATCGGTTAAAAACACAAGTGTATTATAACATATACATCTCTATGGCCAAGGCTGATATCATTCCATCCTTAAATGGCTACTGTTTGAGGAAAGATACCATGCTAGCAAATTTCAAAAATAATTTAGCTTTGGCAAACACTTTTAAAATGCATCAATATGAATCTTGCAAATAACCAAGGTTCAGTTATGATCATTTATGCTATATTTCTTGGCATAAATTTGGGTATGAATGGAGAGGAATATTATAAATCCGCATCTTTTAAAAGAGTAAAAAAACCATTTGAGCCAAAAGACAATTTCTGCTTTTGTTAGTTCTTTTTAGAAAGTTAACCTGTTGGTTATCAGAGAAGGGGGACACAGAACATACAGAAAGCTAACCTCCTTCTGGCAGCTGGGGATAATTTGTCAGTCTCCTTTGAAACGTGGCTTTGTGCTCACTGGTGAAGGCAGCTGGAACAGAAAAAGCATGACAGACAAAAGCTGAAATCCACATGAAGAAAGGTCTTTTTCCCAAAAATTACTGCCTTAGTTAGCAACGGTCAGAAAAGAAAGTACATGTATATCTTCCCAGCAACAAGCATGTCTAGTACTAGAGAAGGCCCTCTATGCCACAGGAATCATCTGGAATAACAGTAGCCCTGAATAAGGCTGCTAGGTAGCATTTAAACAACCCCTCCCACCCCCATGAAAAGTTATATCCTCAAATGAAATTGATTTAAAACTGAGACTATGGGGATGCCTGGGTGGCTCAGCAGTTAAGCATCTGCCTTCGGCTCAGGGCATGATCCTGCAGTCCCAGGTTCGAGTCCCACATCGGGCTCCCTGTATGGAGCCTGCTTCTCTCTCTGCCTATATCTCTGCCTGCCTCTCTCTGTGTGTCTCTCATGAATGAATAAATAAAATCTTAAAAAAATAAAATAAAACTGAGACTATGAATGAAAGTATTATGTTTAAAATCCAATCAAAAGCATTTACTATGCTGAAGAAGATCTACTTAATAAATGGTAGATGATGGCTCAAGCAATAGAGGTTTAAGAATATGATTACAATTTAAAAGGTAACCAATGTAATCACTAAAAATAATACCATCAAACTGGGAAAAAACCTACATGTCCTTCAACCGGTGAAGGCATAAATTGTGGTACACTTATGCAATGGAATACTACTCATTACTACAAAAGAATGAACTACTGATACATGAATCTCAAAATAATTATCCTGAGTGAAAGATGAAGTCTCAAAAGATCACATATTCTATTGTTCCATTTCTATAACATTATGGAAAAAGCAAAATACAGCAACATAAAACAGACGAGTGGTTATCTGGGGTTGAGGTTAGAGGGATGGATTGATTATAAAAGGCAGCATGAGAAAATTTAGGTAGGTAATAAACTGTTTTATATCTTGATTGTGGTGGTAGTTACATGACTTTATATATTTCTCTTAACTTGTAGAACTGTATACCCAAAACAGTAAACTTTACTGTATGTATTTTATTTTTTTAAGATTTATTCATTTATTGGGGGGGCGGAGGGACAGAGGGAGAGAGAATCTCGAGCAGACTCCCTGCTGAGCATGCAGCCTGACTGGGGGCTTGATCTCTTGACTCTGAGATCATAACCTGAGCAAAACCAAGAGTTGGATGCTTAACCACCTGAGCCACCCAGGCACCCCTGTATGCTATTTTAAAAAGTAAATGAAAAAAATCTCATAAAGATAACACTATCGAACTTGGGGAGGTGGAGGAAAGAGGGGAGATTGGGTTAATGTTAAGTGAGATCATTTTTTAATAGCACAAAGTCAATAGATAAGGTCCCAAATGGATAAACCAAGAAATAGGAGTAGAGGCATATTATTTAGTGATATCAGAGTAACCACCAGATGAATTGAAAATAGAATCTGTTCAAAATGGTTGCCTCTGAGGAGTGGGACTAGGGGTGGGGCTGAAAACTGTTGTTTTTTGTTCCAAGCTCTCCTGTATTATTTGGTATTTTTGAACCATGCTCATGTATTGCTCTGATTTAAAGATAAATGTAGTGGAAAATGCACTGGACTGGGGATCGAGAAACCTGATCTCTAAACCCTGGTGCTAAAAAAAAAAAAAAAAAAAAAAAAAACAAAAAAAAAAAAACAAAAAAAAAAAATAAACCCTGGTGCTGCACTAATTGAGCAACTCCGTTCTCCTCTCTGGCTCTCAGTTTCTACATCTGTACCACAACAGGGTTGTTGGACTAGCTGAACTTTGAGACCCCTTATAGACCTAAAAAAATTTATCAAAGTAGATGCTTTACATATCCACAATGATCCTTTGTCAAATCCAACACGGAGAGACAGACATTTTTATGTTTACAGCCAGAAGGGACGAAACTGTCTCATTAAACAGTTTCTTTCTAACCACTAAAGAAATCAAGACACAGATTGGTTAAAAGACTCACTTGGAATGACAGTTAATTGGCGACAGAGCTAGGGCTGGAGCTTCGGGCTCTGCATGGCTTTTACCATGGCAGCACACAGTTATTCCCAGGTCTAATGGAATCATTCCCAGGCACCAGGGCTGACAAAAATTCCCTGGGATGACACCAGCAATGAAACTCATATGCCTGACATGGTTTCATCGGCTAGGAAATGAGTCAGAATTTTGGAAGTGGTCCCAACATACGCACGCATGGTGCAATGCCATAGACATCCCAAAGTTGGTCATGGCTATGTTAAAGCCCAATTTTGGGGCTCCATTCCTAATAACTGGTGGACAAGCTGCCTTTGACAGTGACTGCCAGCCTACTGACTTTCCCTTTTGTGTGACAGGAATCCCAGCACTGGGAAACACAACCATTCTCATTCTGATTTTAAAACAATGGGCTTAGGGATGCCTGGGTGGCTCAGTGGTTGAGTCTGCCTTTGGCTCAAGTTGTGACCCGAGGTTCCTGGGATTGAGTCCCACATCCGTCTCTCCCAGGGAGCCTGCTTCTCCCTCTGCTAATGTCTCTGCCTCTCTCTGCGTGTTTCTCTCATGAATAAATAAATTAAATGCTTTAAAAAAATAATAAATAAATAAAAACAATGGGTTGAACCATTTTTTTTTCTCATCCGTCTTTTATCTCTATGAGCTTTAAGCTCATGCCATGTTTAGCTGAAATCTATCAAGTGCTATGGAAGATAACGTCCACTTGAAAATTTTTATCAGCCATCACCAAATGAACAAGTATCTTGGTATGGTTTTACTGTCCCCCTGGGAAGAGTTGAAACAGACCCCTGACTTAGACTGCACCATCTTCCTAGGAAGACCTTCCATGCTGACTTGCAAGCAAGCTGAAGGCCTGTGTGATTTGCCGAGCTCACCCCCCTCCCCCTTGGCCTGGGCCTGCAGGCTTACTCGCCCCTCATCACATAAGGTCTGACGTTTAGAGAATAAGGATACCATTATGTGGGGCTATCATTCTTCCTTGGTGCAAACAACACTGTCCTTTGTGAGCTCCCAGCAAACTTCAAAGGGTGTGGCTATCTCTCTGCGCTCCCGGGGAAGCCTCCTCGGGGAAGCACTGCTCACAGTGCCTTCCTGGTATAAGAATCTTCTTTAGCTGATAGTGAGTGAAAACAGGCATTTTTAGGCAGCCCCCCTGTTGGTGCTTTGTCTACTCAAGAAGCAAAATTGTATTTTTACCTCCCCCCTTGGCAAATACTTGTTTGCCAACTTTTGTGCCCCCCCCCATCTGTGCTCCCGCTCTAGCCTGGCCGCCTGCCCAGCTCTGAATCCTGCCTTACCTACTGCCTGGCATTTACTTCACAACAGCTGGCCCAGGGATTTCAAGTGCTTAGCCTCAGCTGCCAGCTCAGGGAAGGAGAGGCCCCCCGTAGCCGAGCTTGTGACAAAGACAGCATTTGTTCCCACACCAGTATTCTCCATGTCAGCAGCAGTGACAGGCTCCCCAGGGGATCATGCCCAGTCACTGCCCACTTGGGGAGAACTACACAAGCCCAGAGATGGTCAGACATCCAGCTTCCAGATCTGCTTTGAGACTCCCCACCAGGCTGTGAGGTGATTGGAAACCAGTAACAGGATTCCTATTTTACAGTGAAGAAAGGCAAATGACCAGACCCTAGGAGACTGTCCAAGGAAAGGATGATCAGATTGTTCAAAACAATACCAGAATAACTGGGTCTGACAGACATCAGTTTCTGAGATTTGCCAATTTGTTTATGTGAAAAGTGCTATAACCCTGGCTTGCTCACTGACAGTGGCAGTACCACCCCAAGTGGTGGCTTATGGGAAGGAGGCTGGTGTGAGGGTAGGTGTGCCTTGATATGCTGCAGAGACATGGGAAGAAAGAGACTGTGGCCCAGATCACCTCCCCCAAGGGGCTGGGGGCATTCCTATCTTCCTTCCACCAACAAATGTTGACTGTGCCAGGTGCTGGGATAACACAGATGACTCAGATAAGCCTTTATCCTCAAGGTATTCACAAATGGATGAGGGGATCGCCAGTCTCAGTGATTACTGGGGCTATGACAAACAGTCCTGCTTCAGTCCCGAGGAGAGGTTTGTGCTCATGCTTCAGTGGGCCAGCAGAAAATGGTGTTTGCATAGTTTTTCCAACTGTACAGATGGGTGTACACTGAATAACAACTCACTTTGGTTCTAAAATGGAGGATCCATTTTATCGCTAATCTGGTCAGACTACCTATAATGCTTAAAAATATAGCTTCAAGTGATTATTTTGGTTCTTGGGTTTTTCTCTTCAGTAATAAAAGTGGTGCCATTCTCTGATTCTCCAAAGAATGTCATATGATCCACAACTCTACTCCTAGGTATATATTCCAGGGAACTGAGTTCTGTGTCCAAACAAAAAGTTGTCCATCAGAGGTGCCTGGGTGGCTCCATTGGTTAAATGTCTGCCTTCAGTTCAGGTCATTATCCCTGGGACTGAGCCCCATGTAGGGCTCCCTGCACAGTGAGGAGTCTGCTTCTCCCTCTCCATCTCCCTCTATGCATGCTCTCTCTTTCTCCCTCAAATAAATAAATAATAAAATCTTAAAAAAAGAAACTTGTTCATCAATGTTCACAGCAGCACCATTCACAATAGCCAAAAGGTGGAAACAACCCAATGTCATCAACTGATGAATAGATAAGCAAAGTGTGGTCTATCCATACCATGGAATACAGTTCATCCATAAAGGGACAAAGTAGTAACCCATGCTACAACAGGATGAACCTTGAAAACACAGTGTTAAGTGAAAGAAGCCATACACAAAGGACACATATTATACAATTCCAGCTGTATGAAATCTCCAGAATATGCAAATCCACAGAGACAGAAAGTAAATTAGTGATACATCCGGCTGGGGGTAATGAAGAATGAGGAGTGACTAATGGGTAGAAGAATTCCTTTAGAGGTGATGAAAATGTTCTGGAACTAGACAGTGGTGAGGGCTGCATGACACTGAGTGAGTTCATGCCACTGAATTGTACCTAGGTTTCTCCTGCTATCTGAAAGTAAAGCATAGTTTCTGCCTTGGTCACTGTCAAGAAGTGTTCCTGGTGCTTAATAGGCACTCAATAATTATTTGTGGAGTTCTTTAAAAGAATGAATAAAATATATTTTTCTAACGCTATCCTGAGAGTCATCTGAGGAGCACAAACCATTTTTCTCTCATATTTTCAGAATATAGGGAATTAGCTGAAGCATAAAGCCAATGGGGAGAGGAGAGCAAGTTCTCTGGCATCTCTTCTCATGAGGGCACTAATCTCATCATGAGGGCCCCATCCGCATGACCTCATCTCAACCTAATTACCTCCCAAAGTCCCCATCTCCAAGGACCATCACACTGAAGGATTGGGGCTTCTGCATGGGAATTTGGGGGGGCGGGCATAATTCAGTCCAGAGCAGCTGGGATGCATTAAGCAGTCACTGTGCATCAGTGGAAAGGATCATCTTGGGCAAGATATGGATGTTGATGTCTTCTTGACACCTTTTCCCTCCAACCCACCCATGGTACCTGCTCCCACAGCCCCTAAAATCTCTTCTCTGACACAGCTTTCCTTGGGTTGTAGTATCAGCTCAAAGCTTCCAAGAATCTAGAGAAGAATAGTTTCTCTCAGTCCCTTATTTATACTAGTAATGTTAGGTTCCCCCCTCCCAGGGAGCCCTGCCAACATCAAGGGTTGCTCTTTCAACCCTTGCCTGCCCTCTGCCCAGCCTAGATGCCTGCTACTTGCTTTTTTCCCATGTCTTATTGATGTGGATGTTTTGCATTACATGACATAGCAATCCATGCAGATCCCACAGCCCCAGAGCTGGTTAGGGGTGACAGGTGAAGGTGCCACCAGGTAGGAGAGTAGCAGGCTGGAGCTTTTGAACCGATGTGACCACAACTACCAGTAATTCTGGTGTCATGTAAACACCATTGACACGAAATAATCCATGTTCAGGCACCTGACACATTGTAAGCACTCAATAAATGTTAATTATTACCCTTATGATAAAGGTATTTATGCATCCATTAAAATGCTATTGAATAATATTTAGGCATATAGGTAAGTTGTTGCAATGTATTGTTAAGTGAAAGAAGGAGATTACAAAGAATACGTATAGCATCATCCCGCCTTTACAAAATAATATAGGTATAAGAGAGAGATTATTGTATAGTAATTCAGGGTTCAAGGCTGGTCTATTGTTTAACCTGTGCACTGTCACTTACTAGCTGTGTGACCTAGAGGGAGTTACTAACCCTCTCTGAACCTCAGTTTAATTTGTAAAATGGAGAAGATATGTGTGTGTGTGTATACACATTAATGATATGTTTGCATACCTACACAACCCAAGAGATGTGAGTGAATTCTAATTTTATATCAGAATTAACAAGATTTGGGATGCCTGGGTGGCTCAGTGGTTGGGTGTCTGCCTTCAGCCGAGAGTGTGATCCCAGGGCCTGGATCGAGTCCCGCATCAGGCTCCCTGCATGGAGCCTGCTTCTCCCTCTGCCTGTGTCTCTGCCTCTCTCTCTCTCTCTCTCTCTCTCTGTGTGTGTGTGTGTGTGTGTGTGTGTGTGTTTCTCATGGGTAAGTGAATGAAATCTTTTTAAAAAAGAATTAAGATTTCAGTATGGTCGTTAGAGACACAGTGAACACACAAAATCAAAAACCTTCTTAGATGCCAGCAATAAGCAGAAAAATATGAACAAAAGACACCAGTCACAAGAGCAGCGAAGGTCAGCACGAAGAGCTGAGTGTCCCCCTGCCCAGCTCTGCGACAGCCAGGCTCAGAAGCACTCTCCCTGGTGCTACAGATTCTCAGGCCTACAAGCCTCTGGCTTTGGCCCTCTCCCCCTCGGGGCTCGAGCTCCGCTGAAGGCACTGGCTGTCAGACTCCACGTCATCCCCTTAGCTTCCTTGTTCTCTCCCCATTTGAGATATAATTGCTCCCCTAGCAAACTAGCCTGCAGACATGATTCCCACCTCCCATGTACACAAGTTTATAAATCGTCCTCCTCACAAAGCCACTTTCACTTCTTAAAGATTTTATCATTTGAGAGAAAGTGAAGGAGAGCATGAGAGGGGCAGAGGCAGAGGGAGAAACAGGCTCCCCACTGAGCAGGGAGCCCGATGCAACGCTGGGATCAATCCCAGGACCCCCGAGATCATGACCTGAGCTGAAAGCAGACACTTAACCTCCTGAGCCACCCATGTGCTCCTACTTTTGCTTCTTGAACTACATTTTAGTTTCATTAGAGTCTTTGCTTGAAATTTGCAGGGAGATGAATTTTGAGCAGTTTCCTGGGGGAAAGGTTTTCATGGTCATGAACATGATGGGTTTAAATCCCAGCTCTCCACTTGCTAGCCACCTCACCTTGGTCAAATCTCTTAACCTCTCTATCACTTTTCTCTTCTGTTACCTGGAGGATAACACCGGCACCTTGATTTTAGGGATTTGTGAAGCTTATGTGAGATTATGTACATAAGGGGTTTAGCATGGTTCCAAGCACATAGGAAGTTCTCAATATATAGGAGCTGCTGTCATCATTAAAACGGGAATACAGCTGAGCCTTGAACAACATGGGTTTGAACTGCACGGGTCCACTTACATGCAGATTTTTTTTCGATAAATACAGTACGGTCCAGGAACTGTATTTTCCTTATGATTTTCTTAATAACATCTTCTTTTCTCTGAGCATACCTTGTTATAAGAATACAGTATATAATACATACAGTGTACAAAATGTCTGTTGATAGACTTTTTGTCATCGGTAAGGCTTCTGGTCAATAGCAGGCTCTTAGTAGTTAAATTTTGGGGGAGTCAAAAGTTATACACCAATTTTTGACTGTATAGGGGGTGAACAGGCTGTTCAAGAGTTAACTGTAGTTTGTCCTAAACAATAACCAAAGGTTTCATCTCTTATACGTTACAAACTGCTTACGGCAACTAACCAGGATTTCCCTACCCCTAGCTTTTGTCCAAAAGAGTTTCAATGATATCAGGATCTTAGTTTTAGCCTGGGGACCCCAAACAACTTCACGGGACTCCTGAGATAAAAGCTACGGACTTAGCACCTGGATGGAAATACAGCCATATGGAAACATATATAAGGAAATATGTCATCTCTGCACAATCCTTTCTAAGCCCCGAAGCCACAGGGCTCTATTCATCCAGCAAGGCAATTTGAACACAACAAAGTCATTTTTATATTCCCTTAAATGTGAAAACAAGATCCTCTTCTAGCAAGCACAAATGTATGCAACCTTCCCTCAGCTGAGCCAGTGCTGAATCCAGCCTCTGTCGGCGACCTCGATCAAGTGCATGGCCATCCCCCATAGAGGAGGGGGCCCAGTCCAGGGTATAATGGGATTGAACCAAGCTTGGGCCACTCAGACACATAGCAGGTAGAAGTAGTGCTTCAGAGTCCTAGCTAACGTGATCGCTCAGAGGCATCTCCAAACTCATCACCCTGCATGGGGCATCCTGAACCAGAGCAAAGAACTACTTCATGTCATTGGGTTTTCTTTCCTAAAGGAAAATGTTCAAATCGAGGAAATAAATTATCAGGACAACCCAGGGAACTGAATCCTGAGCACCCCCTCCCCACCGCACCCTCTCTCTCTGTACCTTTCCTGCTAAAATGTCAACAAAATCAGTTCACCGCTGGACCAGGTCCATGACCAATCTGTGCAGGCTGAGAGAGGTGTTTTTTCCACCTGAAAAGCTTCCCAAGATCTGCTACATCAAGTAGAACTCCAGGCAGAGGCTGAGGAGGGGGACCATGGAGGTGTTTTATCACGCTGCACCCCCAAAGCCTGCCTGGGAGGCAGGGTGCTCACCTGCACATAACTTAGGGGAGTTTCTTTCTTTCTTGTTTTTTTGGGGGATATTGTATGCTTTAGTTAACTCCTCTGAAAGCATCATTTTCCTTATCTGTGAAATGGGGGAAAATAGCAAAATATATCTCAAGAGACTGTTGTGAAGATTAAACAGGGTACTGTCTTTAAATTGTTTAGTAACATGCAAGCCCTTGATACATGTTGACTATTATTATTACTGCTCACTAAATCTCATATGTAAATTATTATTATTCTTTAAAAGATTTTATGTATTTATCTGAGAGAGAGAGAGAAGGCAGAGGGAGAGAGAGAGAGAGAGAAGCAGCCTCCCTGCTGAGCAGGGAGCCCGATGAGGGGCTCTATTCCAGCACGCTGGGATCATGACCTGAGCAGAAGTCATATGCTTAACAGACTGAGCCACCCAGGCGCCCCTATAAATTATTTTTAAAATTACTGCAGCTTAGTATTATTTTCAGAAGTTGTAAGTTTTATACAGTGCCATGGATCATAAGAAAGACAACTGGAGACATGTGACTGGTTTCCTCCCCACCGCCTTTTAGCTATTTAAACAAAATTTTCCCATATAATTTTTGACCATTCTTCCTAAATTCAAAAAAACCTACTGTTCTAATCTGAAGGCATTCTAAACTTAAGGGAGTTTTCAAGTCAAAGAGCCTTCTGTGCATCCTTTGGTAAAGAACTATTCTGTAACATGGAGAATCACCTCTTGGTTTTTCTCCTTTGCAAGTTATTTTGCCTGATTGGCTTAAAGCAGGTCACGTGCTCCTGTATGAAAGAGACATTGCTTATGCTAGACAACACTGGTGTGGCCACTGTGGAAGACAGTATGGAGGTTCCTCAGAAAGTTATAGAACTACCCTATGGCCCAGCAATAGCACTTCAGGGTATTTACCCAAAGAATATGAAAACACTAATTCAGAGGGATACATGTATCCCAATGTTTATGGCAGCTTTATTTGCAACAGCCAAGATATGGAAGCAGCCAAAGTGTCCATCAGCCAAAGAATGGATAAAGAAGAGGTGGTATATATACATAATGGAATACTACTCAGCCATCAAAAAGAATGAAGTCTTGCCATTTGAAACAACATGAGTAGAGTTAGAGAGTATTATGTTAAGTGAAATAAGTCAGTTAGTGAAAGACAAATAGCATATGTGGATTTTAAGAAACAGCAACAAAAAAAACAAGGAAAGGGAAAAAGAGAGAGAAAGCACAAAACAGACTCTTAACTCTAGAGAAGAAATGGTGGTCGCCAGAGTGTGTGTGTGGGGGAATAGGTCAAGGGGGTGAAGAGAACACTTATCACAAGGAGTACCAAGTGATGTATGGAAGTGTTGCATCACCATATTGTATACCTGAAACTCATAGCACACTGTATGCTAGCCATACTGGAATGAAAATGAAAAGAAACAAAAATAAAGACACAAAATCAATTTGCTCCTTGCAGAGAGAAGACTCTTGGTGATACTCTAGGCAGAGGCTCCAGAGACCAGCAAGCTCCCACTCGCTGTTCCCATGGCCTCATGCTATGCCAGACCATTCTGCCCATTTAAGCCTGGATTTTTATTTGCGGCTCCCAGCTGGACTCTCTGACTTCATCCCCTTTAATTCCCTTCTGTTGCCACTCTGAGCTGCTCCTCACTGCCCACCGTATCAGGTCCACACCAACCAAAATTCCTACTACTTTCCAGAACAGCCCCCTGGTTAGCTACTGTGTAAGTGCCTCTAGCCCCCGGCACACACTCCGTCCAACCTCTCTGCTCTTGCTCATCTGCCTACCACCCTTTCTTTCTTCCCTCTGGCTCCCTAAACCCAAGGCCTGCCTTTCAGAAGCTTTCTGACTTACATTTTCTTTCCTCTGAGGCCTTACAGCCCTTGACCATACCAAACCATCCAGTGACATGTTAGACTGTTTCATGAGTTCCCCTCCCGTGGAACTGGCCATAGCCTGATCTGACTCCAGAAGCCATGTGCCTAGCTCTACGCTATGTTCATTTGTTCCCAATAAACCCAAAACTCAAAAACTGATACTCAGTACTAACATTTCTTGCTAACACTCTCATTTTGCTTCTTTTCCTTTTTGCAAAACATCACATCTTCACCAAGTACTCAAAACCCCCAGACTTGCTTATGTGATTGCCACCAATAAGTGGCTTTTCTGACACCTGCCCTGCTGACCTCCACTGGTTGTTCTGAGACAGATAGGAGCAGGGGTGAGAAAGCCCTTTAGACACTATTATTGCTGCCCAGACAAAGCACAGACTGAGGGTCTGGAGCTGATTTAACCCCACCAGTTGTTCTGGCCTCCTATAGACACAGCCTGAACCCCTACCTAGAATTTCTGGGTTCAATAACCAAACATGGTTTCAGGGACCCTCAAGAGTTTTTAGCAAAGAATGAGCATTAAAAAGACCAAAGCCAGTGTTTGGCCAAACGGCAAAGGTGCAATTGTTTTTGTTCCTATGCCCACAAATGGGCCACTGAGTATGGCTCTGGGCAGCAATGTGGCCCTCAGAAGGAGCTGTCCATGCAGCCAGAAAAGAACTTTAGGTCCTTTTTAAAAGAAAAATATTTTATTTATTTATTTGACAGAGAGAGAGCGCGTGAGTGGGGACAGAGGGCAGAGGTAGAAGCATGCATGGCAGGGAGCCTGATGTGGGGCTCCATCCCAGGACCCCGGGAGCATGATCTGAGCAAAGGCAGATGCTCAACTGACTGAGCCACCCAGGTGCCTTGCTTTAGGTCTTCTTAAGGACTTGTCCACCTGGTAAAGATACTGTTGACGTTTTTATTTATCAAGCACTTACTATGTGTCAAGCACATTACAGCCATCACCATGCTTCGAATCCTCACAACAACCTTGCGATTTTCCCCACCTATTAGATGAGGAAACTGGCTCAGAGAGATGAAGCGACATGCCCCAAATCACTGAGCTATCTGCCTCCAAAGTTCAAGCTGTACAGCAAACAATCCCCACTCAAACTCTTAGTGTGGCCATCAATCTGCAAATAGGGCAGGGGATGATTGAAGCTTGGCAGCATGACCCATGGGTACCCATCCTACCCATCCTTCTGAGGCAGTGGGAGGGAAGACAACAAACCAAAGCTACTGTCCTAGGAACCTGAGGTTGGGGCTGCAAACTATGATGTTCATGAACACGATCACAGTTCCACCCTCCTCTAGGCCAACAGTTCTTAACCTTTTGGAGGATAGACCCCTTTGAGAATCCAAGGGCAGCTATGAACTCTCTTCCTAGAAAACTGTATATAAATGCAAACATGCAATTTTGTGTAGTTTCAGAAAAATCCATAGAGCTTCCTATATTTCATCCAAGAATTACGGGCCCTAGGTTTAAAAAAAATTGCTGCTTAAGCAAATCTAATCCTATGTTTTAAAAAGTGATAAATTAGGCAACAGCCTAGGATGCAAAAACCAGGATTTGCTCTATGGAAATTTTGTTTTCATGTAACTTTCAGGAGCATGCCTAGTTGCCTGCATAAGCTGCATTTCCAATGAGCATCTCTGGGTTTCCCTAGAGCACCATGCAGTCAGAAACGATCATGGCGCAGATGACCATCATCAAGACTGGGCAGGGCACAGAATTAGAAATGACACATAGAGCTGGTAAGAAGTTTTTTTGGTCACTGGAAGGTGGATAGCCACTCAGTGGACAGGAGTGGCTTTGCTAGATGGTGACTGGACTATCTGACCTATAACAGCCCCACTCAGCACCATGAGTCAAGGGTTCTAAGACCTATGGAAAGCCAAAGAACATTCACACCACAAGTCCACTCCTGTTAAGCATTTAATAGCTCCAGTGAGAGGCCAGGTACCCAATGGGGGTGGACTAAGTATATATTTGCTCACTCGCCTGAGTCTATAATTGACCTTCTCAACTCTGGCCCATGTTATTCCAAATACCAAGTATTATTCCTCACTAACCTGAGGTCCTATTGTTCTTTTACAAGAATATTAGATAATCCCAACCCAAGTCATTCCAAGACCAGTGTGTGAGCCCTCATACAAGTGGCACTTAGTTGCAAGGCACAGATCTGATGCATTGATCCTATAGCATTTTATCCTTTAAGAACCTTTGCACTTGAAAATGAGACGTTGTGTAGAATGTCTGAAAGAATGGTGGACCTGGAGCCCTTGTTCCTGCAGGTATAGTCTCCTTACCTCCCTGAGCCTCACTTCCCTCTATCAGACAGGTAACAATCCTTACCCCGCTTATATCACATGCATCTTGCCAGATTTGAAAAAGAGAGTGAATACAGAAATATTGTATGCACTGTCATGTGTTAGACAAACGTAAGGATCCATAACCATTAGAAATTCAGAAATTTAGAAAACATTTATTGAGGCCATATTATTCCCAGGCAATTTATGTACCTTAAGTGTTTACAGGATCTGAAACAGGCTTGGAAAAAAGTAAAATAACACTTCCAAGCTCACACTGCCAGGTGGCAAGGAATTGGGGCTCTCTCTCTCTCTCCTACTTTTCCCCCTCCCCCAAGATCCAGATGCCTTTCCATGACCCCACATTGCCTATCCCAGAACATTCCCCCCATTGGAATAAGAAATTGTTATTCACTTACGAAAAATATATCCTTGACCCTCTTTGAGACCTCCAAGGCAGTCGGTTCTGTTTCCTCCTTGTGAATGCACGGCTGGGAATGGAGAGAGGAGAGAGGGGATGAGGCAGCCCCTCGGACTCAACCCCTCTATGGACTCCTCTATGTCGGAACTGTTGGAGTTGTGTATTGCTTTGAGAAGACGGCCGACGATTTCACTCTCCCTCTTTCCCCGCCCCCCTTTCTAATTTGCAAGTTGTAAAAATGTGTCGCCCCCAAAATGCACCAGGTGTCTCCAACTTTCTAATTGAGCAAGGCAGACTCCTTCCCAGCCAAGAGCCTTGAAATATTTATCCAAATTTTAGCTTCACTGAATTAATGCCTTAAGCTGGTGAGCAATCCAACTGAAGGTCAATGTTCGTTTCCTAAAGTTGTCCAATGTCTGTGTGGTATTTAGACCTGAAAATGATGACTTTACTCCAGATTGCAAACTCCCCAGAGTGCACCCTGAGGATGGAAGCCAGCCCACACTGTTTTCTGATCAGTCAGCATAAATGAACCTCTCTTTCGAGTTCAAGGTGGGCTCAGAATTGAAGCTGTCTTGAGATAAAGCAGATCAGCCCCATTCACCCCTGGGGGGAAGGCCTCGGAGCAGGGGAATGTGAAAGGCCCCTCCGGTCAGGGGAGACATCCGTTCCCCTTGGCTTTGGGCTGTACCAGTTGGCAGATAAAGCTCTGTGTGAATGCGGGCCAGACCAAAATGGTGCCGAGACAGCCACAGTGTTGTTTAGCAAAAAGAAAGGAAACATCTGCAAATCCTGTGTTGGTGCTGAGCGGGGACAGCCTGCTGCTTTTCCTCACGGGCCCACGGTGGGCCAGGTCCTGACTGATCAGAATGGTTCCCTGAAACAAATGCATTTGAAAGATATTTTCCACCCCCCCCCCAACAGGAAATTCTTGTGTTTAGTCATCCTTACTCTATGGGCTGAGTCAGCAAGCTCTGCTTTAACCACAGCTGCTTTCAAATGGTAAGCTTAGAAGACCAGTTAGTTGAGTGAGGAGCCTTGGCTGAAACGCTCTGACAGCCAGAGCTCCAAAATCGGGTTGGCTACATTGGAGGAGCTGCAAGTGAGGTGCTGCTCAGTACCTACAAGTTCCCCTGGGTGAGCCTCAATTACTTTTTAGTATGTTGCTATGACAGAGCATTCCAGAACTAGAAGGGACAATAGTTTGAGTACCTAAAAAGACCAGTACGATACAGTGGCATGATCTATTGGCTTACAACTTAAATCCTGGTCCTGCCAATAATTAGCCTTACGGCCATAGGGCAACTGTCCTCTCTCTCTGGGTCTTAGCATTCTCAGGCTTAAAATCAAGGCTTGAGTAAGAGACCTGCAAGGGTTCTTCTTGCTCTAATAGTCTGTGAGACAATCTAGGACCGATGACCAGCCATTCTTTTCCGAAATTGCCAGGGGAAGACACTACATGACCTGTTTTGGGAGCCTGGCCCATCATTTTATCCATCTGTGGGTAAATGTCCACATGCACATGTCTTCCCTGGGTCTAACCGCACTCTGATTTCTCTCATTTGGACCTCTGCAGGCATGGAGAACCCCTAGGGAACATTCTTTTCTAAAAGATCCTTTGTCAACTCTGAAAGCCTTCAGTTCTGAGTTCCGATAAATCCTCTGCAGACAAGGAAAGCAATTGCTTACTTTTCAATGACCACACTTCCTCTCCTCAGATCATTTGCCACCCTACTGGTTGTTATCACTGACTTGTGACCCTAGGCTGGGATAGACTGGCTATCTGCTGGACAGTTAGTTCTGCAGAAAGGAAGAAGGCACTTATTCCAGATCAGACACCTCAGAGGATTTGTCCTCAGGCACATGAGAGAGAAGAGCCTTTTATAATGTGACCCTCTCCACTCCTGGATACATATCTGGTGCCCTATGATGAAGACGGTTACCATTTACTGGACATTTATTCTGTACATGCTGGACATCGTTCTAAGCAATTTACATGCTCATTTGATCTAATTTAATCCTCACAACAGTAGAGTTCTTATTCCTATTTTACAGATTAGGAAACAGGTACATAGACGTTCATGAACTTAAACCACTAGTATGCAAGGCAGCTGCTCTTCTGACCCAGGGCTCAGCTCTGAGCCGTCACACTTCCAAGTGGGGCCAGCTTCCTGGGAGGACTGAGATGGTACAGATGATGCTGGCCCCTGTAAAGACTGCCCACTCCACCTGCCTCATGTGCCTGCATCCCTGGCCAGGTGTAGGTGCCTTGCCTGGTTTCCGTGGCAATCTGTGCCCCTTCTACAGGGAAAAAGGCTTCTCCATGCAGAGCTGCCGAGTGTTGACTCTCCATCACCTGAAATTAGTCATGTTTTCCTCTTATGAGGACAACATAGGGAAAGATCATCCTAGAAGATGGGTTTCCTCAAAAGAAAGCAAGCGTTGGAAAGTGACCCCATTCCTCTGAGCTGGTAAATCCATTAGATTTGCCAAGTGTCAGAGTTTGGGGAGAACTTGCAGCAAACTCAAAGTCTTTCCTGTTACAGATGGAAAGACTGAAGTTGAGAGAAGGGGATCAGATGCCTGTGGACTGAGCATCAGTGAGTTCTTAGAAGTTGGGGAAAGGGCCAGAAATGACAGAGTTGACCTAATTTATAATTCCCCCCTGAGCCCACCATACGAGGAAATAGGAAGGAAGGTATCCCCCCCGACACCAGAGCCATAACCCCTCGAAGGACAGGGGTTTCATAAGCACAGGCTCTTAATGCAGTGAGATGCCAAGGGGCTGCCACATTCATATGACCAAGGTTCACAGCTAGATGGTAACATCCCCATAACCTCACACCAGACCTGTTTATGAAATGGATCCCACACCAACAATCACAAGGGGCTCTGGGGGAAAACCACTTCTGTTGAGAAAGAAGCTGGTCAAAACCCTGAGGACTAATGACCATAATCCCAAGATACCTCTCAAAGCTTACTCCTGTGAGAGCCAAGTGGAACCACCTTGCTTCTCAGTTCTGAATGTGCAGATGCCATTGAAGTATTTTCAAGTCAGAAGGCTTGTAAAGTATTCTTTTAAAATGAATCTTATGGTAGTATACATTTTTACTGATCCTCACAGGAGAGTCAATATGGAAAAATGTAAAGAAGGACTTGGGGCTTTGTCAGCGGGGCAAGCTGCCAGGAATTGGCCCTAGGGAACAGGGTCTTAATGGCCGTTTTCAAAGAAACAGCAGATCCTCTTTCATTCCCCAGTGTGAGTCCACAATGTATTTTCCAGCCTCTTCCTCCTAAACTAAGAACAAAGTACCAGGGTTTAAAAATAAAAAGATAAAGAATTAGAGCTTTTGCCTGATTTGCCTGCTACTGAGCAGATAGAAACCTTAGGGTTTCTATGGAGGAGGGTCATGTCTCCTCCAGCTAGACTTGAACAGGCACATGGGGTGCTAGGTGGCTCAGTGGTTGAACGTCTGCCTTTGGCTCAGGCCATGATCCCGGGGTCCTGGGATCAAATCCCTCATTGGGCTCCCTGTGAGGAGCCTGCTTCTCCCTCTGCCTATGTCTCTGCCTCTCTTTGTGGGTCTCTCATGAATAAATGAAGAAAATCTTAAAAAAAAAAAAAAGACCCACATCACATTGTTGGGTAGAGTCTGTTGCTGCCTACAGACTTTGCCATGTGGGTGAAGTTGGCCACACACTATCTTATAAATAAGCGAATGAACTCCCCTTCATTTTATAGGGTGGCTAAAGCCTGATTACCTTTCACAATAAGCCAACGTCTTAATTCATCCCAGCTTGCAGCTGGCCTCCAGGAACATGGAAGAGGTTTGGTTGGGCGGGAAGATGGAGGGTGGGAGCACGACAGGGCGTGTATGCACACGTGTGTGGCACACAGAACCACTTTGGAAGGTTGTTTTTTTTTAATAGGTAGTCAGGACTTTCAAGCTAGAAAAAAAAAAAAAACCCTGCCTTTGTAGTGTTAGGGGATGACATTTCGTTGCAAAAATAAATGATTTGGTCATTACCATTTCATGGTTGCTGGCAACCGACCGCCTCTGCTTTCTAACAATTTCCATTTTAGGCACTGACAGGCCCTTCAAAGTGATTCAGCCAAATATCCACCCCAAAGTTGCGTATTTGGCAGTTTCATACTGAAAAATCTGGGGCCTCTGGGCAAAAATGTCAGAAAGGGCTCCCTCCTTCTTTGTCAGTTGTGAAACAAACAGATCACCATAAACAGTCACCGGGGGCTCCCTGGGCAGCCATGCAGACAGAAAAAGAAGGCACGGAAGTTGTTGGCAGGGCCTGCTTCCTTGGCTCTGCTTCCTGCTCTCGGCCTCTGTTGCTGCTTGTTCTTCTCCTGAAGGCTAGGGCTGCTTCAGTCGTAAACCCTTACCGAGGCAAGGCCCGGGTGTCCAGCAGGCAGGCGGGCCCCGCTGATGGCAAGCGTGGAGCAGAAGTGGAAATCACAGGGACAGGATCTGGGGCCTGGGGATACTATGGAAGCTCACCCTATGGAACTGGCCAAACCCATATGCAAGCTGTTCCTGTGGACATTCATGAGGCAATTTGTCCAGCTGGGTCTCTAGAGCCCAACCAGCAACTCTGAGAGTGATTCCCCAAAGTTCTTTCACATACATTTCCCTCAGCCTTTAAAGGCTCTCCTCCCAGCTTTTTTTTTTTTTTTAAGATTTTATTTATTTATTCACGAGAGACACAGAGAGAGAGGCAGAGACATAGGCAGAGGGGGAAGCAGGCTCCATGTAGGGAGCCTGATGTAGGACTAAATCCCAGGACTCTAGGATCACACCCCGAGCTGAAGGCAGATGCTCAACCACTGAGCCACCCAGGCATCCCTCCTCCTGGCTTTTCAAGCACCTGTCCCCCTCTCTTCATGCCTGACTCACTTTAAATGTCAGGCTTATCTCGGTGAGGCCCTCCTGACTCCTCAGCCAAGCCCTACTCATATCTTCTTTATCATGGAACCCATTTATTTTTTTCTGCTTAAAGTACGCATTACTATCTGTAGCTATGTATTCATCTATGTGTTTGCTTAGTACTCATCTCTCCTATGATATACTAAGCTTCATGAGGGCAGGGGCCACTTTTGTTTTGTTCAACACTGGACTCCTGATGCCAATCCTAGTGCCTGGCACATAGTAAATGTTCAATAAACATTTGTTGAGTGAATGAAGAAACCTGGTAGTATTCTGCTTACTGATCCAGTCTGTGAAAATCTCAAAAATAGGCTTATTGTCTCCTTGCACAGGTTTCTTCCTAAAAACTCCCTGCATTTGTTGCCACTTGTCTATCTGGGAGAGAGAGCTAGTCCTCAGCCACATCCTTCCCCCATTCCAATGCACTTCCTACTTCTTACATGGTTCACGATGCCCAGGATCTGGGCACTGGGACCAGGCAGATTTTCTGCCAGAGGCAGTTAGTGCCGGGAATATGCCACTCAGAACTGACTCTCTTAGCAGCATAGTGAAATGTCATTTGGGGGGCACAGGACCATTATTTAAAAAATATTTTATATACTTATTTGTGACAGACACACAGAGAGAGGCAGAGACACAGGCAGAGGGAGAAGCAGGCTCCCTACTGGGAGCCTAATCTGGGACTCAATCCCAGGACCTCAGGATCATGACCTGAGCCAAAGGCAGACCCTCAAACACTGAGCCACCTAGGTGCCCTGGGACTGGACCATTATATTTAATAATAATACTCAAGTCTACTTTCTCTTCCTTTTGGGAGCTACTTTTAAGAGTTCTTTTGCTCTCCTGTCTAAAAATAGCAGCCAACCTTCTCAAAACTACAAATAATGTCACATTGCTATCATGTCTGAAAATCGCCTTCCATTCAGTGGGCCAGTCCTGTTTTTGGAGAAAGGCCATCTGCTCTAGTCAATGACAGCCACAGCCACCCAGCTGCTTAGGTCTCCTTCCTTGAAGTAATGAAAAAATGAGTTACCAGATCGTCAACATTCAAAAAGTGTTCCCTTAGGGTTACCATGCCTTCTGTTCCCTTTCCTCCTGTCATTAACTGCAACAACACTGATGTTTGTCCAGTTTAGAAAGGTATGGAAGGCCCTGTGCTTTCTGATTACACTTATGAATGGCAACCAATCCATTTATATCTGCTATATTGTTCACTAACCCTACCAAAGAAGGCTTTTCCCATCCCTGTTTTAAAATATGAATCATCTCAACTATGAAAATGTTCTCCAAAAAATCTACCAAAACTTAAAATATGTTTCTTTCAGCCTAGAAGGTTCACTACTTGGAATTGATACTGTATATGTGCCAAGACGCAAGGACTTCTTGCTCCAGAGTGTTCACTGAAATAGCATTTATAATAGCAGTGCTCCCACAGAATGGAACCCTAAGCACAGAGAATGGTAAGATGGGTCTGTATGTACTGTCATGGAAAGATCTCCATGATGTCCTAAATGAAATAAAACAAAGTCTGGCACAGGAGGATCCTGTGTCTTCAGAACCTGTCAGTTCCTCCTTCCAGAAATTTCACAAAATCCTGCCTTTTCATTTCCTCCCGCTGGTTCAGTCTCCTGTTTTCCTGGTCCCAGGGTCTCTTTTTCCAGTTTGTCTTTCCCATCAACTGGAATTAACATTCAAAAACATCACTTTTTCCAGATCTCTTTACTGCCAGAGGCAGAGTCTCAAGCAACTGAACTCTCGCAATGATGGGAGGCAGGATGGTGGAGTGTTTCCTTGTTCTGGGATTAAGGGAGATCTAATGGGAGGGTTGCTTCCACTGCTGATTAGCTGTTTGACTTAACCACTCTGAGCCTCAGTTTCTCCATATGTAAAATAGTCATAGGGTAGTTGTCAGCATGAAATGACCATGTAAAGAGCTCGGCATGGTGGCTGGCACATACTAAGGACTCAATAAATGGGACTCATCATTACTGTTGTTATTTTTATTATTAAACCGGAAATTGGTTCATTTGAAGTTCTTTGAGAAATACTTTGTAACTTCATAACACCTTTTGGAAGAAGAAGTTTCACATGTTTCCTTCTTGCTTCAGTAACCTACTGCATATGGCAAGGCCACCTTTTGTCTATTTCCTCCGATATGCACTCCAAAGTCTGCCCCTCTCTTGTACCCCCAAATCTGGAGGACGTGTCTACGTCCCTTGGATCCATGGCCTCCAGGAGTTTTTCTACAGACTTTAATCATATGACACCCCTTCTATGCCTTCATCTTCCCCAACTATTGTGCTCTAATCTTTCCTGCCTGGCCTTGTAGGGTAGCATCCCAAAGACTTTGGTCCTTTCCTGGCTTTATTAAGAGTTTCTTTGTGGTTCCCTGTTCTGTGTCTCTTTTCTTTGGGATCAGGTGACTATTTTACTCCACTAATTCTTTAAAACAAAAAGGGCTGTTAGCTCATGCTGTGGAATGAAAGGGCATGCCAGTTCTGTTTCTTTTTTTCCCTTGTAGGATCCTCATTTTATACCATTATTGTGAAAGAGAAATGATGTCTTTATGTCCCATTTTGATTTCTGCCTGCTTCATTGAGTGGGCTTCCAGAGTGGAGTCATGAAAGGCAAGGCTCCTGTCTCAGCTTTGCCTATGGACAGCTTTGGTGTGTGACCCCAGGTATGTCAAAGGGATTCCTGTGCTTGTCTCTTCATCAGTGAAATAAGAGTATTGGAGCATAGTTCCTAGTGTGTCTTCCAGCTCTGATGCTAGGTTCTTGTCTGGTTGGGATGGGTCCTGAATGAAGAGACTATGGCAAAGTTCTCTTATCACACCCATCCTAGTGCATGAGCTGAGCTGGTTTAAGTTGAAATTAATTATTCTGTGGGACAGTTTCATGCATTTCTAAGAGCCCATCTCCTGAAAATTTTTCTGATGTATATTCTATGTCAAAAGAATTGTTATTTCTTTTTTTTCTCCCAGGGCTCACCTTAGCAGTGAGCTCCAAGCCCCACTTAACGCTGAGAAAAACCATACATGCTGAGCTCTGGTCAGATTTGATGGCGAAGAACATTTCTCTCATTACCACCTCCATTCTCGGTGATGGCCATCATCACACATTTACATCCTGGATGTCTTCCAGGCAAATGCTGAATAGTTGATTATTTGCACAGATGATTATAGCTTGCCCTCACTTGGATTTTGCCTCCAACGTCTCTTTATTGAGAGTTTTTATATTAAACATACACTAAGTCTCAAGCTTGATTTTAACTGATCCCACATGAAGGAATGATTTTCAACTCATAACACATGAGGAACATCTGTTCTGCTTATTTGAATTCAGGCAGTGCTATTATTATTGTAGAAGCTGACTGTTGAGTATCAATATTTGTCTCTTTCAGTTCCATTGAACTTTCCGGGGTGCCACTCCCATTTGTGGATCTTTTAAACATACATCCTGGAGTCTATAAAACAGTGGAACAACTCCCATTTTCCTTTTCATTTTCTCTGACTTTCACTGCAGAACTTGGGTCAAGCCCTGGCTGTTGCTTGCACACGTGGTTGGGACATGAGAGTCCCCATCAAATGTAGCCAGAATCACTGTACAAAAGTCCAGACATCAGGTACCCAGACTTTGAGGTTGCCTCATGAAGGCCATTCCAGACCTTTGTTTGAAACAAGCAAGTTCCCAGGGGGATCTTGACTGATCCAGGAATTCACCTGCAAACGGGAACCCACTGAGCTGAGTTCTCTCTCGCTGAGGCCTCCAGATGGGCCAGGAAGGAGGATGTCTTTGGACCAGAGGCTCTCATCTTTGATGTCAGTACACTCTGGTGTCTGACAATCAGTTACTCTCTGTTTCTGATAATCAAATACCAAAGCTTGTGTATGATTTACTTAAAAAAATAAACTCAAGCAGATTCAAGGATTTCTCTATAAATAACTCTAACATTCCCATATGCTGTCATGAGTGGGAGAGAAAGGGGTGGGGTTATATTCAGTGCTCTGGGAACTAAGAACTGTGGGTGTGCCTGAGGGCATGTGAACACTAGGGGCGCTCATGCCAGGCTCCCATCACTGGCAGCACCTGGGTATTTTAACAAGGGCCTCATGAGATTATTTCCCTGCCGATGGGGTCTGTCACAGCAGGGATTTAAGGGCAGGCAAGACAGGGCAGGCAGCACATACCATGAAGGCAGTATGCTGGCCCTAAGTAAGCAGATTGGCTCTAAATTGGGCTAAATACATGATAAATAACAGAAGGACTTAAGTTAGAATCTAAACTGCTAGTGTATCCTTGGCTAAGTTACTCAATTTCTCTGAGCCTCAGACTATTTACCTTTAAAGTGGAGACATTGGGGTACCTGGATGGCTCAGTGGTTGAGCGTCTGCCTTTGGCTAAGGTTGTGATCCTGGGGTCCTGTGATCAAATCCCGCATCAAGCTCCCAGGAGGGAGCTTGCTTCTCCCTCTGCCTGTGTCTCTGCCTCTCTCTCTGTGTGTCTCTCATGAATAAATAAATAAAATCTGAAAAAAATAAAATGGAAGCATTATTCTTATACTTCTGAGAGGTATGGTGTGGATTCAACAGGATGGTGCAAATAAATCACCCAGCATGTGTCTTGGGTGAGCTAAGTGTACCACAACACATAGCACATTGTATGCATCTGAGGCTGGACCCTCAAGCCTATTACAGTGGCTAGCACATTGTAGGTACTCAGAAAAATGCTGACTTGATGCAAGAGGCCACATATTATATGAGTCTAGTTGAGATTGATTTATTTATTTGAGAGAGAGGGAGAGAGAGAGAGAGTAGGTGGTGAGGCAGAGGGAGAGGGAAAATCCCAAGCAGACTCTCCTCTGAGTGCGGAGCCAGATGCGGGGCTCGATCCCACGACCCTGACATCGTGACCTGAGCTGAAATCAAGAGTTGGGTGCTTAACTGAGCTACTCAGGTACCCCGTGTGCACTTAAATAAAACATCCAGAATGGTCAAATCCATAGAGGCAGAAAGCAGACTAGTGGTTGCCAGGAACTAGGGGGTGACTGGGATGGGGAGTCACTGCTTAATGGGTATGGGGTCTCCTTTGGGGTGATGAAATGTTCCATAACTAGACAGAAGTGATGATTGCACAACATTGTAAATACACTAAACAGCCCTGAACTGCATGCTTTTAAACAGTTAAACAGTAAGTTTTGTGCTGTTTATATTTTACAATAAAAAAGTTGTTGGTTTGGGTTTCGCATTTTCTTCTCTTTTGTGTGTCTCTAATTCACAGACAGCTCTGAGACAGTGCACATGTACAGGGGCTGATAATCAGATACCTGCTTCTACCCCACAAAGGCTAGAGGGTATGGCTATGAGATGTTCACACTCTAGGCCAATGTCCCCCAAATGGCTGGGCCCTAGCCCTCATCTCCTTTGAGCTGATGTTATGTTGGTCCTGTGGTCTTGCCCCTGACCTGAGCCCATGCTAGAGGAGTAAGAACAGTAGGAAAGGTGCCAGCCTGAACCAGAGGATTAGGCTGAGGCCCAGCAGAAACAGTGGCGCCCAACTCAAAGCCAACTGTTCCTCAGTCAGGCCACTCAAAGCTGATTGGCTCTGATGGAAGCCATTGACAGTCCTGCTCTTGGAAAACACCACTGTCCACACTACCCCAGGGAGCCTAGGAGGGCTCATGTGATCATTAAGCCTCTGCCATCCCCTCCTTGAGCAATCACCCAACACTCCAAATGCTGAGATTCTTGAGCTGCAACCAGGAATGTCCCTGGAGTGAATTAGTTTTGGGGGGATTGAGGGACCAGCTCCAATCTGGGGTCTAGAGGGTGACTGAAGCATTTGAGATTTGTTACCCAATAAAAATCTCTGCTAAGGCCCAAGACTGAAATAACTCAGCTGGGCTCTGGACTCAGCAGGGACCATTCATTAGCTAACACTTCTCGTCTGTGATAGTTACAGACAGGTTTTTTCATGCCCCCCGAAATGGGCTTCAGCATCGCAGCTGGCAGACAGCTGTGGCCTCACAGTGTTTACATTACCCAGACTAATGCAGTCTGTGCAGGAGACACAGAAGGAATCTGATTTAGCTTTTGGAAAACGGGATTTTGAAAAGTTCCGTGGTTTGCTCTTGCCCCTCCCTTCCTGAGCTGCAGAGAGACCGAGGTGGAACGAAACAGGCATGGCTAGGAAAAGGAGACTCTCACATCTTTGTTTGGCACTGCTTTGTTTGACACCTCCAGGTGGTGGGAGCTGAGCCGAGACCAGAGGATTAGGACAGCCAAACGCTAGTTCATCACTCTAGAGTCCCGTCCTACTGGTCAGCAAGAGCTCCTTGGGGACTCCGCATATGTGAAAAGAACAGAAGGACTAGGGTCCCCATAGACTGCTGGGTCTGTGACCAATTGCTCACAAAGTGGAAGCAGGGGCTGGTTAATCCTACTGGAGTGCTCGGGACCTATCACACTACCTCGTGGGCAACCTACTCCAGTGCAACAGCCATTTTGTTTTATTTCCTCAGGTTGCTGTTCAGTAAGGTTCCCAAGCCCTGTCCATTCTGCCTTCAAAATGCATCTGACATCCTCCTTTCTTCTCTGTCACCATTGCTGCTACTTGGAGTCAGGGCCATATTTCCTCATGTCCATACTAGGGCACCATCTTTCTAACTGGTCTCCTCTCCCTGCTCCCTTTTCAAGATGGCTCTTCCAGAGATGTATCCTTATATCATATCCCCTCCCATACCATCCCATCCCATCTCATCCCATCAGTAAACATTTCCTGAGTGCCAAACACTATGGGATAAGCCCTTTGTTAGGCACCAGGGATATGCACATCAATCAGACACAAGCTCTTTCCACAAGAAAAACAGTTCAAAGGGAGGAGGGACAAGGAGGCAGAGAAATACAGGAAGGTTTTAAAGGTGCAATGCCAGGGCCCAGGAACTCTGGGAGCCTAGAGGAGAGTACCTAAGCTAGAGCTGAGGTGAGAGTGAAGAGAAGACTCTCCTGATGTCCTTTTCATCTGGCCACTCACCTCCAACCTGACACTGCTACCACCATCTGTCTCCAACTTTCTTTTTCAACCAAATGTTCCCCTGACCCCCTTCAAAGTAGTCTCTATTCCAGAAAGACTGGTCCCCTGTTATTCAACATATATAAACTCTCCCACTCGCTCAACCTTGCTATTGTCCTTTGCCCTTGGCCATGACCTGTCTTAGTCTGGAGGTTGGCCAGGCATCGTGTCTTCCCACTCTCCTCTTGCGTCTTCTTTAGCACTGAAGCCGTGCCTGGCACCTGGTATGGGTTGACTGATCTACTGAGTACAGCTTCTTTTCACTGTGGGACCAATCTGCCTCTCACAAGCAGGATGAATAGTTTTGCCTCTATCAGGGCTATCAGAAAAATCTGAATCCAGATGAAGGGGCTCAGAAAATTGCTGATGAGTTTTGGTCACACTGTCCCCAGCTTTGTCCTGACCTCTTGGAAAGAGGATGCTGTCAATAATCAAGTGGAGATTAGCAGTTTCAAGAGTTCCAGTAGGCATATAGTTGGATATATTTTCCATTCTGATTTAAATATTTAGCCTGATTTGTTTTTGGCTTTGTTTTGTTTTGTTTTTGTTTTGTTTTGGTCCTGAGCCTGTTGGTCAGGGCTAATTTGTACAGCTGCTTTTTCATTTGGTTTCTTCCAAGAAAGCGAGAGGAAGTAAGGTTGCCAGCAAATTTGCAGTTACCAAGGTTTTCCTAAGACGAATATTATTTTTCTCTTCTAATACTGCCAAATACAGTATAAAGAGAAGCATGTGATTATTCCACAAATTTAGTTATACCAGGGGTCAAATTCTGTACTCTGTCCACATCCTGATGTTGGGAGACCTATAATGCTGATTTCCTGACCTGCTAGTTAGTCAACCGTATTTCCATAGCTGTACCATATTTCCAAAATTGTAAATTCACTCAGATCTTGAGCTTGGATTCTCAGAATTGCCTTCTCCTAGATTGCAGCAGGAAGGGCCAAGGGGGGCTGCTTTGGGTAGGGGAGGGAAAGGGGAGGCAATGGAGAAGCCGGGGTGGGAGAAAGAGCACGGGAGTCAAAGGAGCATTGGGTGCTGGTCCCTGCTTGGTCACTGACTCAATGTGTGATTCGGGCAAGTCACTTCCTCTTTCTGAGCATTTCTACGGGGAGCATTAGAGTGGATATGTTCTAAGGCCCTTTCCTGTCAAATATTACTGGACCCTATATTTCTATAAAGGTTAATTGAGCAAATGCCAAAGCCTTATCAGTACTGACAAGGCTTCTTTCGTCTTGTCTGCCCTTAGGAGGCGTTTGCCCAAGTTGGTGCTTGGTCATTCTGAACCCTGAGAAGAATGGCCTGGAAAACAGTGCTCCTGGTCTTACTAAAGGAATGCAAGTCTAGCCTGGATAGCTGGTTTTGAGTCTTGCTTAGGCCTGGAGGACACTTTTAAACAGCCATGTTGAGATATGATTCATATACCCTACAACTTACTCATTTAAAATGTATAATCCAGTGGGTTTTTATATCCTCAGAATTGTACAACCATCAACTATCAATTTTGGAACATTCTCATCACCCCTAAAAGAAATCCTGCACCCTTTCGCTGTCATGCCCCTGCACCCAAACTCTTCACCCTGCCCAGTGCTAGGCAGCCACTAATATTTCTGTTTCAATGGATTTGCCTATTGTGGACATTTTTTAGAAATGGAATCATACGATGTCTTTTGTGACTGGCTTCTTTCACATAGCATAATGGGTTGGTTTGTTCGTTTGTTTTAAGATTTTATTTATTTATTCGAGAGAGAAAGAACAAGTAGGAGAGGGGCAGAGGGAAACAGAAGAAGCAGACTCCCCGCTGAGTAGGGAGTTCAAGGCAGGGCTCGATCCCAGGACCCTGGAATCACGACCTGAGCTGAAGGCAGACACTTAACCAACTGAACCACCCAGGAACCCTGCACTTAGCATAATCCATGTTATAGTGTGGATCATTTCTTCATTCCTTTCACTTCTGAATAACATTTCATTGCATAGATACACCATGTTTTGTTTATCCATTCACCCATTGATGGACATTGAGTGGTTTCCATGTTTTACCTATTATGAAAAATGCTATTGAACATTCATGTAGGGGTTTTTGTGTGGACATTTGTTTTAGATTCTTTTGGGTATATACTTAGGAGTAGAATTGCTGGGTCATATGGTAACTGTGTTTAACTGAGAACTTTCAGACTGTTTTGCAAAGTGGCTGCACCATTTTACAGTCCCACCAGCAGCATACAAGGGCTCCAATTTTTGGAGGTTACATTTTAATCGTGTCCCATTGGTAGAGAATACTTTCCAGGGTTGATGGCTTGGAGAAGCCATCTCCCTGGGATAGTTTGGACCATGTAATGTTAGCTTTTCAAGGGGATAATTTTTATAAGCAAGTCCCCTCTGTTTTGTTCTATGGTGGTTAGATCCTAGGAGAAAGTGACTTGGGGGAATCCACCATTGGCCTCTGAAGCCTTCAAGAATTTGGTGGAAACACTTCCATGCTATCTGGCAGAATGGCTCATAATAAGATGTTGTGTGAGTTTGTAGTGAAACCTGTATCAGTTTTAGCCCTTTTAAGGTACTTTCTGTCGGCAACAGATCATTTCTGGGGATAGAGGGAGTAGAGGGGATTTTGGCATATCTGCCTACTCAGTCTTGTGTCCACTAGTCCTGCCTGGGAATTGGGGTAGGAACAAAAGAAGTCAAAAAGGAACCTAAGTGCTTTGGGTAGGGCGACCGTTGTGTACTGGTTTGCCTGATGGTCCCAGTTTACACCTACTATTGCAGCGTTATAATTAACAGCCCTGCTTGTCACTCTCAAAAGTGTCCCAGGTTGGGGATCCCTGGGTGGCTCAGCGGTTTAGTGCCTGCCTTTGGCCCAGGGCATGATCCTGGGGTCCCGGGATCAAGCCCCACATTAGGCTCCCTGCATGGAGCCTGCTTCTCCCTCTGCCTGGGTCTCTGCCTCTCTCTCTCAGTCTGTCTCTCTCATGAATAAATAAATAAAATCTTTAAAAAAAGGTGTCCCAGGTTGATAAACTGCATGGTCCTCTCAGCTTTAGGCTGCAAAGATGTAATGTCCAGCATCCCACTCAGAGTTATAAAGGCTACAGACTTTCACATCTTAATGAACTTATATCTCACTGGAATAAAGAGAGGATCTCTCAAACTTGCTGAAGGTTGGCTCCCAAACAATAGCATGAACCAGGGTCATACACAAGAGAAACCAAATGCTGATGAGATCCAAAGTGTAGGAAAGTATATTTTGGGGGAGGGGTTGGATGTAAGTGTATTCAGGAAAGGCTTCCATGGATGAGGTGAGGTCTAAAGAGATTCTTGAATGAAGTATAGGATTTGGGCATTCCAAGTTCCTTGACAGATCAAGGTCCCAAATATCCTTTGTCCTTGTTCTAATTAAAAGGCACCATGCTCCCTTGTGCTTGGGCAGACAATTCACATGACCTCCCAGCTCATTTGGCAGCACTCAGGAGAAATCTGGCCTTGCAATCAGACTAAATGATGTGTTACCCTACACTTAATCTCCACCATCCATCAAAATCCAGGGGCCTTGGCCCCAGCCCTCAACAAGAGGCCCACAGTACCTGGGTAGGATTTCATCCAGGGAATGAATGCAAAGCCCCTAATTCTCCATCCATCTCAGCCCTCTGTAAACAGTTACAGACTGCAGCCAACAGCAAAAGAACTGCCAACCCAAATGAAAGCAGTGAGTCAGCAAAATAAAGACAGATGGCAATGGATTAACTGTAGCATAGACGGCAAGAAGCAGACCCTCCTTAGTTCTGACCAGATTGCCTCCCCTCAATTTCAGGCAACCTAGTGCTCACAGCGAGCCCCTCATGAGCTGTGCTGGGGGTGGGAGAAAACGTTTGCTGCACACAGAGTGTGTGGAGCCACGGCAGTCTAGGGGAACGCTGCTTTGATCCATTGTCTCCTGGTGGTCCGGGCTTGGGGCTAGAGGACAGGGAGGAGGACAGAGGGGAAGAAGACATTGCTCAGGCTTCCTCCCAAGCTGTTCCACCTCCCTTGTGCCAGGGCCATTTCCTTAGATGGCCTTTTCAAGGATTCTGCTCTGTTCCCCCTGAACCATACTCATTGGACCACATCACTGTAACTTACCCTGTTTTGCCCATCAGTGTAGTCAAGCTCAAGCTCTGGAGATGGTAAAAGGTTGAATTAATGTCCAAAAATATTTTTTGCAACTGAACGTGAATTTCTTTTTTTTTTCAATTGAAGTCCAGTTGACACACAATGTTACATTAATTTAAGGTACAGCATACCGATTGGGTAAGTTCATACTTATGCTGTGCTCACTGCAAGTGTAGCTACCATCTGTCCTCATACATCACTACTACAATATCATTGACTATATTCCCTATGCTGTGTCTTTCATCCCTGTGACTTATTCATGTATGGGAATGTCTTTTATCCATGTCTATGATGATGAACACCTAGCTGTACCTCCTAGAACATAGGAGATGCTCAACAAATATTTGTTGAATGAAAGAAAGAATGGATGAATGAAAGCTCTTATGCAAAATATGGCCTGAGGACCACAAACAAGATAGGCCCACCACTGAAGTGAGATATTCCATGTAAATCTCTTTGTCTATTCAATCAAGGAATCAGTCATTTAACAAACATCTCCTGACATCCCCCAGGTACTCAACACTTTGTGCCCACCCATCACCTTGGCTATATCAACATTTTCTGAAGACTTTCCTCAAAAGGCCATCTTGTTAAAGTAATCTATGATTTCATGCCAACTTCCTATATTCCTAGCACCTTTGATGTCTGGGATTTCTTGGAAGACCTCTTAACAAACAACTGCTTTTTTTAAAAGATTTTATTTATTTATTCATCAAACACACACACACACACACACACACACACACACACACACAGAGAGAGAGAGAGAGAGAGAGAGAGAGAGAGGCAGAGACACAGGCAGAGGGAGAAGCAGGCTTCATGCAGGGAGCCTGATGTGGGACTTGATCCCGGGTCTCCAGGATCAGGCCCTGGGCTGAAGGTGGTGCTAAACTGCTGAGCCACCCGGGCTGCCCACAACTGCTTTTTTAAATGATGAACAGTCCTTAAAGAAGTGGAATGTTCTTGAGAATAATTCCAGACAATTCTTGGGTATGGACAGGAATAGAGAGAGGAATGAACAGTTGGCCTAGTTGAGTAGGAAAGGAACAAGCATTGGAGCATGACGGAGTAGGGGATGGAGAAGGTTATAGGTTCCTACTCTATACCCACCTAGCTTACTACTTCCCACAACAACCCAGTCTGCCCAGAATCAGAACTGAGGCTTCTCTAGCCTGGCTTTTCCTATGTTTACTCTAGTATTGTCACTGGAAAAAAATTCATGGAAATGAAATTCACATAAAATTAATCATTTTCAAACAGAACAATTCAGTGGAATTTGGTCCATTCACATGTTATACAACCACCACGTCTATCAAGTTCCAAAACATTTCCCTCACTCCAAAGTAAAACCCTTATCCATTTAGCAGATTCTCCCAATTTTCTCCTTTCATCCAGCCCCTGGCCACCACCAATCTATGTCCTGTCTCTATAGATTTACCTATTCTGGATGTATCAAATAATGGAATCATACAATATGTGGCCTTTGTGCCTGGCTTCTTTGACTTAGCATAATGTTTTCAAGGTTCATCCAAATCATGGCATATAGCAGTACTTTGTTCCTTTTTATGGTTGAAGAACATCCCATTGTGTGGATATATCACACTTTTTAAATTCAGTTGTCTGTTGATGGACTTTGGGCTGTTTCCACCTTTTGGCTATTGTGAGTAGTGCTGCTATGATCATATGTACACATGTACTAGTCAGAATCCCTGTTTTCAATTCTTTTGGGGTACATACCTTAGAATAGGATTGTGGAGTCACAAGGTAATTCTATGTTTATCTTTTTGAGGAGCCACCAACTGTTTTCTACCCTTTTATTTTAATACCTTCAAGGTGGGACACCTGGGTAGCTCAGCAGTTGAGCACCTGCCTTTGGTCCAGTGTGATCCTGGAATCCTGGGATCGAGTCTCACATCAGGCTCCCTGCATGGAGCCTGCTTCTCCTTCTGCCTATGTCTCTGCCTTCTCTCTCTGTGTGTCTCGAATGAATGAATGAATGAATGAATAAATAAATAAAAAATAAATAAATAAATAAATAAAAGATCTTTTTAAAAATACCCTCAAGGATTAGTAGACACAACAACAAAAGTGACCAATTGAAAGTCACCAGCTTCTGTGAAGCTGACCTAGGTATCCTTGGATTTCTATCCCATAACCCTAGGGGCTGCCTCAGGATTCTGGAGTATTGGCATGAGTGTTCCCATCTAGTTCTCTTTCCCACCATCCTTCCCTCTCCTCTTCTTCCCTTCCTTCGTTCATGTAACAAATATTAATTGAGTGCCTACCATATTTTAAGTAGCATACTAGATACTGAGGGGTACAAACATGAACAAGATGCAATTCCCATCTTTGGGGACACTGAAAATGCTCAGGAGATGGTACACATTCACGTCGAGGTGCCAGATATCATAGCAGCCAGGAGAGTTCCAAATGTAGACACCATGTACCACCCACATCAACCTCACACTATGAGCTCCTTAAGGGCAGTAACTGTGTCCTGTTCTTTGCTATACACCTAGAGCCTAGCATGGTGCCTGAAACACATCTGCTGTCTGCAAAGCACCCTCAGAAAGGTCTGAAGTAGGCTGCCTGCCAGCATATTGCCCTGTCCCAGCAGTCCTGTTCTGTCTCAGGCAAGTGGCACAGAGTGGGTATACTTGGGGGTCCTGCCTCCTCTGACCTTCCTTCAATTTCAGGATGAGTTCTCTTTTGAAAGTGTGTTTCTATTTTTAGTTTCATGATCCCCCCCCCCAAAGAGGAACCTAGATTGTATGAGGAAGTGAGACCATCTTTCCCAGGGAGTAAATTCATGGCAAACAGAAAAGCCCTCCTCAGTCACCAGTTTGACTTCTGTCTCCAGAAAGGGTCTTCTATCTGACCATGGCTGACAGGGTGGAGGTAGGGGCTGGGAAGTGGGCAGGAGCCGGCCCTAATGCTCATGGTGTTCCATGATTTTGGTATACTTCTCTCTTCGGCCTGTGTTCTGCTTTCCTTGGACCTGATTGCTAACCACAGAAGTTTCCAGAAGAAAACCTAGGACCGCGACGCAGGGATGCTGCCAATTTTATAAAACTACAACTTCAGTTCATATTCTTGAAACACCCTCCTGGACACAAGTAATAAAAAACTACAGGGGTCAGTGGTGAGTAAAAGGAGGTGGGGGGTTAAAGGGGTAGATAAATAGAGAGGGAAGCTATCTCAGATTATATTAGAAGCCAGAGAAGCGGCAGCATGGGGGTGAGGCTCCCATGCCCCCACCGGAGAGAAGGAAAGCACCTCTGTGCAGGAAAGCTGCTTTTAAACAGAAACGTCCTGGGGCAATCTATAGTCCTTTTCAACTCCCATTAGCCTCTGCTCCTTTATGGCTAACGGTTGGCCTGGGCTCCTTCTGGAGTCAAACCTTCTGGATCCTTGCTGGAGTGCAGGGCTAAAAGGAGAGCAGGGCAGGTCCCCTCCCCCAAGGGACGACCACTGGAATTACACATTTGAAGGGTTACAAGTCTTTTAAAAATCAAGGAAAGAAATTCTAGCAAAGATAATTGTTCTTCCTTTTCTTTTTTTAAGACCCCAAACCTCAGGCAACAGTGTTGTGGGAGCCCCTTTGTTAGATCTGCCTGCCGGCTCCTGGGTTGCCATCTCCAATAAAATTTCCACCAGAATTCCCACTGGGGAGGCCAAGTACTCTGTCCAGCGCTTGGAGGTACAATTTTGAACTAGACACGGTCCTTGCCCTCAAGGAATTTACATTCTAATAGGGAAGAGAGACAAGCAGACGGCTAATGATAACATAGAATGATGAGCACTGGAAGCTGCCTGGGGGAGGGCCAAAGGGGGAGCATTTAAATCATGCTGGAAGGTCAGGGAAGGCTTCCTAAAAGACATGATGCAGAAACTGAAGAATGAGTAGGAGTTAGCCAAGTACAAGAGAAGGAGGAAAGGATATTCCAGACAGATGGGCTTTGCAGGAATAAGGCTTGCTAAGAGAGATTAAAGCAAAAATGTATAAAATAACACAATCACAAAAAAATGGAAAGTTGAGCCATACAAGCAAAAGCTGGCTCTTTGGAAGGACCATTAAAATGGGCACAGTTGGCAAGTTTGCTCGAAAAAATAAATAAATAAACCACTTAGGAGTAAGAAAAGATAGATGGAGAGGGAAAGAGAAGTGAGAGGGAACTACATTGAGAATATATTTAAAAACATAGGAAAGATGAAACACTCTTAGTAACTAGTAGTGAATTGTGCTCAATTCTCTGGTTAGAATAACCTCTGGCTGCCTCTGTAATTAGAAGTTGTGGTATAGATCTGAACTTATAAATAATTGGTATTTTGTATTAATATTTATACCAATACATTTGGGATGTAGATGAAATGGACAGTCTTCTAGGGGGATAGAAATGACCAAAACTGGCTTGAGAACAAGGTGAAGATCTAACTCCACCAATAAACTAGAGAAGAAGTTGAGGGGCACCTGGGTGGCTTAGTGGTTGAGCGTCTGCCTTTGGCTCAGGTCGTGATGCCAGGGTCCTGGGATCGAGTCTCACATCAAGCTCCTTTCAGGGAGCCTGCTTTTCCCTCTGTCTATGTCGCTGCCTCTCTCTGTGTGTCTCTCGTGAATAAATAAATAAAATCTTTTTTAAAAAGTTAAAATAGAATCAAACATGCATACATGTCAGCCCTCTTAACATATACACACACCCTAAGGTTTTAAAAATATGTTGTACAGAACCTTTAAGAGAAAGAGAATCCCCTTATCAAACAAACTGCTTCAGAGTATTGAAAAAGATGAAAAGCTCCTATCTTATTTTTCAAAATTATCATTACATCACTAGAAAATTGTAAGAGGACAGAAAAACAACAGTATATAAAAGCCCGAAATAAATTACTAGCAAATCAAGTTGTGCACTTTTGCAAAAGAAGGATATAACCTAAACCAAGCAGGGTTGAATCCTAGCAATGCAAGGCTGCTTCCCCATTAGAAACTTTATCAACATAATGCATTATATTTGCATGTTGATGCAGGAAAAACCATGTGATCATTTCAATAAACAGAGCAAAAGTATTTGACAACTTGGCACCCATTTGCTCTTAGAAAGCTCTAAGAAAACTAGGAATAAAAGAAAAGTTTAGGGGCACTTGGGTGGCTCAGCAGTTAAGTGGCTGCCTTCGGCTCCGGTAGTGATCCTGGGGTCCCGGGATGGAGCACCCCGCCAAGCAGGGAACCTGCTTCTCCCTCTCCCTCTGCCACTCCCCTTGCTTGTGCTCTCTCTCAAATAAATAAATACATAAATATTTTTTGAAAAAAAGAAAAGTTTAGTGTGATCAAGAGTATCTTCCAGAAATCTATAGAAAACTCCATACTTCAAGAGGGAGCAGGCATAGCAGAGTGGTTAAAAATACAGTCTCTGAAGCTAGATAGTGGCAGTTTGAGTCTCTGTTCTGCTACTTGCTACCTGTGTGACCTGGGACAAGTTCCGTAGCTTCTCTGTGCTTCAGTTTCCTCATGTGTAAAATGGAGATAATAATAATATCTATCTCATAACATTGTAGGAGGATTAACCTGTATTCATAATAGTGCTTTGTAGATAGAAGCAACACATATGTGTTTGTTAATAAATTGTGAAACAGATGTTTTCTGTCAAAGTTAGGAACAAGATAGGAATGTCTAGGACTACTGTTCCTCTACTATTCAACGTTTTACTGGAGGTCCAAGCTAATGTAATAGAACAAGAAAAATATTTAACAGAACCACAAAGGAAGGACTAAAACTGTCAATATATATGGAAAACATCTAACCAGGAATGAAGTCTGCCTCTGTTCGGAGAAGAAATACAAGAAAAGAAAGTGGGAGGAATGGGTGAAGGGGGTTGAAACATTTAAAAAATATATATGCCCTCTAGGACATTTGGCTATCACTATTTTCTTCTAGGTGTTTCTACATGGATATGTCACCATCATTTCACACTGAGCACTGAATCCAGTATCTTTCTCCATGCCTACTTCTCTTGACTCCCATTTTACTAAGTCATGTAGGCTCAAAACTTTGGAATCCCTTTGGACTTGTCCTTCTCCTCCCTTTCTCATATCTAATTACCTGGTCCATCTAGTTAGTTTCCCCCCACCAGAACAGTTTTCAGATGTTTTCTATTGTCGTTCTAGTCCAGGCCCGCATGCACTCATACCTGAAACAGTGGCTAGCCCTCAGTCCCTCTCAAGTCACTGAGCACACCCCAGGTCAATGTCACTCTAAAACCTATCCTCAGGTTATTCACTTCCTTACAAGTCTCCAGTGGCTTCTCACTTGCTAGCACATCCAGTCTAAACTCCTCTGCTTGGTGGTAAGGCCTCTCACCTCCTACCTGCACCCAACCAAAGTTTTTCTTTTCCTGCCACCTTAATGTGTCCCCCCTGCTCTGGTAAGACCAGGATCATCAGCATCCTCACATATTTTCTTTCCTTTTTAATTCAGAGTCTTGGATTGACCGGTCTCTCTCCCTCAGTGTGCTAAATCTTTTCCCATTCTTCAATGGTCAGCTTAAATAGGGCCTGAATCATACCATTTGTTGAACACTTAACAGCATTAAGTGTTATGTGCCAGGTTCTGTGATCATTTGATCTTCTCAGGAACCTTATAACTATTAAGGGCTCCAGGCTTTCCTTATAACTACCCTCCGGATAACTATTTCTGAAGTTTCACCTTTATGGCTTGGTTATAGTGATGTGCTCCAGGTTCACACTGCTAGTAATGCTGGATCTGGAACTCCAAGCCATGTTTACTGCCCAACCCAGAGCCCATAGTCCTAAGCGCCTCTCTGTCCTGACTCCCTGGGCTGCCTCCCTGGCTGTATCTATCCCCCCTGACTTTCTCTTCATCACTTTGGCTACTATGCATTGCTGTCTACTGTGTGCAAGTTTAGCTCCCAGAAGAACTGTAAGCTCCTAGAGATCAGGGTCCACATCTCATACTTCTCCCAAAGAGCTGCCCCCACAATGGGCACTGGATTAATTGGTAAGGGTTAATCAAATATAGCTAAATACATAGAGATCTGGTCTTAGCATCCAGTCTTCAAGAAAGAAGGCTTGTGTAGCTTGAAGAGAACACAAGCCCTTCCCATTCAAAAGCCTGGGGTTTCAGCTCCAGAAAGGGAAGGGAGGAGTAGAATTGCTCCATTTTTCAAGATTAACTTCCCCCCAATCCTGTCACTCCCTGATGATCAGGCTTCTCTCTGTGTAGCTTAGGTCAATGTTGCATGATGAATCTTCCCTTAAATAAGGATTAGACCAGGCCAGGTTTTGTTAGCATGTGAAAAAGGAGCCAATGCTGTCAGCTTACCATTGTGCAAAATCTGACTCCTGGGAATCTTCCAGAAGTGAGCCTGGGGAAAACTAATAGTTATCCTACCTACCTCACAGGGTCATGGTAACAATCAAGTGAGATAATGGATATGAACACACTTTGGAAAGTAGCAATGAAAAGCAGCTTGCTTCTTGAGCCTGAAGTGGAGCAGTCAGAGCTGTTTGGTAATATCAAGGACTCAGCCAGGTGAAGGGTGGGGGCTCTTTGGAAATTCCTGGACTCACCATTTCCCAAAGGTTGCACGACTTGCTTTCTGGCAACCTTGGGAAAAATTCACTTTATCATGAGACTTCTTTAGCTACATGTGAATTTATCCTTGACTTCCTTTTCCTTTTTCTAATTACACTTACTCAGCTAGTCCACAATACTCTGGGGACTTCTGAAAGATAAGCTAACTTTCCCTCTTTTTGGTGCATTGACAAGACAGTATTTTGCCGGTGGCTGACATTTAGATTTCAAACCTCTCTCCAAGGTCAAGTGCAAATGACATAGGAAAAACACACTTGAAGATTGCTGTCTGCTGTACATGATCTATAAATGATACTAGCCATTGGATGTTACTAAATAAATAAGGAGAGCCTCTGCTTCCCCTGGAGAGACCAGCTTCCTCTAGAATTCAAGTATTGTAAGAGTCAAGAGAATTTGGGAGCCTAGGTTGGACCAAAGTTAGAGGTAAGAGAAGAGATTTTTGTAAGAGGGAAAGTTTGGGTTCAAAAGATTCTGATCCTGAAAGTAAAGGACTTGTGGGGAGCCAGGGGAGAATGAGCTCAGCTTGGACAGAGAAGAGGAGAAAGGGCCGACTGTGCAGGGACCTTGGCCAAAGGGCCTTGGATCAAGAATAGACTGGGCTTGCAGAGGTAGCCAAAGGTATTCGAATCAGGGAATTGAGCAAGATTTATCACCTAAGTTGGCCTAGACTGGACAGAGCTTGGCTATGAGTCTGTTTTATGTGTTGGGCATGCATTCATACCTCCTTACAGTTGGAGCCTTCAGATAGGGAGCAGTCACTCTCAGTGAAAAGGGAACAAAGGGAGGTTGCTGCTGGTGTCAGGAGCAGGGACAGAACCTGAGAAGCAAAGCCATGGGCTACACTCCTAGGTCTTGATGCACTGCCCCACCACCAGCTCCTGGGCTACTTGCTATCCTATCTGCATTTGAACAGTGTGCACCCAGCAGACCTCATCCCATGGACTCCTAGGCCACCAGCTTCTATGCCCCATATTCCATCATTTCACCTTTGGTTCTAGAACACTGAACCCAGTGAGCTGCTGCACTGAACTGTGGGAACATTGTAGGCTTGTGTGTGTATGTGGTGGTGGGGGTTCCCGAGTGGCCCTAGCCTCAGCCTCTCTGACTGTGGGCTTCAGAGGGTGCCTGTGACTATGAACTTTGCTCCGCTGTGACTGCTGGATGGAGAGAGATGAGTGTAGGCCCCCGCTGGTTCTGTCCCACACTCCCCGTTATGATAGGCAGTGAAGCAAAAAATTTGGGCAATTGCCTGACCTTAATGGGATAGAAAGGGCTCCTCTTTTGCCTGAAAGGAACATCCAAGTATGTGCTTACTGTTTAGTTTTCCTGGAAAAATAATTTCTCTGGCAGGCTAAGGAGGGTGAATTTGTCTTCAGAAAAGAATTGTGTCATATCCACAACTCCTGCGGCCTCTTCTATGCATTTCCATGGCTGAAAAGCTTGAATTCAGTGGAGGAGCAACCAAACACAGGCTAAGAAAAGTTTTTAGTGTTTACTCAAAAATCATGTGTTGTATAAAGAAAAATAGAGGTGTGCTATTGGATAGCTCTTTGGGGGTAACCCAGCAATCCACTGAGATCCAGGGATTTTTGAAGGAGAATACAAAATAGAAAACAGGTTGATCTTAAGGGTCCCCTCCCCCTTCTTGGGATTCTGCCCTTTAGAAGTCCATCCCCTTGATCTCCAAAGAACTTTAGAGTCTTTTAGAGTCATGTGTTAAAGAGTAAAATGTGCCTAGGAGGGATCTCACTTTAAACCAGATCAGGTGATAACAGCTCTCTCTTCAGTGTAGACAGAGATCCTTGGAATGGGACAAAAAGATTCATGGGGACGGCAGGAATAGGAAGCCTGAGTGACAAGAGGGGACAAGGGAATGAGAAGGAAAACAAGAGGGTACACAGACTTGGCTAACTTGGGCCATCCTAGTTGGAGGGAACCTCATAGACTGTCTATATCAGTGTTTTTCCAAAAAAAAACCTCCACATTAAAAAAATACTGGAATCCTTTGTTCAAACACAGAATCGCATTATAAATAAAACCAATACAAGTGGGGCCACCCTGGTTAAAGCTAGGGTGAGGGCCCTGGGGCTCTGTCTAATTAGCTTCCCTTTCTACTGCTGAGCCTAAGAGAAAGGTAAGATAGTACTCCACTCAGCTGATAGTGAGGACCAATTGTTCAATATGAATTTTGGGACCTGGTCTGTTACATGCAGTGATTATTAAAAATTAAAGTATGTAAACTTGCAATTAAGTTATATGAAAGCTAATGAATGCTCAATACTCATCACTTTCTGGTTATTTTTGCTACCCTTTACTATTATGTCTGTATGGTGGAAATGCTCTATAGTGGTGCACTATGGAGTATGTGCATGTCTTCTCTGCCCCTTGTTCTATGACACCATGTTGGGATCTTGAAACTGGCTACAGTGGGAATATTTACACCACCGAAATCAGCAAACACTATCAATCAGCACCCTTCTCTTCCACCAACCGAGAGAGCCAATGTTTAAACATTTACCAGCACACTCCTGACTATGCTATAAGTCCTCACTTCCCCTGGAAGCTATACCTCCAGCGACCTCAACTATAGTTGCAGCTTAGAACTTGGGGCAGGGGGGAGAAGATATGTGGCTGAGTGACCACTATCACAAAATACATACACTTTATTCTGTGCAAATGACAAGTGACTGCAAGGCTCCTGCCTAGGCAAATATGCATCCAATTACATGGCAGATGAGAAGGAACATAGTGACAACAGCATGAATTGATGGCTGGCATTGGGAGGTCCTGACATCATAGTCCTAAGCAAACAACCCAACTCATTCCTAAGACCCTTAGAGGGCTCAGTGCATCATAGCCCGCATTTTGGGAAGTGGTAGCATTGATCCTCTGACTCTCTCATGGGCTAAATTATAGGCAAAATAAAGTCCATAGGAAGGCTCCATGTCTGTCATGCCCACCAGTGCCACAGCACGTGCTGTGGCACAGTGCGTGGCATATCAAAAGCCCTTAATTGCTTTCTGCTGAAAGAATGAAACCAATGTTCATGAGCAAACCCTTGTCTAATTCACCACGAGTTCCAGAAAAGGTAACTCAGGTCGTTTTTGTGTCAGAAAGCCATGGAGTATGAATGTATTTTGAAAAGCTGTCTCTCCAAAGTTGAGTTGCAAAAGTGTTGATACCTGAAGGGGTAAGTGTCAATTACTGGTTAAGTCATTGGTGTAAGACCTCCAATGCCCCAGTGGTATCTAATAAACAGGAAATGACTTGATCAAGAGGGTGAGAAGAAGGGCACCTGGGTGGTTCAGTCAGCCTATGGCTCAGGTCTTGATCTTGGGGTCCTGGGATAGAGCCCTGGTCAGGCTCCCTGCTCAGTGAGGAGTCTGCTTCTCCCTCTCTCTCCCTCTTTCTCTCTCTCAAATAAATAGAATCTTTTTTAAAAAATTAAAGATTTAGGGACACCTGGGTGGCTCAGCAGTTGAGCATCTGCCTTTGGCTTAGGGCGTGATCCTGGGTCAAGATCGAGTCCCACATCAGGCTCTTTGCTGGGAGCCTGCTTCTCCCTCTGTGTCTCTGCCTTTCTCTCTCTCTCTCTCTGTGTGTGTGTCTATCATGAATAAATAAATACATAAATAAATAAATAAATAAATAAATAAAATCTTTTTAAAAATTAAAGATTTTTAAAAATTATTTATTAGAGAGAGAGCATGCACACACGAGTTGGGAGGGGGAGGGAGGCAGAAGTAGACTCCCCACCAAGCAGGGACTCCGAGGTGGGGCTCAATACCAGGACCCTGAGATCAGGACCTGAGCCAAAGGCAGATGCTTAACTGACAGAGCCACCCATGCACCACAATAAAAAAAAAAAAATCTTAAAAAAAAGGGTGAGCAGATTGCCAGTGGCACAAGTCTTCCCCTTACTGCCCCTAGTATGAACATTTCTGCCATTCCTCTTCTCTCTTTTGCGCCTGTTCCCTGCACTTTCCAGTCTCTTGCTCCCTCTCTTGCACCCCCCCTTTTCTTTCTGTGTCCTCCTTATGCCCTCAGCCCCAGATGCCCCTCCCCACCCACCCAAACACCCACCCTGCAAACTCATGCCTGAGGCCCTGTGGGCTGGAGATTGTTCTCCCCATACCCAAACAAAGTGTCTTTAGTAGACAATCCCCTTTGTCTACAGTCTTTACAAAAGGAAACTCACCTAGAGCCAAATACTTCCCTTTTCTCATTTCTCAATTTATACTGGCGGGGTGTGTGTGTCCCAAATGACTGTGCAGTGCCCAGAGCCCCTTTTAGGCTTTTACATTTTCACAAGCTAATTTGCCATATCTAGACTTTATAACATTGCAGAATAGGAGCTTGAGCATATTTCCTGATTTTAATTAAGGCTTTTTGGGTTACAGTGACTCAGATGCAACCATCTAGCTAGTTTAGGCAGACTCTGAAAGGAGCCTAGGCCGGAATTGCTGGGTTAACTGAAGGCTTTTGTCAGAATAAGACCCAAAGTGGCAGGTCAAGTGGCTCAAAGTGGATGGGCACTTGCTATGATGATTCTCTGGTGGTAAGGTCAGTGATCTGACTATTGTTCTTCAGAGACATTTTGGGGTCCTTGTAAAGGAGTCTGAGGTTTGTGGACAATCCTAGTGAGGTAGGTTATGGCTGTTCTTTGGTTCTACAGGGGACTGACCCTGGGTGAGTGGGGAGGCTGGCTCCTGGTCAGGCTGACTCCCCAACAGAGCTATCCCAGGCAACTTCATTTTGCAGATGAATCTCTCACTACAGGAGATGAATCAATGGGGAGAGATAATCTGGAAGTGAGTTTGAGTTAGGCAAAGTAATTTCAAAGATTCCAACAGGTTAGATGACTTCTAGAAGCTCTGCTACTAAATAAGTAAGCGGTGCTGGCCAAGTGACTTACCTTCTCAGGTCTACAACCCAGGATTAGATCAATGATATAGCCTACATGCTTATGCTAGCACTTAGCACATAGTGTGCAATTTAAAGAGTGTTGTGGGGACAGTTAGAAGTTTTTTTTTTTTAAATCAAAACTGTAGATTTCTTAAGAGATTGAGCAGAGCTGGAACAAAGCTATTGCAAGATCCTTAGCTGTGACGTCTGTGGCTGTCCCTTGCCACTGTGGTCTATCTGCACTGCCCAATAATGGGACATGAGGACATATCTACCGGTTAGGCAGGCTCACAGAAAATGCAGAGTGCATGCATGCAGAGTGGTCATGGTGACAGCAGAGATAGGGAATGGAGACTGTGGGGATGGCCTCTCGAGATGACAGTTATTAGGGCCAGTGTGTGCCCTTGGGGACACATATGAGAGTCCTGGCCCCGGCCCCATCTGACTTTGCCTCTCCCTGGAGCCCCATGAGTCACCTCCCTTCTTCCTAAAGGTTCTACCAGTATCTCAGGGTCAGGCCCTGGGCCCTCCAGGCATCCTATTCTTGGCCCAATCCCTTTCTGACCTCCAGGATCACCCCGAAAACTGGACCCTCCCTTCTTCATTTGGTGTTTTGCTTTAAGAGAAAAGCTAATCTCCTTTAAGGATTGGGGAATGCCTCTACCTCCGAGATACTCTGCTTGAGTGAAGACAGGGATTCCACTGCTTCACACTACGGTGTGACTATTTCCGGCAGTGTGACAAGCCAGTGGGGCTCTCTGGCATTTGGGGTCCCTCAAACAACATAGTGATCTGGCTGCCTACTCTACCTAGTCCCAATTCAGAATGTGGTTTAGGTGCAGGGCTAGGTTTTCCAAGACTCTCGAACAGACCCACTTGGGGTCGTTACATGGCTTTATGGGTCTGTGGGCACTCAAGACCTCAGAGCTCTGGCTCTTGTCTCAGCACTGATCCTGAAACATTCTGACTGAGACTCCTAGGACTGCTTCTAGTAGAGATTCAATTCCACAGTTCTCGAAAAAAAAAAAAAGGCATTTCTTAGAAATTCAAGTCCATATCAGGAATGATAATAGGATGGCTGCCTCCCAAGGTTTGCAAGCTGCACAGGATTTAGCTGCAAAAAAAATAAATAAATAAATAAAAATAAAATAAACAAATAAAGGAATCCAGTCCCTTTTTGTTAATTGTGCCAATGCTTTCATTTTTCAGGCAATTTCAATCCAGTCCCAGATCTGATTTCTAGAATCACATTTTTCCAATCAAATCCTTCCCATTTGCAGGGAGGAGCCTTACTTCGAGTGTGGGATTTGAACATGCCCAGGTGCTGGCAGTTGAGGAGGGTTTTCATAGAGTAGCAGATGCTTTGGAAATGTGACCTCCCCCCACCCCTATCATGGCAAGGGGAGGCAATCACCTTTGGTGGGGAGGGGCAGTAGGCCAAAGCTCCTAGGGGTTTGTGGGCTCTGTCCTTAGACCTTAGCATTTCTTTAGCCTCTCATTTCCTTTCTATTGCTTTAACTGGAACCCTGGCAGAACTGCCATCCCTCCAAGCAGTCCTGCCCCTGGAGCCCCAGCCATGTTCTTCTCACTGGTTAGGGGAGCACTGCTCAGGCTTGGGAGCTTGTTCAAAAAATATCCAAGTGATATTTAGGATCAAGCCACTTCAGGAAGCCCAAGCTATATCTACCCAGGTGCTCCCTCCCCATCCCCCCAAGCACAATCTGATTAAAACCATGCTCATCCTAAAAAGCAACTCATCCAAAAAGATGCCAAGAGAATGAGACAGATCTACACTCAGTCACGTGGTCTAATTTCCAAGAAGACTTGTGAAGTAGTAAAAAAATTTTTCTCTAAAAAGCAAGCTGCCAACAGGACAGTGGAAGCTCACTTACCCGGCCTCTGGGGAGCCACCTCTCAGTATTAAAGGATGCTGTCCATGCCCTCTGTAAAAGACACTGCCTCTGGATGCACTGGTATGTATTTCCCTTGGTGCATCCAGGCACTTCTGCTTTAACGGATTTTTAATTAATTGACCAACTACTCCCCCAGTTGCAGAGACAAAAGATTCTCTACTGTAGCTAATAAAAAGATTTCTAGCATGAACCCATCTATTTTTTTTTAAAAAAGGACCTATAAATACATATATAGGTTGCTAAATGCAGAGAAAATTTCAGGAAATGTGAGCAGTGGTTGTTCCTGGGAAGTACTGAGTGCCTGGGGTAGAAAGGTTCACTACACATCCTTTTGTGCTGTTTTAAGTTTTCACTATGTTCATGAATTATTTTTGTCCCAATTTTTTTCCAGAATTTTCAACAATACAAAGAGATTGATAAAAGTAGTACAATGAACACACATATACCTATCAAGTTTCCACAATTAACATTTTGACATATGTGTTATACATTTGACATATGTGTTATACATTGCGTGTGTGTGTGTGTGTTTCTCTGTTGAACCACGTGAATATAAATTAAGGGCATCATGATACACTACCCTAACTTCTTCAGAATGATTCTCCTAAGAATAAGGAAATTCTCCCTCTTCATCACAAACCATTATTACACCTAAGAAAATAAATAATCTAATATCTAATTTCTAATCCCTACTCAAATTGTCTCAGCATCCTCAAATGTGTTTTAGAGGTTGTTTTTTGTTTGGTTTGGTTTTTGTTTGTTTGTTTGTTTTTATAATCCAGAAGAAGAACCCAAATTCAAAGTTTGCATATTACATTTTACTTCTGTCTCTTCGGTGTTGTCTAATTTACGTCACTGTGTGCTCTTGATTTTGTGTGCATGTGACATTGACTTTTTGAAGAGTCCGGTCAGTCATGTTGTAGTATATCCCATATTCTGGATCTGTCCGTTTCCTCTGGGTATACATTTTTTTTTTCAATAAAAAGATTTAATAGCAATAGTAGTAAAGGCAATCAGGCCCTGGTTTATAGAAACAGCAACCTCTAAATTGGCTCGCCTTCTCAGTATCTCCAGCAGTGGCACTGCTCAGTGTTCTGAACCTCGGACCTGATTCTTTAAGCCCCTTTCCTGCAAATGTGTTACTTTGCCCTTTGATACAAGTCATGTTTCTCGTGCCTTCTCTGGTTCCAATGTGCCCCTGTCCCCAGGTCAGGCCTCCAATGCCTCATCCCTAAGTTACTGCAACTGGTTCCTCGCTGACTCCTCAAGTGCTGGGATCTTCCCCCAAACATCTGCTGCGCTGTGACTAGAGAAGAAACACTGCCTTCATCATGTCACTGCTCCCTAAAAGTCCATCAATACCTCCCTATTTCCTACTCTCCAGCAAAAGCCCATGTTTTCTGTCACAGCCAGCTTTGAACACAGCCTTCAGCATCAGAGACTCAGCTCTACTTAAATCCCAGCTCTGCACATTTCTTGCTGAGTGGACTTGGAGAAGTCACTAGACTTTTTTTTTTTTTTTTATAATTTTTTTTTTATTTTATTTATTTATGATAGTCATACAGAGAGAAAGAGAGAGAGGCAGAGACACAGGCAGAGGGAGAAGCAGGCTCCATGCGCCGGGAGCCTGATGTGGGATTCGATCCCGGGTCTCCAGGATCGCGCCCTGGGCCAAAGGCAGGCGCCAAACCGCTGCGCCACCCAGGGATCCCAGAAGTCACTAGACTTTTCTGACCTTCTGCTGGTGTATTTGTAAAGTGGAAATGATGATGTTACCTCCTCCCATGTTTGCCCAGCACATATCTGCAAGAGCCCCCACTTCTTCAAAAGGTCTGTTCAAATCTCACGCTTTGAGTCGTGGCTCAGGCCCTGCCTCTTCCAGGAAGACTTCCTATCTACAGTAGCTCTCCTGCTCTGCATTCTCCTAGCATTTGTGGTCTATACAGAACGATTTAGCAGATGCCAGTTGTTATGGACTAAATGTTTATGCTCCCCTGCCCTTCATAAATGTCAAAACCTAAGCCCCAGTGTTTACATTTTCATCTAATCTGCTGGTTTAGATGGCTGGGGCCCGTTGAGGGCAGGCAGAGATCTGTCTGGTTTCTTGCAGAGCTCAGAGAGCTAGTACTGCCTGAGCTCTCAGTGCTCAGGGGAGTGGTGCTCTGTGACAAGATGCTTTGTGGGCGTTTGAAGTCCTCCTTTTAACTCTGAGAAAATGACTGAGAACCCCTGTCTCGGGTGAGACAAGGAGGACCAAGGACCATGATCATCATCCAAATGTATTATACTCACCGCTCCCACATATACAGTGCCTCGTATGTGTCCCACACTTTGAATATATATTCTATTTGATTCCAACTTTACAAATCAAGAAGTAGAGTCTCAGAGAGTATAAGTTACTTGCCTAGGGTCACCCAACTATTAACTGCTGAAGCTGGAATTTGAGCCCAAATCTGTCTAAATGCAGAGCACATATTCTTTCTCTACTGCCTCAGAAGTAACAGTGAATAGTAAGCATATTGATGGAAGGAAGGATGAGTTATTAGAGCTACTGTGATTAGGACCAAATTTATTCCAGCACTTATCTTTATAAAGGAGAACATCCACCCTGATGGTAGTGCTGTATCACCAATGGTGGAGTAACTTCCATGAATCTATCTTCCCTCACAATCAAGGTCCTGAGACAGGATTCTCTGTGGCCATGGGAGAGAATTAAGGGAAACAGCTCATACTGGAAAAGGATTTAGGGTCCCCGTTCCTGTCTCAAAGGGCCTTAAACAGACCATCTGGGTTAATGGGAACTCCCAGAGGGTTAAAAGCAATGATAAGGAACTAAGTAAGTAGGAGAGCAAAGGAAGAGAGAATGATAAGATGGCAAGTAAACAGGGGACAGGATAGGAGATTAGCTTAAGAAATATGTGTTCAGGGGAATCCTACATGAAATCCTAAAGAACACTGCCTTGCAGTTGGGGAGTAGGGCCTCTCTGTGTGTGTGTGTGTGTGTGTGTGTGTGTGTGTGTGTGTGTATTTGTTCAATCTTTGGATTTAAATAAAGAACAGACCACTTCATCACCCTGGCGTCACATTTCCCAGCTGGAGGGCAGTAATTGCATGGCCAGATCTGGACCCATCTGGGAAACACCAGGGTCTTCCTGAATCGTCATACGCCATGCTGGCCGCCAAAGGCATAAGGTGACCTAAGTGAAGGCTTCACACAGGCCATATGCACAGAGTCATAAAACCCCAAGGGAATGTGGCAACAGAGGCATGGTTGCTGTGCCTGCCAAATTTCCAAAGGGAAGAAGGAACTTGCTGCGTCTGTATTTGCCCCCAGGATTGGAAAAATGTATCTCAGTCACTGGAACTGAAGGGGGGTGGCCTTTACCTTCATAGGAGAGTCACTGTTTACACAAATACTGCTGATGGCCTGATATATGTGTGTGTCTTTATATAAATAGAGCTATACACTCACTTTGCCAGATTGCATCAGCTACCTGCTTAACGTTTCACCCTGGCACTTAAAAAAAAAAAAAAACTCACCAGCCTGAAAATCAGAATACTCTGTTGTCTCTGCAGTGTTTCTAGTTTAGTATTTTGCTTTGAGAGTAAAAGAAACCCACATCTGGTGCTTGAGTTTGAGACAGTCACTGATTAAATGAATTATACCTACTTTCATTTGTTAGAAACCATATTTCTTTGACAGAGCTCATTCACAGGGATGAAGAGGGTTGGAGGGGCACACCGTGGTGGTGATGGTAATTTTTAGGGAAACCAAACAGTGAGCTGGCCGCTTGCAGCACTTGCTGTGGCCAGTGTAGTTTTTCATTTTGATTCTGTAAACATATACCAAGAGTATCAGGACCTGTGCTAGACACGGGATACAAAAGCAAATGTGACATGGCCCTTCTCATCCCCAGTCCTCTCAAGGATCTCATGTCCAAATGAGAGGTAAGCTTCTTTCGAAAGGACATTCAGGGATTTCTGGTTATCTTGGTTGCCTGAGCTGTTTCTGTAGGAAGCTCCTCCTCCATTTCAAACACATTGTTTGAAGACAATTTCGATATGCAAGGGAGGGGAGTGGGGAGATGGGTGAAACAGGATGGAGAGTAAGGAAGGCTCTTGTCAGGATGAGCACCAGGTATTGTATGGAACTGTTAAATCACTACATGGTACATCTGAAACTAACATAACACTGTATGTTAACTAACTGGCAGTAAAATAAAAACAAACAAAAAAAAGATTGTAAAAAAAACAGGCTCAGGATAGTAACTGACTTGCACAGCTTTATCTATTTAGGTGTCAGTTCCCTGGGGAGAAAATTGGATTTTTTTCATTCTCCTGTAGGATCTAGCAAGGTGGCTTGAGCATAATACCACAATTCATATTTTTGCTGAATGGATTAGTGAATAAGTAAATGATTGTGAAGGATGGAGAAAAAAATTTTAATATGTAGTACAGATCAAAAGCAAAACCAAACAAACAAATTCTAGTGCCAGAAATGAAGAGGTAGCTCAAAGCCACAGCCGTGAGCAGGAATTGGCACTTATACAGGCTACAGAGAAATCAAAGGTAGATGTGCATCCTGGGTGCAGGGTGTTAATGGTAGGGTGGAGATGGGAGTGGGATCCTAACGCCTACAGAAAGCCAGCAGCTGGAAGGGCTAACCCATAAATAGGGATAGGAGTAGGGGGGAAGAAAACAGTTCAGAAGTATACTGGTTGCCATGAGTAGAGAGCAGGAAGAGTGTCACATAAATCAGGGTATGGAGGCAGGCAGGCCTCCCAGGTAAAATAATTCTTGCCAAATAACAGTAATTGCTTAGTTATATGCCGGACACTGTACTAAGTGCTTTTCTTATATTAACTCATTCTTATAATAGCCCTATCTTACAGATACACTAAGGAACAGAGGGATTGAGTCACTTGCCTAAGGTCACACAGCTACTAAGTGATGGAGCCAAAATTCAAACTCAGGTAGTATAGGATGTGTCTGTGTTGGTAATTATGACTCTGAAGATAAATTTATAACCCAAACTTGCTAAGTCTATGAGGAGATAAACCACCATGAGACTAGCACAATAAATGGGAGAATTCACATCTTGGAAGCTATAGCTAACAGAGAAATCTGAAAGGGGCTTCAAAGTGAGTATGCTTAGAATTTTCTGAAAGATTTTTTTAAAGCTTTTATTTATTTATTTGAGGGGAGGGTGAGAGCATGACCAGGGGGAGGAGCAGAGGAACAAGCAGACTCCCTGCTGAGTGGAGAGCCCAATGAGGGACTCAGTCTCAGGACCCCAAGATCATGACCTGAGCCAGTCAGATGCTTAACCGATAGAGCCACTCAGACACCCCATGATTTTTTAAAAAGGAAGAGGAGGGGATCCCTGGGTGGCTCAGCAGTTTGGCACCTGCCTTCGGCCTGGAGTGTGATCCTGGAGTTCCGGGTTAGTGTCCCATGTCGGGCTCCTTGCATGGAGCCTGCTTCTCCCTCTGCCTGTGTCTCTGCCTCTCTCTCTCTCTCTCTCTCTCTCTCTTTCTGTCTTTCATGAATAAATAAAATCTTTTAAAAAATAAAAAAATAAAAAGGAAGAGGAATTATAAGGCAAGAACAGAACAGTTGAAAAAAATATGGGTGGACTAAAAAAGAACCAAACTATGGGCATTGAAGTGGAGAGAAAGAGCACAATAGATGAGGTAAACAGCAAACCAGACACAGCTGATGAGTGGATTAGTGAACAAGAAGATAGATCTGAGGAAATCATCAGGAACACAAAGCAGAGGGATAAAGAATGTGGAAAATATGAAAGTGACACAAAACCACTTGGGGGATAAAATGAGAAGTTCTAAAAAGTTTCCAGTAGGAGAAAATAGAGGGAATGGAGAAGAGGTAGTACTTGAAAGGTAATATGGGAAAATTGCCAGAGTTGGTGAAAACCAGGAGCCCGGATCTGGCTCAGGAGCCTGCAGGTAGGTTAGCAGTCCCAATGGGAAGAGGCTGGCATCTTTAACTCTAGCACTGCTACCAGAACAGTTAAAAAATACCAAGTTCCTTAGTAAGACCAATGTTTCTCAAAGGTTTTTCCATTCTTGCCTCTCCTCCTCCTGGGAGCCTTTTCAGACACTTCTTCCTAATTGCTCCCTCTTAATGCCAAGGATACACTGTCTATCTGGATGTGCTCTGTATCTACTGTGCTTTATATAAGCATGATATAGTATAGGCTGTCCTCACCACTGGTAGGGGGAAGGCGGAGGGGGTTGCAGAAAGTCTATTCTACTCTGTTCTCCCCCTCTTTTGCCTGGCTTTCTACTCATTCTTCAGGTATCAGGGTTAACTGTCACATCCTGAACCTCCCCAAATAGGTCAGGCAACCTACGCTATATGATCTCCTTTAATGTGATTTTGAAAAGTCTAAGTAAATAATGATCTGTGTCGTTATTGATTCAGCAAGGCCTATGTGTCTCTTGTGTTCTGCTGTGACTCCAGAGCTCAGCACAGTGGCTGCCACAGGGTGAGTGCTCACATAGCTGAATAAATGAATGAGTACAATGAGTGGCATTACCTGAGCACACGAGAGGAAAATCACAGCCTTGGGAGGGACCTTGGAAAGGCTATTTTAACTCTTCCCCAGTCTATGAGCAGAACTGTTGTATAACGACTTGTGAAAGAGCAAAGTGTGTGTGTTTTCCTAAAACCACACCATAGCAGTTCCTTTATCCTTTAAATAGTTCTTATTATTTGGAAGCAAAAGGTAGTCAGGAAGCTGTTGAGAATAGAGACAGACCTCTTTTTGAAAATATGTAAAAATAACATCTAAAATCATTTCCTATTTTAGAAAAGCCAAGGAAATTGCCAGCTTCAAAGAAACCTTGTAATAAATCCTTTTGTTACAGGGAATAATAGACCAAATTGAGTGAAGATTCTCATTTTATCCAACAGAACCAAAACAAACAGGTTGAAATTTGGGGTAGTCACAGTAGCTGCTTGTATCAGCTTGTGAGAGTCAATTGTTACATTTTCAGAAACTTTGGCTGTTAAATACAGCCATATTAAAAATTAAATCATATCAACTTACAGTGAAATAAGCTAGATTAAAAAGAAAGCTAATAAATATTCAAAATTCATCACTTCCTAATTATTTTACTACGTTTTACTTATTATCCATGCTCGAGGTTATGCCATTTGTATACAGATATAAATGGTAAATGATATATAATGTTTTGCAACTGTTCATCTCTTTGCAACTCCACCTTCAGTGACGTCAAGTTGGTAGTTTGAAATCAGCCGTAGTAAAGAATATTTACATCATGGAAATTAGCAAGTGCTACAAATCAATGCTTAATCTATTATTTTGTTGATTGCCTTGACCAGAGGTCTGTGAACTTCTGCCCGCAGCATGTTTTTCTACAGCTCACAAACTAAGAATGGTTTTTACATTTTTAAAGGATTGTAAAAAAAAAAAATGGAAAAGAATAGGCAACAGAGACCCTATGTGGCCACAAAACTGAAAATATTTGCCATCTGGCTCTTGACTGAAAAATTTTGATGACCCTTGGTCTAGACTTAAGAAACTGATGGAGAGGGATCCCTGGGTGGCGCAGCGGTTTGGCGCCTGCCTTTGGCCCAGGGCGCGATCCTGGAGACCCGGAATCGAATCCCACGTCAGGCTCCCGGTGCATGGAGCCTGCTTCTCCCTCTGCCTGTGTCTCTGCCTCTCTCTCTCTCTCTCTCTCTGTATGACTATCAAAAATAAATAATTAAAAAAAAAGAAACTGATAGAGAAATGTTAATAGTGCAGAATTAAACTTAAAATTGCATTGTCTCTGTCCTTGTTACATTCTATTTATTTTTAAAAACATTTTATTTATTCATTTGAGAGAGAGAAGAAGAGGTGAGAGGAGCAGAGGGAGAAGGAGAAGCAGACTCCCTGCTGAGCAGAGAGTCCAATATGATACTCGATCTCAGAACTCCTAGATCATGACCTGAGCTGAAGGCAGACGCTTAACCAACTGAGCCATCCAGGCGCTCTTGTAGCTGTTATGTTTTAAATAACACAAAAAATTGAGGCAATATTCTTCCAGTATTGAGAAAATATTACCAGATTTAGTGAAGAAGTCATTCATGTCACTGATGTTAAGCCAGTGAAATTTCGACATTCTGTTGTTTCAGTTGTGTCTTGACTCATTAATGTAAATCAACACATCTACCGATATTCATGTCAGATATACACTTGTTTGTAAATTGGCTTAGACTGGCTACAGATTCAAGAGTTAGGGAAAAATAAACTAAAACATTCTAAAGAGTTATTTGGTGAAATTTATGGAATATTTATTATTATTTGTAATTGTGTCCTACACATTTATAATCAGGATATATAGATGTATTTTATTTTCAGAGAGCAGGTTATTTATCATTTAACAGTACACCACTGGTCATGCCTTTGGTTTTGTTTTCAAATCTCTGTTTTTTTTTTAAAGACTTTATTTGTCAGAGCGAGAAAGAGAGAGAGAGAGAGAGCACGCACACAAGCAGGGAGAGTGGCAGGCAGAGGGAAAATCAGGCTCTCTGCTGAGGAGGGAGCCAATGTGGGACTCAATTCCAGGACCCGGGGATCATGACCTAAGCCGAAGGCAGATGCTTAACTGACTGAGCCACCCAGGTGTCCCAGGTGTCCCAGATCTCTAGTTTATTTTATAGTTAACATATTTAGTTAATATTTTTTTATTGAAGTAAGAACATTTAACATGAGATCCATCTTTTAACAGATTTTTAGGTGTATAATACAGTGTTGTTAACCATTGGCACAATGTTGTACAGCAGATCTCTAGAACTTACTCATCTTGCATAACTGAAATTCATGACCATTTATTATCAACTCCTTCATTTCCGGCAATCATTGTTCTAATCTCTGCTTCTTTGAGTTTGACCATCTTAAATATCTCATATAAGTGGAATCACACAGTATTTGTTGTTCTATGTCTGGCTCATTTCATTTAGCAGAATGCCCTCCAGGTTCAAAATGACAGGATTTCCGTCTTTCTTAGGGCTGAATAATATTCCATTATATGTATATACCACATTTTCTTTATCTGTTCATCCATCGATGGACATTTAGGTTGTTTCCACATCTTGGCTATTGTGAATAATGTTGCAGTGAACATGAGTGTGCAGATATCTCTTTGATAGTCTGCTTTCAATTCTTTTGGATAAATACCAAAAGTATGATTGTGGATCATATGGTAGTTCCATTTTTAATTTTTTGAAGAACTTCTATACTGTTTTCCATAGTAGCAAAACCATTTTACATTCCAACAATTGACAAGGGTTCCAATTTCTTCATATCCCTGCTTACATTTGCTATCTTTTCTATTTTGATGCTAGCAATTCTAACAGGTGTGAAGTGATATTTCATTGTGGTTTTGATTTGCATTTCCCTGATGATGAGTAGTATTGAGCATCTTTCCATAGATCATTTGGCCATTTGTATGTCTTCTTGGGAGAAACGTCTATTCAGGTCCTTTGCCCATTTCTAAATTGAATTATTTGGGGTGTGGGGTTTGCTATCGAGTTATGGGAGTTTCTTATATATTCTGGATATTAAGCCCTATCAGATAAATGGTTAGCAAATATATTCTCCCAATTCATAGATTGCCTTTATACTCCACTGATTGTTTTCTTTGCCGTACAGATTTTTGGTTTGATGTAATTCTACTTGTCTAGTTTTGTTTTGTTGCCTGTGCCTCTGTTGTCCTAGCCAAGGGATCATTGTGCTGGTCATATCTTAAGGAGGCAAAGGTCTGTGAGGATTCTTCGAGGCTTTCAACAGGTTCAGAGTCCCCTTTCTTCAGTTGGGTCTGAGCAAAGCTACTAACCTGAAAACAAACTTACATCTGAGCTGTCTTAAAGCATTTGAGTTATGGCTGCAAATTCTAACCCTCTTCATCTGATCATGGGGAGGGAGGAGGCTGTCTAGTCCTCGAGGCCTTGAGCTGCCTGGGAAAATCCTTGAGAAAAGATAACATTTCACTTTGGTGACAAATTTGTTGATTTTGCAGATAACATCCACATTTTGCCCTCGAGAAGGAGCACTCAACAAGGACATTGGTTTTTATGGTTTTCTCTAAACAGTCATTAGTACAAATTAATAAATCTTTTTGTTGGGGAACATTGGGCTATATTTCATCTTTGCTCAGCTAACAGAGAAAAAAGGAATGCATTTCCTTGGGTTCAGGATATAAAGAACAAGAAACTTTGAAGTTATATGGACCTGGCACGTGCCCCTAAGTCATGCTAAAGACACAGTGCACCAGTTATGACACGAAAGAGCACATGTGAGTGAATTCTTGCTTACTCTGGCAGTGGAATTTAGAAATCTCTAGAGCAAAGGTCATTCAAGTTGAGACTGCATCAGAATCACCTGGAGGGCTATTGAAACACAGACAACCAGGTCCTACCCCCAGAGTCTCTGTATCACCAGGTCTATGGTGGGGGGCCCAAATTTGCATTTATAACCAGTTCCTCAGTGATGGTGATGATGCTGACACTGCTGGTTTGGGGGCTGCACTTTGAGAACCAGTTGTCTAAGAAGAAAGCCCCTGTGTTCCAGCTGCCTGGTTTTGATTAAAATCTTTCTTGAGATGTTCCCTGCAGGGTCACTTCGACAGTTTGTGGTCATCTAAGCAATCTGGAAAATGCCTTTCTCCTACAATTCACACAATAATAGGCAAAAGGCTTGGCTGCTCTGAACGTGGATCCTTTCAGCCTTACAGAAAGTCACCTCCATTCCCACCAGAAAGCCCTTAGGAGGGGCACCTGGGTTGCTCAGTGGTTGATTGTCTGCCTTCAGTTCAGGACGTGATCCGGGGGTTCTGGGATTGAGTCCCACATCAGGCTCCCTGCAGGGAGCCTGCTTCTCCTTCTGCCTATGTCCCTGCCTCTCTCTCTGTATGTCTTTCATGAATAAATAAATAAAATCTTTTTTTAAAAAGCCCTTAGGAGCCTGAGTTAGTGTTTCAACTCCTGTTAAGGCAAAAGACCTGGTGAATCTGAACCCCTGATAAATGTGCTATTCTAGAAATGACTCAGAGGTCCAGGTGAATCCCACCTGCAGTGTGGGGATGATGTGCAGGCTAGGACATTGAAATTTTGGCATTACTTAGTTTCGGGTTCTAAGGGGAAGCTTAGTGAAAGAGGGGCTAGAAAGTGAGCCTAGAAATAATCCTCCCAGTACTATTCCCAAGAAAGTGGAAGTGATGGTGGAACTTCCTTTCTCCACGAACCAAGGTGGCACCATAGAGAGGTGGAGTGATAGGAGAGTTGGAGTGCAAAGCAATATCTAAAATGCCTCTGGTAAGGGAGACAGAACATAAAGACTCCTAACTCTGGGAAACGAGCTAGGGGTGGTGGAAGGGGAGGAGGGCAGGGGGTGGGGGTGAATGGGTGATGGGCACTGAGGGGGGCACTTGGTGGGATGAGCACTGGGTGTTATTCTGTATGTTGGTAAATTGAACACCAATAAAAAATAAATTTATTATAAAAAAATTTTTAAAAAATGCCTCTGGTGGTTATCTTTGGGGGTGGGTGGGGCCATAGGTTATATTTTTTCTACTTTTCTTCATTTTCTAAGTTAAAAAAACTTAACATGTATATATGCTAATCAATAATTTAAAATTCCCATTTTCCCTTTTTAAAAAATTTGATGCATGATTTATATAATTAATTACATAAATTCCCCTAACCTTGAATATACGCTTCATGATCGTGTGTGTGTGTATACCCATGTAATCAGAATCTAGATCAAGACAGAAAACATTTCTAGCTCCCCAGAAGGCTCCTTCATGCCCCCAGTCAATATCCCCCAAGGGTAACCACTGAGTCATTGACCTCTAGCATCACCAATAAGTTTCATCTATTCTTGAACTTCAGAGAAATGGAATCACATAGTATGTATTTTGTGTGTCTAGTCTCTCTAGCCTGGTCTAATGCTGGTAAGATTTACTCAAGTGGTTGCCTGTAACAATAGTTCCTTCCATTGTATTGCTAATTGGAATTCACTGTCCAGAAACACCATGATTTCTTTATCCCTTCTCCTATTGACAATCATTGAGATTATTTCCAGGTTTGGGCTACCCTGGATACCTCCTCTATTCCTTTCAAAAGTTAGGATATAATAACGGAGACGATAGATTCCTTACTGGTAACAGCGCGCTTTTATTGAGTGCCTACTTTGTGCCAGGTATCTTACTTAGTTCCAATCATCCTAACAGCCCTGGGTGAGACCATGTCATTATCCCTCTCTCACAGGGGCAGAAACTGATGCTGAGAGAGACAGGTCAGGTTCTCTGGAGAGCAGTTGCTGCAACAGCTACAAGTGCAAATGGTTTAGTGAGAAAGAATACCTGTGAAAAAAGGGGAAGGAGCAGGATTGGGCAAGGGGTCTGTCAGATCATGGCATAGACATGTCAAAGTCTACCAGCCCCAAGGGGAGCACCAGAGCAAAGCCTGCCTTCTAGAGGAATCTTCTGTGTGGTGGAAATGGGCCTTGGATCACCTCCTTGGATCAGTCACTGGCTGGGGGCCACCCCAAGAACAGGATGACCTTGGCGCCAAAGCTGACGCAGACCCCGAAGAAGCTAACAGCTGGAGGCTGTCAACTAACCACAGTACTCACAGCTGGGCAGCGGGTTCTTTCTCAGCAGGGGTTCTGAGTACTGTATCTCCGTGTCCGCCATTGCCAAGTAAATGCAGAATCAGGGATTCCAACCCCAGTTACCTGGAGCCAAAGTCTGTCCCCCTTTCCACTCAGGCTGCCTTCCCCAAGTCTAGCAACTCATCTAGTCAAGAGATAAAGAACCTCTTCACAGCAGGAGCCACAGTCATCGGGTGTTAGGTAAGGCCAAAGCTAGGGGCAGGCCTGGTTCCCTTTCTGTTCTTGACAGTTCGCTCTGTCAGGTGCTTATGGTTAATTGGAGTCCTGACAGAAAGGTGAGAAGGATGTGTCCAAAACACTCGCTGCCACTCGCTGGGGTGCTGCCCAAAGTGTAAGGCTGCATGTGAGGCAAATAAGCCGTGGGCAAGAGCATTTTCCTTTGAGAGGAAAAAAAAGAAGGAAGGCAAGCTCTTCTCCTTTCTGAAAGTTTGGGCTCCAGCTCCAGCATAAACTCATAGTGGGCCATCTTAAGAGGATGAAGTCTTCACTGGATAAAGCACCCAGCTAAGGGGAAGGGGGCCTCAGTCAGAGGGGAAGGCTTCTCTTAAACTCGGGGTGGCAGGCTCAGAAAGATGAATGGGATCTCTACTGAAGTGTGACTTTCCAGAGAAAGGAAGGTTGGTTCTGGAAACATGTGTAGCTTTCCAACGCAATTTGCTTCCAGGTTGGAGTCATTAGACCTGATTTCAGTGACTACCATTTCCCTAGGCTGTGCCCTTTCTCTGCAGAGTGGAGGGATGAGAGGCCTCTGGGTGTGCTAGCTGGAGACATTGGGACTATTGTGGGCACTTCATATCTGACCATTCATTTCTGTCAGTTAAAAATGCTGTGGACCAGAAACAAACCCTCACATTTATGGTCAATTTACTTTCAACAAGGGTGCCAAGACAATCCAATGGGGAAAGAATAGTCCTTTAAATAAATGGTGTTGGGACAAGTGGATATCCACATGCAAAAGAATGAAGCTGGACCTCTACCTTGTACTATATATATAAATTAAATGAAAACAGATCAAGGATCTACATAGAAGAGCTAAAACTATAAAATTCTTAGAAACAAACATGGGTATAAATCTTTCTGACCTTGGATTAGGCAATGGTTTCTTAGATATGACACCAAAAACACAAGCAACCAAAGGGAAAAAATAGATAAATGGGACTACATCAAAATTAAGAGCTTTTGTGCTTCAAAGTACACAATCAAGAAAGTGAAGAGACCACCCACAGGATGGGAGAAAATTTTTGCAAATTATGTATCTGATAAGAGACTTGTATCTAAAAAAATAAATAAATAAAAATAAAATAAAATAAAGAGACTCGTATCTAGAAAACACTCCGAGAACACTTACCACTCCGTCATAAAAACACCAATAACTCAAAAATGATCAAAGGATCTGAATAGACAAGACTCCAAAGAAGATACACAAATGGCCAATAAGCACATGAAACAATGCTTAACTTCACTAGTTACTGGGGAAATGCAAATCAAATCACAATGAGGTACCACTTCACACCCACTAGGGTGGCTAGAATTAAAGGTAAGATGGGAACAAACAAGTGTCCGTGAGGATGTGGAGAAATCAGAACCCTCACACATTGCTGGTGGGGTTATAACATTGTGTGGCCACTTTGAAAAAACAGTTTGGCAGGGGCACCTGGGTGGTGCAGTCAGTTAAGCATCTGACTCTTGGTTTCGGCTCAGGTCATGATCTCAGGATCCTGAGATGGAGCCCCGCATCAGGTCTGCTTGAGACTCTCTCCCTCTGCCCCCTCCTTGCTGCTCCTCTCTCTCTCTCTCTCTCTCTCTCTCTCTCTCTCTCATTCTCTCTCAAAATAAACAAAATCATTAAAAGGAAAAGACAGTTTGGCATTTCCTGAAAAAGTTAAACACAGAGTTAGTTACCCTATGATACAGCAGTTTCACACCTAAGGAATATACTCAAGAGAATTAAAAACATATCCACATGAAAATTTGTACAGGGATGTCCATAGCAGCACTAATCACAAGAGCCTAAGAATGGAAACAACCCAAATGTCCACCTCAACAAATGAACAGATAAACAAAACATGGTATACCCAAATGGAATATTATTCAGCCGTATAAGGAATAAAGCACAGACATGTGCTACAATGTGATGTAAACACTATGAAACACTTGAAAACACTATGCCAAGTGAAAGAGTATAACTACAAAGGGACACATGCTGCATGATTCCATTTACAGAAGATGTCCACAACATGCAAATCCACAGAGAAAGGAAGTAAACTAGGGGTTTAGAGGAACTGGAAGGGGAAAGAACTGGATTGCCTGCTAACGGCTACAGGGTTTCTTTCTGGAGCTATGACAATGTTTTAGAACACTGGTGATAGTTGTACAACTCAGTGAATGTACTATGGTAGGTGAACTATATCTCCATAAAGCTACTATAAAAAAAAAAAATCCTGTGGATGCCTAATCACCCAGTTACTCACACATCTCAGATTCTTCTAGCTGTCCTGGATAGGTGGTCAGTTTTATTCAATTCTAAATTCCTGGGCCTGCACAGTCACAAGTTAGGAATTAAGGTTGGAGTTGCTTTTGTCTTTTGCTCCCAAGTAACATTTTTCTCAACGGCGTTAGCACAGTGCAGCCTTTATTCCGAAGCAGCCCCTGTCAGAAGGCCAATTTGGACATATGTCCCTCGGATACTTTTTACCCTGCATGTAGTGCCTACTTCAGAGGCTATGCTAGGGATGGGTTTCCTTCTTGAAGAGTCACATCTGGCTAGCTGAAGAAGTTGTAACAATACTCATGTGTCACCATGTCTATAGCAACGTAGACTGAGCCATAGTCAAGAACACACACATCAAAATGGGGAAAATAAAATGATACTACTTAGCGTTGGCAAAGATTGAGAGTAAATGGAACTCTCGTACATTGCTAATGGAACTGGAAATTAGTAACACCCCTTTTGTAATGGTTTGGCAAAACCTACTACAGTTAAAACAGATGCATGGCCTACAACCCAGCCATTTAACTCCTGCATATACACCAAATAGTAATGCAGAAGAATGTTCATTGAAAGGCATGTGCAGGAATGGACACAGTATTCCCATTTGGAATAGCTTCAAACTAGAAACAACTCAGATGTCCATCAACTGGGTGAAGGATAAAATGTAACAGGGGCACCTGGGTGGCTCAGTGGTCGAGCCTCTGCCTTTGGCTCAGGTCATGATCCTGGGGTCCTAGGACTGAGTACAACATAAGGCTCCCCGCAGGGAACCTGCTTCTCCCCCTGCTTGTGTCTCTGCCTCTCTGTGTCTCTCATGAATAAATATATAAAAATCTAAAAAAAAAAAAGTAACATAGCCGTACAATGGGACACTACTCAGCAAGTTTTGCAAAGCCTACTGGTACACATAACAATGCAGATGTAGCTCAGAGATAGAATGCTGAGCAAAAGAAACCAAACACAAAGTGTACTCTGTGATTCTATAGTTCCACGTACAGAAAGTACAAAAGGAGGCAGAACTGATCTTTGGTGGTGAAGGTCAGATGAGGAGTTACCTTTGGGGGCAGGTGTTGACTGGAAGGGGCCATGAGCAAGGCTGTGATTCACTAGAATCATTCTAGATCTGGATCTGAGTGGTGTATATAGATGCATGTATGGAGACACTCATTCATAACAATTCACAGAGCTGTAGCATGAGATGTGAACATCCAACCAGTTATGAATTCTACCTCAACTAAAGGAATAAAAATATAAACTAAGATGACAGAACTATGTTGTTACAGAATGTGAGAGCTGGAAGGGACTATAGGGAAAAGGTCCAACCCCTTCTTTTACAGATGAGGAAACCAAAAAGATTCAAGACCTGTCCAAGTCCATAAGTTAATTGGCGTAAGAACCAATACTGGGAACAGTGTGCCATCTTTGAACATATATGACATGCCAGGAGCTGTTTACAGTTAAGTGATTTGATGCTCGCATTAACCCTATGAGGCAAGTGGCTGGGGTTGTTACATCTACTATACAGATGCCAAACCTAAGGCCAGCTAGTTCTCAAGTGATGGGGCCAAGAAGCCAGTCTGAGCAGTCCTACTCCCCACTCGCATCCATACCCACTCTCCCCAGAGGTGAATGCTCAGAATCGGTCCAATGCTCTGGGTCCTAAGCATCATGCTCTGTTTCCCAACCCCCCTCCACAGGGATAACCTATTTCCACAAAAAGTCCTCTGAGAGTCCTGGAAAGGACCAATGGTAGGTCAAAATCCAGTCATAATGCCTGGCTCACACTTGCCTATAGGCATTGCACATAGGTGAAGTCTTCACACAAAGGCTTCAAGGCTGAAGACAAAGTTCTAGAACTCAGAAAGATTTCCTCCTGGCTGCTCCAAACCCCTCCTTGGGATTGGAGCAGGATGGGCTAAGCATGAATTCTCCAAATAAAGCCCTCTCCTACCCTACCCACTCCCTCAGTTATACTGGGGTCAATGAGGAAGGCAGGCCCAATGGAAATGGGTCTGGCCTTGGGAAATGGCCTCCCAGAGACTGACTCCCAAGGTGGGACCTATGGCCTGGTTCTAGCTTTTGTGCTATGGGCTGTGAGGAGGGAGCTCACCCACAGAGGGGTCTGCTAGGCTTGGATGTCTGTCCACAGGGTCAGTAGGGAGATATGTGTGATGAGGGGTTGCTCTTCTTCTGATCCCTTTTCATTTTTTTCAGGTTCTTCCCTATGGGCTTAGTAGTCACGTGTGGTTATGTTCATCCAACATCTCTGGAGTGCCTACTCTGAGAATTGGGGGGGGGGGGTGATTTTACTCATCTGCCCTCAAAGTGTTCCCTTTCCAGGGGGATAGATTCCAGAGAAAGACAGCTTGGGTTCAAATCCCCACCTCTGCACTCCCTACTTGTGGGACACTGGACAAGTTCCTTAACCTCTTGGCTTCCTAGTTTCCTTATCAATCATGTCAGGATATTGATAGTACTGTAGGGCTGTGAGGATGAAGTTTTAATACATGCGAAGAATTTAGAACAGGGACTTACACATCCTGAGTCCAAGGAGAGGGTGAGCTATCGTTATAATACAGCATTTTGTGGGAACACAGAGGAGAAGGTAAATCCCAGACAGAGGGAATCAGGGAAGGCTTCCCAAAGGAGGTGACATCGAAGTGAGCCTTGGAGAATGAGTAGGAGTTAGGATGGAGAAGCAGTGGGGAGAGGACGTTATGCATAGAGGGAAGGGCATGATCTGTAGCAGAGAGTGTGGAAACTGCTTGGCACAAGCAGGGTGCTAGGGGTATAGTCTGCTACCACTAGAGCTGGAAGCACACAGCAGTGGTATGTGAGGCTGAAGAGGTTGGTGGAGTAGGCTGTGGTGGCAGAGGGCCTTAGAAACCTAACTACTTTCCTTGAAGTCTCCTTTTTCTCCCTCCGAGCCAGGCCAGCCTGCTTTTGGCCATGGGGCTTGCCCTGGATCTCGATAGAACCTTGGCTGGGGTTCACAGGAGGCTGCAACAATCTCCAGGAAATGCCGAGGTGATGAGGATGGCCCTGCATACGGCTAATGTAACTGTCACTCCAGTCTCCCCCCTCTTTACCCCCCGAAACACATTTTTGTCTCTGTCTCTGGAAAACATGTGTGCAAGCAAAGTTTGGCTGAGTGGCGGATGAAACGTTTTTTGACAACAGAAAGCCATCAACAGTCCGGCTACATGAGAGCCTCCGGTCTCAGATGTTCACCTGAAAAGCAAGTGTGAAAAGCCCAAGTCCCCAGGGTCATCCCATTCCACCTGGGGACCGTTGTCGACGCATCCGTTCCCCACTGACCTTACAGCGGAGATTCAGCAGGCAAAAGGACCCTACTGCCTCATGCTCGAGGAATGCTCCCTCCCACCTCCATCCTCCTGGCTTCCAGAACTCAACAGCTCGCCTCTTTTGGGCCAATGTTTGCAGAAAATGTTTGCAGACTTCATAGCATGCCACTTCCAGGAATAATTAGCAGTCAGGCAGCCAGTCTTTCACTCAGGTCTGGTGAACGAAAGCCTCAAGAATGTGGAGGGTGGGAGGGGTGGAGGAGGTTAGGGGTGTTTGCCTGAGTGAGGCTTGCCAGCCGGCTTAGTTGGCTGAGTCTGCTAGCCCCTGAATCCCAGTCTCTAAGCACAAACCTATTCCCCTGCCCCCTGAGTGCACCACCCAAGGAACCTGCTCTGTCTGGCCTCCACGGGACAGAGAGTCATCAGCTACTCTTTCCTTTGTCCCACAGAACACCAACTTGTAGCACAGTCTTCAGCCCTACCACGTAAACAAGACAAGGAGATACCCCAGCTCCTACCAAGAGCTAATGGTCATGGGCACCTTTTCCAATCGTGTCCCATTGTCTTGAGTATCTGGCATCTGAGAAGCCCCCTCCCCCTACTGTCACCTAACAAAGACACTGACTGCTGGATTTTAAAGTTCACAGACCTTATTGAGTATCAACCACATGGTTAACAGTTGGGGATTTTTCTGAGAAGACTGATCTACACTATTCTTCCTTGTTTAAAAAAAAAAAGCAACCCCATAGGGTGAAACTCCTGTGACACGTTGGTTTTTGTCAGGCCTCTGACTTTTGGCTAAGACCCAGTTTCTCCCTGTGATAATCCAGTGTTATTAGCTTAATGTACAGGCCCCTGAGTAAATTTTGTACAGGACTTCCTATCCTGCTGAATCGCAAACTTGCTCAATAGACTGGAATGACAGGGTATTTTAGGAAAAGAAAAGTTAACAGAAATCAATGTAAAGTCCTGTAACTTGGTCCAAAATAAATCAACTGCACAAATATAGCATCGGAGAAAACTGGCTTCATGGTGTAATATGAAAAAAAAAAAAAGGTGGGGGCAGAGGTGCTTAGGGGTTTCTGGTGAGTTGGCCCAATGTAAGTCAACATGTGATGCGGCCAGTAAACCAAAAAGAAAAAGTGGTTTTAGGCTGTATTCATAAAAGCCTACTCTTCAGAATAAAGGAGCTCTGCTCAAGCAAAATCCCCGAGTCACTGGGTGACATTTTGGCCACCACAAACTGGTAGGAAAGGGGATACAGCATTAAGCTGCATGGGGAGAGTTGTGTTCTTTTATTACCTGTTTCCCCACTAGACTCCATGATCGTGGGGACCATACTTGTTTTATCCTCTGTTGCATCCCCAGGTACCCAGTACAGTGCCTGCCACAAAGCAAGTGCTCAGTAAACAGAAGTGAGAGACTGAATAAATGGAAGGAAAATCTTTTTCAGTCTGAGCCACTCAAGAGTGCTGACTCAGCTCTGCGGGGGAGGTCCTAGCCCCAGGAGGAGTGCGAGGAGAGGCTGGAGAGCCACTGGCGTGGGGACCGTAGAGAGGGTTCAGGGTTATTAGATGACCTTGAAGCACACATCCCCACAAGTCCCGAGGGCTTATAATAACATCCCCTGTGAGAAAAGCAGAGGCTGACCTGGTGCATCTGGGTGGTCCTAATACCCTAGCTGGCTGCAGGCTCAGACACACATGAAGCATGAGTTCTCTTATATACATACTTTCTCTCCCTTCCCTTCCCTTTTGCTGTTAAATGGGATCTCCAGAGGGTCTTGCAGTAGCTCTACGAAAATCAAGGAACACTCTGTTCTCTTCCTCAGTGGCTGAGAATGATGGTATTGCTAATCTCACCAGCTGCTTGGAGGTACCTCCCCACTCAGAAGAAAATACCTTTGATCAACACTAGCATGACGAAAGTTGGGATTCTGATGAAACAGAGCAAGTGACTCTCAGAAGTCATGAAGATTACCCTCAAAGGGGATTTATTTGGAAAAAAAAAATTTGGGATGCCTGGGTGGCTCAGTGATTGAGCATCTGCCTTTGGCTCAAGTCTCAAGTTGTGATCCTGGGGTCCTGGGATTGAGTCCCGCATCAGGCTCCCCACAGGGAGCCTGCTTCTCCCTCTGCCTGTGTCTCTGTGTCTCTCATGAATAAACAAAATCTTTAAAAAGAAAAAGAAAAAACCCAATTCACAACATACTAATGAACAATGAGGGGCGGCTGCTCCTAGTATAGAAGTTGCTGCCCCACCAGTGCCCTATAGCAGGTGACCAGCTGGCAGGTGAGGAGTGGAGTCAGGCTCAGGGTCTCAGAGATCAGAGCTGCAGAGCCTTCTCTCCACTGACTGCCTCACCAGGTACCTGCATACCTCCTGTTATTTCAGAGGCTTCTTCGGCCATGCTACTGGAGCCAAACTCAAGACTTCCTGGGGGCTGTGGGGACGCTCAAACTCCTTATGTCAGTTATAGGAGAAGATGGGTTTTTCCTCCTCTATATCTGTTTACACCAATACAGTCCTTTTGGGGAATCCAGTTGGTGCCATCTGAAGCCAAGATGAGAGAGACAGAGAAACATCTAGGGTTTGTGAACTTGCTGAAATTATACTGGGTGAACCTCTGCAGGTTTGTTTGTTTGTTTGTTTGTTTAGAGAGAGAAAGAGTGGGGAAGGAAGGAAGGAAGGAAGGAAGGAAGGAAGGAAGGAAGGAAGGAAGGAGGAAGGGGAAAGAAAAGAAATAGCTGAGTGGATTTATGACAGGACGTGAGAAAGGAAATGTCCTATTATTCCACGGTCATTTCCCCTCCACCTAGAAACTCTGTCACACGAAAGCCTCATCATGGTCCTAAAAGTTAAGTTCTACGGAGAGATTTAGTTGGCCCAAATGATCCCAAATGAGAAATGGCAAAGGAAGCAGAGTCCACTGTGGTCCACAAGCCCCCTGGAGAAGGAGACTGTTCCAGACCGCCACCATGCTAGCAGAGATGGTGTTAATCAACAGTGAGTGTTAAACGCCAGAGAGATTTGTGGTCAGTGAGGCTGATGCAGCCTTTTGATCTCCATCTGTAGAGGGAGGAATTTGGTTCGCCTTGTTCTGATATAACTTAATCTCAAATTGAGGGCCCAGAGAACTTCTAACTATGTGACCTAGGTACTGCTGGCCAATCCCCAAATGTTCCTTACTTGTCTTTACTCTTCCGCTAATGAGAAAAAATGTGACTGTAATCTAGTGCAGAGCTGGGCAGCATTGTTCACACAGTTTCTATCTATTCTGGAGATGAAAGGGAAAATGTTCAACAGATGGATATTTCTAAAGGCTACCATCCTTTGCTTTTTTGAAGCTACACATCTGTTGGATATGATTACAACAATCCCCTACGGGGTGAAACACAAGAAGCTTGCCTCGGACACCAAAATCTTGGCCCAACAGCCCACTTGGGAGTCATTTAGGATATGGCCTTTTTGCGATATTTCACAAGTTTAATGGATATGGGAAGACACTGAGGCTGTCCAAAGGGATCTGATATCACGGATCTTCCCTGGAAATTCTAGCTTCAGGATGACATGTGGAAAAATATTCTAAGCACTAAATCCTAAAACTCATTTTCGCAGCCTCACGCCTCAAAGTCTCTCGGGAAGCTTAAAAAGGACTCGAGGAGACACCCTCGATCTTTGCAAAGCCGAGAGAACCTCCACCCCAGAGGCCATTCAGGAGACAAGCGGGTAGGGCTGGGCTGGAAGGGCGGGGGAGTTTCTATGTCTTGGGCGGATCCAAACAAGGAATAAGAGAAGGCCCAAGGGAGAAACAACCCGAGACAAAATAAACTTAGTTCCTAGAACATTCTTCCCCTAACCTCAGTCATACGCACCATAACTCCCCAGTTTCTATAGTGCCCAGAAATGAGTAATTTCAACTTGTAAGAAACAAACATCACCAACCTCTTAAACAGAGGGTGACTGGGTCCTCCTCTTTCCTACTGTCTCTGTTCATGTCAGGTCCGCCTGGCCCAAGACAGACCATGCAAACAGTTTTGGCACTTCCAGGTGGCAGAAGAAACCATTGTGATATATCCAAGGAAAACTGGAAACTGGATTTTTTCCCCTCGCTGATTTCTCGTTCCTTCCTCTTCCTGTCTCTATAGATGGCGATACATATTAATATAGATTAGACCCACTCTTTCAGCACGGGGGGGGGGGCGGGGGGAAGAGAATGTGGGAAAAGCTCTGCTCCCATTAAAAAAAAAAAAGATCCATATGATTGGTGTTTGGGGAGGTTTAGCAAGAGAAAAAAGGCACAAAGAAACACCTACTCCTTGCCCTTCTCAGTTCTTAGTGGAGGGTCTTTGGACATGTCATGTAACCACCTGAATTTCAGCTGTCCAACCCACAGGATGTGGTGAGTGGCATCCTCTCATCTGAGGCAGGGAAGCTGAATCCCTTGAGATCATGCACAACTCTGCCATCTACGACCAGCAGGCTTTGTTCTGGGCCCATGCACAGACATTGTCTCTGAACTCCGTTCACGGCTGAGCCCATTTATCATCAAGAAGAACAAGTAAGCTGTCCTATCTCAACAGAGCCCTTGGCTACCAATAATACTGCCTGGCCCCTTCCTCCTTTACAATGCTGGAATTTGAGAAAAGGCAAGTCCAAGACAAGACCTGGTGAGGCTTGCTTGTCTCCCCATCGGCCTCTGCAAACATTTCCTTTAACTGTGGCCTGGAGAGAAATAAAAGTGGCCTTTTCTCCCCACTGCCTGCTGCTTCTTGCCCCAGAGGATGAGGGACAAGCAGAGCTTACAGTGTGGGTGACTGATACAGAAAGTCTGAGCTAACAAGATTCCTTTTGGGGCAGGGGACAGAGAGCCTGAATTCCCAGATGGACAAGGTCACCACATCATTGCTCAACCCTCTGTTGTTCTGAGTGAGGAGGCAGCCTAGCCTCTCTGTCTCCCCCAAAGGTAGAATGCACACCAGCAGAGGCAGGAGCAAAAGGGTGTGTGTGTGGGGGGGGGGTGCAGAAACAAAGGAGTCTTTCTTCAGCAGAGTGACCTTCCATAAGTCACTTAACCCTTCCGTGCCCCTTACTGCCATGTGACTCGAGTCATAATTTATTGGTTACAAACGTTTCAGTTGCTCAGTGAAAAGTAATGGAAAAAGGGTGAACTTGCAGAGTTATTCTACTATGGAAACTTTGTCCATTCAAAGGCAGGTTACAGAGTGGCCTTTATTTTAATTGAAAAGCATCTGGAAATTGAAAAGCCCGTTTGGCCCAGGGCTTCCCTGCAGAGTAATTGATGCATGTCATGTGGCTGGGCCATCCTCTGCTCCCTCAGCGGGGACTCTGGGCTGGGGGAGTGAACACTGCCTAAGCCTGGTGTACTTTTGAGTGCCTGGAGCAGATCAACTCTACGGCACACACTGCCCCCACCACATACGTTATGGGGGCTACTCCTGTACACCATCTCGAACCAGTCCACACCCCACTGACCCAGGCTTCCACGGAGACTTTGGCTTTGCTAACTGTGTCCTGATGGGAGGGGATCTCTGACTTTAAGCTTGTATTCCCGTAGAGATGGTTGGAGAACCCAGTGCCAGGGTGCGTTCCTGCATTCCCTGACAACAAGCATTGATAGCAAAAACATTTCTAGATAACATCTTGTGACTGGATTTTTATGTGAGCAGCATGCTCCTGGGTCCTGCTCCTCACAGAACACGGAATGACTGGACAGAACAGAATGCTCTTTAGATGGGGAGACACAAAACCTGGCTCATCCCTGACTGTGGCTCATCCATTCTCTTATCTGGGCCTCAGCATCCTCATCAGAGAAAATGTATCCATGGGTCCCGGGTGGAGCCGTAAGCAGAATCTACTGTGCAGGGGAGGCACAGAATAGCAGTTCCAAGTATGAACAGCCCAGGTTTGAATTCTGGCTATCCTGCTTCCTACCTGGGTGACCTTGGACCAATGACTAACCTCTCTGTGCCTCAGCTTCCCCATCAGTAAAATGGGAATATTAAAATTACTATTGCGAGGGTCAAATGAGTTAATATTTGTAAAGTCCTTAGAATAGTAGTAGTTAGGGCTATATAAGTGTTTGTTACATAAATAAACTTGTTCAAAATGAAGATTCGTGGATCCCACCCTGAGAGATTTTGATTTGGTGGGTCTGGAAGGGCCCTTGGCAATATGGATTTTTTAAAAGGCCCCCCTGGGTGATTCTGAAGCCCAGACACTAGATGGTCCCTGAGCATTCAGCTGTGTACTGTGAGATGTGCATTTACTTAATAAATATTAACAGAGGGACTGTCATATGCCAGGCACTGTGCTAGGTTCTGGGGATATGCCAGTGAACGAGTCACATGTGAACCCTGCCTCAAGAAGCTCACCTTCTAGCAGAGAGAGACAGATTATAAACAAGTTACCATATAAATTCATAATTATTTAAATACCTATTATAATTTCCAAGGATAATAAATGCTCTGAGGGAAGCAAAAGAAAATAGGGTGACTGTTGGGATCCTACTTTCATGAGGGTAATCAGGGAAGCCTCTTAGAGGAGGTGATAGCAGCTGAGAATACCTATATTACTATCTAGGGAAAGAACTAGTGCAAAGTCCCTGAGGTAGAGACAAGGTGAAAGGGTTCAAGAAACAGAGAGAAGGCCAAAGTAGTTGGAATGTGGCAAGTGAGGGTAAGAATGGTATAAAATGAGGTTGGAGGGGTAGGCAGAAGCCAGATAATGGGACCATGGTAGAGTGTTTGGATTTTAAGTGCACTGGAAAATCACTGAGGGTTTTAAGCCAGGGGCGGGGAGGTAGTTGCTAGGGGAATACGTTCTGATTCATGCTTTTAAAAGATGAATTTGGCTGCTGTGTTAGAGCTAGACTAGGGAGGCAAAGTTTGATGCAGGGAGACCAGTTAGGATGCCGTGATGGTGGGCCAGGCAAGAGATGGCCATGGCTTAGATAAGGATGGTAGTGCTGGGGGATCTCTGGGTGGCTCAGCGGTTTGGCACCTGCCTTGGGCCCGGGGCGTGATCCTGGGGTCCCGGGATTGAGTCCCACATCAAGCTCCCTGCATGGAGCCTGCTTCTCCCTCTGCCTGTGTCTCTCCCTCTCTCTCTCTCTCTGTCTCTCATGAATAAATAAATAAAATATAAAAAAAAGGATGGTAGTGCTGGAGGTGGTCAGACCCTGGATATGTTTTGGACATGAAGCCAACAGGATTTGCCAATGGATCAGACTTGGGGGAGAGGGAGAGAAGGAAATCCAGAATGCTTCCCAGGGTTTTAGCCTGAGCAACTGCATGGCAATGCCACCTCTCCCTTTCCCCTGGCTAGAGTTACCACCTATCCCCACGTGTGCCCTGATACTGTACTTCACTCTCCACATGGCAGCCAGGCTGACCATCTCAAAATGCAGATCAGGCCATGTCATTCCCCTGATCTCTCTAGACCCCAGCCCAACGTTTCCCATCACACCACAGAGAGGCCCACAATTTCCTAGGTGCTCTGGTTCCTCCTAGCCTCCCCAAACTCATTTCCTGCTACTCTTCTGGTCACTCCCTATACAACAGTCACCCTAGCCTCTTTGTCAAACATGCCAAGAAAGAGGCCTTTCTAAAGGCCTTTGCACTTGCTCTTCTACCTGTTTCTAGCACCTCCTCCCAGACTTTCCCATGCCTTGTTCCAGTGCTTCAGTTTTCAACTTCAAGGTTGCCTCATCCAACAACAGACTCCCTTTGAGTACTCTATCAAAGGCGGCAGCTTCCACCACTGTCTATCTACTTATCCCACTTTCTTTTTCTTCCTAGCGATATTTATATTACATTCTGTTATATTACGTTATACGATCCTTCACTATACTGTATTATAACTTGACATTCTATATCACATAGTTATCCATTGATTATCCAACTGCCTCCGATCTAGTATCATTTCCATGAAATCAGGGGCTTTGTTCTCCACTGTGTCCCCAGCACCTATAATACCACTGGTGCAGAGTGGGGATAGTGGACAGAATGAGAACACTGGCACCCTAAAAAAGTGGATGTCTATACCCTAATACCCAGGAAGGTGTGAATATGATCTTTGGGAAAAGGCTCTTTGCAGATGTAATGAAGCTAAAGAGCTTGAGATGAGATCATCCTGGATTACGTGTGTGGGAGAGATATTAGATCCAGTGACAAGTGTCCTTACAAGAGACACATAGAGGGAAGACACAGAGAAGAGAAGGCTGTACGAAGACAGAGACAGATGCTGGAGGGATGCAGTTCACAGACCAAGGAAGGCCTGGAGCTACCAGAAGCTGGCAGAGGCAGGGAAGGATCCTCCCCTAGAGCGGGTGGAGGGAACATGGCCCTGCTGACACCCTGATTTAGGTCTTCTGGCCTCTAGAACTGCAAAGGAATAAGTTTCTGTTGCTAAGCCTTACTGAATTTGTGGCAATTTTTTAGAGCAGCTGCAAGAAACTGATACAGTAGGTGTGCAATGTGTCTAATGTAGGAATGAATGAATGAATGAATGTGGGCAAGAATGAATGGAAAAAGGGTAAGATCAGGAATCAGGAGTTTGGTATTAGACATATTGTCTTAGATGCCCATTGCATGTAAAAGAGAGATGTCCAATAGGCAGTGGGTGTACAAGACAGTAGAGGTCAAAGCTAGAGACATCCACTTGGGGACCATTGACCATAGGGCTAGATGGTATCCTCACTGGAGACAGAATAGTTAAGATTGAGAAGAAGGCTGAGGAGGAAACAGTTATAGTGCCATTTCTATCTGGCAGTGGTTCTTAATTTAAGATGATTTTGCTACCCTTCTTGAGCAGGAGACATTTGGCAATGTCTGGAGATGGTTTGGGTTGCCACAGCTGGGGTGGGGAAGAATGCTACTGGCATCCACTGGATAGAAGCCAGGGATGCTTCTAAACATCCTACAGTACACAGGACAGCCCCACAATGAAAAATTATCTGGCCTCAAATTGTCCATAGTGCTGAAGATGAGGAACCCTTGTATATAGGGACTGGCTTACGTCTCCTGCTGTTGTGGTTTTTTTTTTTTTTTTCGTTTTTTCCTTCATTTATTTTGTGCTGCACATATTTTGTTTCTAAACTCTTACTGATAAAAGATTCAGGGAAAAGATCAAGAGGTGGCAACCAACTCTCCACTACTAGTTTATTGTGTGTGACCTCATATAATGTACCTCCTTTTTCTAAGCTTCTGGGTTCTTTGAGCAGCTATGAGTGAAAGCAGGGAGCACGTTGATTGCATTAGCTGCTCTCTAAGCTTTCCACCAGGCCCTAGAGTCTGCATGTCTGTTCTTTCCCCCAGCAAGAGGTAAAAACTCACTTGAGTCAAGCCACTGGGGAAAGTTTTTAGCACTAGCTGACAAAGAGAAGAGTGCAAGAGATACCTCCTAGTCACAGAGACTGAATTTTCTAGGACAGCCTCAATTTCAAACATCTATCACCCTGAATCCCTAGAAGCACATACATGAGTACTTTTGTGTCCCAATATTTTGATTTGGAATTCCCCCACCCCTTTTTTTTGACAGAGCATCTACTAAGTGCCAGGAACTATTCTAAGTGTATCACATCATTTAATCTGCATGATGATCTGAGGAGGTAGTAACACTATCATTCTCTTTTATAGATAAGGAAACTAGGAGTCAGAGGGTAAATAATGTGGCTAAAGTCACACAGCCAGCAAATGATAGAATTGAAATGAAGACCCAAGTTGGCACGATCCCAGAGCATACCATTGTAGCTACCCTATCACCTGGCTTGTCACCTCACATTCCAATATGCCCTGGAACTGTGGAGCAGGGGGAGAGAAAAAGAGAAACAAGTCCCACCTCAAAGGTTAGGCATTTCCTGGTCTCTGGAAGGGCTTCTGCATTAGCCAGTATTCTAAAAAGGGAAAATGCTTTCGCCTACCCCTACATCACTTGTTCGTGGCCTCTCAAGAAAATGATGCAGTTCAAGGCTTGGAAAATCTGTTCTATATGTGGGCCATTGGCTGTAATTCTAGACTTTTCATTTGGCTGCCTTAATTAAAGCCAATATCCAAATGTCTGTGCACTGCACTTTTAATTAGGACAGGGCACAGACGTGGTGATATGGAAGGCTATTTGAGAAGTCACTGGACCTTTAGTCATGGCTACTTCTTCCCTTCTTGAAGTCAGGAGGGATCAAGCTGAATATATAGAAAAGTGCAGGGGTGCCTGGGTGGCTCAGTCAGTTGATGTCTGCCTGCGGTTTGGGTCATGACCTCGGGGCCCTAGGATTGAGCCCTGCATTGGGCTCCCTACTTGGGGGTGGGGAGGAGTCTGCTTCTCCTTCCCCTTCTGTCCCTCTCCTCCACCCGTGTTCTCTTGCTCTCAGATAAATAAAATCTTTTTAAAAAAGAAAGAAAAGTGCAAAGAATTCCAGTGTCCAGAGGTCAACCCCTTCATTGAGTAGGTGAATGTACTGAATTTTGAGGGCCTAAGACTTGCCCAGAGTCACACGAGGAGGTTGGAGGAAGAATTGCAATCAGTCTCCTGTGACCAGGCCAGAAAAACTCTGCATGTCAAGGGGTCACTTCCTCTTCTCAGGGCCTAAAATTGTATTAGCTGCTCATTGTTTCCACAGGCTCCCTGGGAAACTGGAAATTATTCTACCTTGAAGGAACCTACCAGTGTGATAAGAATCAAATGAGTGGTAAATGCTTTGGCTGTTAAGAGGAAGAGATCCTCTTGAGAAGACTTCAGTGAGGAAATGAGGCTGCCTTAAAGGATAATAGGAGAGAAGGGAGATGTCTGTCCGTGAGGGATAGGTTGAGCTAAAGGACAGACGGAGAGTGGTAATATATACATAATCTCCACATGTGCACACACATTTATTAATTCCATAACTATTTATAAAGCTCCTACTCTGTGCCAGGCCCTAGAGATATATCCATTTAGGAGTCTCTCTGCAAAGGATCACAAATTTAAAAGAAGGTGAGCATTTAGCCCACTGCATTCATTCATTCATTCATTCATTTTTAAATTCAATTACTCAACATATCATGTATTACTAGTTTCAGAGAGAGAGTTCAGTGATTCATCAGTTGCACACAACACCCAGTGCTCATTACATCAAGTGCCCTCCTTAATACCCCACTATATTTAGCCCACTGGTGGCAGAAGAATAGATGAAATGACCTTGTGAAGTTAAAAACAACAAAAATATAAAAGCAAGCAAATACAATGAAATGACAATAACGAGAATTGGAAAGAAGAAGGCAGACATGAGATAACACAACAATGAATGGAAGCCCCATGAATGCGAGACAGTTCATTCACTGACAACTCCAGTGTGCCAGGCACAGTACCTAGGACACAGTAGGAACTCATAACAGCATTTGCTGAGAAGAAAATGAATGTAACAACAGCAGTGACATCATCATGGTTAGAACTAGGTGGCTCACCAAAAGGTCATGGAGAAAGGACTCCAATCTCAGTTTTTTACTCCGTTCCTTTTCCTTTTGGGGTATTCATTTCCCAATATGGGGGCACCTGGGTGGCTCAGTGGTTGAGCATCTGCCTTTGGCTCGGGGCGTGATCCCTGGGTCCCAGGATCGAGTCCTGCATTGGGCTCCCTGCAGGGAGCCTGCTTCTCCCTCTGCCTGTGTCTCTGCCTCTCTCTGTGTGTCTCCCATGAATAAATAAAAACAAAATCATTAAAAAAATTTCCCAATGTGTCCAAAAGGGCATTTTATCAGATTTTAATTTCAAAAATATTACATAAATGTTGTTGTGTTCCTATCATTGCATTGTATTAGGAGGCATATTATGCAAGTTTGCTCGATTGTGGTTGTTAAGTTTGTAATTTCAAAGGGGGAAAAGATAAATTTACAATGGAGAAATCAGGCAGACACCAACATAAACAAGAAACCAAACACACACACCCTCATGCCCTAGCATTTCAGCACATATTGACAACTATTGCCTGAATCCATCAGTATGATGATGGTTGCAAAATGGTGATCTGCTAATTCTGTGATTCTTCTCTATTTGTTAGCATTCTTTCAGGCAAAGTGATTTTTAAGGTCCTTTCTGACTCAGATGTTCTGTGTTTCTCTCATTAAACCTGATTTCATTTATCTGGTAGCAGAGACATTGGAGAGAAGAGCCATTGACTAATGAAGTTCTTCAAAGAACAGCTGGATGGGGCATGGAGCCCAGGCTGCTGGGCCAATGAAGGAGACAAAAAAGCTCAGATGGATTCTGAGGAGTCAAGGAAGAAGGAAGAACTGTTGGGCCAATGGCTTCTCTTGTCTTGATCAGAGTTATTGCAGCCTGGCCTGGCCACAGGTGACTCAAGTGCCTCCCTATTCACTGCTGATTCTAAGATGCAAGCTACTCTGATGACCCAAAAGAAGTGTCACATACATCCCTGTAAAGCCAAACTTAGTAAGTGAAGATAAAGTAAAAGGGCATCTGAACTTGACAAAATGCCACTTTCATCCTTGTTCAGTTCACAGGTGGTAGAGAAAAGCCCAGGAAATATGGGCAGTATTATTTTGTGTGTGATTTACTTGTCCAGTTTCTATGCTTTCTTCTTCTTTTCCTCCATTTCTAGAATTTTCCATGAAGTCCTAGTACACTAAGAAAAATCAAGGGGTACATTAATCTCAAAATTTCATTCTTCCTCTGACTGAAGCTGCAAAATTGATTTTTGGGATGTGCATTTGGTAGTGAAATGGGATTTGGCTTAGTTCAGCAGGCCTTGGGATCATCCCAGAACTTCCATGGCCAGTTCTCACACTGTGTAAAGAGAGCCTAGAGATGTCAGCTACAGTACCCTTTCCCATCACTGCAGGCCTACCCACTCTCCCTGCCAGTATAAACAGCAAAAATGGGGAAGTTAGTTTCATAAACTGGTTCAGGTGGACCTACTCAGAGGACTCTAGAATCTAGGTTCCTTTTCTAGAAGAATTTCTAGTCTGTTCTCACCACATGATGGCACAAGATCTGAGTGTCACAAATCTTTTCCACCAAGGATTGCCAGAGGCTTGCAAACAGTGGCCTTGTATCATTTATCTTTCTCTGCTTCCCATCACAGGCTAATTCAGCCCAGATTAAAAACAGATGATAGGACTGTATTTTGGTGAAGTCAGGGATAGGGTTCTTCCAAAGTCCTGTCCATAACACTGAGCCCAAACATAGAGCATCTATGTGACTTTTAAGGTATTGAAAATCATCTATAGTAGCTATTGTGGCAAGAGGCTTGGAAGGATGCTTATTCTCCCAAGAAAGGCCTCCTGCTTCAGGAGCTGCCACAAGTCAACACAGGTTTTGGGCCCAACCCCTCTTGGTGCCCACATCAGTCTGTTTGAGTACCATGTTTAAGGCCTGAAAATTAAGTTGGGTATCTGCAATCATGTTGGCCTAGATATGAAAGGAAAGCTAATTTGGCATGCCCATTACAGGCAAAGTGGCAGAGGCCTCCTGTGCATTGCCTATCTGTGCTGACCTGGATTGAAATGCCCAGTCAGAAAGAGAGTGATCTTTTGCCACTATGATGAAGAGCTGGTCACATCAAATGACGGTCAATCTTGGACTAGAATTAGGCAGAGAGGTGGAAAGAGAGAAAAAGACTAAGGATGGGACTTCTATATAACACTTAAGAGATTGGGTCCATTTACCAAGGATTATCAATAGTGTAAATTCAGTTCCAAGGGAAAAGGGCCCACCCAGTGCTAAGAATTTTCCCACATCACCCTCAACAGAAGAAGGATCCCTTCCCTTTTTGCATACTTCAGCCTGGTCCCCAGCTACATGCCATCTAAAACTTCTCATGGGAACTTGGGATTTGGTATCATTCAGAAACTAAGAATTCTAGGGATTAAATCTCATTATCTCCTCAATAGCCAGAATGTTATCCAATGCCCTGACACTGTAATTGTTCTCTGCTTTAATCTAGTGTCTTCTCACTTATACTCTTGCTGCTAACAAACTGAAAATCTCAGTATTTTCCCCACTTACATTCTAGGGAGACAAGTCATATGTCCTAGCTACTTGCGATTGCCCTACTGGGTACATTTTTTCTTGCTAGGCCGCTTCATACAAAGGTTACCCACCAGCTGATAGATTGACTGTCCTTGGGCCAGGTGCCCATCTGTGACCTAAGAAGTCACCACTCCATTTTCAAATAGTCTAGGGCCATTTTCTTCAGCAAGGGACTGTGGACTGTAATTTCCCTTAAAAGGAAATGGTGGAGAGGCAGACTCCAACTGGCTTGTCTGGTCTAAGATTTCTGACTGGCAGTAATGGCTGGGGAAGAGAGATAATTAAGGTCCTGTTGGACACCATTTGCATCAGAATAGTGAGAGGGTCACCTATTGCTTTGCCTAAATCTGGCCTGAGGCGTATTCCTCAAATCCCATAGTGTAGATGCAAGACCATTCCTGACTTGAACTATGTAGGAGAAAGACAGTTTTGCCCAAGCTTTTCTATTGATGGCAGAAGATGTGGTGGAGATTACATGGCTTTTTGTATCTTGGAAGGCTGCCTAGCCCCTCCGGAGGGCCTCAGCAGAGCAGCTGCCATTCTCTACAGAGGAGTAACTCTGGCCCTGCTGTGTGAGTGGCCACGTGTCCCGTGCCCTTCCTGAGGAACATGCTCTGACTTGTGTGTCCTGCTATATTTGGGCTCTTGAAAGTAGCCCCAGAAGAAACTAAACACCTTCAGCATTGAGTGGTAACCCCAGAGTGTTACTTGTACTGGGCCTAGCCCTAGACACAGGAATCCCTTCTCAAATTCCTCACCCCAGTGCCACCATCCTTTCTCTTAGGTTAGTTCCAAAAATAATGCCCATGTGGGGCCACAAGCCACTGGATAAGGGGAGATGAAGCATGGAAATATATGGAATTACAGCAGGCTGGATGAAATGGAATCTTTCCCCTTTTTAGTCAGGACTGGAAAAGTATTGATTATTGCCTTTGAATGGGAAAAACTGGAGTCTGGTACCTAGTAGAAAAACAGGTAAGGTCCTTTGAGAGGAACTTGAGCTTGGGCTCCAAAGCCAATTTTCCAAAACACAGGGCTTACCAGGCTGTTTCAAGCCAGGGGAGTTTGTACACATCTTCTTTGATGAGGGGAATTCAACATGGTGCATACATTTGTTCCAGTCGGGGAGAGGTAGGTAGACAATAGCAGTTCTTTTGCACTCTAAAAGCTTGGGTCCCTTATCAGGGCTTGTAGCTGATATTTTTCCTGCCTGGTAGCTAAGGAGTCATTTTGAGACAGACATCTGTTCAGCAATCTGAAAGCCCCAGACAGAAGACGGAGACATTCATTTTCCTTTACTCATGGTGCAGAGGCCAGGGAGGACTGATTTTGTGGCAGTGTTCCATCCTGGCCTGGATTGCAGCTGATCTGGGAAGAACAATCCAGGATGATACTTAGGCACTATCCAAATGGCCTTGGATTACCAAGCAAGCTAGGACAACACTTTGGAACCTGAAATGGATGTAAGCCAAGAGGTACTTAATCAGAGGTCTGCTGTTGATGAGGTTACAATGCGGTGGAGTGGAAGAATGCTCAGCCAGGAGTCAGGACATCTGGGTTCTAGCCCACAACTAACTCACTGCGTGACCTTGAGCAAATCCATCTCCTTCTCCAAGCCTCTCTGTCCCCCATCTGTGCGACTAAGGGTAGAACTAAATGAGTTAGGAATTCCTTTCCAGCCCTGTCTTTCTACAGTTTGAAGATGGGAAAGTTGGTGGCCAAGAGTATATCTTGCAGGGTACAATGCCAAGCCCAGGGTATACCAAGGTGGGCAAAATTGCTGGTTTATCTTTTTATTGAAAAGTAAATAAACAAAGTAAAATGCTAAACAGCTAAACATCCCCCTTCCCCTTCATCTCAGCCAGCATAAGGAGGACTAGGTGCAATAGTGAGAGGTGTTCAGTATGAGCCTTGTCTGCTGCTGGACAAATTGCCTTGAAATCCAACCCTACTCAGGGTGGGCCAGCAGTGGTCAGCTTCTCCAAGGTAGGCCAGAACTTTCATTATTACTATAATTTTTTAAAATCAAATCCTCCTTCAGCCTCCTGCAAATGATAGGCAGATAACAAAGGGTCTTGGTTTAAGCTCTGCATTGGTCAACCATACAGACAGCAATGTGCTCAGGGCCAGTGCTGCCCCTTCATGAATTTGGAAAGGAGCCTAGGCTTCTTTTGGTTGCCTGCTTCCAGAGCCCAAATTGCAGCCTGGCCCTTGACCCTTTTCTTCCTCAGCATGACCAACAATCATGGTTTTTAGCCTTCCTCTTAGAAACCAATGGGATGAATTAATCCCAGTAAGGAACTGGGCAATAATTCAAGAAGAAATGATAGATTGTAAGTCCTCCAAAAGAGTAGGCCAATAGGGGCATAAGTGCAAATCATAAAGCTCACCCAGTACCTCTCTAATATTATGCCCCTCTTAAAAGTGATGTATCAGCAGAAAGAGAATATGAAAGGGATACTGGCATTAAGGTTCTGTCACAGATGGGTCACAGGAGGAGCTGGAGGCAAAGTGCAAATTCAAAAACATGTGCAAAGCCCAAGGAAAATGTGTGCTATACTTTTCTCATCTGAAATCATCTGAAGAATGATCATAGGCTTCTTTTTTTTTTTTTGATCATAGGCTTCTTGTCCAATCAAAATATGCCTTTACCTATGTCAAGGGTAGAAAATGTCTTTCTAGTTTCTTTTAGACCATCCGTGGAATCTGTCCTAGGGGGTAGTTTAAAGTCTTCTGGGAAGTTCATTGCTCAATAGATGATGTGAGAGTCTACTGGTTGCTAGAGTTGATGTGGCTGCTTTGGCTGGCTAGGTCATGCCCCCTCTCTTTCCTCCTCCTCTCTGACAAAGAGCCATATAGTGGAATGAATGCTAGACTTGGGTTTGTGCCTCAGTGGAATTCATTTAAGCTCATAAATTTCACTTTCCTGATCTGTACAATGAGGGGAATAATAGTTACTTACCTCATCAGTTTGTTTGAGGTCTAAATGAGATAACGCATATATAAAGCACCCAGCACAGCGCCTGTCTGGCACACTGTCAATTGTCAACACACAGAAGTTATTATTAGTTTTAGAGAGGTCTCACTGTGGGGCTGTGTGATAGCTCTGGGCACTTGGAGGTAAGCCTGTGGACTACCGAAGGTAATTGTGAGGAAAGAAACAAGACAGGAAGAGAGGTGAAGGGGCTAAAGAGAAACTTCCCTCGTCCCTGATGACTAGCCCTGATCCAAGGAAATAAGCTTAGAAGAAAAGGCTCCCCCAGTCCTCTCTGTAAATGTGACCAGAGCAAACCATTTCCCCTTCTTGTTCTCTGTAACAGTGCATAAGAACATCTGCTAAATCTGCTGTTTTCCCCCAACTCGGACATTTTCCATTCATTTGACTCATAGAAATCAGAGATGAGATTGTTTTTGGTGGGGGAGGGGAGTTTGCAAATCCAAGAGTTTTGTCAGTCATGCTGAAGGGGGTATAGCCTTTCATACACAGAGCAACTATGTAACAGACAACACAGCAAATATTGTCAATCCTCCTGTTCCCACTTTGTCAAATAATGTGGTGTTGCGTGATGCTCTGATATGAATCATTCAGGCAGCTGCCATACTGCATTAATTGCAGAGGAGCTGGATTCCATACAAGGTGTTCCCAAAGGTTCATTACTAAATACTCATCCAGCAGTTCTTTGAAAGGTTGCATTGGGTGACAAGGACACTAAATCCTTCTATGCGCTAGAGCTCCAAGAAAGGACAACTGGAAATTACACCATGGTTTTTCTCTCTTTTCTTTCCAGAAGAAGAAATATAATTACTCACTTGGGCCATTCCCACCCTCTCCTTGATGTTTTCTGGCTTTGAAGGCACTTAAATGCTTGCTTCCTCGCGTTCAAAGTCTTACACCACAGTTTCTTTATGAAAACAATATGTCTTTTAAATTAATGCTAAATAAAAGTGAATATGTCACTGGAAGATCATCCTTGTATAAAGTATCCAAAATTAAAAGGAGTTTAATGACCTCTAACCTCTAACCTCACTCCAATCTCCTATCTCATGTTTCAAGACCATCTCTACTCAGATGTTCCACTATCACCTCCAACTCCCTGTGTCCCAAACCAAATGTTTCACCTTTGCCCCAGAGCATCTCCTCTCCGTTCATTTCCGTTGAGGGCATTACCATGACCCCATCACCCAGGCCTAGAAACCTTGGAGTCATCCTAGATTGCTCTTTCCTCCATCTGTCCTTTCATAGATGACTAAGTTTGGCTGTTCTGCTTTATGACTTGCCTTTAAAACAGCCTTTGATTTACCTCTGCCTCTTTGTTCCCACTGCCACCATTTCAGCTCTGGTTCTCACACCATGGCTGGATTCCTAGAAGAGTCCACTCATTGGCCTGATTTCATTCTACCCATCTTGTTGCCCACCAGCAGATTAATCTTCCAACAAACCTGGCTTCAGCATGTCAGACCTCTGCTCAAAATTCTACAGGGTTTGTCCATTAGTTATGATATCAAGTCTCAACCTATTGTTCAAGAGGCTTCCATTATTTCAGAACACAAGCACAGTGCTCTAGCCAGGGTTCCAGCTCCATTGTGTCAGTATGAACCACAAACCACATTCATTTTTGTTTCTAGGCCTGTGTTCGTCCTTGTGCCCTGCTTCCATCTCCTCTCATTTACACATCCTTCTATCTTTGAGGGCCTATGACAAGGCCCAGTCCCCTCATCAAGCTCTCCCTGACTTATCTAACATACATGGAGTACCTTCTGGGTCTGTTGCCTTCACCGTGCTAGCAACTAACCAGATGATATAAATATTTTATTTTATTTATTCCTGAAAGACCCAGAGAGAGGGGCAGAGACACAGGCAGAGGGAGAAGCAGGCTCCCTGACAGGAGCCTGATGTGGGACTCGGTCCTAGGACCCCAGGATTATGACCTGAGCCAAAGGCAGACGCTCAACAACTGAGCCACCCAGGTACCCGAGAATTAAGTATATTTTTAATAAAAGAAAACTATCATATCTATGAAATCATGATTTTATGGAATGGATATATTTTTTCTAATACATATTAAAATAAATATATAAAAATAAAAATAAAGTTTGTATGCCTCAGTCCCATCAGTAGTATATCTTCCACTCTTCAGGGAACAAACAGCTGACTCAATAATCTCCACAGACTTGTTGAGCACTAAAAATATATGGTTCACTGCAGCAGTAGCTTTCAAACATGGCTGATTATCAGAAGTCTTCAAGTGGCTTTGAGAAAAGACCTGGGTCTTATCCCAGACCTATTAAATCAGAATCTCTGGGGATGGCCTGGAAGTCTGTAGGTTAACAAGCTCCTGAGGCATTTGTGATGATCAACCAGCTTTGGAGGCCTTCCCCCATGACTGGCTTGAAGGCAGGATGCCAGGTCTATGCCTCTTTTACATTTCCAATAGCACAGTGCTGGTCACAGAGGTCAAACTAAAAAATATCGTATTGACTGATAAATGGAGAATTTCCAGAAATAGAAAAGAGATAAGATTTTAAATTAACTTTTTCTTTTTTAGCAGTGTCCTCTGTAAGTTTAGCAGGGTCCTCTATAAAATAGGAGTAACGATACCTTACCTTATGAGGGTAACTGTGACTCAAATTGGGTTAACGTGTGAAAGCAAAGGCTGTTATTATAAAATTTTCTTGTACATTTTTCTTGAGCCCAGCATCATGCCAAGAGCTGTGGAAGATGTAGACAAGAAGTTTAAAACATGATTCCTGTTCTCACAGAGCTCAGGATCTGCTCGAGGAAACCAAACTAACCCAGATGGAACACGTAAGAAGCAATGACTTCCGAATGGGGCAGAAATTCAAGCCAGGTGCACTCTGGTCAGGCTTCATGGGTAAGACTTGAGCTGAGCTCTGAAGGAAAAACAAGAGAGAGAGAGAGAGAGAGAGAGAGAGAGAGAGAGAGAGAGGAGGCCAGAACATTCCAAGAGAAGGGAATGGCATCAGACGTGGCTGAGGCGGTTACCCATGTGGTATATTTGAGTTGGCCCAGTAAGACTCGGCTCATCACACAACGCCCCAAAATAACACTGGAAATTTGACTGTTGAGAATTCTGTTCCTTCTGATGGCCCTTCTGGAAATGCAAACACACCTGGGCTAGTTTGTATATGACCTCACTTACACCTTAGTGTGTGTTGGTTAAATCAGAATGCTTTCTCCTCAACATCTGGGCAAGATGGGTGGGCTGAGGGATGGGGCTCTGATTGGTGGAGGTCCAGGAAAGGGTCATTTGGGAGCCCCGGAAGCAATTTCAGCTGGGAATCCAGAAAGCAGCATGGGGGCCCAGGAAGGGCAGTAGGTATCAGGGCTCTAAATTGTCAACGATGATATCACTGTGAACATGAGGAAGGAGACAAGTCCTAACCGGAATCCATTTCAAATAACTTCTTCTGTTGATGGGTTTCAGAGCTTATGCAAACCAGGATAGCATGCAGATTTCTATTAGAAAAGCACTGAACTTCCACATTAAACAAATGAAGATTTGTACAGATGGGTTATTTCATTTGATAGGTGTTTGGGAAGATGAACTGTGGCAGGCATAGAGATGCGGTTCTTTGGAATCAGGCCTGTAACAGACTCGCTTGTTTCATTTCATACCCAGGCTCTCCCTCCCAGTCCCTTTTCCAGTTTGACTCCTGGGCTTGACCTCAGGTTGGAAAAAAGTTTCCTTTGCAAATACTATATTTTTTTCCTCCCAGAGTCTGCTGCTCTCAGCAGAGTTGGTTTCTTGAATAGCTGCAATTAAAGACCGAGGCTCTTTTTCTTCCTTCTCTGGGCTGTGAGGAAGCTGGTCTCCCCCATAGGACTGCACTTGGGGCATCTCTCCCCTGGCCAGCCTTCCATTCTCTGAAGCCATTATGCCAGTTAGTCCAGCCTCCAGCTTTTGTTTGGCTTGGAAGGTACCAACTAATGTAGGCAGGGATATTTAGAAAAATGTTTTAGGGATACCTGAGTGGCTCAGCAGTGGAGCATCTGCCTTCGGCTCAGGGCGTGATCCCAGGATCCAGGATCGAGTCCCACATGGGGCTCCCTGTGGGTAGCCTGCTTTTCCCTCTGCCCATATCTCTGCCTCTCTCTCTCTGTGTCTCTCATGAATAAATAAATAAATCTTTTAAAAAATGTTTTAAAAATTTGAATCTGGGGCTTCAGGAATAAGCCTGTGACAGTGAAGCCTGTCCACCTTTCTTTAATTTTACTACTTTCCGCACAGAGCCAGTAACATCCTGCCTGTGGGACACTTTGTTTTTCCTACTCCAGTTAGGCATGTCCATAATCAATCACTGAGTTAATTCAAATTATTCCTTCAGAGCCCACATTGTGCTAAGCTCTGTGTGGGAAAGAGGAAGTGAAAGGCAAGGCTATATCTTCAGAGAAAAGATAGCCTGTCCCTACACAACACACACACCCACACACAAAACATAGCTAGCTCCCAAGATGAGACAGTAGAAGGTTAAGGTCAAAATGACTGCAGGGGAAGAGCAATCAGTGTCAACAGAATTTGGAAAAGGAGTAGTGAAATCCAGGAGGGGAAGTGGTTCAGTAAGGCTTCCAATAGGAAGTGGCTGTGAACTGGACTTTGACAGACTCACTACATTTGGAAAGTATATTTAGGTAAGTTTTATCATCCTATCACCCTATGAAAAATCTCAAACAATTCCTCCAGTATCACAATGCCTCCAGCATTCAAGGCCTTTAGTCATATGGCCCCACTTCCCCATCTTTTCCCTCCAACAGTAACTCCTAATGTTCTGCTACACAGGATCCCTCACCCGCTCCCTTTTGCCTCTGGTCTCTTGAGCATCCCCACTTGTCTCTATCTTGGCTTTCTCTGTGTTCCACCTTCACTCCTTCCCTCCTCTCCAGTTCTCCAATGTCTCTCATTCCTTGTCAAGTTCAAAAATCACTTTACCCTTGACCCACCCCTGCCAACACACATTCAGTTATGTCTTCCTCTCCTGAAATTCCTCAACATAGAAGGCACGTCTCTCTCATCTGATATGCCACATATAAACCACTTGTTATGATAGTTAACAGTAGTATGTTACGGGATGCAGCAAAAGTTATTCTAAGAGGGAATTCATGGTGATTTATTCCTACATTCAGAAAAAAATAAAGCTCAAATAAACAACCTAACTTTATACCTCAAGAAACTAGAAAAAGAAGAACTAGGTACAAAGTTAGCAGAAGGAAGGAAATACAAAGATCAGAGTAGAAATAAATGAAATAAAGATAAAAAAGACAATAGAAAAGATCTATGAAATTAAGAGCTGTTTTTAAAAGGATAAATAAAACAGACAAAACCTTTAGCTAGACTTACCAAGAAAAAGGAGAGAGGGCTCAAATAAAATCATAAATGAAAGAGGAGACATTAGAAATGATACCACACACACAAAAAAAGAAATGATACCACAGAAATGCAAAGGATCATAAAAGACTACAATGGGTAACTGTTTGACAACAAACTGGACAATCCAGAAGAAAAGAATAAATTCCTAGAACTATATAACCAACAAAGACTGAATTATAAAGAAAGAGAAAATCTGAAGAGACCAATAATCTCTTATTGGCAAGGAATAATAATAATCAATAATCAATAATCAAAACTTCCTAAGAAAGAAAACACTAGGACCCGATCATTCAGGGGTAAATTCTACCAAAAGTTTAAAGAATTAATACTAATCCTTCTCAAACTCTTCCAAAAAACAAAAGAGGAAGGAACACTTCTAGACTCATTTTATGAGGTCAGCATTACCTTGATATCAAAACCAGACAAAGACACTAGAGGAAAAAAATTACAGGCCAATATTCCTGATGAACACAAATGTAAAAATTCTCAACAGAGTATTAGCAAACTGAATTCAACAATACTTAAAAGGATAATACACCATGATTGAGTGGGATTTATTCCGGGGATATAAGGATGGCTCAAGATACACAAATAATTCGATGCAATTAACCACATTAACAAAATGAAGGATAAAAATCATATGATAATCTCAATAGATGCAAAAAAGGCATGTGACAAAATTTAACATCCATTCATTTAAAAAAAAAACTTGAAAAAAACATGTATAGAGGGAATGTATCTCAACATAATAAAGGCCATATATGACAAGCCCACAGCTAACATCATACTCAATGTAAAATGCTGAAAATTTTCCCCCTAAGATCAGAAACAAGGCAAAGATGCCCACTCTCACTACTTTTATTCATCTTTGTACTGGAAGACCCAACCATATCAGTTAGGCAAGAAAAAGAAAGAAAAGACATCCAAATTGGAAAAGAAGAAGGCAGATTGTCTCTATTTGCAGATGACATGATATTATACATAGAAAACCCAAAAACTTTATCAAGGAAACTGTTAGAACTAATAAACACATTCAGTAAAGTTGCAAGATACAAAATCAATATATGCAAAAATCAGTTGCATTTCTATACACTTAAAATGAACTACCAGAAAGAGAAATTGAGAAATGAATCCTGCTTACAATTGTATCAAAAAGAATAAAATATGTAGGAATAAATTCAACCAAGGAGGTAAAAGATCTGTATACTGAAAACTATGACACTGGTGAAAGAAATTGAAGAAGACACAAATAAATAAAAAGATATTCTGTGTTCACAGATAAGAATTCATGCTGTTAAAATGTCCATACTACACAAAGCAATATACAGATTCAATGCAATCCCTATCACAATTCTACTGGCATTTTTCACAGAAATAAAATAAAACAATCTTAAAATTTGTATGGAGTCACAAAAGACTATGAACATCCAAAGCACGTTTGAGAAAAAAAGAATAAAGTTGGAGGCATCACACTTCCTGATTCCAAACTACATCATAGAGCTATAGTTATCAGGACAGTATGGGCTCTTCCTCAGCGCTGCCTACAAAAATAGCAGTCATCTCCTACTTGGCATTACGGCTACCCTCAGACCTCTGGTGAAACCCAAGATGATTTAAAAAAAAAGGACTAAGAAATTCATCTGGCACCAGTTAGATCGATATGTCAAAATAAAGCACAATTGGTAGAAACCCAGAGTCACTGACAATAGGGTGCACAGAAGATTCAACACCCAACATTTGGTTATAGGAGCAACAAGAAAACAAAGCATATGCTGTCCAGCAGCTTCTAGAAGTTCCTAGTTCCACAACACCAAGGAGCTTACAGTGCTGCTGATGTGCAACAAATCTTACTGTGCAGAGATTGCTCACAGTGTCTCCTCTAAGAATCACAAAGTCATTGTGGAAAAAGCAGCCCATCTGGCCATCAGAGTGACCAATCCCGATGCCAGCCTGTGCAGTGAAGAAAATGAACAGATAGATAGTTCATGTGCATACTGCATTTGTGTTAATAAAACCATAAAACTACCAAGAAAGCCCCAGTATGGTATTGGCATTAAAACAGACATATAGATCAAAGGAACAAAATAGAGAGCTTACTAATAAACTCATATGTAAATGGTCAATTAATTTATGACAAAGGAGCCAAAAATACACAATAGGGAAAGGATAGTCTCTTCAAAATAAATGGTGTTGGGAAAACTAGACTGCCACATGCAAAAGAATGAAACTGGATCCTTACACCATACACAAAAATCAACTCAAAATAAATTAAAGATTTGAATGTAAGACTTGTAACCCTAAAACTCCTAGAAGAAAACAGAAAAAATTCCTTGACAATGGCCTTGGCAATGATTTTTTGGGTTTGACACCAAAAGCAAAGGCAACAACAGCAAAAATAAATAAGCAGGACTACACCAAACTAAAAAGCTTTTGCACAGCAAAGGAAATCATCAACAAAATAAAAGGCAACCTACTGAATAAGAGAAGAAGTTTGTAAATCATATAAGGGGTAAGGGATAATAACCAATATATTAAAAGGAATAAGGGATAATAACTAATATATAAAAAGAACTCATACAACTCTAGAGCAAAAAACCAACCTGATTTAAAAAATAGGCAGAGCAACTGAATAGACATTTTCCCAAAGAAGATATACAAATGGCCCAATAGGTACATGAAAAGGTACTCAATATAACTAATCATCAGGGAAACTCAAAACCATAATCAGATAACACCTCACACCTGTTAGAATAGCTATCATCAAAAAGATAAGAGATAACAAGTGTTGGCAAGGATATGAAACAAAGGGAACCCTTGTGCATTGTTGATAGGAATGTGAATTGGTACAGCCACTTTGGAAAACAGTATTCAGCTTCCTAAAAAAATTATAAATAGAACTACCATATGACCCAGCAATCTCACTCTGTGTATATAGCTAAAGGAAATAAAAACAGGATATTGAAGAGATATCTGTACTCCTATATTTATTGCAACATTATTCACAATAGCCAAGATATGAAAACAGCTTAAGTGCCCACTGGTGGTTGAATGAATAAAGAAAAAGTATATATATAATCACATTTTCTTTGTATACATATATTGTATATATACACACACACACACTCAATGTGATATACACAATGGAATATTATTCATCCATGAGAAAGGAGAAAAATCCTGCCATTTGTGACAACATGGGTGGAACTTGAGGGCATTACACTAAGTGAATAAGCAAAATACAGACAAATACTGCACAGTATCACTTATATGTGGAATCTTTAAAAGAAGGTCAAACTCTTAAAAACAGTGTAGAAAGGTGATTGCCAGGAGCTGGGGGTGGCGGGAAAAACAGGGAGAGGTTCGTAAAAGGTTATCAAGTTTGAGCTATAAGATGAATAAGGTCTGAGGAGATCATGTAAAACATGGTGTCTATAGCTGATAACACTGTATTATATAATTGAAACTGGCTAAGAGAGAACTTAAATGTTCTACCCAAAAAAGAGATGAGTATCTGAGGTGATAGATGGATTTGATTAACAAGATGATGGGAATCCTTTCATACTGTATACATATATCAAATTGCTGTGATTGTGTACTTTAAATATCTTACAATTTAGGGACCCTGGATGGCTCAGTTGGTTAAGGGTCTGTCTTTTGGTTTTGGCTCAGGTAATGATCTCAGTGTCGTGAGATGGAGCCCTGTGCCAGGTTCCACACTCAGTGCAGTGTCTGCTTGAGATTCTTTACCTCTCCATCCACTACTCTCTATCTCTCTCTAAAAAAATAAAAATAAATATCTTATGATTTTGTCAATTATACCTCAATAGAGCTAAAAAAAATACAATTACATATGCACAACACGTTAGGCATTATTAAGGCTTTTATGTTACTAGGGACTAGGTGAAACATTTTGTGAGTATTGAATTTGATTGGCAGAATAATCCTGTCAGGAAGATGCAATTATTATCTTCATTTTATGGAAGAGGGACTTGATGCTCAGTGGGGTCCACTTGGCCAACATCATACAATCAGTGTGTGGCAAAACCCGCTTTCTCATGGCCTCTCTACCAGGGTACATGGGTGAGAAGTACAATATAAGCAAATAATTCTTATATGAATCCATGTATAGTTAGAAACTTTGAGAGAGAAGGTGGGAGGAAGGAGAGAGGAAGGGAGAAGGCAGTCGAAGGCCTGTGGGTAATTCTATCTACCATTTCACTTTGCTTTGCCCTGGAGTTTACTTAAAATGGGAGATGGGAATCTGCCGTTCCCTCACATGGTGTTGGTTCCCATGAGCCTCTCACTAGTGAGCCTCATGCTTAAATGTTCATGCTTTGCAAATTCAATATGGCCCCTAGATGCAAGCCAGTTGGCTTGGTTCTCAACTGAAGAGTGATTTAGTATAACATCAGAGGAAATAATAAAAATGAACCTGTGTTGGACTTACTGAAAAATGGTATATCTGTCTTCAGTGTAGCACTTTTCAAAGGAACTTTTGAGGGGTATTTTGTCTATAAATTATTATATTTTTGCTCACCAGGAACCTAACCCCTTATAAAACAGGACTCTCCCATATTTGTCTTGATTCCCCAACTGGTGTGAAAACTCCATGTAAGTAGAGCCTGTGTCCTAAAGTTTTTTATATTTCTTCAAAGTGCCTAGCGAAATAACTTGAAAATAATAGGATAGGAGTTGAAGAAGTCAACGTCAAAGATTATTCATTAGACATGTTAATTTTCACAGTAAGTTTAAGGTTACTGAGACATCCTCTCAAGCTACCCACAAATGGAAGGGAAGATTTATACTATCATGTATATCCCATGACTTGTTGGCATTCTCTGTACTATTTCTAGAAATAGAATCTGTCTGTTCCCATCCCTAGCTGGATCAACTGAGCACCTGGCAGTTTCCTATTGATGCCTTTTCAGCTGTCACCTACAAACTCCTGGTTCTGTTTGCTCAATGTGTCTTCTAGAGTAGGCCTGACTATTTTGGGTCTAAGCTACAGCTGTCAGCGTTTCAGGCGTACCTCACGTATTTCTAGAATTAGGTGGAAATATTTGAAGCCTGAAAAAGGAACTATAATGTTCTGAGTATGAAGGAAATATTTAGGCAAGTATCAACTGGCAGCACATAAGGCTAACTAAGAAGAATCGAGTCTCTGGTGATAAAATGAGATGAGAACAGCACAGCCAAGCCATCTTGGGTTACTTGCATTTTAGTAGCATGGGGTGAGTTACCAAACTATTTATGTTATTTTTATTAGCATGTGATTAAGGAATTGACCAAATGTGAGATTGTTTGCTATAAGTGGGAAATGATAGACTGACTGAACACATTTGCTTTGCTTTACTCTAACAGAGAATAGTTGTGATTCCTTAATTTAAAAAGTCATTCTGTTATACATATGTCCTAGGGTGCTCTGAAAGTCAAGCAGTACCTCTTGACCTCATTCTTTTTCATTTTTAATTTCTGCTCTCCAATCTGATAGGGTACAATACTGACCTGGAACAATTACACTGTGATTCTGTACCAAATTATTAAGATATGATTAGTTCTCTTGGAATAAGGCCCAGGAGAACTAGGGAGTAGATTTTATGGAATGGCTAGGTATCAAGGCAAGATGAAGGTGATAGAGATTTCTTCCAAGATCAAATTAAATTTGGTGATTTAATATAGGCCCGGTCTGATATCTCTTCTCTTAGAATCAACAATTATTTTGATTCCTTTATCCAAGGATGGGGGGGGGGGCTATCAAATCCGTCTTCAATTTTGTCTTTAGTAATTTTTGCCTTTTCACAATTTTGTTTCTGTCATGTACAGTGGAAGAAATAAAACTTAAAAGTAACTAACAAATCCTCTGTCATTGAGATCCTCCAGATAAAAGCAATTAGTGGAATGAAATAAAAGCTCTGGAAATGGAGGAGGAAGTGATTGTGGTGCCAGTGAAAGAGAAAGACCATAGGCTCAATCTTTGAAAGGAGCAATTAGCTTTACTTTCTGCTTGTATTTACATACTGCTTCCCAGGTGATTCAGATGGAGGTGGTCCAGGGACCATGCTTTGAGAAACACTACCTTAGAGACTAAATATAGTCATGACCACAGTCCAAAGGAAATTAATATCTTAAGAGTTATTGCTTCTAAGTTCTTTTCAAATTTTATTCTTCATGGGAATATGTGCCTTTCTGATAACTCTATTCTTGCTTCCTGCTAGCCAATAAATTACTGAAGTAGATAGAGATCACTGAATTAAATCATGTGTTAGAGAAGCTGAAAACTTAAAATTTCAGCTCCAGTATTAATTTGCAGTCTAATTTTGACTTAATAAGTGAGTTATTTCCCCTTTTGTAAATTGAAAGTCCATCTAAGAAACATCTGGTAAATTTTGGATGAAAAGCACTGAGAAAATGCTTGTATCACAAGATGAGTTTTTCTCTACCTAAGGTTGCCAGATTTTGCAAAAAAAATTGAATTACAGATAAAGGATGAGTAATTTTTTGGCATAAGTCTGTCCCGTGCAGTATCTGGGATATACTTATCCTGAAATTTCATTGGTTATCTGAAATTCAGACTGAACTGGGTATGCTGTATTTTATCTGGCAACCCTATCTCTACCACCACCCTTTTCCTGGAGCCTGCACTTTCCAAGACTTGGGCAACAGAAGAGAGGGTTTTGTAACTCAAGACCAGGAAGGAAATGAACACTCATTTAGCATAATACAGTACAGGAGAAATGCTAGCAGGAGATTAAACTTCCACACTGAAGAAATATAGGTATATTCTGGTAATGGGGAGCAAGAGGCTAATGCAGGGGGTTGGGGGGGGGATGGAGAGGAGGACAGAGCGTGGCTGGGCAAACACACACATGGAATTCCAAAGTATGTCCCAATCAGTTATTCAAGGAACATAATCCAACTTGCTCCTCCTGTAGCCTCAGAAAAAAAAAAAAAAAAAAAAAAAAACAGGGAATCAAGGGCTTCTTCAAACAGAAGGCTTTCGTCATTTTCCACTGTTACCACCAAAGGGAATGAGGCATTTCTATACCAAACGGTACATTCTTGGAACCACAGTGTGGTTTTTTTTTTTTTTTTTAACTCCTATATCCATCCACAATTGTGAGTCAGGAATTTAGATTGCAAAACTCACTGTGCTCTCTGGGTGCCACGGGCTTCTTTCCCCCCAGGCCAGGTTTTGCAAGGGGTCCCCAGCTTCGGGTGCTATGCTGGCTCCACTCTGCAAAACCCAGCTTCACTCCTTTCTTTCCTGCAGCTCCTGTCAGTCTTCACCTCCTAGTTCACTTTTCCTGCCTCCAGCTCTCTAAGAGCCAGCATATCTCTCTGCTATCATTCTGATCTTCCTGCCCAAATATGGATTTACAATGGCAAAGCAACTGCTTTGCTCTGAATTCAGCCAAATAGGGGTACTTGGAGGTCATAGGTAACTGGGGAGGGTGGAGGTGGTTTCAAAAATTAAAAGAATTTTCTTCCTGATAAAAAGAACGTATGCTCATTGTAAAAGAATCCAAACAAAATGTAAAAGAAAGGAAAATAAAATGCCCTTCATCACAAGACCTAGAGATAACTGACTCTGAACACGTTGGTGAGCATTTTTCAACATTCATTTGTTCGTTCATTCTTTCAAAAAACATGTGTTAGTGCCTGTTAGGTGCTAAACACTGTTTTAGACATGGGATGCACCAATAAACAGAGTAGAAAAACAGAACTACCCACACGGTCCTATTTACACACACACACACACACACACACACACACACACAAACAGCTTCATAATACAATTTTACATTAATGGGCTCATACTATATATGTGATTTTGTAACCTGCTCCTGTGTGGAATAATGTATCATGGACCTTCCTATATTCAGTAAGTATTGATTTATGTCAACCTTTTAATGTCTGCCTAGGATATTCTAGAGTATATATGCACCACAATTTATTTAATCATCTCCCTACAGACATTTATTTCCAATTTCTGCTATTATAAAAAAATAGTGTGATAAGTCTACTTATACATGTATATCTCTACATGCTTCTCCAATCATCTTATTAGGATAAATTCCTAGTTTTACTCCTATCTTGTTTGCTATTTCTTCTGTCTCTTTTGCTGTCTTCTCCATCCCTGCTTAACCTCTAAATGTTAAAGACCTGAGCCTTCTTTTCTAGTTTCACTACATTCGAGATTACCTCAAATGATCCCATGGCTTTAAACAGTATCTATATGCTGCTTATATCTACAATTTTGACAACTCTTCTTGAGCTCTAGACTCTTATCCAATGGTCTTTTTTAGAATACTTACTTGCATGTCTGGCACTGAATTTCAAACTTAATGTAACCCAAAGAGAACCTTTAATTTTGGCCCCAAAATATATTCCTATCTCAATCTTGTATACTTCAGAAAATGGCATTACCATCCATGCAGTTATTCAGGCCTCAAAAAAGGCATCGATCTGATTTATCCTCTTTTCTTTACCCTCAGCCCCCTGTCAGATGTTTTCAAGTCTATCTCCAAAATGTAGTTCAGATCTCTCCCGTTCTCTCTATATTTGTACATTCATTTGCTACCATCTTAATCCAGGCCACTTTAGCCTCTCACCCGGCTACTGCATTAGCCTCCTAACTGGTCATTCAGTTGCCCCTGTTGCCTTTCTACAGCCCTTTCTTTATATAGAAGCCAAAGATCTACAATAATCGTACTTAATGAGGTACCTGGGTGGCTCAGTCTGTGGGCACCTGACTCTTTTTTTTTTTTAATTTTTATTTATTTATGATAGTCACAGAGAGAGAGAGAGAGAGAGGCAGAGACACAGGCAGAGGGAGAAGCAGGCTCCGTGCACCGGGAGCCCGACGTGGGATTCGATCCCGGGTCTCCAGGATCGTGCCCTGGGCCAAAGGCAGGCGCCAAACCGCTGAGCCACCCAGGGATCCCCGGCACCTGACTCTTGATTGCAGCTCAGGTCACAGTCTCAGGATCATGAGATCCAGCCCTGTGCTGGGCTCCACACTCAGCAGGGAGTGTGCTTGGGATTCTCTCCCTGCCTCTCCCTTTACTCCTCCCCCTGCCCCCCTTGCTTTCTCTCTCAAAAATAAATTTTTTTAAAAGATTTCATCCATTTATTCATGAGAGACACAGAAAGAGAGGCAGAGACATAGGCAGAGGGGGAAGCAGGGAGCCTGATGCGGGCCTGATCCCCAGACCCCGGGATCATGCCCTGAGCAGAACGCAGACACTCAACCACTGAGCCACCCAGGCATCCAAAATTAAACAAATCTTTAAAAAATTATTATACTCAGGCAGCCCGTGTGGCTCAGCGGTTTAGCGACGCCTTCAGCCCAGGGCATGATCCTGGAGTCCCGGGATCTAGTCCCGCGTCAGGCTCCCTGCATGGAGCCTGCTTCTCCTTCTGCCTGTGTCTCTGCCTTTCTGTCTCTGTGTCTCTCATGAATAAATAAATAAAATATTTTTTAAAAATTATTATACTCAATGATAAAAGAATACAAGCATTTACTTTAAAACTCAGAACAAGAAGGTGAGGATGCCTGTCATTACTGCTTGTGTTTGACACTGTAATTAAAGACCCAGCAATCACAATAGTATATGAAAAAGAAATAAGATATATAAGGATTGGGAAGAAAGAAAAAATGATCATACTTGCAGGTGATATAGCTGCCTACATATGAAATACAATAGAATTTATGAGTCATTAAAACAGAATTCAACAAGGGTAATGGATACAGTGATATGAAAAATAAGTATTAATCGTTTCAATATACTAGAAACAACTAATCAGAATAGGTAATTTTAAAAAAAGGAATGATACTAATAAAAATATATATTCTTAGCAAGGATCTAGAAATACACATACACAAAATTTGTGTAAGATCTTTGTGGAAAATTTTGGAAGTCATAAAAGATGACCTTGTGCTTCCCGGTGCAGCACAAGATGAAGTAGAACTACTTTTCCCCTATTTGTCCCACTAAGTATAGGTAAAAACTTAATGCTAAGTAGAAAACAAACATAAGAAGACTCTGATAGGTGGAGAGAAGACTCAGACAGACGGGCTAAGGACCCTGGGAACTGAGGAGACATGTCAATAAGTTCCTTCTGTTTTCATTTGGCCTCATCTATCCCAGACTGGGTTCTAGAGAAACTGGCAATCCTAAAATACCAATAAGAACAGACCAGAAAAAGTCCCAACAAAAGCCTGCTATCTCTAGCCATGGTACCAGGAAAGAAGCAATGTAGTGAGACAGAAAACTTTTACCAATAACTGTTCCCTACTCTAGCTGAATTTTTTTCCACAGGGGAAAAAAATATAATCCCAGTCTGACCTTTGCCAACAAAGGCAGAGTGGAGAGTCTGGACTTCACCTTCCCCAGACTATAAATAGGTACCTCAACCACCCACTGGGGTATTGTCAATGAGGGCTGAGAGGGAAGCCAGGACTGTAACAAGGTGCCTCCTCACACAGTGAAAGTGGCAACTCTGTGGGGAGCCTACACTTCTTCCTCCAGCTGGGAGTAAGGAGGCCATAACTCTTCTTCCTCCACTGCAACACTGTCAGAGAAGGCCTGCTAAAACTGAAGATTTCAATAATATATGCCCAATAATAATATATACCCAAAATATCAAAATCATTTGTCATACCAAGAACCAGGAAAATTTCAACATGAATGAGAAAAAATAATCAACAGATGCCATGACTGAGAGGACATAGGTGTTAGAATTATCCGACATAGCTTTTAAAGTAGTAAACTTGACAATAAAAATAATAGAAATTACTCAGGATGGACAACAGAGGGAAAGTAAACCAAAAAAATATGAACAGAGCCTTAGGGACCTATGAAATTATATCAAAAGACATGGCATCAGAATCCCAGAAGAGGAGAAAGAGGACAAGGCTGAAAAAGTAGTCAAAGAAATACCGGCTGAACATTTCTCAAATGTGGCAAAAGACATAAACCTACAGATTCAATAAGCTTAGTGGATCCCAAAGAGCATAAACCCAAAGAAATCCAGGCGGAGCTACATAGTCAAACTTCTGAAAACTAAAAACAAATTAAAAATCTTGAAAGAGCCAGAGAGAAATGATACCTTTACCTATCAGGGAAAAACAATTCCTATCATTCCAACAAATGACCAATGGGTTTCTCATCAGAACCTGTGGAAGTCACAAGAAAGTGGCATACTGTTTTTCAAGTGCTGAAAGAAAAGAACTGCCCACACAGACTTCCATGTCCAGCAAAAGTTTCCTTCAGAAAGGAAGAGGAAATCAAGACATTTTCAGATGAAGGAAAAATAAAAGAATTTGTCACTAGTATACCAACACTTAAAGAATGGCTAAAGGAAGTTCTCCAAAAAGAAAGAAAGGATAAAGAAAGGGTCTTAGAACATCAGGATGGAGGAACAAAGAAAGATTAAAAAAATATGGATAAATACAATAGGCTTTCCTTCTTTTCTTGAGTTTTCTAAATTATTTTTGATGATTGAATAAAAAAATAAAACACTGTCTAATATGTTTATCAATGTATGTAGAGTAAATATTTTTTAAAATTTTATTTATTTGGGGATCCCTGGGTGGCTCAGCGGTTTAGCGCCTGCCTTTGGCCTGGGGCACGATCCTGGAGTTCCAGGATCAAGTCCCACGTCAGGCTCCCAGCATGGAGCCTGCTTCTCCCTCCTCCTGTGTCTCTGCCTCTCTCTCTCTCTCTCTCTCTCTCTCTGTGTCTATCATAAATAAATAAATAAATCTTTAAAAAAATAAATAAAATTTTATTTATTTATATGAGAGGGGGGAGAGAGAGGAAGCATGAGCAGGGGGAGGGGCAGGGGAAGAGGGGGAAACAGACTTGCCACTGGGCACAGAACCTAATGTGGGGCTTGATTCTAGGACCCTGAGATCATGACCTAAGCTGAAGTCAGATGCTTAACCAACTGGGCCACCCAGGTGTACCTGTAGAGGAAATACTTAAGATAATTATATTATAAACTGGGGAGGAGGTAAAGGGACATAAAGGGAGGCAAAGTTTTCACATTTTGCTCTACTATGTAAAATGATGACACCAGTAGACTGTGATGAGTTATATATATACCTATACAAAAAGATACTCTTGGAAACCTGTAGATAAATCAAAATGAAATTCTAAAAAAATGTTCAAGTAACCCACAGGAAGATTTAAAAACTAAAAACAGAGAAACAAAAGATAGAGCAAACAGAAAATATGAAAAATGGAAATGTCCAAAATGTCACCCAATAGGTGAATGGTTCAAGAAACTGTGCTATGTCCATACCATGGATTCATATTCAGCAATAAAAAGGAGAAAACTATTGACACACATAACAATTTAGGTGAATATCCAGGAATTACGATGAATAAAAAAAGACACTCTCAAAAGGTCATATACCATATGATTCCATTTATATAACATTCTTAAAATGACAAAATTGTAGAGATGAACAGATTAGTGGTTTCTGCGGGTTAGAGATGAGGTAGGTGTAACTATAAAGGGGTAGCACGAGGGATATCTTTGTAGTGATAGACTAGTTCTGTATCTTGATTTCAATGTGGCTATACAAATCTACACATGATAAAATGACCTAGAAATATACACATTGTGCCAGTGTCAAATTCCTGGTTTTAATACCATACTCTAGTTATATAAGATGTAATTGCTGATAAAAAATTTTGTTAAGCAAGACAAATAAGTTCTAGAAATCTACAGTACAACATTGTGTTAATAGTCAACAATTCAGCATCTTACACTTAAAGATCTGTTAAGGGGCAGATCTCATGTGAAGTTTCTTAGCACAAAACAACAATCACAAAAAGGGGCCGGAGGAAACTTACAGGTGATGGATATATTTATCACCTGATGGCGGTAATAGTTTCATAGGTATATGCATATCTTCAAACTCATCAAATTGTACACATTAAACATGTCCAGCTTTTGGTATATCGATTGTTCCTCAATAAAACTGTATTAAAAAACAAAAAGTAACCACTGTGAGAAAATCAGCAAACAGTACAGGGGATGGCCTCTGTACTACATTTCCATCTTCCTGTGAATTCATAATTGCATCAAAATTAAAACTTTCAAAATGGTAACCTCAGAAATATACCGCTGCAGAAATATACAATGATCATGTATGAGAAGACTCAACATCAAGATGTCAAATCTCAAAAAAAAAAAAAAAAGATGTCAAATCTCTTCAAACTGATCTATAAATTTAATTCAGGTTCCATCAAAATTGCAACAGGATGTTTTATGAATCTTAACAAGCTGATCCCAATTTATCCTGAAGAGTAAGGCACCAAGAATAGACAAAACAATTTTGAAGAGCAATGGAGGGCAGATTATCAGGACTTATCATTATAGCAATAAAAACAGTGTGGTACTGGTGGATAAATAGGTCAGTAGAATAGAGAAAGAGCCTAAAAAACTCATATAAATCTGTGGGAAGTAGGTATATTGACAGAAACTGATTATAAATCATGGAAGAGGGGCACCTGGGTGGCTCAGTCTGTGAAGCATCTGCCTTTGGCTCAGGTTGTGATCCAGGGGTCCTGGGATTGAGCCCCATATCAGGCTCCCTGCTCAGCAGGGAGTCTGCCTCTCCCTCTCCTTTTGACCCTCCCCTCACTCATGTGTGCACTCTCTCAAATAAATAAATAAAATCTTTTAAAAATATATAAATCATGGAAGATATGATATAGACTATTTGACAAATGCTATTAAAATTATCCATGTGAAAAAAGATAAAATTAGATAACACCTTAAAATCCTACCTAAGAATTAATTCAAAATGAATTAAAGATCTAAATGTTATTTTTTAAGTTTAGTCATTTAAGTAATCTCTATGCTCAATCTGGGGCTTGAACTCATGACCCCAAGATCAAGAGTCCCATGCTCTTCCAACTGAGCCAGCCAGGTACCCTAAAGGTCTAAATGTTGAAAGCAAAATTTTATAACATTTTGATGCAAATATAGAATACCCTTATGATCTTGGAGTAAGGAAGAATTTAGTAATCACAAATGCACATAAAATCACAGATTTTAATAGAAAAGCCTGATAAATGTTACTACATTAAATATTAAAATGTCTATAGAAAAAAACTCTATAAAGTTAAAGACCAGCAATACAGTGGAAGAAGACATTTGCCACACACAAAATTGAAAGGGAAACCGTATCCAAAATGTATATAATAAATACATTTTGAAAAGGCAACCAACCCAAAAGAAAAATTGGCAAAGAATCCCAACAGGCAATGAACAGAAGGAACTGGAATGATCTACAAATATAATGAAAAGATGCTCAACCTCCCTCAAATATACAGGGAACTACTTGTCAGATTGGCAAAAATTAAAACTCAAAAGTTGCCAGTGGTATGATGTCATGGGAACACGTAGACCACTAGTAGGACTATTAGTAAAAAAAAAAGAAAAGAAAAGAAAAAAAAAGGAAACTACCTAAATATCCATCAACTGGGAAATGAGTAAATTAAGTGTGTCATTATAGGTTACTGTTCAGCAGTGAAATGATCTAGATCAATATGTACCTACATGGACTGATCTCAGAAAATAATGCTGAGAATGGTTTGACAAGAAGTGGGAGATAAAAAGAATACTTTTCCTTAAGTATTTTAAAACAAAACAAAAGGGAAAACATCCCTTTTCATTTTAAAACAATGGAAGAGAGGTGTGCCTGGGTGGCTCAGTTAAGGGTCCGACTCTTGGTTTCGGCTCAGGTCATGATCTCAGGGTTATGGGATTGAGCCCACATCTAGCTCCATGTTCAGCGGAGAGTCTACTTGAAGATTCTCTCTCTCTCTCTCTCTCTCTCACTAATAAAGGTTTAAAAATGAAAAAATGGAAGACAAAGTAAATATGGTAGTGTATTTCCACTCTGCATGGCAAAAATAGTCTACATGGCAAGTGTTTGTTATATTCTTCTCTGGACTTTCCTGTATTTTGAAAGCTCTCAGTATAAGTGAAAGGTGTGGTGTCAGATGCTTCTGATAAATACTCAGTTTAGGGAACCATCATATTAAGATACTAGTAACATTATAGGTTAACCTTCCCAGGGACACTTTCGTTTTTAAAGAAGGCTGCAGTATTTAATCCAAAGGTTGAGGCACAGTGGTATCTGCTGTCACTTATAAACTGTGGGTCATGAAGTTTTGAAGACAAAACTTCAAAGGGAGTTATTTTCCTCTCATGCACTAGCCTTGCAATTTGGATAAGTTGTCACCACTTTGATAGAACGATAGGCTCCCATTAGGTTGGACAGCTCAGAGACAACAAAACATTTTCCCATTCAGTTATGCTTTCATTCTTTATAAATAAAACTGCATTGAAAACAACTGCATGTGAAATAAAAGTTAGAGCAAGACTCATAGAAACATGGATACCTGTATGCAAGTAAACTCCCTCCAATTTTATCAAGCATGGATTCTATCCTGTCCATCTACCTTGCGTAGACTGAACACAGTTTAAATATTTCTTGGTTTGTCTGCAGAGTATTGAGTCTTGTCCATAGTTCAGAGGCTCCTACTCCCTTCACCCCAATCAACTCTGCCAGTTGTTTAAAAAGCTCGAATCTTTCTGCAGCCACAGCTTTTAAGTGAGAGTCTTTTTATTGCTTTGGGCATGTTCCTTCTCCTAGCCAGTGCTCAGAATTTTAACTATCTAACTATTCAATTTCTCTCTGTCTCTTTACATGGGGGAGAAACTAGATTTCTGTTCCACACAGTTTGGCAAAGGCGAGCAGGGAGTGAGAGATTACAGCCAGATGTACATCTGCATGTCAGCAGCAAGAAGGTCTGGGATGGTGCGTTTTCAATCAGAAGGGAGTCATTTTACCCCTCAAAGGAGAGAGCCTCCTCCCTCCCATCAGATATTTGGCGGCTAGATGCTCACTGATTAATTACTGAGGTCGCATCTACACACAACTGGTTTTTCTAACAACAATTCTAGCAGGCTTCCAGTTCATTCCTGAATGTGCTTCTTATTTTTAAAGGAACTACCCTCCTCTCCCAAAGCATACATTTGAAAAAAAAAGAAAATAGTTCAAAGAGCAATTTATTTCAAGGGCAGGGAAACATTTTGAGTACCCTTCAAATCAGAACACCAAGCCAATCAGTTATTCTATTTGCTCATCACATGAGGTATCATGCCTAATATCTTCCGGTCAATTCCAGAAATCCATTTTATATTGGAAAGGTAAGGCAACACGGGCATCCTTTCTCTGTGCCCCAACAGCCCTCCACGTGTCTAACAGAGATAGCTTATCAAGTTCGTTATTAGAAAGTTCCTTTTTCTAGTTTGATTCATTACTGACAATTTCCACCTGTTTTCCAAGACTTATGAGGTCCCCAATACAATCAGTCCATGAAACCTAACCTCTGAAATGGCCTCTTGGATCACATTCTCATTTGTAAGGAGCTCAGCATGTAATGCAGCCAGTGCTAGAAGTAGTTGATTGTAAGAAGTCTAATTATGGGTTCTCCAAGACATGCTACATTCTCGAGTATAGGTTGATTGTCACTACTTTAACTATGATCCCATCTCTGTATCAGGGGAAATACCTGACAAATGAGCAGTAGCTCTGTGATATCAATGACAATTTGCCATGCAAAATTTGGGAGCAATCCAAATGAAAATGTGTGTACTATAGCTCTGAAAAGCTGCATCTGCCCATCCCCCCTCCCTAAGTTCATCTCTCCTAGATAACACACATCTTGTGGATTGCTACAATTCTAAACTGTGATACAACTGACAGATGATGTTTGAGTGCATGACATACTCCCAGGGGTATACTTGGGGACTACATAATTCTTGGCATGCCAGCTATTAATTGGGCCCCTTTCTCTAACTCTCATTAAACATACCAAAATGCAAGCAGGCAAGAGTGATGCTGTTAGTATAAGGATAACCTTGAATCCACTCCAATGTATAACCATGTAAATCATTCAGCAATTTTGGTATGTTCACTCCTATCAGTAACAAATTATTGACGTTAACACTTTACAGCCAATCATGACACATCAGCTGTGGTTAACAATAACTACTCTTGTCCCATTGGTGACCTGCCATGCTCTTTGCACATGCTTTTCCCTCTGCTCCAAGAGGTCCGAAGCCCCACATAATAAGCCCGCAAAACAAGTTTGTCGATTGACTGAAGGAATGAATGAATGAAGTGCTGGCGACCTCAGATAAGCCTCCCGCTGCATTTGTAACAGTCGCACATTGGGCCATAGCCATGCTCTGATGAAAAATAATATTCTGTTACGAATAGGAAAGTCAACTGTGATTATGGGCAATTTTCTTAACCAGAAAGCATTGAGTCGTAAGATGCTTTGCAGCTGTACATTTTTATTAAGGACCATTTAAATAAACATAAAACATGTTTGCCAGGAGAGGGTAAAAAGACGGATGCAAATTTCAGCCAGAAAATAGGTATATTCATTTTTTTTTTTGCATCTGCCTTAAAAATGTGCCCCTAAAACAGCAATTACCCTTGGATGTCATTTTTGACCAGCGACAGGGACCAGAAATAGTGACTTAATTTAGGCAGGAGTTTGCTGGGACATAATATGGCTACTGTGCCTGGAGTCTTTCTTGGTCATAAAAGCAGTAAGGAAGTATGACATAACGTTGTGATGGTAAATCACAGCCCCAGCCATTTTGGTTGGCAGAATTTGAAAGACAAACATTACTTCAGGAGCAGAGAAGACGTGCCTAATTACCTCCGTGCCTGGGCTGAGTTCCCTGCAGCTTGGGTCGTTTCTGGATTCAGGTGTGTCCACACGGCCAGGGGCCAGCGTGGCCTGGTGAGGAAGTAGGTGCCCAGGGATGAGAGGACTGGCAGTCCTTGCCTCCCCTCCCCTGCAACATCCTATCCAGGGAAATAAGGCAGCTAAACCAAAGGAGAGAGCAGCTTCCAGGGACCCCGTGGAGCCTAGAGGGAGTGAGACTGGGGAAAGAGGAGAAGCTAGTCCCAGACACTCTGCCTGGAAGTGGTAGGGACCTGAACCCATCACATCTGTGAATCTCAGCCACTTATACCTCTGACCAGCCCAAATCACCTCCTCCTCCTCCCCTCCCGAGGTCTCCCTGTCTGGCTGCAGCTGAGGCTCAAATGGGCTTGGGGACTCCTCTACTCCAGGTGACCATGGACTAGAGATAGAGCCTTCTTTCCTTGCTTGCTGCATTTTCAGAGCTCTGAAACTTCCATTCCTTTCTATCTTTTGTTTGACACGGATGGCCCCAGGCCCCCCTCCTCTCCTTCTTCTGTTTGCTCTCTCTCTCTGTGTCTTTCTGTCCCTTTATGGGAATCAGCTGCCCACTCATAGTAGGGTAGAATATAGTAGAATCCCAGCCAGGCTTTCCCTGGGGCACTCATCCCTTTGCCAGAGTTATGGGTTTTTTTTTCTCTCATTCCTCTTCCTCACATGTATACTCCTAATCCCAGTAATTCTCAAACTTTCTTTTTTTAAACTACAGCAACACAGAGAGAACATAAGCTGACATTTTTAAAAAGATTTTATTTATTTATTTATTTATTTATTTATTTATTTATTTATTTATTTATGAGAGAAAGAGAGCCAAGAACAAATGCAGGGAGGAAGAGGGACAAGCCAACTCTGCACTGAGCAGGGAGCTGGATGTGGGGCTCAATCCCAGGACCCTGGGATCATGACCTGAGCCAAAGGCAGATGTTTAACTGATGAGCCACCCAGGTGCCCTGACATTTTTTTAACCCAAAATGTGGTATTGGATTGTTTTTCACTCATCTTGATTTTGGGTGCTTTTAGTGCTGCTTTTGTCCGAAGGAGCATCCTTCTATACACCTTCCTTTTCCTCCTGTAGGCTGCAAAGGACAGTGGAGCACAAACTACAGTTTGTGTATGGCTAAAGATGGTGGCAATTCTGTAAGCAATTCTGTGGGCACTTCACATCCATAAAGTAGGAGTTGGGGCCCTCGTACTAGGTGCCTCTTCTTGTGCTTCTTCGTCTCCTCTTCCAGGGTTGGGTGGAGGGGAATATGCCCCCTTCAGGAGGGGCATATTCTCGTGAGGAGGGCGTCACCACCAAAAAGGCCATAAAATTGACATTTTAACCATTTTAAGTGTCCAGTTCAGTGGCATTAATGTTGTGCATCATCTTTTTCCAGACCTCTTTTTGTCTTCTCTAACTGAAACTGGACACATTAAACAACTCTCCTTTTGCCCCTACCTCAAGCCCCTAGCAACCACCATTCTACTTTCTGCCACTATGAATGGGACTACCTTAGGTCCCCCGTGTAAATGGAATCATACGCTATTTTTTGTGTGACAAGCTCCTTTCATTTAGTCTAATGTCTTCAAGTTTCTTCTATAGTGTGTAGCAGGTGTCAGGATTTCCTCCCTTTTGAAGGCTGAATAGTACTCCACTGTATGACCGTACCACCTTCTGTTTACATTCATCTGTTGATAGACACTGGGTTGCCTCCACCTTCTGAACTTTCTTTTGAACTGTAGAAACATTAGGAATGAACACCCAAAGTGCTGAAGCTCTCCACTGCCCTATCTCCTGCTTTCCAGAATCCTTATTTTGGACTACCACAGCCCCCAGGTATGAGCACTCAGAGCAGTTGCTAAGTGGTTGGCATACTTCACAGTATCTAATCTGTACAACAATGCAGTGAAGTGGGTGTTGCTCTCCATGTAACATTCTTATACTGAGACTCAGAAGAGCTAAGCAAGGGACACCTGGGTGGCTCAGTGATTGAGCATCTTCTTTGGCTCAGGGCTTGATCTCAGAGTCCCAGGATCAAGTCCTGCATTGGGCTATCTGCAGGAAGCCTGCTTCTCCCTTTCACTCTGCCTAGGTCTCTGTGTCTCTCATGAATCAATAAATAAAACCTTTTAAAAAAAAGAAGAGGTAAACGACTTGCTTAAGGCCAAACAATAAATAGCAGAGCTTGGGTTTGAAAACCCCAGTCAGGCTTGTCTGGCTGCAAAGCCCCTACTCAGAAGCATCATTCCTAGTGCCTACCCAAGGCCCAGAGGCCCTTTGCCACCAGTTCCTTCTGTTTGGTCTCAGATTGGGTTGGTTTGTAAGAAAAGTAGAGCTGACTTTACGCACTGACAGAGCACTGACCACATGTGCCTGGAAGGGCCCTTTGGGTCTTAAAATCCTGGCCACCACCCTCTTGCACATGCACATGCACGTACGACACACACACACACACACACACACACACACACACACACACAGAGTTCTGAAATCATCCTATTCTGGGGGCTGTCAATACTTCTCTGTTGCTGTTTAAACCAGGCAGTGAGCCTTATTGAGATGCTGGGATTTGTTTTAACTTTGTTCATCAATTAGCAGAAAGAAGACTGCCCTAGACTGGGGACTCAGTTCATGTTCTTGGATCTGCTACTCTTCCATAATCTGTTTGTTTCATTTCCTCTCCCGAGGCAATCTGCTCTTGAATGGATTAATTAAAGAGGTGCCCAGCATTTTAAAATTCTAGAAGAATTAGGCTTGAGGCTGTTGGCAGATGTTTACCTGTTAGTGTAAGCATGCCTTAGAAGCCTGAGTGACACCACTTTCCACCAAGGAAAAGAAGGGCTGAGGGATGTTGTGGCCGAGATGGGGGCGGTGGGGGCAGCGCAGTTGGGTTGTGTGCAGGGGTGCCCCATGGATGAGAGAAAAAGCCTAGTGGGGCTGGGCACTTGCAAATAGAAAACACAAACTCAATTGCTTCAATTTTGCCAGGAGCTGGCCAGGTCCACAGCTTTCTCTGACACTACCCCAAAAACTGGTCAGAGTGGCTATGCACATGCCGGTACCCTGGGCAGCAGCAGGCCCAGCTGGGTAAACAGAAGTGCAGGAGCAAAACAAGCCAATAAATCATGGTACGGCTCTAGGCTGCTCCGGTCCCCTCCTCCCTCTTCCTTTCCAGCACCCCCCTCCCCGCCTCGCCCCGGGTCTCCCTATCAAGCAAATGGGCCCAGGTGTCCTTTGATCTATCTCCTTCCCCTTCAGAAACGAGGAATGTCTCTATAGGAAGGGTGAGCTCAGCCCCACCTGTGATCTGCCCCAGGGTTCCTTGCAGAGAGCCATGAGCTTCACACATCCAGCTGCTAATGGCAGAAAAGAGAAGCAGACATGGGGTGTTTGAGAAGCTGAAGGTTGGCCCATGTTTAGAGGGGCCCAGGTGGTTGACCTTTATAGAGATGAATGGGCATGTTCTCTACCTCAAGCACTGGAGAATGAGCCACAGCCTATACTAAGCACACAGAGCCCTGATAGGACCAGAGTTGAGCTCAAACTCCACCACTGCTCCTTTGCCTTGTGGCTTGTGTTTTTCATACATTCCCTGTCCTCAGATTGGAGCTTGTCCATTTTTGAGATCCCTCATCCTGCTAGCAAATGGATAGATCGCCCACTGATCTTCAGAGGCCTTCTCCTTCCAGGAGGCCCATACAGTGTGGCATGTTTCACTGCATAGAGCTCTTCTGACTGCTGTATCCCCAGTCCGAGAACAATACTAACATCTCATTGGTGCTAATTAAATACTCACTGAGTGAATGAATGAATTGGCATCATGCAATGGTTAAGGGGTCAGTCTCTCATGTCAGACCAGAATTCCAGCCCAGGTTCTGCCAGTTTGACCTTGGGAAAGATAACCTCCCTTGGCCTTGGTTTTCTTGTATATTAGATAATAGTATCATAAAAAAGTAATGTGTGAATTTAAAAAATAATGCACATACTGCACTTAGCCAGTGCATGACCCATCAATTCTCAGTAAAATGTTAGTTGTTGTTGTTGTTCTTGTTATTAATTTGTATATCAACCCCAGGCAACTGGTCTAGATTGCTGGGAATGCTGAATTGAGAATTCTGTGGTCTCAACCCAACTCGATGGAAAAGAGTGCCTACTATGAGTGAAGATAGGAGAAATGGGAACTTACAGGGGATTTGCCTTCTCTGGTTTGGCCATACAAGTGGCCAACCCTGAACAATCTGGAATATTCTTCAGGGAGAAGTACATTGCATATATATGACAAATTGCTTTTATCAGCCATGTAGGTGTAAGAAAAAAGCTTAGAGCTTCAGTAGGGACTGCCCCTCACAGTAAGGGCAAGGGTGGAGGGTAGGCCTACCTACCAAAATTCTGAAACTATTCAAATATCCCACTACTTGCCTAAGGGTTAGATATAGCACTCTTCTTAAAAATATTTATTTATTTATTTATTTATTTATTTATTTATTTATTTGAGAGAGAAAGAGAATGCATGAGTAGGGGAGGAGTAGAGGGAAAGGGAGAGAATCCTCAAGCAGACTCTCCACTGAGCATGGAGCCCCACATCAGGCTCGATCTCAGGACTCTGAGATCATGACCTGAGCCAAAATCAACAGGTGGACACTCAACCTACTGAGCTACACAGGTGCCCCAGAAGTAGCATTCTTCATCAAAGAAACAGACCCTGATGGGAAGCCATTCCCTTATTCTTGAGTGGAGTTTTTGGTTCTATAAGAAGAATGACCATCTTTCCATGTGCTTGAGTCTGTCAAATGTCACACACTACATTTCAAACATGTGAGTTGACATCATGTGAGCAACAGTGCACTCATTTCCAATCCTATTTGAACTTCAAAGGACATGTCAGCCACATTAGTCCCACCTAAGTATGTGGCACTTTTGATCAACAGGTACCTGATGGCCAAGAAGACTCAGAGGCCCATGTGTATTTAGAAATGGAGCCAATAAAGGGAATTTTTGACTAAAGGTAAATGAACCTAAGTCTTGTAAAGTTTAAGTTCAGCTATAAACACAAAGCCCATGAAGTCAGAGAAAGTCTTAAATTCTCTATCTGAAAACACTCCAATGACATCATCTTGAGCCTGGGAGTGTCTTTGGGGTTTGGAGAAGTGTGAGCCAGAAAGCCTCCATGGAGAAAAAAAAATTTCCCCATCACAAAGTCTCTCCAGAGACTTCTGGCTTTCAACAAGGTGGAAGGTGGACTTGGACTGTGAGGGGCACTCCGAGGGTAGGAGTATACCTTTCATTCCCCCATCCCCTGAACTAGCTTCACCAAATAATGAACTTGCCTTTGTACATTACTTGAAAAGTACCTAAAGAACATGCTGCTCTCCAGAAATACCTCCTTCCTGGCTTCTCTGGCTTCTAGCAAGTCTTTTTTTTTTTTTTTTTTTACAACCTTAGGGCTTGACATTCCTCATGATTTGGACAGGGTAACTTAAGGAGGCCTTAGCAAGCAAGAACACGTGACTCAAGCAAGTGGATGCCATCTGGTCAGTTAGAAAGGCTTGTGGGCAAGGGGCACTCAACAGGGAACCAATTATGAGAGGAGTCTCAGGGCCTAAGGTCCCAGCTGGGGGGGCAGAGACCATGGAGATCAAATCCCAGGACCTGGCTACTTGAGGCCACTCGGGGACTAGACACAAAAGCAGAGAAGAGAGATTTGAGGGCAAAGAAAACATATGTTTACATTTTGCCTGGAGCCACACTGGGCAGCACTTCTCCCAGAGTCCTTCTTTCTCACCAGACAGAAGGGACACAAAGCTGAAAGATTGCTCACCTCCTTTTCTCTGCACATCTCCCTCCCTTGCCAAATAAATTGGCTACAAAGTGGCCTGTGAATAACTGTTTGGCAGAAAGGCAAGGCCCCTTCTTTATGGGCTGCTTACTGTTAAATAATTTATAATAGCCATTCTCATAACACCTTAGAGACCACGACAGCTTTTTTCTCATCTTGAAGATAATCCTAAAAGCTAAAAAAATGTGATGCTTTTGTGGGTACCTGGAAACTTAGCTCCAGTAAATCTTTGATGATTACATGAAAGAAGTGGGAGTGGGCTTCGCCACCAGGAAAGTGGCTGGCATGGCCAAACCCAACATGATCATCAGTGTAAACGGGGATGTGATCACCATTAAATCAGAAAGCACCTTTAAAAATACCAAGATTTCCTTCAAACTGGGCCAGGAATTTGATGAAGTCACTGCGGATGACAGAAAAGTCAAGAGCATCATAACCTTAGATGGAGGTGTCCTGGTATAGGTGCAGAAGTGGGACGGAAAATCAACTACCATAAAGAGAAAATGAGTGGATGATAAACTGGTGGTGGAATGTATCATGAAAGGCGTCACTTCTACCAGAATTTATGAGAGAGCATAATCCAAGGGACATCGAGCTGAAGTTTGCATTGAACTCTACAACATTCTGTTGGATGTATTGTCCAAACATGTATTGTTATTTTCTACTAATTAGCAAGCAACCAATTTCCCCCAAATGATCTTATTCAACATGGATGTTTGTTAAATAAAACCTTTTAGATATAAAAAATAATAATAATAGCCATTCTCTAAATAGAAAGAATTTCACCCAAGCCATTTTTACCTCACACCTGGCCAAAACCTATGGACAAATATTCTTTATGAACATAGATGTAAAAATCCTCAACAAAATTCAGAATAGGTAAATCCACAGAGGCAGAAAGTGATTAGCAATTGCCAAGGGCTAGGAAGAGGGGAGAATGTGGAGTGTTTAATGTGTATGGGGCTTCCTCCTGGGGTGATGAAAATGTTCTGGAACTACATAGCAGTGATGATTGCACAACAGTATGAATGTACTAAATGCTACTGAGTTGGACACTTTGAAATGGTTGAAATGGTGACTTTTATGTTATGTTTATTTTACCACAATAATAAAAAAATCTTCAACAAAATACAGTTGACCCTTGAATAATGCAGGGGTTAGGGGCACCAATCCCCCCATGCAGTCAAAAATCCATATGCAACTTTTGATTCCCCAAAAACTTAACTACTAATAGCCTACTATTGACTGAAAGCCTCAACAATAACAAACACTTAATTAACACATATTTTGTATATGTATTCTATGCTATATTCTTACAATCACATAAGCTACAGAAAAGAAAATGTTATCAAGAAACTCATGAGAAAGGGTTGCCTGGGTGGCTCAGTCAGTTCAGCGCCCAATTCTTGGTTTTAGCTCAGGTCATGATCTCAGGGTCATGGGATGGAGCCCCATGTCAGGCTCTGCACTGGGCACCAAGCCTGCTTGGGATTCTCTTTCCCCCTTCCCTCTGCCCCTTCCCCACCCTCTCTCTTGAAAGAAAGAAAGAAAGAAAGAAAGAAAGAAAGAAAGAAAGAAAGAAAGAAAGAAAGAAAGAAAAATGAGAGAAAATACATTACACTACTGTACTGTGCTTATTGGAAAAGATCTACATATTAGCAGACCTATGAATTTCAGGCCCATGTCACTCAAGGGTCAACTGTACCCCAAAATTGAAGTCAACAACATATACAAAGGATTATATACAATGACCAAGTGGGATTTTTTCCTAGGAATGCAAGGTTGGTTCAACATATGAAAATCAATCCCTGTAATATGCTGTAGTAATAATAGGACAAAGGATAAAAACCACATGTTCAACTCAATAGATGCAGGACAAGTGTTTTACAAAATCCAGTACCTTTTCATGATAAAAACACTCAACAAACTAGGAATAGAAAGTTACTTCCTCAGTCTGATGAAGGGCATCTATGAAAAACACAGCAAACATAAAATTTAATGGTATAAGACTGAAAGCTTTGGGGCACCTGAGTGGCTCAATTGGTTAAACATCTGCCTTTGGATCAGGTCACGATCCTGGGATCCTGGGATGGAGTTGCCTGTTGGGCTCCCTACACAGCAAGGAGTCTACTTGTCTGTCTCCCTCTGCGCCTCCCTCCCCTCATGCACTCTCTCTCTCTCTCTCTCTCTCTCTCATATAAATAAAATCTTTTTTTAAAAAAATACTGAAAGCTCTTTCCCTAGGATCAGGAATAAGACAAAGATTTCTACTCTCACCACTTCTATTCAACATTGTACCAGAGGTTCTAACTAGGTCAATTAGACAAGAGAAAGAAATAAAAGGTACCCATTTGGGTAAGAAAGAAGTAAAAATATCCCTATTCATAGATTATATATCCTATATGTAGAAAATTCTAAAGAATCTACCCAAATAACCTATTAGAGCTAGTAATCATGCTCAGCAAGGCTGTAGGATACAAGATTTATGAGAGAGAGAGAGAGAGAGAGAGAGAGAGAGAAAGAGAGAGAGAGAGAGAGAGAGAAACCAAGAAACAGACCCTTAACTATAGAGAACAAACTGATGGCTACCATGGGAAGGTAGGTGGGGAGTTAGATTAAATAGATGATGACGATTAAGGAGTGAACTTGTCATGATGAGCACTGGATGATGTAGGGAAGTGCTGAATCACTATGGTGTACACCTGAAACTAACAAAACAATGTATGTTAACTATACTAGAATTTAAAATAAAACTTTTAAATAAAATAAAATAAAAATAAAAATAAAATAAAACTTTTAAAACCAATTGTATTATTATACACAAACCACGGACAACCTGAAAATCAAATTAAGAAAACAAGTCCAAAAAAAAGTCCTTTTATAATAAAGTAATAAAATAATTAGGGATAAATTTAACAAAAGAAGTGCAAGGTTTGTACCTGAAAATTATAAAACATTATTGAGCAAAATAAAAGAAGATTGAAGTAAATGGAAAGACATTCTTTGTTGATGGATTAGAAAATGTAATATTGTTATGATGGCAGTACTCCCCAAATCAATTATTTTGAATTAAACAGATGCAATGCAATCCCTTACAAAATCCCAGTGAGCTTTTCTTGCAGAAATTGACATGCTGATCCTAAAACTCATATGGAAATGGCAAGAGGCCAGGAGACAAAATTATAAAAATGAAAACTCTTAGAAGAAAATATAGCTATAAATCCTCATGACCTTGGATTAGAGTAATGGATTCTTAAATAGGACACCAAAAGCACAAGTGACAAAAGAAAGAAAAGATAAATTGGACTACACAAAAATGTAAAGCTGTTGTACTGCAAATTATACCATCTAGAACATGAAAAGACAGCAAGAAAAATGGGAAAAAATATTTGCAAGTCACACACCTGATAAAGGACTTACTTGTATCTCAAATAGATAAAGAACTCTTATAAACTTAATAACAAAAAGACAAATGACCTGATTAAAAGTGGGCAAAAGATCCCAAAAGGCTTGGCCAATAAGTACACATAAAGATGTTCAGCATCATTAGCCATCAAGAAAATGCAAATCAGAACTATAAAGAGATACCATTTCACATTGACTAGAATGGCTATAATAAAAAAGATAATAACAAGTGTTGACGAGGATGTGGAAAAATTGGAATGCTTGCACACTACTGGTAGAAATGTATAATGATGCTGCCACTTTGGAAAACAGTCCGGCACTTCCTTAAAAGGTTAAACACAGTTAGCTTGTGACTTAACAATTCCACTCCTAGGTATATGTACCCAAGAGAAATGAAACATGTCCACCCAAAAATTTGTATACAAATGTTCATAAGAACATTATTCACAATAGCCAAAAAGGTGGAAACTGAAATGTCCATCAACTGACAAATGGATAAAGAAAATGTAGTATATATATACCATGTAATTTTATTCAGCCATAAAAAAGAATAAACCTTTAAAAACATTAAGCAAAGTAAAAGATGCCAGACCAAAAATAGGCCACATATTATATGATTCCACTTATATGAAATGACCAGAAGAGCAGTATCCATACAAACAGAAAGATTAGTGGTTGCCAAGAGCTGGCAGGTGCAGGGGTAGAGTGTGGGGAGTGGGGAATGGGAAGTGACTGCTAATGTCTTTTTGGTGTGAGGAAAACATTCTGGATTGGATAGTGGTAATAGCTGTACCACTTTTTGAATACATTAAAACCACTGAATTTTATTCTTTAAAAGAGTACATTTTATGGCATGGGGATTACACCACAATAAAAAAATGGGAAAAAGGTTTTTGGGGGAGATCACTCTGATTTTTCGTATATAACTGAGAAAGAACTCATGGAATTATGTCAACTCTTGTCTTCCTATTTCTAGAAACAAGATTTCTTAGTCCTTATATATATATAAAGAAAGGAAATTAGAAATGGAATTGGTGCTGAATACTGTGTTTCTAGCAATAGCAATATTCATCCATGGATACTAAAAAAAAAAAAAAAAAAATCCCATCCATTTCATTGAGAGATGCACGTAAATAAAAATTTACTTTTTGTAGCTAATAATTATTTTCAAAAACTTTAAGATTTATTTATTTGAGAGAGGGTGGGGAGAGCACAACCAGGGGAAGGGGCAGAGGGAAAGAATATCCAATCAGACTCTGGCTGAGTGCAGAGCCCAACACAGGGCTCAATCCCACCACCCTGAGACCATGACCTGAGCCAACTCCAAGAATCAGTTGCTTAACCAACTGAGTCACCCAGGTGCCTCCCTTTTCAAAACCTTCTAATACATTTATTCTGTTTTTGTCATTTGTGTACAATAATTATTTTTAAATAGTGTTTTGTGGATACAGGAAGTAAAAGTTAATTCAATTTATAAGTATATTTTTGTTACAGAAAAGTCTGATGGGGGAGCATTAGATTTTCTTTCTTTTTTTAAAAAACATTTTATTTATTTATTCAAGAGAGACACAGAGAGAGAGAGAGGCAGAGACACAGGGAGAGGGAGAAGCAGGCCCCATGCAAGGAGCCCGAGGCAGGACTCGATCCCGGATCCCGAGATCACGCCCTGAACCAAAGGCAGACTCACAATCACTGAGCCATCCAGGCATCCCAACATTAGACTTTCATGTATAAAGATGTACTACCTTAAGATAAAATTGCCTGGGGGAAGTGAACTAGAAATACAGATTGAAGGAGTACAATGTTAAATGTTTTTTTAAAATCTCATTTATATGTTTTCAAATAAAATTATGGTGGGTAAAATCACTTTGGTATTTAGATACCATTAATACATTTATTTATTTATTATTTATTTATTTATTTATTTATTTATTTTTCAAGAGTTGTTTGTTTATTTGAGAGAGAGAGCAAGTGAGTGCAAGCAAGCAGGGGGAGAGGCAGAGGGAGAGAATCTTTGAATCTTTCAAGCAGACCTGAGGCTGAGTTCAGAGCCATGATGAGATCAAGACCTGAGCGGAAACCAAGAGTCAACACTTAACCAACTGAGCCACCCAGGTACCCCATCCATTAATACATTTTTTAAAAATGAAGAAAGAGGGGTGCCTGGTGTGCTCAGTTGGTTAAGCGTCTGCCTTCAGCTCAGGTCATGATCTCAGGGTCCTGGGATTGAGTCCCTCCTTGAGCTTCCTACTCAGCAGAGAGCCTCCATCTCCCTCTCCCTCTGCCCTTCTCCCCCTACCTGTGTTCTCACTGGCTCTGCTCTCTCTCTCTCTCTCTCTCTCTCTCTCTCTCAAATAAATAAGTACATAAATGATCTTTTTTTAAAAAAGAAAAAGAATGAAGAAACAGTTTTATTTTAAATGCTGATGTTTACAATAGATTGAAAATAACACCTCTGCAACTATTTATACTTCAGACTGTAAAACTTTATGATAAAAATGTGCAAGGGGAGGGAATCCCTGGGTAGCTCAGCGGTTTGGCACCTGCCTTTGACCCAGGGCGTGATCCCAGGATCGAGTCCCACATTGGGCTCCCTGCGTGGATCCTGCTTCTTCCTCTGCCTATGTCTCTGCCTCTCTCTCTCTCTCTCTCTCTCTCTCTCTCTGTCGCTCATGAATAAAAAAAATCTTTTAAAAAATAAATAAATAAAAATATTTTTTTAAGTGTGCAAGGGGAGATTTTGTTATTAAAAGGTCAGGGACGGAACGCCTGGGTGGCTCAGCTGTTAAGCCTCTGCCTTCTGCTCAGGGTGTGATCCTGGAGTCCTGCATGGAGCCTGCTTCTGCCTCTGTCTATGTCTCTGCCTCTCTCTCTTTCTCTCATGAATAAATAAAATCTTTTTTAAAAAGAAAAGAAAAAGAAGGACTAGGGAAATGTGAATAAACTGTGGTGCTTAGTACAATGGATTGAATGTGACCCCTCCGCCCCCACAAATTCACATGCTGAAATCTGACCCTTAATGTGATGACATTAGGAGGTAGGGACTTTGGGAGGTGATTAGGTCTTGAGGGTGGAACCTTCATGAATGGAATGAGTGCTATTATAAAGGGGACCCCAGAGAGCTTTCTCTCCCTCTTTCTGCAATGTGATTGATGGCTGTCTGCAACCCAGAAAAAGGTGCTCATCCAATCATGCGGTCACCCATTTCTCAGACTTCCAACCACCAGTACTGTGAGAAATAAATTTCTGTTGTTTATAAGCCACCCAGTCTGTGGCACTTAGTTATAGCAGCCTGAACTAAGACCTTTATTCAGGATTATAGTAACAAAGTTAATTTCCCAGTTTTGATCACTGTATTATGGTTAAGTCAGTTAACATCAGAGAAGACTAGGTGAAGGGTATATGGGAAATCTTTGTACTATTTTTTTCAACTTTCACATAAATATAAAATCACTTCAAAACAAAAAAGTCTAAGAAAATCACAGGAGAGTCACAGGCAAAAGCATTTGCTGATTATTGAGTGACATGAGTCACAGTGTCCACGAGACAAAAGCAAACCAGTGCAGTTCTTCCTGGTTCTGAGCCCTGACAGAAACTTCTACCTTGCTGCCCTCACCACACACTGATGTGATAAGGTCCTTTAGCATCCTCTTACAGGAAACAGAAATAAGTAGGGCTCATTTTTCTTTCTGTAGGTCTGCACTGTGCACTGAGAAGATGCTTACAGCTCTCTCAAGTGCAGGTGTTCTATTTACTTTCTTTTAGAGTGTTCTTCCTGATTATAAAAGCAATATAAACTTCTTATAGAGGGGCGCCTGGGTGGCTCAGTTGGTTAAGTGTCTGACTCTTGATTTCAGCTCAGGTCATGATCTCAAGGTTGTAAGATTGAGCCCCGCCTCAGACTCCATGCTGAGTGTGGAGCCTGTTTAAGATTCACTCTCTCCCTCTTCCTCTGACCCTACCCGCACCCTACCCCCACCTGTATGTGCTCTCAATCTCTGTCTCTCTCTCTCTCTCTCTCTCTCTCAAAATAAAAAAAAAATAGACTTCTTAACCTAGGCTCATCAAAAATAGACTTCTTATAGAACTTTCGGAAAACAAAGCTACATAGAAGAAAATAAAAATGCCTGCAATTACACACCACCATGAGTATATTGGGCTATTTCTTCCTAGTCTTTTTCCATGCATATATATATACATGATGGGGGGGGTTCTTTTAATAAAAATACCAATCTTTCCAATGTAACTGCAAACTACTTTTCTTTACAATTACAAGACCATCTCTCCACATCATGACATTTTTCTCCTACATTTTAAAACATGAATTGGCTTCTCCTACATTTTAAAACATGAATTGGCTTCCATGTTCTCATTTTCAGTTGGGATAATAATACCACTTATCTCTCTTAAGTAAAATTTAAATTTAAAAAAATTAATCACAAGAAAAAATTCCCTTGTGTGGATGCACCAAAATTGATATTATTGATCCCCTATTACCGGATCTTGTGCTCATCAACCCTACAGGGCCAGGGGCTCTGTCTGCCAGAGTCTCTGCATGCCAGGTAGGCACTTAAACCAAGCCAAATGGACCAACAGACATCTGTGGCTACGAAATGCCAAAGAAGATAGGGTTTCTTGCTCTGCCAAAATCTAAGCAAGCCTCAGAATATTGCTTCCTGGTGGATGATGGTGAGGTGTGGTGCCTATTTCCCCAAACCCCTGTTTAGAAAAGTGTTTGAGTATATCCCCAAATATCATATATTTATAATTTTAATATATTTATTTATATATTTACTTTATGCATATGTACTTAAGTACATATATATTGCTGGTTTACAAATTATATTAATGTACTGCATACTAACATAATAATTGTGGACATTTATCATATATCCTAAACCAGAAAATGATTTATAAATTATAGATGAGAAATTTGTAAATTCTAATCATGTACTCTGAATTTTAGTATGTCCATTTTCCATCATAAAGCATATACAGAAAATAGAAATTTAGGGACACCTGGCTGGCTCAGTGGTTGAGCATCTGCCTTTGGCTCAGGGCATGATCCCACGGTCCCAGGATCAAGTCCCATATCGGGCTCCCTGCATAGAGCCTGCTTCTCCCTCTGCCTACATCTCTGCCTCTCTCTGTGTGTCTCTCATGAGTAAATAAACTTTTAAAAAAGAAAGAAAATAGAAATTTAAAAGTGATAAAGTAGGGGTGCCTGGGTAGCTCAGTTGGTTAAGCATCTGCCTTCAGCTCAGGTCATGATCCCGAGATCCTGGGATCAAGCCCCACATCTAGTTCCCTGCTCAGTGGGGAGTCTGCTTCTCCCTCTCCCGCTACCCCTGCTTGTGTTCTCTCTCTCTCTCTCTCTCTCTCTCTGTCAAGTAAATAAACAAAATTGTTTTTAAAAAGTGATAAACAGGCAATGGGAATAGAAGTTCTAACATTGTCTTCCTGCACCCCAATGTACACACTCTGCTCTGGAGATGGAGTGGGGTAAATGGAGAGATCTCCAACCATACCCATTATTTGCTTGGAAAGAGGCAGCATGTCACTTGTCATAACACCTTCAAATAGCTCCTGAAAGCATCCTCTGTCAGGAAGTCCACCTCAAACCCTCTTGGACCCCTCTAGGCATTTCAAATTGGCTCCTGCAGAGGACTGCTGACCTCTGTGCCACATGGCCGTTCGTTACACTGCTGGTATGTTGTCTATTGACTTTAGATTGTTGGAGGCTGTAGGCAAGAGGCGGGCCATTAATCTGTCCAGCACTTAGCATGCTGTTAGCCTTCATTGTTAGAGGCCACTGTGATTTGTAGACCAAACACTGGCCCTGGAGTCAGAAAACCTGGGTTTTAGTCCTTTCTCTGCCCTTTGCTTAGTTGTGTGACCTTGGGCAAGCCCATTTATCTCTCTGAAGGAAGTCACAGTATGCCATAGGAGACAATGTGACGAGCAGAAGAGACATAGGTCCTAGAAACAGCCAGACCTGGCTCAAATCTCAGCCTTGCCATTGGGTGCTATACAATCTGGGGCAAGCTTATCTTCTCTTGGCTTCCATGTTCTCATTTTCAGTTGGGATAATAATACCACTTATCTCACAGGCTTGTGAAAAGTTACTAGAATAACACTTAATGAAAACTTGCTGAATCTGACATTTAAAAGGTAAGTAGAATTACTGAATGACAAAGTCCTCCAAAATCATCTGTTCCAATCCCCTCACTCTATGGATGAGCACACTGAGGACAAGACCTGGGAAGGGGGTTTGTCCAGCTGTACTCTGAGCTCCATCTTTTCTAGAGTCGGCAAACCTGGATTCCCATTAGGGTGCTAGCATTAGCTCCAGGTAAATTCCCCTAAAGCACCCCTCCGCTTGTAACAGACATTAATAGTTTTCTACATATGAGTCAAGAAAAGGGAAGGGTGGAGAAGAGCCACGACACTAAACTAAGGCCCACAGGTCAGATAAAAACATTCAGCCCTCCAGAAAGAATTTGGATGACAATAACATACATGATAATGGCACATATATTATGGACCAGGTATTATTCTAGGCACTTTTCACACATTAATGTACTTAATCCTCACAACAGTTTTACAATCCCCATTTTTCAGTTGAGTAAATGGGTTCAAAAAATTTTGCACTACGAGAGCTAGGATTCCAACCTTGGTGGTATGTCTCGGGCAGTGGTTCTCCAAATTGAGCAAGCACTGGAATCACTGGAAGAGCTTGTTCGAACACAGATGACTGGGTCCCACCTTCAGAGGTTCTGATTAGGCAGGTCTGATGGGGCCCAAAAATTTCTATTTCTAATGAGTTCCCAGGTGATACTGCTGCTGTTGGTAGAAGGGCCATAGTTTTGAACATCAGTAGTATATGATTCTAAAGTCAACCACCTTATTACATCACCCAGGTCATCCTCTTGCAAAACCCTTCATTGACTCCTCCATAATCTGTCTCCTTAAAATACACAGGGCATTTCATGATCTGGTATTACTTAGCTTTCTAATCTCATCTCCTTCTGATATCCTCCATACAGCTCATATCCATCCTCCAAAGCTATTTTCCATTTCAGAATGTAGCAGAAGCTCCCTCTGGCTCCTGCCTGCATTTGCTATTCCTTCTGTCTAGGATGCCTGCCCTCTCACATGCTCCTTCTGCCAACACTTAAGTAATTTCTTGTGCTTTAAAGGTTTAACTGAAGCATTACCTCCTCTCATAAACCTAACAGAATCCTACTTCCTACCCCCTCTCCACGTTGGGGTGAGGGGCCTCCTTGGGGCCTCCAGTTCTCTGGCTTTCCTTCCTGCACTCACTATCCTGCAATTTTCTTTCTTTGTGTGTGTGTGTGTGTGTGTGTGTTTATTGGAGTTCAATTTGCCAACATATAGTATAATACCCAGTACTCATCCCATCAAGTGCCCCCTCAGTGCCCATCACCCAGTCACCCCATCCCTCTGCCCACCTCCCCTCCCACTACCCCTTGTTCATTTCCCAGAGTTAGGAGTCTCTCATTTTCTGTCACCCTCTCTGATTTTTCCCACTCATTTTTCCTCCTTTCCCCTATAATCCCTTTCACTATTTTTTTTATATTCCCTGTATGAATGAAACCATATAATGTTTGTCCTTTTCTGATTGACTTACTTCACTCTGCATAATACCCTCCAATTCCATCCATGTCAAAGCAAATGGTGGGTATTTGTCCTTTCTAATGGCTGAGTAATATTCCATTGTATATATATATATATATAACACATCTTTTTTATCCATTCATCTTTCGATGGACACTGAGGCTCCTTCCACAGTTTGTCTATTGTGGACATTGCTGCTATAAACATTGGGGTGCAGGTGTCTTAGTTTTTCCCTGCATCTGTACCTTTGTGGTAAATCCCCAGTAGTGCAAATTCTGAGTCATAGGGTAGCTCTATTTTTAAAGAATGGTGAAAATTAACAAGATAGGAAACAACAAATGTTGGAGAGGATGTGGAGAAAGGGGAACCCTCTTGCACTGTTGGTGGGAATGTGAACTGGTACAGCCACTCTGGAAAACTGTGTGGAGGTTCCTCAAAGAATTAAAAATAGAGCTATCCTGCAATTTTCTATAGAGTGGTTTCCCTCATAACCCTGAGGGACCTAGCTTATTCATATTAGTATGCCCAGTACCTGATACATGGTAAATGCTTGTAAATGAATGTACAAGGTTGATGGTTGGGGAACATCACCAGAACCCCAATAGCAATATTAAAAACTGTTTGGTGAGGGGCACTTGGCTGGTTCAGTCCATACAACATAACTCTTGACCTCCGGGTTTTAACTTCAAGCCCCACACTGGGTGTAGAGATTACTTAAAAATTAAATATCTTTTAAAATTAAAAAATACAAACTGTTGAAAATATAGAATCAGGAAAAGTAGACTGCCTCTTGCGATAAGCCTGCCCCTGCCATGCAGAATTGATTAAATTCTTTTTCCCATTGCCTGTCTCCCTTTTACCCTTTCTCTTCTTTCCCAACTCCAAGTCCAGCACTGAACATACTCTGCCCCTGCTCCTCAGGTTACATTTCCATTCCCTCTGCCCCAGTCTCTAATTGCCTCCAGGTTGCCATTAAAGCTGTCCCCTTTGCTGTGGAGAGAGAACCTGTCTCTGGCAACACTTTAAGACTTGGCCAACTCAAGTTTGCAGGGGTGTGCTCCTCTTCCCTCAAAAGTAGTGAAGATCAGGAATGAAAGGAGAGGTCTTGGGGCATATATCCTGGGTGACATGGACTTCGACTCTCGTTCCAGATTATGGTTTATTCTCTTTAGGAGAGTTATTTTCACCCTCTTAGGAGAATGGAATGGGATCATTCTCATGATTTTTTTTTTCTCTTGCTGACATGAAGGCAGATAATGAATGCTGTTTGGCCTTGTGATTTACAAGTTCCTTGAAATGGGGCAATCTAAGAAGCATAAGCTCAGCTGAGATCTAAGAAGCATTAAACAAGTTTAATATTTATAATTTGCTTCTCCCAATAACTGGCCTCAAGTTTCATCAAAAGAGTTGTGAGTCAGCCAAAGCAAACTATAGGGAGAGTTATACTTTGTAAAGTGTAACTATGAGATAGGGCCAACCAGCTCTGGTGGAAATTCAAATAGAATCACTTAACAAACAACCAACAACTACTACAACAACAAGCAGCAATGACAAATACTAGGAAGGAGAAAGAGTCTTTTTTTTTTTTTTTTGAGAAAGAGTCTTATTTCCAGAGTTACATTATAATATTCAAAGTGACCAGTTTTTAACAAAAAATTATGAAACTTGCAAAAAAATAGGCCATACCCAGGAAATAGACCATACCCAGGATAAAACAAAACAACCAACAGAAACTGACCCCGAGGAAGCTAAAATGTTGGACTTTTTAGACAAAGATTCAAGTCAGCTATTTTATATTTGTCCAAAGAGTTAAAGGAAACCATGTCTAAAGAACTACAAGAAAGTGTGAGAATGATGTCTCAATAAATGGAGAATATCAATAAAGAGGTAGAAATTATTTTTTTAAAAGAACCAAATAGAAATTCTGGACTTGAAAAGTAAAACGGATGTGAAAAATTTACTAGAGAGGTTCAACAGCAGATTTGAACAGGCAGAAGAAAAAAATCAGCAAACTTGAAGATACTGATATCCAATGTGAGAAACAGAAAGAAAAAAAGAATAAAGTGATTAAAGGCTGAGAGACTCATGGGACATCCTCAAATATACAACATATACAGAATGGAAGTCTCAGAAGGAGAGGAGAGAAAGGAGTGTAAAGAATATTTGAAGAAATACTAGAAAAAACTTCCCCAAATCTGATGAAAAATATTAATCTACACAACCAAAAAGTTCAACTAACTCCAAGTAGTATAAACTCAAAAAGGTCTACACCTAGACACATCATAAGCAAACTGTAAAAAACCAAAAACAAATAGAGTCTTGAAAACAGCAAAAGACAAGTCACTCATCACATACATACAAAGGATCCTCAATACAATTAACAGTTGATTTTGCATCAGAAACCAGGGAGGCATGAAGACAGTGGGATGATATATTCAAAGTGTTGACAGGCAAAAGCTGTCAACTGACAATTCTATACCCAGCAAAATTATCTTTAAAAATGAAGGAGAATATTATTCAGCCCCCCCAAAAAGAGAATGAAATCTTGCCATCTGCAACAATGTGAATGGACCTTGAGGGCATAAAGCCAAGTGAACTAAGTCAGAGGAAGACAAATATCATATGATCTCACTTATATGTAGAACCAAAAACACTGGGATCCCTGGGTGGCTCAGTGGTTTAGTGCCTGCCTTCAGCCCAGGGCCTGATCCTGGAGTCCTGGGATAGAGTCCCACGTTGGGCTCCCTGCATGGAGCCTACTTCTCCCTCTGCCTGTGTCTCTGCTTCTCTCTGTGTTTCTCATGCATGAATAAGTAAAATCTTAAAAAAAAAAAGAACCAAAAACACTAACCCAAACTCATACATACAGAGAACAGACTAGTGGTTACCAGAAGTGAGGATATGGGAGTGGGCAAAATGGGTGAAGGGGTCAAAAGGTATAAACCTCTAATTATAAAATAAGTCACGGTTGTGGAATGTACAGCATGGTGACTATAGTTCATAATACTGTATTGCATATTTCAAAGTTGCTAAGAGAGTAGATATAAAAATTCTTTATCCACAAGAAAAAAAAACTTTTTTTGTATGTATGGTAACAGATGTTAACTAGACTTACTGTGGGGACCATTTTGCAATATATGCAAACATTGAATCATTATGTAGTACAGCTGAAACTAATATAATATTATATGTCAATTATACCTCAATTGAAAAAAGAGAGGAGGGGCACCTGGATGGTTCAAGCATCTGACTCTTAATTCTGGCTCACAACAAGATCTCAGGTCTTGGGATCAAGCCCTGCATTGGGCTCCACACTCAGCATGCTGCCTGCTTGAGATTCTCTTCCCCCCTCTGCCTATGCCCCTCTCTCCCACTTGTACTCTCAAAATAAATATTAAATATACTAATTTGATTGAAAAGCTAACTGTACAAAGCAGTAAGTATGGATCTATGTTGATGGGTACATCATGTGTAAGAATGTAATTATGATGCTTGATTTACAGATCAGGAACCAAGGCATGCCCAAACTGATGCATGAGGAGGTAGTGAGCCTTGCCAAGGTCACAATACAGTCAAGAAGTGGAGGCAAGAATTAAACACATGCCTGCCTAATAGCAGAGCCCATGAGTTTAAAGCCCTTGCTATGCCATGTAAGGAAAAGCCCTGGGCCTCTCCACCTAGCTGCCAGAGGGGGACTCTTTGGAAGAAGCTCAAAACATCCCACCAAAGAAGGTCCTTGAAAATAGCTCCTCCTTCATAGATTTCTATTGTATTACTCACATTGCCCCAAGCACAGGGCTAAGCACTCAGCAGATACTCAGTAACCCCAGTTGAACAGAGTGATCTACATAGTTCAGGGACCTAAGGACAAGGCAACTTTAGCAAGGGAGTGGCAAGACCAAATAACATTCACTAAGTGCTTCCTAATATGCTGCACACCATGCTAAGTGTTCATACACATTCAAGTTATCTAGTTGCATCCAAGTAAGAACCCTGTGAATTAGGTCCTAGGACTATCTTGTATCAGCAAAAGATTGGCTCCTTTCTCTATTTTTGAGATATTTAAATCAAATGAAAGCCAAATCAAGCTTTAGAAATGCTGGGCAAAGCCTTCAGCCTTCTTGTCTACATTATAAGTTATCCTAGGGGCCTGCTCCTAAACTTGGAAAGGCACACATGCCACCTGGTACTTCATAAATGCTCTCTATAACACTGCCAAGGTAGAGCAGAGAGATTGGCACCATCTGCCTGGAGATTCAGTGTGGTCTATTTGTTGGGATTTCTGGAGTATTAGAACTTCTCCCCTACCACACCTTATTTTCCCAACCACTCCCTCCTGATGCCTGAAATGCCCACAGTATGTTCTGAGGAAGCTTCATCGAAAAATATTTACCCTATCAGCTCTCATCCTAGCACTGTGGCCTCCACCCATGGAGGCTATTTGCCCCCTAGAGTCTTGTTAATAAGCACATGTACCCGTTATGCCCCAGGCTCTTATCAACTACACCCCAACTTGCAGTTCAGTCCTTAGCAGGACTTGACAGCGTGGGACACAGAACCAGTATATGAGATAAAGGGCTCACCACACAATGGGAAGGCAAGTGGTACCAGGAGAGATGAGGAGCTATGGCCCAAAGCCTCTGCCGCGACCTCACTGTACACAGCTCTGGTGACCCTCCCTCCAGTCTACCTAAGGCTCCAGGCAGAAATGAAATCCAGCATCTGAGCAGTCCAAGATTGGACCATCGAGTCATACCAATTTGAGCTAATGGGTGCAGAGGAGGCTGGTCTATATTATGATATTATGGACCATTTTTCAAAACGATACAGTTTTATGACTGCCCAGCCGGTACAGTAGCATGGAACTAATAGCTAACCAAAACCTGCCAAGTCCCAGGCCTGCCAGATCTGTTTAATGGCAAGATAAGAACCATTTATAATTAGTACATTTGGTCTGTAAATGGGCCCCACTCTACTCCTAGCCAACAGTTTGTTCCCAGGGTTGCTATGAGCATGTACCCACAATGCTTACTCCATTTTTAACAGGATCCCAAAGAAAACTCAATCATTATGAAGCCCAGTCCCTGGCAGAAGGTCCCAAATGCTGACCGGGCCATCAAAAGCAGTGACTGAAGTTGTCTGTAGCCGGATTATCAAAAAGTAGTATCATGGCAGGAGCTGAAACCCTGACCTTTGTTACAGTATAACACCAGCACCCTGAGATGGGAATGGCCTCTAGCTCCCTTATCTGCTAGAAATATACAGTCTCCTGAATGTCAACAGGACACATTTTTTTTTTTTGCAGGCATCAAGTCAGGAGTAGGATGTAGTCAGAAGCAAGGGATACAACTTTTTGGTTACATCAAATGAAATTATTAGTAAAAGACACCCTAAGCAAGTTGGCAAGACACCCACTTCTGTTTCCTCCCAAGAAAAGTGAATGCACAAGGATCCTGTGTGCATTCTCCCACCATGGTCACACATACACACACACACACACACACACACACACACACACACTTCATACACAAGTCCTTTGTTGAGCTTTGAGGCATGAAATGGGAAATTTAAAAGAAGAGCCTGAGAAGCCATTTTATTTCACTTTCAGAGGGCTTCTCACCATCTGGCAAATGAGCCAGCACCAAGTGATACAGACTGGAGCCCCTCTCATGGAGTCTGACTTTTCATCCTAGATGTAAGGCAATGAACTCACAGGGCTTGGAGCAGGATAAGCTTCTGATGGGGGGAAATCATTGTAAGTTCTGAAAGTAACCCTCAGTTGGACTTGTGGGTGTAGCAGATTTGTGTTTTGGTGAAGTGAACACCTAAAAGAGGGGAATGTGTGCAAAAGAAAAAATGGGGCACCTGGGTGGCTCAGTCAGTTAAGCATCTGCCTTCGGCTCAGGTCATGATCCCAGGGTCCTGGGATCCAGCCTTGCATCAGGCTCCCTGAAGCCCGCTCCCTCTCGCCCTCCCCACTGCTTGCTCTTTATCAAGTAAAGAAATAAAAAATCTTAAAAAAAGAAAACTATATTATAAAATAAAAGTCGCAGGAAAAGCTCTAAAAAACCCACTTGAGCTGGGTCTAAAGAGGCAGCCAGAGAGAGAGAGAGAGAGGCTCATCTTTCTCCTCCAGACTTCTTTATCCTCTGTACTGATGGGTAAATTTGGAGTTTGCAAAGATGTACACACAGGTAGTATGTGCCCCTCAAGAAGTGAGCCCAGCAACGATGGAAGGACCAGGGGTACCTTGGACTATTTCCTCAGAAACCTGGATAAGGAGGCTTTGGATCCTCAAAGGATGAGAGGATTCCAGACAGAGTGAAAGCTCAAAGGCACAAATGAGCATGGCGGGGTAGCAGTGGTGCTAGGGACCCAGACAAAGCCTGGCTTGAATGGAGGGTCCGAGGCCAGGAGCACTGAGAGGTGAAGAAGTGGAGGAAAAAACCCCAACAGATTGTACTTGTCAGATACTACAGGTTATTGGCATGAGAGTGTTCCCTGCCCTTCCCTCAGGAAAAAAAAACGTTTGCAGACCCATGTGAGGCTACGTGCTATGCGCTCCAGCATGATGTCCGCTTAGCAGCCTCACCTCTGGGAAATATGTCGCTTTTCTTCAAAGATCTGTATGAGTCCTAGGGAACCTGAGGTTCTTTCTCAGATGAAATACAGCAAGCCAGGACAGCTGTGTCTGACATTTCCTGAGTGAAACAAGGAGGGCTGTGCCTGGCTCTGCCTTGTCTGGGAGGGGAAACATTCCGGAAGGAGCCCGCACTCCCAGCCCCTATTTGGCCTCTCTGCTTCCACACTGCTCTCTTGGCCCCAGAGTTGGGAACCCTCTCAAATGTGTTGGGATGAAGGCTGAGAATAAATCCTGGGTGTGTGTGTGTGTGTGTGTGTGTGTGTGTGTATGTGTGTGTTTCCAAACTCCATCCAGGGCAGTCCTTCCATACTTTGCCTGGTGTCCCCAGCCCATTGGCAATGACTTAGCCCTGACCCCCACAGCAAAGCCTCACTGGTTTCTAAAGAAGCATTAGGACCAGGGAAGCATGGGAGCAGGGGTCTCCCCAGAGCCCAGCAAGTCCCGTACTCTCTGTCCCAGCTTGTGGGGCGTGCACATGGGGAGTTAAAATGCAGGCTTAGTCCCCAACTCCACACCTGCGGAGGGCCAGCAGGCCTGATCTAACCCCCAACAGCTGGCATACAGGGGCCTCATTCACAATTCACTGCATTTCAAGGAGCACTGCCTATCACAGGCCACTCTTGCACAGGGCCTCCTTCCTACAAGTGACTCCTGCTCACAGTCAGGCTGCTCTAATCTTGCAGATAGGCCTGGACCTCCCTCCCTCAGCACATTTTTTTTTAGGAAGGGTGTTTCTCTCTCTCTCTCTCTCTCTCTCTCTCTCTCTCTCTCTCTCTCTTCCTCTCCCTCTCCCTCTCCCTCTCTCTCTTTTTATCATCATCAAAATATATTCAGAAAACACCCACATCTCTGTCCACACTATAAATCAGGGTGGGGAGCCTCTGGCCCACAGCCCAGATCTGGCCCTCAGCTTGATTCATCTGGCATGTGGGGGATACTGTACTGGCTGTCACAGCTGCAACCCAGAGCATAATGCCTGCCTCCCTCCCTGCCTCTCACCCCCTGGACTGCTGGGGCCAGCCCATTCCAAAGGGAGCCTCAAAAATAGCCAGACTCAGATGGGGGTGGCTCCTGGGGCTCCTTCAGTTGCTATTCAACAGGAAACAGGACTACAGAGTCAGGGAGGCAATTTTCATAATGACAAAAGTCAATGTTGAGCGGCCACTTTGCGAATTTTCAGGATTGTCCTAACAAAGTATGTCGCCTCCGTTTTTCTCATTTATTCTTCCCAACCCTTTTGTGCTAAGAACTCTTGTTTTCATCTGGAGTGTAGGAAGCAGAGGCTCAGGAACTTGCCTGGCCCCACAGCTAGGAAGCAGCCCAGCTGGGAATTAAAGCCGGCGGCTGACATCAGCACCTTCGTAACCACTCGGCACTACTATCTGCTGCATCACTGTACCACGCCTGTTCTCACGACTCAGGCATCCTGGCTTTTCCTTGTCTCTGCATTATATGCAGTAACCACGTGCTCGTTCTGGGGTGACGGTAAATTCAACTCCAGTTACTTCAGAGTGGCAACCCCTGCTCTAAAGATTTATAAAACAAGCAAAGAAAACCAAGGGTAGAGGGTGTATTTAATAGAGAGTTAATGTTTTATCACAAATATTTTCTTTTACTATTTGTCTAGATAGGTTGTGACTAATAGAGGTGGGGAAAGTGAGGGGTGGGCAGGAGGGAGGCAAGCAAGCCCTCTGGTGCTCTCCAAGAGACCTCTTCAAACCCTTCCATGGTATCTCAATGCCCCAAAGCGCTACTGGCACAATCCTTCACCTCCTCAAAGACTGCATTGAAATGACATTTCTGGGCAAGTGAGCTGGAGCCCAGAATTTATGCCCCAATAAAATACAGTACCAAGAAAGACACTGGGAATCAGAAATACCCAGCAGTTGAATGGTTAAAAACAAAAAGGGAGCAGGGGGTAAATTCAGAGTCCCCAGTGTCAGACCATCTGTCTACCTTAAAAAAAAAAAAGAAATATAAGCTTTTGCCTAATGTGAAATCTGCAAATACCAATGGACACACAAATACCCTTTGCTGATACTCCAAGGCAGCAGACAACTGCTTGGGTTTAGGAGAAACCAGGGGAACTCGAGACTGATCCAGGAAAGAGGAGGCAGCTGCTTGGTGACAGAACCCCAGAGCCCCCATGACTCCTGCTTCCTAAGGCCCAAGTGACCAGAGGTATAGAATAAAAGAAAGAGTTGGCTGGGCCCCTAACCCCGCCAACAGGGTGGTCCCAGAATCCGACAGCTGGTACTAACAGCCCTGGCAGTGTGACACTCCAAATGAGTACACTGCGTCCTCCCAAGATCCTTGGAAATGGAAGCTTTGCTATGCTCATTACTGAGAAGGCTCTGGCGCCCTCCCACTCATTTGTACCTCTTCACCCTCTCTCTAAACATGTGTTGTCTGGCAGGCACAGCTGCGAGCTCCTAAAAGCCATGGCCTCAGACCTCCAAGAGACCCCATGGAAAGGGGTCAAGGTGAGGATGATTGACCTGAAGGGCACCCTGTCAGAGTCCCAGAAGCACATGGCCCTGCAGGTCTGGCCACAGAAAACCCATGGCTCTGTTTTCAGAACCTGCTTGTGTCCTGCCCCGTGTGGCAGTCCAGAAGCCAGTAACTCGGAGGAGTTTGATTCCTACCCAGAGAAGTGTAGAAAAACTGTGAGACTCTAAGGAAGTAAATCAAAATAACAGTGCATCTAGAAGCCTGGTGACCTATTTCCTGAATCGGATGTTGGAATCGCCTTCCCACAGAACAGCCAATTGTGATGTGTTAGTATTTTCATGCAGTGCGGCCCTCTGGCATGGAGGCTCTGCCCCATTCCTTCCCAAGGAAATTCCACTGCAGGCAATGTTATGATTAGTGGACTAATAACACTTGTCGTTGGAACACTCCAGACAAAGCTGCAGTGTGGACTGGCCTCCAAGTCCCTTAATCACCTATTTCATCATCTCGACACTGGAGCCCTGGCAATGGGGATGGGCTTGTGGATCCCAATAATTAACCAAAGGGACAGCTGCTTACTTGCATGGGGATCTCCCATCCCTCCATTCATAATCCCAAGCTGAGCTGGGGTGTTAACCGGTGTGGTTGCCATGTCCAATACTGGATGGCGGTTAGAAAAAGAGATGCTGCAGGCTAATACTGAAGCAGGCCACCTGCCTATTCACTCCTGACATTCACACACATGCATTTTCCCTATGATTAGCTTGCTGGGGTTCTGGGCAGGGGCCAGGGGAGAGTTGGGGAAATGTGTGTGCGCTAATGGGCCCCACCACCTGATTGGGAGCACTGCCAATTCCCAAAACTATAATGGTGAGCTCCTTTACCCTTCCTCCTGACATTGCAAGGGGCTGTGGTGGGAGGGGATATGGAATCTCTAATCACACCAAGGCCTCTGAAGAAGCCAATTGGGTTTCTGGGAAATGAGGTTGGTGGGGGGCCGGGGGTGCAGAGAGAGGGGCAGTCTACTCTACTCCTTCATCTGGTCCCTTTGATTGGGCTTCAAATCAAATCAGTTTATTAGCTGAAGGCAGATGCTTACAGTCTTTGAATGAACTGATCTGGAAGTGAGCATGTATAAAAAGACAATACGATAACATAAACAAGTAGGGGAGAGGGAGGCTGATACACTCATAGAAGAAGGAAAAGAATCTCCAGGGACTTACTGATTTCTCAGAACTGCTGGCTAGCCTCAGACCAGTGGACTTGACTTCCTTTCTAACCCTGAGAGCCATCAGGCCTTCTTGGCCACATCTTTTAGGGAAGAAATAAACATATAAAAATTCTTTTAAATAGCATACGAAGGGAAAACTAAGTTGGGGGGGCAAGTAGTGAGAGCAAGACAGAGGGTGAGAAAAAAGAAAATAAGAAAGGGGAAAGGTCAATTATTGTTGGAAGGTAGAGTGCTAAGGGCAACATCTGCAGGCCCTTAGCAGAAGCACTGGAGCTCTGGGGTGCCTGAAACTGGCTGCAGGGAGAAGCACTTTCCCAGCGCACGGTATGTGATTATTTGGAACACATCAGCGGTTCTCCTGATAACAAGACACAAGGCAGGCAAGCCTCGGCAATTTTCTTCCCACAAATGCACTGTTGTCCCAGGTTCCTGACATAACTACACTGTTCACGGGGTTCCCAGGATGAGATGACTGCCCCCAAGCCAACTGGGAAAATTCCAGGTGTCCACCCACCCCCACCCCTACCCCCAGACCTAGGTACCAAGAGAGAATGTCTTTTGTCCTCTCCTCCACCCTCCCTGAGAAGTACAAACTGCCTGGGTGACCAGATAGCTCATGGAGCAAAGGCTCAAACATTCTCTGGGAAAGTCCCACCCCAATCCCTTTCCCACTGACCTTTCCAAAATTCATTTGGCTTTGTTTTGGGCTCCACAAGTTATGAAAGTTAGCTTCCAGGGGAGCTAGAGATGAGGCATTCCCAATGTGGGATTTAGACCTCTGTTAATTTCCACCCAACTGCCAGAGTATAGTTTGGGGGCTGTTTCTCCCTCATATTTAGACAATGACGCAAAACCTGTTGATTTGTTTAGACACAATTGTCCCTTTGCAGGACAGATGGTATTCAACAGAATGGAATAATTAGGAGATTTAAACGAAATAATTATGTGGGAAAATACGGTTGGAGTCAAACATGCCTGGTAATCTATCTATACGAAGGATTCATGTTTAAAATGTGCATAAAAATTGTCATTCTAGATTCTGTTGCCTTGTTATCCTGAAGTAAAACAATACTTTATCGATGAGAGATGTTTCATATCATGCTGTTAAAGACAAACATGATTTTTTAAGAATCGTGGGAACAGTGACATGAAACATTCAGTTTATTTTCATCTCTTCCTGGGGAAACTGAAGTTCCTGGTGAAACAACTTTATGAGGCAATGGCTTAATTACACTAAATGCTTTTTAAAAAATAACACAGCGGGGTGGGAGTGGGGGGTGGTGGGAGCTACCTTGTTAAATTACTTTTTTGACTTTGAGCTGCCTTTGGCTTTCCATAGCTCAGAGTCCAAAAGATGGGACTCTTTCTGCAACATACACTTCTTGAAATGAATGCTGCACGTGTAATGCTCTTCACTAGGCACATATCAGTCCTCTGCAAGTGAGGATAAAGAGCCTGCCTGAGACATTTAATCTTGAGACAGCAGCCTCTGCCATGCCAGTTCTACCGAGCTCTCTTTCACTTGTGTGATCTGACAAAGGCAGAGTAGTGGGATTTTGGTCCAGGACCTTGATAGGGGTACTAAGCCAGAATGACAACATGCAAAAATATCTGCCCAATTCAAAAGGTCTGGAGCAGGGGGTGGGAAGAGTGGACTTTGAATTAAGTGGATTTGGGATTATTTGAGTTTTATTTAAGTGAGGCATCCAATCTTGACCTCAATTCATACCAACTTTAAAATTCTATAATTCCTTGAAATTATCTACCAAAGCTGAACGTACATGCACAATCCAGGATTCGGCAATTCTGCTCTTAGTATATTCAACAGAAACACATGAGCACATGCTACAAGACTCATGTACAGAAATACTCATAATAGCTCACACTGATAATAACTCAAAGGTCCGTCAAGTATAGAATGGATAGATTGTGACAAAGTCATTCAGTGGAATGCCATAGAGCACTGAGAATAAGTGGTCTACACTATAAGCAACTGTGTAGATAAATCTCACAAGGGTGATGCTGAGCAAAAGAAGCCAGACACAAAATAGCACACCTGTATGGTTCCATTCACATGAAGTTCAAATGCAGGCAAAGCTAATCTATGCCATGAGAGGTCAGGACAGTGGCTAGCATTAAGGAGTAGCTGGGAGAGACAAGAAGTGTGGTAGGTTGTGTGGTGGCCCCCCAAAAGATAGATTCACATTCCAGAACCTGTGATTGTGAACTTTGGGGGAAAGAAAGGAGTCTTTGCAGATGTAATTAAATCAAGGATCTCAAGGTGAGATCATCCCGGATTATCTGGGTGAGCCCTCAATGACAAGTATCCTTATAAGAGATGAAAGAGGAGACACACAAGAAGGGTAAGAAGGAGAAGGTCCAGTGAAGACAGAGGCAGAGATTCACAGTGATGTGGCTATAAGCCAAGGAAAGTCTAGAACCACCAGAGTTGGCAGAAGTAAGGAAGAATGCTCCCCGAGAGCCCCTGGAAGGAGCACGACCCTGCTGTCATCTTAATTTCAGACCCCTGGCTTCTAGAACTGTGAGAGAAACATTTCTGCTGTTGTAAGCCATTAAACTTGTGGTGATTTGTTATGGCAGCCCTAGGAAACTAATACAGGAAAAGTGTTCTCTTTATTTGGGTGCTTGATTACATGGATAAGTTCATTTTGTAAAAATTCATCAAGTTGTACACTAATAATCTGTGCACTTTTTAATTTTTTTTTTTTTTTTATGATAGTCACAGAGAGAGAGAGAGAGGCAGAGACACAGGCGGAGGGAGAAGCAGGCTCCATGCACCGGGAGCCTGATGTGGGATTCGATCCCGGGTCTCCAGGATCGCGCCCTGGGCCAAAGGCAGGCGCCAAACCGCTGCGCCACCCAGGGATCCCTCTGTGCACTTTTTAATGTGTATATTATACTTCAATAAAAAATTCATTGAAAGAAAATCCATGATTCTAGAACCTAGTTTCCAACTTCCCACCATTTTGAGTAAAGAGAGGCTGACTTTATGAAGTTTCATGGTTTATGTGTCAGCCTGGCTTCACAACAAGGAAAGAAGGAAGGCTTTCCACCGAATCAAAAAGTATGCCCCTAACAAACGTATACCCCTACTCTTTCCTTCCACTGTAGCTTTGTGCAGGGCACTTTGGAAGACAGGAGGTCCGAAGCAAGGAGCATACATCCACTTTCATATTTTCCTCTTTGTTGAAGTTGGCAGCACAAGAGTTAAGGGATAACAAATCTCTAGGACAGCAACTGTCTGGAAGTTTTGGGTAACGACAGAGTGACCAAAACCTTACTTTTGCTGAGAGTGGATCAGCTATAAACCTTTTGTGATCAACGACAAGAGCAAGAGACCAAGCCGTAAGTCCACCTCAAGTGCCAATTTTGCAGTGGGTGGGAAAAGCACGGCACAGAGGTCGTGTGTAAGTATGAATGCCATTTAGAGATGGTTTCCTCTGTCTCAAAAAACAAACAAAAAACACACTTGGCAGCTTACAAACGACAGACCAGTGGAGGTTTCAGATTTTTTCCAAAAGAATGAGGTGTCTCCAAAATGAGCATGTTTTGCATTTTCCACTTTCTCCAACCCCAGTCAGAGGATTTTGAATGTGCACTCCCCTCGCACTGGCTTTGAAGAAGTCAGTACTTGCCAGGACTGCGGACTCAAGATGAGAGCCAAGTGCAGATGGAAGGGACCGTGGAGAGCAGGCCCAAATTCCCTCAGCAGGGATTAGTGAGGAACAAAGCTGGCAGGATGGGGGTTTCAAACGGTCACAGGTGCAGAGAGGCGCAGGGCAGGGGAGGGGGTGCCGGGGAACAGCCTTTTTCCAGCCTCATGGAAGTCAGCTCTCAGGCATGTCTGCTTAAAGGGAGCCACTGCTGGCTAAATCCAGCCATCAAACTCCAGTTCAAGGAGACCTCGAGCCCTATGTCAGGCTCCAAGTTCAAGTTGGAAGTCTGCTTATGCTTCCCCCTCTTCCTCTGCCCCTCCCCTGCTTGCTTGCTCTCTCTCTCTCTCTCTCTCTCTCTCTTGTGCGCGCGCGCACGCGCACAAATAAATAAATCTTTCTTTAAAACTTAATGACTTCTGGGCACCTGGGTGGCTCAGCAGGTCAGCCTCTGCCTTTGGCTCAGGTCATGATCCCAGGGTCCTGGGAATCAAGTCTCGCATCAGGCTCCCCTTCACGGAGCATGCTTCTCCCTGTGCCTATATCTCTGCCTCTGTGTCTCTCATGAATAAATAAATAAAATCTTTTTAAAAAACCTGATGACTGCTCTAAGTCCCCTCCTGCACTGGAATCCTCAGATATGTGTGCTCTGCTCCCTGGGGAAGCTCTGTCTCTCGTCCTTTAGGGTATGAACTGCAAAGACCTCCAGGGCCAGGCCCTCTGCTTCTACTGTCACCTTCAAGCTGCTGCCATCTCCATACAGCTGCTAATGCAAAGAAAAACAGAAGGAAGAGAGAAAAAAAGAGAAGTGAAGCTAAAAGTGAATGGCACATGTTCCACATTAGGCCACTATGGGATGGCCACAACAGTGATTTCTCCAGCTAGAAGAAAAACTTCACTCAAGGATTTGAGAGGGGAAAATGTGAACTTCAGAAGCAAAGAGAAGAAACTGCCCACCTAGAAAATATAAAAAGAAAGGCAATGTTTAGAAGACCAGATAATAACTGATTTGAAAAGAAGTCAAAACATAAATCTAACACCATAGGTTAACTATACTGGAGTTTAAATCTTTTTTTAATTTTAGGGGTGCCTGGCTAGCTCAGTTAGTTAGGGGCCCAACTCTTGATCTCAGCTCAAGTCTTGATCTCACCATCATGAGTTTAAACCCCACGTTAGGCTCCACACCCAGCGTGATTTAAAAGTAGGCCCAGCGTGGAGCCTACTTTTTTTTTTTAAGTCTTTTTTTTTTTTTAATTTTTATTTATTTATGATAGTCACACAGAGAGAGAGAGAGGCAGAGACACAGGAAGAGGGAGAAGCAGGCTCCATGCACCGGGAGCCCGACGTGGGATTCGATCCCGGGTCTCCAGGATCGCGCCCTGGGCCAAAGGCAGGCGCCAAACCGCTGCACCACCCAGGGATCCCCGTGGAGCCTACTTTTAAAAAAGGTTTTTAATTTAAAAAAATTAGGTAATGTATGGGAGAAGATATTTGCAAATGACATATCAGATAAAGGGCTAGTATCCAAGATCTATAAAGAATTTATTAAACTCAACAGCAAAGAAACAAACAATCCAATCTTGAAATGGGCAAAAGACATGAACAGAAATTTCACAGAGGAAGACATAGACATGGCCAACAAGCACATGAGAGAATGCTCTGCATCACTTGCCATCAGGGAAATACAAATCAAAACCACAATGAGATACCACCTCACAACAGTGAGAATGGGGAAAATTAACAAGACAGGAAACAACAAATGTTGGAGAGGATGTGGAGAAAGGGGAACCCTCTTGCCCTGTTGGTGGGAATGTGAACTGGTGCAGCCACTCTGGAAAACTGTGTGGAGGTTCCTCAAAGAGGTAAAAATAGATCTGTCCTACGACCCAGCAATTGCACTGCTGGGGATTTACCCCAAAGGTACAGATGCAGTGAAACACCGGGACACCTGCACCCCAATGTTTATAGCAGCAATGTCCACAATCGCCAAACTGTGGAAGGAGCTTCGGTGTCCACTGAAAGATGAATGGATAAAGAACATGTGGTCTATGTATACAACGGAATATTACTCAGCCATTAGAAATGACAAATACCCACCATTTGCTTCGATGTGGACGGAACTGGAGGGTATTATGCTGAGTGAAATAAGTCAATCAGAGAAGGACAAACATTATATGGTCTCATTCATTTGGAGAATATAAAAATTAGTGAAAGGGAATAAAGGGGAAAGGAGAGAAAATGAGTGAAGATATCAGTGAGGGTGACAAAACCTGAGACACACCTAAATCTGGGAAATGAACCAGGGGTAGTGGAAAGGGAGTGGGGAGGGGGGTTGGGGTGACTGGGTGACAGGCACTGAGAGGGGCACTTGACGAGATGAGAACTGGGTGTTATGCTATATGTTGGTAAATTGAACTCCAATAAAAAATAATAATAAATTTAGGTAATGTGAAATTCTGAGCCTTAACTGTAACCTATATTCCATGTTTTTTTTCCTAATTCAGTTTTGTCTATATGGCGTTCTGGCCAAATGTTCTAACCAAAAACCCTTGTGGAAAGACTGAACATGAGACAATAGTTCATAATTCAATTCCACCAACATTCACTGAATGCTTACTATATGCTCAACATTCAGTTTGGTGCTGTGGGGAATGCATAGGAAGGAGACAACATAGGCAATGCCCGCAAGAAGTTTGCCATTTTGTTGGGAGAGAGAGGGCTTCCAAATATTGAACAATCCAAATAATTAGGTTAGAAAGTAAAGGCATAAAGAACCAAAAGAAACATACTTCAGTGCAAAGATGTACGGTTGGGGCAAGAATGGGCAATTCAACACCACAAGAATGCCAAAGACAATAAGGAGAGCTCCACAGGATACAAATAAAGTGGATTCCTGGGCTGCAGGAACTGGGCCAGCCAATGTCATGCTCTGAAACTGACATAGTGAGAAAACTCTCATCTTTTGGGCTATTAAGACTGGGGTATTGTCTCCAAATCAACAAGAGATTGAGAATGGCTTCTAAAATCACAACCACAAGGCATCCGTTTATATTATTTATTTTATTATTATTTTTTAAGGCATCAGTTTAAAAGGCTAACTGAGGGCCACCTGAGTGGCTCAGTGGTTGAGCATCTGCCTTTGGCTCAGGGCGTGATCTCAGGGTCCTGGGATTGAGTCCCACATTGGGCTCCCTGAGGGGAGCCCGCTTCTCCCTCTACCTATGTCTCTGCCTCTCTCTCTATGCCTCTCATGAATAAATAAAATATTTTTTAAAAAGACTTTGGGCTTTGGACTCAGAGTCTAAATCCTGTGCTCTGCCATTTACAAACTAGGTAACTTTGGACAAATCAAACTTTTATTATTATTATTATTTGCCATTGTGGCTATTATTACTACCAACTTGGTTTCCCAGGTACCTTAATACTGGGAAAGGAAGTTAGAGGACACAAGGTTTCCAGGCACCAGAAAAGCCAACCTTTCACTGCCAATGAATAAACTGGTAGTCTGAATTAGTCTCCTCCAAGTCTAGATGGTGTGTATCAGTCCCCCAGAGTCTCCATGGATGATTTGGGAGTTCCGGTCTCAGCGATCCACTAGTCTCTCTTGTCACATCTACGTCCCAGAATAAGACAGCGTTTGGCTTGTGAGGCTGGAAGTCCAGAGTGAACACTGATTGCTGTGGCCACAGCTCCCTTTCCCTGCTCTCCTCCCTGAGTGGCCTCTGTCCTCAAGCTCAAGTGAAACCACGTGGCCCTTTCGGACTTCACATCCATCCATGACAGCAGATCAGAGGGAGAGTGACCTCTTAACACTGAGGAAACTCTCCTCAGAGGCCCACAGCAAATGTTCCTTCCTCTCTCATTGATAGGAACTGTGTCACGTGCCCATTCCCAAACAAATCCTCGTGGCCAGGTAGACCTGAGGCATCCAGGGGCATGCCCTTGCCAAGATAGGCTTAGGCTAATTAGGCTTTCCCCCCAGTGAAGGGGGAAGCAATCCCCCAAAATAGAGTTGTGTGAAATGGTGTGAGAATCCGTGGTAGGATATCGACCCGCAATGGCCGCCATGTTAAGCATAGGATATCCGTGCTCCCAAAGGCTAGAGATAATGAAAAATAACCCAACCACGAATAACCGGCCACTCCCTGAAAGCTAGTTGAAGTTAAGGTCTACCCCAGTGACCTCTTTGGAACTATAGTCATATCCGGAGTAACAGGAATGTCACTGCCTGGAAAAACAGGGCCCTTTTCTAAAATGGGCTTTCCCTTCTGGCCAGACTGGTTGCTCCATAATGACAGTTGATAGGATCTTTGGGAGAGGTTTCCTTGGCCTTTTGTTTGAATGCTGTGCCCCCTTTATGATTCTATACATGAAGAGGAAACCAGCCCTTTCCAGGTTTGTCAGGACCCTGATTAATGCCTCAGTAGCAAGCACTACCCAAGCCACAGTGAGCCTGGTTCCTTCCTCTCCCAGAAGGAAGCTAACATGGCTCTCCCTTTGTTTGAAGGTGCTGGGCTAAAAAATACTAGCTGCAGCTTCAGAGGGCAGTGGGGGGCCTGAAAATCGCTTACCCTCCTCGCCTCTCTACGGTTTATGTTGAATTTAAAAATGAGTCGGCCTGAGAAACTATAATTTGTCCAAGCCAAGGCTGTGGACTCCATATGCTGACACAGACGAGGCCGGATTATTTGCAGCACCCGGCATGACAGACACCCTGTGCTGGAAGGTGTACGGCCACAGGCCTGTGCCGCAAGGTTCCGTCCGTTCCCATCATCGGCTTCCTCCTTGACCTGTTTTTAATTTTTCAAAACTCCCACCCATCTGGCAGAACGGTTTCGGTTCCCTGCCTGACCTCTGCCTGGTCTCCCCAGGCAGGTTGCCTTGTTCTCCATCAGCTGGCCAGGCTGGCTGGCTGCCTAATTGTCCCAAGAGATGGAAAGGCACCCTTTACATCCCTCCGGTTTGGGTCCATTTTTACTGCCTCTCTGGAGTTAACATCAAGGACTTTAAAAACATCTTGGTAAATGCAGATGTAGAGGCTAGATAGGATTGTGGTCACCTTGGCCTTCATTTTTCTTGCTGCTCACAGAGTAGGAAAATTCAGTGCTGTTTTTGGACTTGACCCAACACCTTTTCTGTCCAGAAAGCCAATAACTCACTCTCGGAGTGACTCGTTTGGCTCTGCCGGCTATATCACGTATCATATATTATAGATGATATATCACAGTCACTGGCAAAGCTAACTAATGCCCAAACTCCACTCCTAGCTCCCAGCATCGACTGCCAGAGGTAACCATACATTAACATTAGTGAGACGTGGTGGGCTGTTAAACCAATCTGCGTTATTTGAGGTGAAAGGGTGGAAGTGAACAGACTTCCAAGTTTCTTGGATTAGGATCAGTATAATTTCTTTTGGACTGTAAATACTTCGAAAGATCATATTTTCTACATTACTTGGAATTTGTTTTCAAATCAAGTGAATATTGTATACAGAACATTATGCTCCACGTTCAAGAGGCTACCCAAGGTTTTAGTAAGGGACACGTGGCATATGCTCTGGAAAAATCATAAACAATCCAAGGTAGTATATGCTAAGTCAAAAGGAATGGTATAGAGTGGGCCATAAATGCAGCAAAAGCACAGAGATCTTTATGCTTAGTTGATGTATAACTGCTTAAACTCATTTCTAAGCTTTGCCCTTAGGCCTTTTCAATCGAGACAATGACATACTCTGGGAGAGGTGGGGTGGAACACCACTGACCATCTAGAGTTAAATGAAACCTCTCATTAACCCATTGCCAACCTGCACCAAAAGCGCCCTGTTAAGCTGCTTGCTTCCTGTGGCTAAAGGATGGTCTCTCCAGGAGGCCAAAAGAGTGTCTGCCAGGTGGCTCACAAGGCAGTTTGCATTCTGATGGGGAAGGGAAGACAAATGTAGAAGGTGGGAAGAGTGGTGACCTGACCTCCCTGGGAAACACCTTGCTATATTTCGAGTTGCCTGGTCACTCAGCTTAATGATTTTTAAAGAAGCCATTATTTTGTTCAGTGGCCTGTAGTGAAGTTTGCATTCTGCCAGGGAAGAGAAAACAAATGTCTGTTGGAGTGGGGAAATAGTGGGGACCTCCTTGGGAAATTCTCCACTGATCACTCAGCTTATTAATTTTTAAGAGATCCTGAGAACCTAAGGTCAGGAAATGAGCTATGGGATAAGCCATGTAGCAGGGATGGGGAACACATCAGCCCCAGGGAACCCACAAGGAGCATTTGTAATGATGAGGACACAGATGTCACATTTTATACCTCTTTACACTTCTCGAAGCACTTTCACATTTACTACCACAAAATCACAGAAGCTTAAGAGTGGGACTCTAGGACTTATCCAGGACTTTAGGAATTATCCAGTATGGCCTCCCACCCCAGGCAAGATGGTCATCTACAAAATCTCTCACTGAATTTTCGAAGAAGCCCTCTGTGAAAGCCATCTTAGCACATTGCACCATCTCTTATAGAAAAACCAGCTAAGGACCTAGAGAGTTTCAGGCCAAGATGATGTGGTAGATTAGTGACGAAACTGGCCTTTGACATGCTAGTCCCAGTTCTTGCTAAGCTATCACATATCTCTTTTATCTTTAAGGGGATAGATTCTAGTCAATCTTCTAGTCCTTACTATGTAACTTAGTACCTAATTGTTCTCTAATTGCTTTAGAAGCTCCAGATCTGTTACTGCAACTAGAGTACAAGATCTTTGGGGGCTAGATCCATATCTCATACTCCCTTTGAATCTCCATCTTCTCCTTACCTCACCACCAATGTTAGGGGTTCTTGGAAGATATTTAACAAATGTCTAGAACAAACACATCAAAATTCTACAATTTCTGAGTTACTCCTTATACCTTAGAGGTGTGCCAGATTCTACTTTGCACGGTTATACCCTCATCTTTGGAAATTTCATTTGGTTGTAGCTATTGGGATTACTTATGCAGGTTAAAATACTCTGGCATTGGGGCTTAAATAGGAGGAATGTCTTGATACTTTATAGCAGATCACCTTTCTCGATGGACGAAACAATTGACGATTATCTAGGTCTGATATTGGCAAGTTGAGGATCCAGCATATTTATTTCCCTTGAAAGCCCTGGCTGGAATTCTAGAGGATGGAGTAGTCGTGTTGCCCTTTCTGGCCATTGGAACATATTAAACGAGACACGTTGTGCTCATATTATATCTTAATGTGAGAGGAAGAGTTCTAATCAAGGTCATTTGTCATGGGCTTTTGACATAAACTTCCAAGAGTGTTAGGCCACAAAAAAGATAAGAATCAAAGACAAAAATCAATTACACAGAAATACCCATGCAGTTGACTACTTAGCCAAAATATGTACTTTTCTCTGAAGTTAAAATTTGGGGCCTGGTAAGATATTTAAAAATACAAGATTTGGGATGCCTGGCTGGCTCAGTCAGCAGAGTGTGCAACTCTTGATTTTGGGGTTGTAAATTCAAGCCCCATGTTGGGTGTAGAGATTACTTAAAATTTTTTTTAAATCTTTTTAAAAACGAGATTTTAAACTGCTGTCTATACCTAGACTTTAAGAAAAACTCCTGAGTTCATAATTCTTTTGATGTTGACATACAGAAAACTCCTAGCTGATCAACATCCATTCCTCTCTGCTCGTTCCTTTAATTCTCCTTTCCCGCAAATAGAATCTATATTGCAATAAGCATCTCCTGCTCCTGCCTGCCAAAGAATCTGGAAAGGGTGTTAGTTAAGTAGCTATGAGTTTGCACAGTGCTGTAATTTTTATTGCTATAAGAGAGGCTCCCGCCACCACCACTCCTATACCAGAGATGAGTTAGCTGCCCCAAAAGTCTTTCAAGAGGAGAACAAGCGGTGGAATCTGGCAGATTACCCTAACCAAACACCACCCAGGCAGAAGAGGCCCAACCTGTCTGGTGAGATTCTTTCAAACACATTTTATGCTATCAAGGCTTAAATTCACCAGAAAAAAAAAGAAATTTACCAGGAAACGTTTAAGGTAGAGTAATAGAACTGTTAAGATACACTTAAACATAACTTTCTAAGCTTAAACTGCATAATATTTTCCAGATCCTTTTAGTTCACATCTTAATCCAAAAGGAACCTTATTTTAGAATTGCACACATTTAGCCCAGCGCAAATTTGGCCCCTATCAAGTCCCTCAGACTTGGCACACCACAAATTCCTGCTGTCAATGACACCCTGGCTACCACTGTGGCCCAGTTGCTCCTTACAACCTCATCCTGTGAACATTCTAGTCTTTCTCCTCAGGCCCCCAAGGCCTCTACCTCCCAATTCCCCATTCTTAGTAGATGAACTTGACAAAGGTTGTGGAAAAAATTGAAGGTGGGAGTCTGAACTCTTAGCTACTAGAGGCATGAGAGATTTCCCATATCAGATGAAGACCTTTTTCTCAAGACTCTCAAAGTTATCCTTCCCTCAGACAAACCATAATAGATTCTTAACCATAGGAAACAAACTGAGGGTTGCTGGAGCAGAGGGGGGTGGAGGTGTGGGGTAACTGGTGATGGGCACAAAGGAGGGCATGTGATGGAATGAGCACTGGGTGTTATATGCAATGGATGAATTGCTAAACTCTACCTCTGAAACTAATAATACACTATGTAAATAAATGAGTGAAATAAATGAAAAAAAATTATCCCTCCCTCTCTGCTTTAGAGTTGATCCCTTCCTACCTTTCTCCTTCCACATTTATCCTCTCCCTCTAAACTTGCACTGTCCCTATCTGGTAGCTAGTAGCCATGTGTGGCTATTTAAATGTAAATGAATTAAAATTAAATAAAATTTAAAATTCAGTTTTGCTATGCCTCAGCCACACTTCAAGGGCTGAGGAGCCTCATGTGGCTAGTGGCCACTGTATGGAGCAGTGGAGACATAGAACACTTTCATCACTGCAGGAAGTTCTACAGGATAGCAATGATCAATAGGATCCTCTGATTCCTTATGTCTCCCATGGGTTCTTCAATGTCATCACAATGGCAGCAAAAACCACCTTTACAGTGACCCTCCTACCCTCATAGCTACCAGTCTCTAAATGCTGCCAAAGTTTAAATTTTTTTTTAGAGTAATCTCTATACCTAACGTGGGGCTCAAATGCACAACCCCCAAGATCAAGAGTCCCATGCTCTCCTGACTAAGCCAGCCAGATGCCCCTCTGCTGAACTTTTAGAATGGAAATTTGCTTTCAGGCCTGCATTCCTTTCCTGGTCCTCTGCAATCTGACCTCTGTACCTCCTTTACAGAAATGATGCCACCAAAGGCTTTTGGGGCATTCATCACCAGTTTTTGGGCAGTCATCACCACCCTTTTCAAATTCATTTTCCCTAGCCTGCTCCTCCTACCTCTGGTCCCTGGCACAACACCACTGGCTGAGGCCTCAGTAAGCTGAGACAATGGGCTTCCCTCCTTGACTGTTCATTCCTCCAGGAGTTCTTGCTGTGCCTCCCTCCTGTCCCACAACTCCGGTCCTCCTTCTTTCTGCCAGCTCTCCTCTCGTGAGCTCACCTACTCTTGCTCACCTTTAACCAGCAGCTCTACAAAAATGGGATTCAATCTCATGGCTCAAGATGCTCACTCCTTGCCTACATGCCTGCCATTACTGGGAGAGCAGCAAGCATGCACTTTTTGTGATATCAGTGAATGCCCCCAGTTATCAATGAACGCAGAGCAATCCATAGATCTCACCATCACAGTCAATTGCCACGTCCTTTGCAACACCATGGGCATGTGAAGAGTCAGGGACTGAGGGGGGACAGAAGCAAAGACTACAAAATAAAAGACATAGGAAGGCTCTGGCCAAAAGGAACTTTGTCTACACAATAATTCTTTTTTTTTAAGATTTTATTTATTTATTCATGAAAGACAGACAGGCAGAGACACAGGCAGAGGGAGAAGCAGGCTCCACGCAGGGAGCCTGACACGAGACTCAATCCTGGGTCTCCAGGATCATACCCTGGGCTGAGGCAGCACTAAACCACTGAGTCACCTGGGCTGCCCCAATAATTCTGTCCTAGTCTTTCTTATGGCTAGTTTCAAAGTCTCAAGATGGCATCGACGTTCTTTTTGTTTCCTTTTGATCTCTTCTTCTTCCTGTTTTGGAGGGTGGGGTGGGTCAGTGACCTCCACACTGCCACTTCCTAGCAAACCACACAAGAGTTGTAGATCAAAATGGAAAACCAGTCACTTGCACCAAGGCAAGAACATGCAGTAAGCCCGCAGCAAATTACACGCCGGTGTTGCATGAAGGAAGCTGACAGGACAACACCTCCTTCCCTTCTCAAAATGAATGCAGCAAATACACTCTAACCTTTAACAGCATAGGATGTCTATAACTAATGTGAAAGGAAGTCAGAACTTGTTTTCTCCCTTTGGCTTTTTTTTCAGCAGACACATGGCTCTGCTGATTAGAAAGCTAAGAAAGCAAGCAGGTAGGAATATACAGCTCATTCAGCTAGAGGCAAATGAAAGTAATGCAGAAAACACAGTGCATGGTGCTAGAGTCAGTCACAGTTAACTTAAAGACAAGTGGATCCTGATCAGTGTCCTTTCCCATCCCCTGTCCCAGCCTTACTGAGGTACATACAGTTGACCCTTGAACCATGTGGGTTTGAACAGTGTGCCTCTACTTACAGGTGGATTTTCTACAGTTCAGGACTGTAAATGTATATTCTCTTCCTTGTTATTTCTTAATAATTTTTTTTTGCCAGCTTACCTCATTGTAAGAACATGGGATACAATACATACAACATATAAAATAGGTGTTAATCGACTTCATGTTATCAGTAAGGATTCTGGTCACCAGTAAGCTATTACTAGCTAAGTTCTGGAGGAATCAGAAATTACACATTGATTTTTTTTTAAAGACTGATTCATTTATTTTGAGAGAGAGCACATGCATACTCACTTGCTAGTGGGGGAAGGGGCAGAAGGGAGAGGGAGCAAAGCAGACTCCTCACTGATCATGGAGCCCAACCAGGGGCTGGATCTCAAGACCCTGAGATCATGACCTAAGCTGAAACCAAGAGTCAGACGCTTAACTGACTGAGCCACCCAGGTACCTCATCAAAAGTTATACATGGATATAATGGGTTTTTTTGACTGTGTGGGAGGGAGGGTCAGCACTCCTAACCCCCATATTGTTCAAGAGTCAACTATAGCTGACAAATAAAATTGTAATGTATTTAAAGTGTACAACCTGATGATTTGCTATATGCATACATGGTGAAATGATTAACCACAATCAAGTTAATAAACACATCCATTACCTCACATAGTTACTTTTTTGGTGAAAATGCTTAATATCTACTCTCTTAGCAAATTTCAAGTACACAACACAGTATTATTAACTATAGTCACCATGCTGTATATTAGATTCTCAGAATTTACTAATCTTATGACCGGAAGTTTGTATCCTTTGACCAACAGCTTCCATTTCCCCCACTCTCCAGCCCCTGGCAAGCACCATTCTACTCTGTTCTATGAGTTTGACTTTTTTTTTTTTAGATTTCACAAATAAGTGATACCATGCCAGTATCTGTCTTGCTCTGTCTCTTGACCAATGTTCCTGAAATGTAAATTCAAAATCCAAAATCCACAAGCGATGCTAAAGACACTGGGAAACCAGAGAAATTTACACTGGATAGATGTGGGTAGTCCCAAAACTCAGTGATCTTTGATAGTGACAAGGTCAAAGACAGTATTCACAGTGATTTGTACAAAGTTTTCTTATAAAAGAAAAACAAATTTAAAAGAGGGCATTCAGTTATATACAAGGTAATCAAAGTGGCAAAAATAATCTCTAAAGTGAGCATTTAGTAGGCAATTTGGGTTAAAATGATATAAAAGGAAGATTGTAAAAAAAAAAAGGAAGGTTGCTTGGGTTAGTATATCTGCTTTTCTTACACTTGGAGAAAATTTATAGATGAAGAAACTGCTTTAAAAAAATAGAAAGAAAGAAAAAGGAAAGCCTCTTTTCCCACAGCCTTCTGCCAAACAGATTCTGTTGCTAGGTAAACATAAGCTACCAACAATTTATGTACCAATATATATAGCAAATTATAGCTGAGAGGAAGCTCGCTAGCTTATGAAACAGATGGTAGATTTGTGTCATGGCCCAAGAAAGAACAGGGCATTGCCACGATGAGCCATTGCAAGTCTCTGAGAATTTCCTAGCTTAATAAACACTGACTTTTTATTTTGTGAAGTCGGATGAGAGTGGAATCCTGTAGAAGAGAAGGGAATAGGAAAGAATGGCAAAGATGATGCTGAGAGTTGGAATTATTGGGGTTTTTATAAAAAGATTTTATTTATTTGAGAGCTGAGAGAGATTTTATTTATTTGAGAGCAGAGCAAGAGGGAGGGGCAGAGAGAGAAGCAGGCTCCTTGCTGAGCACGGAGCCCAATGGGGGGCTCCGATCCCAGGACCCCGGGATTATAACCTGAGCTGAAGACAGACACTTCACCAACTGAGCCACCCAGGCAACCCAATATTACTGGTTTTAAACTTTGTGTTTAGGGATGCCTAGGTGGCTCAGCGGTTGAGCATCTGCCTTTGGCTCAGGGCATGATTCTAGGTTCCTGGATTGAGTCCTGCATCAGACTCCCTGCGTGGAGCCTGCTTCTCCCTCTGCCTAGGTCTCTGCCTCTCTCTCTCTCTCTCTCTCTCTCTCTCTCTCTCTGCCTCTCATGGATAAATAAGTAAAATCTTTTTTTAAAAAAAAACTTTGTTTAAATACATGATAACAGCAGAAAGGGAACCAACACAGCTTGCAATATATCCCTCAGACCTGCCATGTGGGTTGATGTCAAATTTCATAAAACCCAACTACATCAACTCTACTGCTCTAGTACTAGAACAAATTTAAGAAAGCCTGGTCAAACAATCAGGGGTGGGAACAAGAGAGTATAATCTTCTGTGAACTCTGTGACTAGAGAATATATCCATGCTTATGAAAATGTTGTAAAAAAAAATTCAGCAACTTAAGGCCCTTGCAGCTCACATTTCTCATCCAAACTAAACTGGTGTTTGTGTAATAAGCAACTGGTTCACAACTGGACTTCAACTGTTCACCATCATCTGGAACAAACTGCTGAACCACACTCAGATCCACACTGACATCTGCAGGTAACTGAAACAGGACTTCTATGAATTGATTTCTAGACACAGATTCTCAAACCATGCATCACAGTAGTGTGTCAACTCGTATAACCTAAATACCCTGGATGAATATTTCTTTAAAAAATATTCACAATGTTTAAGCCTTTTGATAGCCTCAGATATTGTGTTTAGAGCCTGGACTCAATTATGTAGGGAAAACCCACAAACATAGAGCAATTTCTACCTGGGATATTTAGGGTGATTTTTATTTTCACTTTAAAGTGTTCTATTTTCCATTGCTTTTCATTTATTCTCCAACAACGATAAAGTACATTTACAGTAAATTATCACTACCTCAGTTTTAACTTCAAACCCTTCATTTGTTGTCCCAATTCAATTTGTATCCACATTCATCAAAACCTTAAAAAAAAAAAACAACCCTGCAGAGTGTTGTTTTACTGTCTTCAACTGCTGCTAAGCAGCGTGCTTATTTATATAGGCTAACAAAACTCTTAAATATACACAAATAGATTTGTAACAGAGTCAAACTTCTCGTGTCTAATACATGTGATTTTTCACCTTTCAACTGAGCGAAATTTCCAAGTAACGTTTATTGGATAAATCTATAATTACAATATTAGAGAAAATAGGATCTACTACCAAGAGGCTCCTTTTACAATAACTGTCTGGAGGAAAGACTGTTTTTCTGGGCTTGAAAAAATCAAGTGACTCATTCAAGATCTGAGGTCAAAATCAACATTTGAAGAAAGCCTCATTCTATGCGTGAAAAAATTAAGTGGAATAGAAAAACACAGGGAGGATTTCTAGTCATAGAGAAGAAAGTACAAGTGCTGAAGGCTCATTAGCAATTTCCATCAACATGCCATCCCCCCACTTAAAATTGTGCTGCATATCAAATGTTTATTGACGTATTTATTTTTGAGTGCCTGGGATGCATTTTCTTGAAGAACCGAAGTTATAGCTGTTCGAGTTCCCAAGTGAGCTCACAAAAGGAAAGCTAAAACACTGGAGGTTTACAGCAAAACTGTAGGGAGCGATTCTAGCAATGAGATCAAACAGATGTAGGAATGATCTTAGCAATAAATTACTCTCCAGTTTTCTTGTTTGGGTGCGTGAGAAAATAATTCTAGAAAGATAACAAAGGAGGACTTTTCCCAGCACTTTTAATTGTTAGCTCATTTCCCTTTCATGCTGACAACTCCTCTTTTTGATTTTATGCTGGTAGGCCTTGCTTAACGCTTTACTTTTAGGTAACAAATGGACAAGAGAAGGAAGTCTGGGAGAAAAAAATAAGAGAGAGATTTTGCTATAAAAACCAGGTAGAGGGAACCTGGGTGGCTCAGTGGTTGACCGTCTGCCTTCAGCTCAGGTCATGATCCTGGGGTCTGGGGATTGAGTTCCATATCAGGCTCCCCACACGGAGCCTGCTTCTCCCCCTGCCTGTGTCTCTGCTTCTCTCTCTGTGTGTCTCTCATGAATAAATAAATAAAATCTTAAAAAAAAAAAAAAAACGGGTAGAGGGACGCCTGGGTGGCTCAGTGCTTGAGCGGTTTGCCTTCAGCTCAGGTCGTGATCCTGGGGCCCTGGGATCAAGTCCTGCATCAGGCTCCCCACAGGCAGCCTGCTTCTCCCTCTGCCTATGTCTCTGCCTCTCTCTCTGTGTCTCTCATGAATAATTTTTTTTAAAGTAGGAATTGAAACAGAGTGGAGAGAAGGAACTAAAGAAACCATGAATGTTGCCTCCATCTGATTCACCCAGTCATTCATTTGACTATGAAGTGGCAGGACCCCAAAGTTCATTCAGTCAACTGTTCAGCTCTCTCTGCAAGGGAGCCACATGGTCAAGTTGACTGCATATTTTAAAGTTATATTTACATCTCCCTTTGCTATGCGTTAAGTTGAATATCTTTTCATACGTGTAAAGGTCATTTATTTATTCTGTGAACTGTGTATTCATGTTTTTACCCATTTTCCTTTTGGTATTTTTAGCACTGTATCCCCCCTCCCATGAAATTCCAGAGTTTTCTATGTATTGGGGAAATAGTATTCACATAGTATATGGTAGAGGTATTTTTCTCCCAGTTTTGTCATCTTGCTTTTGACTTTGCTTATGTGGTTTTTGCCATGCAAAAGGTTTTTACTTTCATTTTTATGTAGTTATTTTCCATCTTTTTCATTACATCTGGATTTGGAATCCTATGTAGAAAGGCTTTCCTCATACCCAGGTTTTCTTCTAGTACTTGTATGGCTTTATTTTTTTACATTCATATCCAGTTGGAGTTTACTTCAGTATACAGTGTGAGGTGTGGAACCAAATTATCTATTTTATGTGGTCATCCAGTTATCCCAATAGCATTTATTAAAAAGTTCAACTTTGCCCCAGTGATTTGGGTATTATTATATATTAAATATATAATATATATTAATATAAAAATATAATATAATAATATTATATAGAATATTAATATATAATACATTAAATATATAATGATATATTCATTTAGATATAATATGTTTTATATTTATTATATTATTAGATTATATATGATATTTATGTATTTATTATATATTAAAATTACATATATACCTGTATCTATTTCTGGACCTTCTGCTTTATTTCATTGATCTGTCTGTTCATGTGCCAGTACAATAATAGTAACAGGTTATAACACATTGAATACTAATTTAACAAAATAATTTGAAGTGATATGCACAAAGAAGAGGGGCAGCTTTCTTTAACAGAATGCTAGCTAATAGATGTGGAAGGAATGACAAAAATAGGAAAACATCATTTTGTAGCCACCACGAAAAACTGACTCAGGGAACACCTGGGTGGCTCAGTTGATTAAGCATCTGAGTCTTGATTTCGGGTTTTTTTTTTTTTTGTAAAGATTTTATTTATTCATGAGAGACAGAGAGACAGAGAGAGGCAGGCAGAGACAGAAGCAGAGGGAAAAGCATGTTCCAAGCAGGGAGCCCGATGTGGGACTTGATCCCAGGACCACAGGATCACGCCCTGGCCGAAGGCAAATGCTCAATGGCTGAGCCACCCAGGCATCCCTTGATTTTGGTTCTGGTCATGATCTCAGGGTCGTAAGATCAAGTCCCATGTCAGACTCCAAGCTCAGAGGGGAGTCTGCTTTTCTCCCTCTCTGCCCCTCCCTCTGCTAATGCTCTCTAAAATAAATAAATAAATCTTAAAAAAAAATCTGGGGTCACCTGGGTGGCTCAGTGGTTGAGCGGCTGCCTTTCGCTCAGGTCGTGACCCCAGGGTCCTGGGATCCAGTTCCACATCAGGCTCCTCACAGGGAGCCTGCTTCTCCCTCTGCCTATGTCTCTGCCTCTCTCTCTCTGTGTCTTTCATGAATAAATAAATAAAATCTTAAAAAAATAACCCTGATTCAGATAGGCATCACTAGTGAATGCTAAAACTATTTGGTGAAAAGTCTTTGTAGAATAGGGCATGTACATGATCACACCTAATTTAAAATGTCAATTTATTCATTACAAAGGGGAAAGAGTACCCTTCCAGTGGAAGAATCTGGAGAACACTGCTTTGACCAACTGATCAAACTTGGCATCACTAGTGGACCAACCAACGTCACCTACCTCCTTATGTGGTGCAATAGGACTCACCTATATAGTATTCTTGCTAAAAACGTTTGTTTCACTAAATCTGATCATGAGGAATCAATCTGAAAAAACCAAATTACGAGACATTATGCAAAATAACTGGCCCAGGCACTTCAAAATAAATATTTCATGAAAGACGAAAAAAGTGGGGGACTGTTCTGTATTAAGGAAAACTAAAGGGGCACTTGGCTGACTCAATCAGTAGGGCATAAGACTCTTGAACTCGGGATTGTGAGTTCAAGTCCCACAGTGGGTGTAGAGATTATTTTTTAAAAAATTTAAATCCTGGGACACCTGGGTGGCTCATCGGTTGAGCCTTTGCCTTTGGCTCAGGGCGTGATCCTGGAGTCCTGGGATTGAGTCCCACATCGGGCTCCCAGCATGGAGCCTGCTTCTCCCTCTGCCTGTGTCTCTGCCTCTCTCTCTGTCTCTCATGAATAAGTAAATAAAATCTTTAAAAAAATGTAAGTAAATAAATAAATTTAAATCTTAAGAAAAAAACAAAGTGACATGACAACTAGATGAATTTACATGACCTTTGATCCTGAATTTTGGATTCTCAACTAAAAAAAGAAAAGCTCTAAAGGAGATTATTGGGGCAATTTGAGCAATTTGAATATGGACCACAAATTAAATAAAATTATCTTATTGATGTTAAATATCTTGGTTCTGCTAACAAAATTGTGATTATGTAAGCAAACATCTCTGTTTTTCGGCAATGCAGGATGGAAAAGTATCTGAAAAAGTGCCTTGATGGCTGTAACTTGATTTCAAATGGTTCACAAAAATATGTGTGTACATACTGGTGGGGGGAAGATGAGAGAAAGGAAGAGAAAAAGGACATGAGAGAGAACAAAGGTAACAAAAGGTTAGCAAATGTTTAATCTTTAGAAATCTTCTTTTAAAAAGATTTTATTTACTTTTTTAAAAAAATTATTTATTTATTTATTCATTCATTCATTCATTCATTCATTCATTCATGAGAGACACAGAAAGAGAGAGGCAGAGACACAGGCAGAGGAAGAAGCAGGCTTCATGCAGGGAGCCTGATGTGGGACTCAGTCCCAGATCCTGGGATCATGCCCTGAGCTAAAGACAGATGCTCAACCGCTGAGCCACTCAGGCATCCTAAAAGATTTTATTCACTTATCTGACACAGAGAGAAGAGAGAGCATAAGCAGGGGGAGCGACAGAGGGAGAGGGAGAGAGAGAAGGAGAAGCAGACTCCCTGCTGAGCAGGGAACTTGATGAGGGGCTGGATCCCAGGGCCCTGAGACCACAACCTGAGCCAAACGCAGATGCTTAACTGACTGAGCCACCCAGGTGCCCCTAATCTTAAAAAAACTTAAAATGTTTAATTTTCGTGAAGGGTATATAGGTGTTCATTGAGCTATTCTTTCAACTTTTCTATAGGTTTTACAACCTTTTTCTAAATAAGAAGTTGAAGTATTTTTTAAAAGATCTATTTATTTAAGAGAGAGAATGAGAGTGTGGAGGGGAGGGGGAAAGGGAGAGAGAATCTTCTTTTTTTAAAAGATTTTATTTATTTATTCATGAGAGACACACAGAGAAAGCCACCCAAGCCACCCAGGTGTCCCATAGAGAGAGATAATCTTTTAAGCAGACTCCACGATGAGCGTGGAGCTCCCCTCAGGGCTTGGTCTCAGGACCTGAGCCAAAACCAAGAGTTGGCCACTTAACCAACTATGCCACCCAGGTGCCCTGAAAAAAAAGTTTTAATTGAACTTGGCCATATCTATCAAAATTGCAAGTACACATACCCTTTGACTTAGTGGTTCTACTTCTAGGAATTTATCTGACATATGATCAGTATTATTCACTACAGCATTATTAAATAATAACGAGATTGGGAATAATCCAAATTTCCTCCAAAATGGAACCAGCAATGGTAAGCCTGAGTGGCTCAGTGATTGAGCACCTGCCTTTGGCCCAGGGCATGATCCTGAAGTCTCAGGATCGAGTCACACATCGGGCTCCCTGCATGGAGCCTACTTCTCCCTCTGCCCATGTCTCTGCCTCTCTTTCTGTGTCTCTAATGACTAAATTAAAATAAAATATTAAAAAAATAATAAAGGGGTAGCCCCGGTGGCGCAGCGGTTTAGTGCCGCCTGCAGCCCAGGGCGTGATCCTGGAGACCCTGGATCAAGTCCCATGTCAGGCTCTCTGCGTGGAGCCTGCTTCTCCCTCTGCCTGTATCTCTGCCTCTCTCTCTCTCTGTGTCTCTATGAATAAATAAATAAAGGTTTAAAAAAAAATAAAAAAATAAAAAAATAATAAAAATTAAAAATAGGAGATCCCTGGGTGGCTCAGGGGTTTAACGCCTGCCTTTGGCCCAGGGAGTGATCCTGGAGACCCGGAATTGAGTCCCGCATCAGGCTCCCTGCATGGAGCCTGCTTCTCCCTCTGCCTGTGTCTCTGCTTCTCTCTCTCTCTGTCTCTCTCATGAATGAATAAATAAAATCTTTAAAAAAATTAAAAATAATTTAAAAAAAACAACAAAGAAGCACTTTGAAGACTAATATGAAATCATCTTAAAAATATATGATATACTGTTAGGGAAAAGAGTATATCTACCTATAGCATTGTTTAATGGAATAAATGACCTTACCTCTTCCCTTCCCTAAACCCACATCCCTTGTAACGTGACTTTATAGCTCCTCACATCCCTGAATCTGGGCTAGCCTTGTGACTTGCCTTGATCAATTAAATTTAAGAAGTTATGGTGTGCAGGTCCAAGCCTAGGCTCCCAGAGGCCTTGTGTGCTTCTGTTCCTGGGAAATCATGGCACCACAATTAAGAGTAAGCTGGAAGGTGACGAACCCTGTGGAATAGAGCTGAGTCATCACAGCTAAGACCGTTCTAGACCAACTGATCAACTGAGATCAGCTGAGCCTGGTCCTGAACAGTAGAACCTTCCAGCCTGCCCATAAACTCCTGAGAAAAAAAACGAACAACTATTGTTATAAGGCACTATGGTTTGGGGGCTGGCAGTGGGGGAGGGAGAGAATACATAGTCATAGCTCATACAATGATATCGTCTGTGTAAAACTTTGGTAAAAAGAAAATACTGATGTATTTGTTTGCATATGCAAACTCTCTGTAAGGATACACAAGAAATTGAAAACTGTTTTGGGGAAGATAAGCTAGGGTGGCTGGGGGATGAGGATGGGAGGGAGACATTTCACTGCTCTTTTGTACCTATAGAATTTTGAAACATGTGAATATATCTCCAATAAATGAATAAATACATGAATAAAATCTATTTTTTAAATTTTATTTATCATCTGAAACAGAGAAAGAGAGCACAATCAGGGGGAGCAGCAGAGAAAGAGGGAAAAGCAGACTCCCCACTGAGCAGGGGGCCTAACGTGGGGCTGGCAGATGCTTAACCGAACCGAGCCACCCAGGTGCCCCTAAAATCTGTTTCTTTTACTAAAGTCTTTCTAGAACCCTTAAATCATCTCTAGTGGGTAATGGGAACTCTCATACCCTACAGGAGAATTTATAAATTGATAAAATCTTGAAGGTATGGTTTTAAGCAGTACCTATAAAATATGTAAATGCATATGCAATGTATAAGTTGTCTCTGGAAAAAAACCCACCAGAACCTGGTAACACTGGTTGTTTCTGAGGAAGGATCTTATGGAACTAGAGGTCAAAAGGAGAAGGAAGACTGACCTTTTTTCTATATGCCCTTTTTCCTATTTGAATTTTTTACACTGAACTTGTATTACCTTTTCAAAAGGAAAATAATGAATAAAATGCACATACCCTTTGACCCAACAATTTATCACTTCTAAAACTCTCTCCTGCAGAAATACTTACAGAAGCGAAAATAAATGTATGTTACTACTTACGTACACTAATAAATCATCAAGATCCTAAATGACCATCAATTAAGGATTAGATAAATTATGAATGTTTGTACAAGGGAATAATATACGGTTGCTAAAAATGAACCCATAAACCATCACCCGGGTCAACATAGAACATTCCAGAACTCCTAAAGTACTCCCTAATGCCTACTTCAGCTATTCACCCTCTATGAATTATCACAAACAACATAGAACATTCCAGAACGCTTAAAGCGCCCTCTAATGCCAATTCCAGCCATTTAACTCTCTGTGAATGATCACAAACTGAGCAAACCCATTTAACCATCACCCATGTTACAGAAAATTCCCGAACTCTTGAAGCGCCCCCTAATGCTCACTTCTAGCTATTCAGTCTATGAATTATCACACACTGAATAAACCCATGTAACCATCACCCAAGCCACACAGAACATTCCAGAACATTCCACAGACCATCCAATTTGTGCTCATTCATGAAGCAGTACACTCTTTTGTATGTATGCTATAATAAAAATCTTTAAAGTATGCATGCTTATCTATTACAAGTACATTTCAAACGTATAAAAAGATTACGTATACAAATCAAAGTATTAAATTACAGATAAGGCTGCGGGGGGAGGAGTTTATTTATTTTGCATACTTCTATGAGGTTTGAAATTTTTATAGTGAGTTTTTCGCAACCGATCATTTTAAAACGAATAAAAAATAATGAAGAAAAATACACATACAAGAAAGAAAATAATTTTAAGTACTGCTGTGAGACATTAGTTTTGTCCTTGAGGAGAAACTACTCACCATTCAGGATTATAAATCCTAGCATTCTAGATCCACCACCTGCATCACCCAGCGTCCCCCTCCTGCCTGGCAGGAGTGCCTGGCCCATAGGTCTTGGAGGGAGATAAATGCCTGAATAACAGATTCAAAGAAACACTTCACCAGCCCAGGCTTTTACCTCAAACTCCAGTGTAGTCATTAGATGATTTGAAATTCTACACACCAGAAATTTCTTTTGCCCAAAGAAGACAGGCCTCAGTGACCAGAACCTTCTTTCTCTGAGGCTGACCTTCTGAGCTTAGCTTTGGAGACCTAAATACTCTTCCAATCAGAAGACAGGTAAGGAAAGAAACTAAAGGAAAACCACACCTAGGGAAGGCAAGAAACCTTTTAGGGTAACTGAATAGTCAGAGTTTGCCCTGTACCTGCCTTGTTTTCACATTGAAAGTCCCCGGGAAACATCTCAGTTCTGAGCAAACCAGGACCTAACATACCAGGCCTCACGTGCTCTTTAGGCTCCTTTTCCCTTAGCCCCAACCAAGTTCTCCGTCGACCCTCAAGGCGAGAGAGGGGTGTCTTCCCCTCAGAAGCTAAAGCAGGGGTGCCAGACTTATCTTACCACACTTCACAGGAGAAAAGCACAATTAGAAGCCCAGAGAGAGAGAGAGAGGATCCGAGAGGCACCCAAGGAAAGCATTCCACACAGATTTAACAGCTTTTAACCTCTTCGTACCATCGGTTCCACACACCACAGTGACCCCAGGCTTTCCCTGGTTCTAAATTCTGATTCGGATTTTACTTCGAAGATTTGGGCCGTAACTAGGTGTTATTCCTCCTATGAACTCACTTTTTGTTCACGTTTTAAACAGACGAATTTTAAAATATTGTTTGTTCAATTTACGCCAGCAGAAAACTTCACATCACTATCAGAAATAGGAAATCGGTACCATGTGCCACAAACAGAAGTTACATATGAGGTATTATACACTAATAAAAATTACCTAAAGGTGGTACTTCTGCTCCCAGGCTCCTCATGCAAGTTTTCCTCAGGAGTGTCTGGAACACAAGAAGCCTGAGGCTCCTCCTAGAGGTCAGACTGTGTTGTTAACACTTCCTCAGGGGCTGCTTCCCGCTCTTTCTTCCTTTGGGCTCCCTCTACAGATCAGAGTGATTTTTTCTTCGGCTCCCTCTTGTTGGTTAGAGCGTGTGGTTACTTACTCACTGTTGGACAAAATTTTATTGAGTGACTGTTATGTTGTGGACACAGTGCTAGCCACCAAGGGTACAGAAGAGAAAATGGGAGCAATTTGAAGTTGTAATTGAGCAAGAGTTGGAAGAAAAGGAATAAATTGGATTTGAGTACAGACTGTGCTGCTTGTCTCCATTTCTTAAAAGCACCCACTCCCCCACCCAGCTCCCTTTATTCCAGCCACATCAATTGGACTTTGCCCCTTCCACTTCACCAAAAGTATGCTAATGAGTCTCTAGGGGACCTACAGATCAGACCCAATGGGAAGTTTCTGGCCCTCATCTTAAGTAACCAGGGAGTCGACTCCTTCCTTAGCTCTGCTGACGGCATTAGCTTGTTTCTCCAGGTTTTTCTCCTACCTCTCTTGCCATCCCATTTCTCCTTCAGCCTGTCTCTTACATGTTGGTGCTTGTCAGGATTTTGTCCTTAACCCTCTTCTCCATGAATCTCGCTACTTTCCATCCACATGCATAGCTTCCACCTCCATAATCTGACTCTCAAGTCCTAAAAACCGGATGTGGTCCCCGTTTCTCCAGCCTCATTTTCTTCTATTAGCAAATTACTTCCCTCCCATGATAGCACCTGTACCCTATTTCCCTCTACCTGACTCCCACCAGCACCCCAGGTCTGTTCTCCAAGATTCAGCTTCATGTCACCTCTTCCAGGAAGCACTCCAGAAGTGCAGCCCAGGTTATATTAGGTGCTCTCCTTCTGTCTGTCCCTATCCACTCAGTGCTTCACACACCAGCGCTTCCACTGCCTAGTGTAGCTCCCTTTACGGCACGGGGCTGGTCAACTTGAAGGCAGGAACGTAATCTGCATAGTTCCCAGCCCAGGGCTCGGTAAGTAGTTGCAAAATTGAGGAATATAAGAAATCCCTGAGCTGTGAACAATTCAACACACAGGAAGAGGAGCTTAGGGGTGGTAGCTGGGAGGGGTGCAAGCTAGGGATATTTAAAACCTGAGTATTTGAGCCCTTCTTCCCTTTGCCTTCTGTGGAGACAGCCAGGGCTGGTGGGACTGGAGGGACCTCAAGGTCAGCACCAGGAGATGGCTGGGGCTGGGGAGGAAGCCAGCGTGGCAGGGGCAGAAATCACTTACATACAGGGGAAATGAGCAGTCATACTGAGGATAAAGGGAACCAGGTCTGTCACTATCAGAGAGCAGAGTTACAAATATGGATAGGGTGGACGCTAGAAGGAACCTTATGGTGTTGAACTGGAATCAGAGGTAGCTGTTTGAACTCATTTTTAATAGATGAACATGTGTGTGTGTGTGTGTGTGTGTACACACATCCACATATATTTTCTCTATGCTGAGAAAGCCTTTAAACCACAATGCCCTAATAACAATGATTACACCTAGTGCCTACACCTTGGCTTTGAAATACCATTTTCCACTAAAAGGAATCGGGGCTTCTTATAGAAATGTCTGATCCCAAGGCAGGGGCAAGGAAAGTATGAATCTGGGTCATCTTAAGCCAGGTAGCAAAACAGTGCTCCAAAAACCCCGAGATTTGTCAAAAGGACACAGGAGCCTGCTTGGAGGGATTCTCAACTGTCCAAATCTGACATGCGAATTATTAAAATAATGAAAATGATTTTTAAAAAGATTTTATTTATTCACGAGAGATACAGAGAGAGAGAGGCAGAGACAGGGGCAGAGGGAGAAGCAGGCTCCATGCAGGAAGTGTGATGCGGGACTCCATCCCAAGACCCCAGGATCACGACCTGAGCCGAAGGCAGATGCTCAACTGCTGAGCAACCCAGGCATCCCTGAAAATGATTTTTAAGATTTTATTTATTTAGAAAGATAGCACACACATGTGTGAGTGGGGGGAGAGGGAGAATCTCCAGCAAACTCCACACCCAGTGTGGACCCCAACGTGAGGCTCAATCTCACAACCCTGAGATCATAACCTGAGCTGAAAACCAAGAGTCGGCTGCTTAACCAACTGAGCCCCCCAGGTGCCCCAATAATGAAAATGATTTAAAACCCACTGATGAAAATAGGAGTCCAGAAGTCCACACTGATGCAAATAAATGGTGAAGAGAAATGTTTTTTACTGTAGAATGCCAACTAATAAATGTGGAAAAAATGATAGAATGAGTCACCATTAGGCGGCCATCCTACTACCATAAGGCACAAACACGAAAGATCAATGGATACTAAAACTAGTGAGTGAAAGTGTGAGGAAACGGGATATTTATATACTGTCAAAGTATCTCCACACCAAATATTTTTATTAATTTCAAAGGCAAAACATTAACTGCACAGAAATCTGGCAGACACCACCTTAAGTGAAGGATCAAATTTACCATCACCAGTAAAAAGACAGTGACATCACGTGCCTCCCACAATAATATACAGAAGGCAGCATCGCTTCTGTGGTACTTCTGCCCAGAATGCATAACCTGAATTTTAATAACGAGGAAACAACAGTCAAACCTCAATCAAGGGACATTTTTCAAAATTGGCCAGAACTTTTCAAAAAATATGAAAATCACCAAAGGCAAGGATGGAGGTGCTTCAAGATTGTGGGAGGTCAAAGACACCTAATAACTACGTGTAACATATAATCTTGGATTGATTCTTGGGTCAGAAGAAAAGACTTTTTTTCTTTTTGGCTAAAAGAGCATTATTGGGACCACAGGCAACGTTTGAATGGAGTCTATAGGTTAGATGGTCGTTTTGTATAGCAAAGGTGATTTCCTGATTTTGATAGTTCTAATGTGCCTGTGTAGAATGTCCCAGTCTTTAGGAAATGTGCACCGAAGCAGGTAAGGCACATAAGAGTAATGGGGTATCGTTTCAGTAACTGCTCCGATGGTTCAGATGTGAATACTTAAGTACTTATTCACACCATATGGAAGAGAGGGAGAGAATGATAAAGTGAACGTGGTTAGGTGCTAATAACAATCAGGCAACCCGGCTGAAGGATGCACAGGAATTCTCCCTGCTGTTCTTGCCACTTTTTTGTAAGTATGAAATAACACCGGTTCATGTTTTTAAGATACTGAAAAGAAAAATGAGTGTTTAGAACCTGAGTCATGCATAAAAGGCTTTAAAAAATTTTTTAACCTGTCAATCCCCCCATCTTCTTTCAAAACAACCAAGTCTTATGAATATGTAAAAAAAATGAAAAGAATAAAAAAGAAGTAAGAAATATGTGTGGCCTTGGCAAAAACTGTCTAAATTGTCCAATTCTACAAAATGCTCGTGAAGGTTTGACATTACATGGAGAGGTTCCTTTTTTTGTTTTGGGTAACAGCCCAAACTTCAATGAGGCTATTCTTCTGTGTTCCCAATACATTTTACTCCAAACTTGACTGCAATTAGACACGGAGAATGCGATACTGGGACACGGAGTCAGAAAATAGTTCTTAGTGAGGATAAAAGAGAGAGACTTGAAAAACTTTCATAGAATTTTATGCATGTGTACACACTTTATTAAATTTGCATTCTAAGATATACACAAGGTCAGCATTTCACAAAACTTCCTATTATTTATTCCAAAAAGCAGTTATCATGAAACAGAATATGATTATATAAGTTAGTCAAGCAAAAAGAGTATCTATAGGATTTTCTAATCATATCATCTCTTGTACTTGCTTTCAAACAGAAGCCTGAAATAGGATATATTAGAATAGGAAGAAAGAATTTTAATTTATAATAATGACCACTTCTCAAATATTAGACTTTATATAAAAATAAAGGAGTACTGTCAACAAAGCTCATCTGAAGGTTAGCGTCTCTATCTTTAATTTATTCCAAAACAACCCCTGCATAAACTTAACTTTCTAGTCAATTTGAACAATAAAAATGAACCTCGGTTTAAATGATGAAGTGACTCATCTCATCTCCTAGTTCTCACACTATTGTAACAACTTCATTTTCCTGTCCCAATTCTCACCCACCACTGAATTTCTAAAAGAAATTTAAATATCACATTTGCAAAGGTTGTTTCTTATGAGTCCTAAATTAGAGCCAAGAAATCATGGCCAGAAGTATCCCTTTAAGGCAAAGAAGACAGGAGGGCGAAGGTGGATAAATTATAAAGATGTAAGATAAAACCATCTCTTGGCATTATATAGGCAGAAACATCTGAATGTGGTTCTTTCATAAACAGAATAAACACACTGAATACCATCGAAGTGATTTTTCTTTAAAATGGCACACTAGAGAACACTCTTCATAATATATACATTGATATTAGGATTTAAAGTTTATGGACTTTTCACAGGTGAAAGCGATACGAAAAATAAAGCCATTAATGGCCATCGTGGTGGTTATTACAGTTTAAAATAAACACCACGTCTGATGCCAGAACAGAACTACTTACTGCAAGCTAAGTGATGCTCTCTTGTAAGTCAAAGAGGACAGATTTCCCTTCAAGCTATGCAGTATTACTACTCTGTTGAGTACCATCAAAGCGCATCATCTTCCTTTAAAATTCAAGAATCTTTGCCTTCAAAGGACACAAAGGCAGTAGTTTTCATTTCTTACATTCATTTAAAAAGTGGAATATTATGATCCTAGCAGGCAAATTTGCATATTAAACACAGACAATCCAACTACGATGTCTGAACATTAAAAGATATCTATCACATCAGACATTTTTACACAGTTTTAAATAATAAATAACAACAATAGATTACACTCAGGTTTTTTTAAATAGCTCTATCACGATTTTCCTCTTTTAAAAATTAAATAACTTATGGTACCTCAGACTTACTATCATATACACTGTTCACAGCTCAAACAGCTTCTGAAAAGCAGAATGCACAGTAACATTGACTTTTTCAGCTCCTAAAAGTTTCTCTGATATTAAATGGCCCTTACTATGAGGCAGCACAGACAAGAACTGGATTCTGACTCTGATGGCAACATGATAACCAAAACACAGTCGGCAGCGGCACTCACTCACCACATTGATGAAACAAACAAATCCAATGACAAAAAAGTAATCAGAAAAAAAAAGCAGCAATCGAAACAGTATGTAGTGACCAGACACATAATCTACCCTACATTATGACATCCATCTTTACAGCACAACACTGTACCCCAAGGCACCTCAGGCCTCATAATATCACCCGAAACAAGCTGTCAAGCTCCATGTATGCTTTTCTACACAGTGCTTTGTGAGTATATAACATTATTCATTCATTTGTAGATGCTCCACACATCTGGTCAAGGCAGGAATTTCTTCTCCTTGATAACACCACCTAGAAACATTAACAATATTTTATATATTCCTTCGGGCAACAAACAAGTTTGGGAAGAAAAATATCAACTGTGGTGGCTAAGGCCTAAGAACCTGTGGTGAGTAATCCAGGCATCCTATCAGTCCATTTACATTCTCTGCACTAAAATCAATCCTCACGTCATACACTCCACCAGCAAAGAAGCGGTATGGATAGTAATGAAAGCAACTATGTGTTTCTTCCCCTCTGTGAGAAATGGCAAGTAAGCAGCTCAAACAGGAAAGGGAAACAAAATAATGTACTTTAAGCTGATGCAGAAAAATAATAATTTAATATAATTGAAAGCAATCCATCTATTATTGTGAAATAAAGAGATTTGAAACTATGTAGTCAACAGAGAACAAAAAAAGAAAAAAAACAAACCACAAATCTCTCAAGCAAGAGAATTTCTGATCAACTTTAGCTGTTGTGTCACTGCTGGGAAAAAGAACCTCTGTCGAAAATACACATCAGTGCTTTCCTTAAGCGTATAGATTCTAAAATAGGTGCTCTCTGAGGCACTGAGGAAAAAAAACATATGCTCTAAGCAATCAAAAATGAGTATTTGAGATTTAGTCACTAGAGCCAAAATGAGATCAGCAAAAAGAGACATAAGTAAGATCACTACACTCGTAAAATTGAACTTTAGAGAAGAGAGATGCCAAATAGTACGGCATTGAAATGGTTTAGGTCTGCCACACTTTAATCCTCATTATGGATCAAAGTTCTCTGCGTTCCTCACTGAATGTTTTATGTAGGAAACAGCAGTTAAAACACTGAATCAGAAATGGGTAAGTCACTTGGGTGAGAGATCATCCATCAAGATGAACGGAGAGCATGAATTGGAGCATGCTACTGGAGACTCTGCGGTTGTGCTGCCTTTAGCCAGTGAGTCTGAGGATAAGCCACTGCTGCTACTACTGCCATCCAAAATATCTGAACTGAGGACAAAGCAAAAAGAATTATAAGCAGATGCATCTATCAGGGTAAAGGTAAACATAACATGCAACGACATAGTTTCAAGAACTCACAAATCAGTAAGAGCATTTGTAAATAATAAAAAGCATAAGCAACAGCAATGAACTACATAATGTACTACTATATTCGGGTACCTGCAAAAACAAGGTCACAGAAATCCAAAGTAAGACATTCAAGTTCTGTATCACTTTAGTGCTCTCTTGGAAGCACCAGAATGTCCAAAATACAGGAAGCATTCTTCTTGATGTGTCATGATTTTCGTGAGGGAGTTCCCTTACCTTCAGCTCAAGAGATTGCTATCCTGAGATTTATCTTCTTCCCTTCCCATCAGCCTTCGAGTAAGATGAATGGTTACTCATTGAGGTACCCTGGACTGTCTGAAGTATCCTACTAAGGACACTGCTTCACCGTTCCTCTGCTCCAGAACACAGGCATTCAACTACTCTAAATTGGACTGCTTCCCCATTCCCATGATGCCTTCAATTCAAACACCATTTTTTTAAAAAATTTCTCCCTCTGTTGTTTGTCTTTTAAATTCTTCTAATTTGATGAATTTTGGACACTGTTTCCTTTTCTCTTGCTTTCAGAACACAAAGGTGTCGCTGATGTCTCTACAAGCCTCCAGTGACTATCCAGTTAGGCTGCTAAAAGGAATGTTCTATAGCCACGCACCCAATACTCTGACCCTCCACTTGCCTCTTTGATTCTCACAGCTAGCTTCTGCTCCCATCCTTCCACTCAAACTCCTTTGGGCATCAGAGCCTCTATAACCCAGCCCAGGGATGCCTTACCCATCTAGTCCAGGCTCTCAGGGCTGCCAACCCTCCATCCAGCCTGCTTCATAAACCTGGCTTCTTACTTCAGTGTTCAAAATTAACAGCCTTCACAATTTCGCACCAGGTTGCCTTTCTGGCTCTGTGTCCCATCAATCCAACATATAAATTCTATGCTCAATTATCTGGCCTGAATTCACTTTTTCACTCATTCATTTATTCTAATATTTACTGACTACCTGCCAAGTGCAGGAATCTAATATGCTAGATATTAGAAATACGATGTGTCTAAGACAGACATGGTCCCTGCCCTCATGGAACTTATATTACAGTACAGGAGACAGACATTTAAGTAATCATGCTAATACATACATAATTTGTGATCAAAGCAGTAAAAGCAAGATACAAAGGGCTCCACGGGCATATAACATGAGTAACTCGATCTAATTTAGAGGAACACGTTCCCTCAAAGTGACACTTGAGCTGTCATCTGAAAGATGAGTAGGCATTAACTAGGTATGGTCTGGGAGGAAGCAAGGGTAGTTTTAGGAGCCAAAAGCAGGCTAGTGTGGCTGTAAGTACAGAGAGTGAGTACACAATGAGAGACAAAGCTGGAGAGGTAGTCAGGCAGTTTTAGGATTCACATAGACACACTTTTTAATTTTGAAGAGGGAAGCAAGTGTAGAATTGGAGAAGGAATAATGAATCAGGGAATATAGATTTTAGCTGAAGTCTGGTCACTAGCTCTTCCACAAAAGCCCAACCTGGTCTAATATGCTCTGAGGCTAAATGTTGGGAATCTTTTTCTTTTTTTGGGGGGGGAGAGTCTTATATATGATCACTTTTATGGATCTCCGAGTTAATATATTTCCAGTGTTAAGCAACCCATGATACATTTGGAAGTTTCTAGGCCTGATACCCTACCCTCCACCTCAATGGCATGTAACACCTTCCCCCCACTTCTCTGCTATTTTTCTATTGCCTGTGGATTGTTTTTAGGTGGAGGCAGAATACAAATAAGCTTCGGAAGAGTAAACATAAAAATGGAAACAGTACAGTCCATGGTACTCCCACTCTAAGCTCACTACTGTGAAATGCATCATTAATAACAGCACTTTTAAGTAAGAAGTTTGGAAAATTTAGCTGGCACTGCTATATTTTCAACCCAATAGTAAAATACGTCTAAAATATGAATTATTCAAACTACTGAAAGAAAGTTACACAGATAATCTAAGGCATTGGAAAATCAAAAGACCTTTATATTTGCCTTTGGAACATATGTGATTTTTCCTCCTGCAGCATTTTGCCTAGACTAATATTAAAATGAATTTACTTTCCTAAAGCACATATTGGCCAGGCAGCCGAAGGACACGCTCTGTGCTACTTGGCAGGAAGAAACAGGCTTAGATTAAAATTTGGCCACCAAGCAGATAATCTGAATATAAATAAAGACTTTCTTATTCCAACCACCAGACTTATGGTGAGCCCTGGGTTAAAAGATTCCATTTGTAATAAGACCTGCTTGCGTAGGTGAATCCTGTATTCATTCAAAAACACAGAACATGGCTCATGAGAAGAAAGCTCCCATCTAACACTGTTGATTACCTTAAGAGAAATAAGAAATAAGCTAACAGAGAAATTACCAAGAAGTTACTGAGAAAAAAGAATACAAATCTGAACATTTTGTTTCATATATTCTGTTTCAGGAACTTCTTTTCTATTATTAAATATGAACATATGAAAAATTTTGTTCATTAATAGTAAAATAGCATACTTACATTTAGGCTCCAGTGTAATTTAGATTCAGAACTTGGTAAACCATTAACCAGATATTTTCACTAAACTAAAATTTGTTAAATCTAGTTTCTGTTAATAAATCTGGCACTACTATGCATGGTCATGGAAGCAGAGACTACCTACTGTCATAGATTACCCACTGTTAGTAAATCTGCGTAAAAAAAAGATTTACATGATTTTTTTATTTATAGAGAGATCACTGAACAAAAGTGACTTTTATAGGGTTCACTTGTCAACCTTCTACCAGGCCTTCTAAAAGCAACAAAGTATGGTCCAATTTGAGTTTATCTTTTTCCTTTCCTAGCTGAAGCTCTAATGGAGGTGTGAATGGGCCTTAGATTAACGGCTGAGACCCAGACAATGTGAGGAAAGCAAAGGACCTAGAAAGTTCGAACTGGACACAGGAGTACACGAATCAAAAATGAACTAATTCTAATTCATTCTGGCCACCGAGTATACATAGTGATGCATTATCTGAACTGCACAACCAAAAATACTTATGATTATTGAAGTAGTGCCCTCTGTCTAAAAAAATAAGGATGCAAGTATAAGAGAATCATTAAAACATTCAAAGGATAAAGTAACAACAGAATCAGGATGTCCAGTGTGACTCACGCTATTACCCATCTGGTGCCACTTTGTGCCTTGTCCAGTCAATAATCTGGGTTCCATCAGATTAGGAACAGGCAGGGAAATAGACTAGAAATTAGCCACAGCCCTATCAAGCCCTGAATAGATTCTGGTATAAGGTAAGACTATGGGGCATCCCCTGCCCCATGGTGTGGGCTAAACAGGCCCACGGGGTAAGTTTTCTGGCCTCTATCATCTTACCTTAGAAAGATCCAACATTATATTTCTGCATTTAACTCCTAAGTTTTTAAGATTACACATTTAAGTATAATCATTTCCAGTTACCTTGGGGATAGGAGTTTAAAAGTACCAGCACAGATGTCTAAGCTGCTCCCTTAAACACGTTCAAGGTATATGTATACAGTTCTATTAGTCAATAAATCACGATTAAATCATATTTTTTGTACACATCACATATTCCTGATTAAACTCTCTTGCCATGATACATATACCATTAAAAATAATGTGAAAATCATTAAGTGAAATCTAATGAAAAAATGTTAAAATACAACTGTCAAGGTTAAATTAGCAGTCACACCAACACTACGATGCACTGGGCAAGAAATTTTTTGGGAGAACTTTTCCTTTTCCGTATGAGAAACAGACTATCACTTACCCTTCACTACATGGCTAGTGGCCCTCAGAACTCCTTTATTTCATGTAGCAAGCCACAGATAATCTTGTTCCCCAGGGAACGAGGAGCATAACAAGAATTCCCAATATGCAAAAAGAATCAAAGCACCATGGAAAGGTGTAATTCCAAGCTATGATCAAATTCTTGAGGTTCAGAAGAACTAATGCAGAATGACATAATTCCTGCCTTGTGGTTGACAAGGTTTCCCAGATTTGGCTGGCAAAGATCTCAGAGTTTTCATCTAGTAAAAAATATATAAAGAGCAGGCCTACTTTTTCCTTTGGGCAGTAGTTGGCACACTGGACACAAACCCCAAGTAGGTCCATACTCAAACTTCATGCTTAATTTACACTTCAAAGATGTCAGATTTGAAAGACCATTATCTAATATGTAAAGTTTAATTTAAAGTTTTAAAATCCATCTTTTCTTTGTAGAGTGGGGCAGGAACAAAGTATGACAATTTAAATGAGGAGATACCCTCTGCTAATGATCTGCTACCTCTTCTGCTCCCTAAAATGTATAAAAATTGTTTCCCTGGTTATCAAGTAGATCGCAATCCTTGGCAACAGAAACCAGAACACAGAGTCTCTGTCTCTGTCCTCATTTCTAAGAATACCGATGTCTGATCAATGAAACTGCATTACAGAGATAGAAAAAAAAAAGCGTTTGCAAAAGCAGGATCCAATTTTTAAGCATCAAAAAAACTTTTTTACATATCATGAGTAACTCATGTTTAGAATCTCTGCATTACAGACATAAATGTCAGCAGTATTAGGATACAAAGTGTCCAAAAAGTCGGTGCAATTTTAAGTTTTAATATCCTCAGGAGTACAGATGCTATGAACTTACTGAAAACATCTTTTAAAGTTTAGTTACTTAAATACCTTTCACACATAGTTTTGTGAATTTTGAATAATAAATTTATTTTAACATAACACTGTTATGTTGGCTTATTATCACTCTATGACTACCATGAATAAAGCAAATCTTTCCAGTGTGAGGCAAACCTTTTGTCTTTATGAATCAAAAAGTGCCCTTGATCACCAATGTGGATGTCCCAGGGCTCTCATAGCTAGTCACAAGTCTAAGGAGAATGTGAGTAGTGACAACAGAAATAGGACCCTCACCACAGCCACCATCGTTGACTACTCAAGTTTTGCTATTCAGAGGAATAAACGTCTGGACAAGGGGTAAGAATCCTTGGTAAATCCAGGACCCTCTCTTTCCTTTCTTTTTTTTAATTTATTTATGATAGTCACACACAGAGAGAGAGAGAGAGAGAGGCAGAGACACAGGAGGAGGGACAAGCAGGCTCCATGCTGGGAGCCTGACATGGGACTCGATCCTGGGACTCCAAGATCGCGCCCTGGGCCAAAGGCAGGTGCCAAACCACTGAGCCACCCAGGGATCCCCTCTTTCCTTTCTTATTTATTTGTCTGAATCTGTTTTATGGCATCCTGTACAGTCCATGAAACTATTTTTTTTAAAAACCCACTTAACAATGTATGTTCTCAGCTTATCAAAAGTCTTCCCTATCTTTTCCCCAACTTGGTTACTTAGTTAGCAACTGGGTAAGCAAAGCTATTTTTAATGTCATGTGCCTATATTAAAATACACTTTACCATAAAAGTGATAGGCAGTTTCCACTAAGTATAGAGTTTCATCCACTAGTCCTCTTGACAAGCTTTAGAAGTTTTCTCTTTGCAATCATCTACATACCTGGAAAGGCACTCTATGCCAAAATTAGCACACTGAGCTACCAAGGACAGACATAGATGAGAGAGAAGAGAGACTGTGGGGCTGAAAATAGCTAGAATAATCTAAAAGGCATCTGTTCCAAGGTTAGAACAGTACTGATCAACGAGTCTAATACTAGAAGAATCCGTGACTTCTTGGTCAACCAGAAGTACAAGTTATCTTACACAAAACAATGAATATGTGATCTGGAAAGAAAGAATCTCTAATCCTTATAAGTATTACTTACACAATTCTTCCATTTAGAGGGCACCATCCTTGTATGTTTAAAGTGAATGCACTTTTGGGCTTTTAAAAAAAGACCCTCACCTATAAAACTCAGGGAACAAAAAGTCCATACACATACACAATTGTGTCCAGAACATGGGTGCTCAGTGAGTTGATTAGAAATACAGACTGAAAAAAAAAAAAGAAATACAGACTGAAAGATTTCAAAATGTTACCTGGCCATTGCCACTATCCCTGCCCCTTCCTTCCAAAAGGTATGTAGGCATCCAAGTACTCAACTTCAGGCATATGAAAAGAAGATAATTTTTGCACAGAAACATTGAAGGGCCTTAAATACCTAAACTCAGATAAGTAAGACTAAAAAAAAAAAAATTATGTGACTAGACCACAGGAATCAGGAAGTGCTAGTATAAAAACAAAACCCTAGCTAGGACTGTGACAGAATATCCCAAAAACTTCAAAAAGATTTTATAACAACAGAAAAGGCCATGCTTCAGAGGATGCCGGTACTCTCCGATACATCCAAAGGATATAATACAAAATGCAGGCAGAGCAGCTATGATCAAGGCACATTTTCCACAGCAACCCAGAAACTCTTTCTCACACCATCCAGCTGTTGCCACGCCCCTGCACCATTAGCACCTACTGAGAGAGGCTGACCTAACAGGAGCTAGGAAGGCAGATGAAGGTGCCAAAAACACACATACTTCTAAAGGTGTGCTCAGTGACTTTCAAATGATCTGCTTTTTTTCCCCACATTATCTGTACCTCCGTGGAGCTTTCCCCTCTAGAGAGCATGAATAAAAAATTGAATATTATATCAAATGATTCCAATATGCTTTTGATGTGGCTCTTTTTAAATAGATCATACCCTAACATCCTTTGGATTTGATTATTTTTTTTTATTTCATTTTTTACCATGAACTGAGATCAGACAGTTGAGCAGCCTCCGGAGACAGCATACTGGTAGTGCCTTGGAAGAGCCTCTTGGGCTGGCTTTCCGTCTCCATTTCACCTAAAACAGAAAGAGATGCTACTGTGAAATGATTTACAGATACAGGCATGGTGCTAAAATGGAATGATCTCTGTTTAAGGTTCAGAATAGAATACTTTGTCAAGCCATTACTTCGAAGCTGTTTTTTCTCATGCTTTAATACTTCCATATAACCTCAACCAAAAGTAAGCAGCCCTGAAAAAAAAAAACAAACAAACAAACAAAAAAACCCTTTTTTATTTAGCATGTTACGGATATAGTCATGTTCTTTAATAGAAGAGCAGAACACTGACTGCATTGGGCAAAATGAATCAAGGCTTAGCACAGCAGAAATAAAGAATCCCCAAACAGCTGAAGCTCATAGTGAATAATGATTTATTCTAGAGAATTAGTTAAGACAATTGATTTTATATTATTTTAATACTGGAACATTTCCTGAGTTGAAGCCAAATGGGTTAAAAAGTATGTAGTCTAATAAATGGCGTATAAATCAAAGGTTGCTTTAGACTAATTAGTAAAAGTGAAGATTTTAAGAAGTTACTTTGAATGCCCCTCTGTAATTGAAAGCAATTATTAATCCATTCACAAAATTGGTGTTGTACTGGCTACCTCAATCTTATAGATTGTCTCAGAACATCTATAAGGTAGCATAAAAACTTTGCATCCTGAGTAACCACTTTGCCACCAGGAATGCAAAGCCTCAAAGCCCTCAGACACAAAAAGCCCCTTTTCAAATAAGCTATGATCTAAAACACACAAATATCTTAGTTTTGAGGCTCCTCATCTGAGCTTTAAAATGGAATATGAAAAAAAATAAAATAAAATGGAATATGAAATAAAATTTAATTCCTGGGCCTAACTATATACTCCAATGGGAACTCAGTAACTGTGAACTTAAAGCTGTACAAGAGGGGATCCCTGAGTGGCTCAGCAGTTTGGCGCCTGCCTTTGGCCCAAGGCGTGATCCTGGAGTCCCAGAATCGAGTCCCACGTCAGGCTCCTGGCATGGAGCCTGCTTCTCCCTCTGCCTGTGTCTCTGCCTCTCTCTCTCTCTCTATCATAAATAAATAATGAAATAATTAAATAAATCTTTTTAAAAAAGAAATAATAGTAAAAAAGCTGTACAAGAGGCTTGTGATGGAAAAAGATCAAGCAAGAACAAATGCAACATTCATTTTTTTCCCCTTCATATTATCAATTAATTCATATTATCTTTCTTCTGGAGCCATTCTGAAAATTATTAACTCAGGAAAGGTTATATTTTTTATTTACTTTTGCCATGCTTTAATATGGAGCTTTTAAAAGCTACTGCCCAGCTTTCAACACCTCATCAGCAAAACACTTTAGCCCTTTTTATTAAAGAATTCCTCCATCTGCTGGTATATTTTGGAATAGCTTCTAAATGAACTAACCATACTAATTCCACCAATTTCCTGTAACATATCGAAAATTAATAATAACAATGATAATAATAGCTTTAGTTTCCAAGTGTTATTTTCACCTAACAGCTCCTGAGAAGGTCCTTAAAACTTTAAATAATTCCTTGCAGCATTAAGGTAAAAGGCTACTAGGTCATAAAACAAAATTTATTCACTAAATATAAACATCATCACCATATCGAAACCTATTTTCCAGAGCACACTAACTTTAAGTTATCTGTAATATTGTACTTTTTGAATCTGTGCATGGCACTGTCAGTGGAAAGTTTCCACCAAAGCTGCAAATACCTGTTTACCTAGTATTAGGAGAGGGACTGCTTTCCTGGCCGCAAAGGTGATTGGCACAAATAAACCACTTATTAAATTGCTTTTTCAAAATTATTAAGACTCTTGTTTAGGGATGCCTGGGTGGCTCAGCAGTTGAGAGTCTGCCTTCGGCTCAGGGTGTGATCCCGGAGTCCAGGGATCAAGTTCCACATTGGACTTCCTGCATGAAGCCTGCTTCTCTCTCTACCTATGTCTCTTCCTCTCTGTGTGTGTCTTTCATTAATAAATAAATAAATAAATAAATAAATAAATAAATAAATAAACAAACAAGTAAATAAATAAATAAAATCTTTTTTTAAAAAGACTCTTGTTTAAAGTGACATCCAAAGCTTACAATCATATGAGAATAGTCCGAGGAATAATGACTCAACCTATGTTAATTTTTTGTCCCTTTTTATTTATTTTTTTTTATTTTTTAATTTTTATTTATTTATGATAGTCACAGAGAGATAGAGAGAGAGAGAGGCAGAGACACAGGCAGAGGGAGAAGCAGGCTCCATGCACCGGGAGCCCGACGTGGGATTTGATCCCGGGTCTCCAGGATCGTGCCCTGGGCCAAAGGCAGGCGCCAAACCGCTGCGCCACCCAGGGATCCCTGTCCCTTTTTAAAGTAGACTCCATCCGGGGCCCTCACAGGCATCTAAAACTAGCACTGAGTGAGACCATTTTAGTTTAGAACTCTGTGGTTCAAAATAATGTAACTAAGAGCACCCCTTTCATATCAAAAACCCTATGGACTCGAATATGAGGCAGCCTCTCTTTGTGAGGCATAATTTGGTGGTGGCTTATATCTGAACATGCAGCATGTTTAGAAATTTATTTGCTAGGACATAAGCACATACTTTTGCAACGTATTAACTTGCATCTGCTTTCTATTCAGATCACTCAGAGGCAAAATTTTTGGAATATATATTGGTAATATGAATATATGAATAAGATTCAGTTAGGAAGTGTAAAAAACATAGTATCAGATAACTAATTCACAAAATTTAGAATCTGTAAAGCATACATTGGGAAGAATATTTCACATTTCTTTAGAAAAAAGGAGTCATGCCTTGAGCTAATTTCAGACAAATTCTAATTTGTCATTCAAGCTCAACTAGGTTTAATATCAGAAGTGGGATGCTTACCTTTTCTTTTCAGGGGACCAAGAACACTGGGCCTGATACATTTGACTGGACTCTGACTCCTCTTGCTTTAAAGAATAAACAAACAGGAGAATGTGAAGTGCTTCTAACATGCAAGATAAATGTTATAGCCCACCAAATAAAGCAATAAAATTGACAGTCGGATTGGGGTGACTGGGTGATGGGCACTGAGGAGGGCACTTGACGGGATGAGCACTGGGTGTTACACTATATGTTGGCAAATCAAACTCCAATAAAAAAATATATAAAAAAAATTCACGGTTGGAAAATGCCCATGTTGTAATTTGAGGAACTGAAATGCCAAAATGAGATTTAATCTGGCATATAGCAATCTGAAACAACATAGCGTTTGAAGCTATTTTTAAAAATCATTTTATAAAAAAAAAAAAATCATTTTATAAAACAAGGTATCTACGATAGCTTTTTTTTTTTTTAAAAAAAAGATAAACCTTATTAAAAATTTATTTGGATTTGACTGGTCTATAACCTTTTTTCCTTATCCTCAACAAAGGATATTTTGTGTGTGTGTGTGTGTGTGTGTGTGTGTGTGTGTTCATTCTCTGGCACTGTCTCAAAAAATGCGTATCTGGTAAAACATCACTGATAGAATACAGGTGGTAGGTAGTATAGGATACTCACTGTGTTCAATTTTGCTGTCTGTTTGAAAATTTCCATTAAAAAATGTTGATAAAAAAGCTCATCAGGAGAGACAAATTCAAAGTGTAGCATTTCAAACCACATTTTTGAAAAGTAGGTTTACTTACTTGGTAAAGCGTCTTGGACTAGGAACAGGACTTGGTGGCAGCCCACTGCTGCTCACAAACATTTGTAAGGATGGTGAAAAACATTGCTAGAAAAAACATATTTAATATTAAAATAGTTCTAGTGCTCCAGCTTTCAAAAGGTTTCAAAATCAGAGAAACAAAATCCTTAAAACTGCTTAGCTATGTATATCTATATAGGTATACACACACACAAGAATATATACATATATTGATATACCATTTTTTCAAGTTATTATCACAGACTTCCATTAATTTTCCTTCCAGTCATGGATTCTTTACAAATGAAGCTGTGTGTGTGTACTTTAGAGAGCAAACAGCTTGGAGTGTGAAAGAGAGTTAACATCTTATCAATGAGCCTACCTTTCCAAATCCTCTGGTGGGTGATGGTGCCGGAGAAACTGGAGTGAAGTCAATCCTTTTAGGAGAATATAGTTTCTCCGGCTTCTCAAAATCGCTGTCACTCTGTGAACATAAAACATATTTTCTCATAATTCACAATTCAGCACATCACAGCTCTTCTCTACTACTCAAACATGCCTACATTTTTAGGACAGAAATGTACAAACTCTAAAAAGTTGCAATCTCATGTTCTGGTGGAAAAGCAGAGATTAGAAATGAATACAAATTTGGAAATGGGAAGGACAAGAGGGTATGAAAAAAATTAACAAAGCCAATGACCAACATAAAGGTTTCCAGAAAGAAAAAAACAAACAAACAAACAATTAAACAAAGCAAACATGGGAGAACTTTACCAAGCTCAAACTCTCATCCCATGATTGGCTTATCTGCATCGCTGTCTGCACTTCCCTAAAACAAACAAAAATGAAAGGCCATCAGTGCTCAGAATGAGACATACAACACCTAGGCCCTGTTTTTGTGAAACACTAACCGTTCGTGTGCTGTTTCCCTGTTCATCATATCCATGCCTTCCTCCTGCAAAGACAAACATGTGCTGAATACAGTATTTATCTACAGCCACACGGTTCTCTACTTCGAAGAAAATTTTCAAAGACTTCCCTGCCTTCTTTGGCAATATCACAGGGCGGCAGAACATTCTAAGATCATCACCCCTGCCACATCTGCGTTTCACCTGCACACTCAAAGAATTTTTGGCTGTCTGTGGCCACCTAGAGTGGCAGCCTGACTCAGGTTTAGTAGCTAAATCTTCAGAATGAAAATAAAATCAAAATGAACAATCCAAACAATTGTAGCTCTGGGCTAAGAAGTAAAATTTACCCTTTTGATCTGATGCAGTCGGCTACTAGGAACACGATTAGGGGAGGACGACAGCAACTGGAAAGGAAAAGTAAACATTTACTATTTACTGAATTACAAGGCAGCAGTTTGCTGTCAGCCCCAGTATCTAACCTCCTCCCAGCTAAGATTTCATATTATTTTCTAAGATGGAGCTCTTTAGACCACTGAACATTAACATACTAGAGGCGGGACATTCACCAGGTACACCAGGTATCCAACCTCAAAGCACCATCTGTCGCCAGACAGGCATTGACTTTAACACTTTTCCCAAATGAATGCAAGGCTATGTACATTTATGTAAAAAAAAAAAAAAGAGATTCCAGGCCTTGGAAATATCCATTAACCCTCACTTATCTAAAATAAGGAACTATGTAAGAAGGAAAAGAAAAATCTGAGTTTAGTCATTTTAACACTGATGTACCCATGGAGGAAGACAGGTTAACAAGCCTGGCTTAGTAGTTTATCTATAATTAGGGTTGATCAAAAACACTTTAAAACTGTAATAAGAAAATTTTGCTTGTGTGATCTAAATCAATTCTAAAATGTGGTCACTACCACTATCACCGCAAACCCTTACTTACTAGTTAAGAAAAATCAATGTGGAAGGCAATGTGTATTTTTCAGGTAACTGTTGCTCTCCCTTAGATCATCATTTTTTGACAACACAAAGCTAAAATTATTTGGGGGCCAAATTATGTTCCTTCAAAATAATCCCAATCTGATAAAAAAATGAAAGGTACAATTCATCTCAACAGCTCTTACAGGGTTCTAATATCCTTAATGTAAGCTATTTATTCCCTAATTAAATGCAAATAAATTTGTAATGCTATTTAGACCAAATAAGACAATGATCCTGTTACAAGAAGCCCTACCCTACTAAACATCTAAAAATCCTAATGTAGTAAGTAGTATAAAACAGTGATAAACTGCTAAGCTTTTTAGGCAAAAGCTATTTTGGGTTAAATTTTTTAAACTTATACAATGAAATATGATTTTGCCTCAAAGGGTATCTCTTTAGTACCCACCCTTTTTTTCCCCTCTCCTATGCTCTGAAAACATAAAGACTTTATGACTAAAATCCTCTTAAGTTTTTTTCCACTAGAAAAGTAACACATGTTTACTGGTAAACTCTTAATAAGGCCATTTGAAAAACACTAAGTGGGGTGCCTGTGTGGCTCAGTTGGTTAGGTGGCCAAGGGGCCGACTCTTGGTTTCAGCTCAGGTCATGATCTTGGGGTCGGTCCTAGGATCAGGTTAGGTGGCCAAGGGGCTGACTCTTGGTTTCAGCTCAGGTCATGATCTTGGGGTCCTAGGATCAAGCCCCACATTGGGCTCCTCCACGTTCAGTGGGGATCTGTCTATGGATTCTCTCTCTCTCTCTCTCCCTCTACCCTTCCTCCTGCTGCTGCATGTGCACTCTCTCAAATAAATAAATAAATCTTTTTTAAAAAAAGAAAGAAAAACACTAAGCTACTAGGCAAGTAAATAAGGCAGAAAGACTAACAGTACCATGGAAGAGAGTATGGATGTGTCCAGAGAACAAAAGAAACCCTAGCAGCAAAGAAATCATCAGGAAAGTCAAAAACTGCAAAAAGCTGCTTGCAGAGAAAGTCAGAAATTTAGATGCTACATCCATATGATGTACAACTTGTCAATTTAGACAGAACTGGAGAGAAGACCCAAAAGGAGGACAGGGAGGAACAATGCAGTGTCTAGTATGGGAAACAAGTGTTAATGTGCAGGCTAAGAAAAAAGCCAAGCACTTGAAGGAGGGTGCTGGTTAATCGTGTTAAGTAAAGCAAATAACTCAAATGGGCTAAGAAAAGAGGACCCTGCCACTAGCAATGAAGTGGGCACTGGTGACTTTTGCAAGAACAGAGTTTTGTTGGTTTTTTTCAAGATTTTATTTATTTATTTTTTGAGAGAGTGTGAGCAGAGGGAGGAGCAGAGGGAGAGGGACAAGAAGACTCTGTGCTGAGCCTGACGCAAAACTCGATTCCAGGACCCTGAGATCAGGACCTGAGCCAAAATCAATGGTCAGAAGCTTAACCAACTGAGCCAGGTGCCCCTGCAAGAACAGTTTTTTAATAGCGTGGTGATAGAAGTAGTGAGATCACAAACTGGCTGAATAGTTGGCAAGGAATTAGGAGACAAGGAATGAGAGGCAGTGTGGTGTGGATTAAGCTTTGTGAAAGCTCAGAGGGGTGAAGGGAAAACAGGGAAAGAGAGATCTATGAAAAAAGACAAATTTGTGTTCCAGATATTAGATGTGTGAGTCAGAAGAAGGTGGGAGCAAAAAAGCTACGGAGGAAGGGACTAGAGAGGAGACAACACACCAAGCAAAGTGACAGGAGACTCAGAAAATCTAGACACCATTAGGAGAAAGCACCACATGTGAAGGTAAAGACATTTTCAGGAGAAGAAAGCTGACATGTACACAAGAGGGCTGTTTGCCTTCCCTGTGAATGGAGAAGGGGCATCTGCCAGAAGTGAAAGGTGCATGAAGCTTGCAGTTATTATTTTTTTAATTGGAATATTACTTTAGAGAACAGCAAGGAGCAAGTGGCATCTTGAACCCAAAATGCCCGGGAAGAATTTATCTCCTGGCCCTTCAAATGACCAATGCCTTGAAATTTCCCTACTTGTAGTGGTAAAGGCAACATTCTTCCCCTGGTCACTGAGAAATAAAAGTTCAGTGCCCGGGAGTCCTCCTTCTCCCTGCATTTATGCCTGGTCAGTTGTCAAATCATGAAGAAATGACCTCTGCACATTTTCTTGTGCCAGTCTCCTCTCCATTTCATTCCACACCTTGCTTCTGGCAGATTAGTATTAAGATTGACAGAGGACGCTGTGATCTAACATATATGGTATAATCAGTATGATGACAGAAGGACACAAGGGGTGCTGCGGAAGGCTTCCCGGAAGCAGGAAACTCAAAAGGAGAAGGGGACGGAGGGAAAGACAATGCAAGGGTGGGCAAACAGGGAATCGACGTGGCCCCTCTGGCAAATGAGGTATTTCCGTGCAGACAGAAAAAAAGGTTTTGTCAGGGAGCAAGGAGAGGTGAGCCTAGATAGGGTCGATAGGAATCTTCGCTTCTTAGAAAAGGGCAAAGTCAAGCATAAAGAGGCAAATTCATTTTCCCTTCTTTGGTCAACTTACTGATATCAGGACACAACTATGTAACAAGTGGAAACATTTTTCACATACACAGTAAAATTAAATTGTTTTCCAGTATCCTCAGGGAAGACAAAGTGAATCAAACCTCCAGATAGCTAACATTTCCCCCCTTTAAGCATTCCTAGCCACTTCGGCTGGAAATCTTTCTTAAAAGTGTTGTATTTTTTTCCCCCTTTCTTAATGGCACTGGCACATCTCTATTCTAATCCCAGCTCTGCCACTTACCAATCACGTGATTCTAAGCAAGTCACTTCTCTCAGTCGACACTTAGCTGCTGCCTCTTTTAACTGGGAAAAACATCTTTTGTCCTGCCTACTTCACAGGGGTTGCTATGAGAATGAAAAGTGTGAAAGGACTCTGTAACACGTAGAATACCATATAAGCAAAGGGACTAGTATAATTTAAGAAAAGGTTAATGACCCAGGTACCTTTAAGAACATCAAGAATTCTACAGTTCTATGCCAGTGAGACCCTCAGGGTCTATTAACGGGCTCTTCATCCTCATACTAAGCCGCAGACTAATTTTTAAAAAACCTCTGTCTGCTTTTCAGTTTTCCCCTCTCCTCCCTTGCTAGCAGCTATTAGTGTACCTTAAACCCGAATGCACCTCTGCTGATTTGCTGCTTCTCACATACTACCGAGTTGGAAGCTTATTATAATTATGCATAAATTTTAGATGATTCAGAGGTCAGAGAGGCTCCCTATAAATAATCTGATGAACCTTTATGCACAGACTATGGAAATCAAGCACAGCCATTCAGAGGTCTGTTTGCTTACATCTCAGATGTCTTCCAGCGCACTGCAGCTACTGGATAAGTGGGCTCCACATGTGAAGTGCTACTATATAAAAAACCTCATCATCATTTCTCCCAATGCAACCAACTAATAAGGTGATCCCAACAGCTCTGGCTATATAAAACAGTCACTATTAGCAACTCTGCCGAGAACATAAATACGAGCATTTTAAAGGAGATCTTACTTTGGATAAATAGCACTGTCCAACAGATATGTGTCAGAGACAAATACTCTGCTACTGTCTCAATGATTTTCGCTTCCTAGAACAAATAAAGATCACTTTTCTCAGCTATATTTAGAGGTTAATCCTGACTTACCTCATAACCATGATGCAAGTAGTGACAAAAAACAACAATCTTTAAAAATACAAAGTCCCACAGCCAAGAAAAAACTTTAACCAGATCTCTTTTTTGCACCAAAAACTGAAAATGGCCACAGAATGAGCAAGACAGGTAAAATAATTTTTTTCTTTTGTGAACAGAGGGGCATAGCACATCATCTTAAGAATGAACTACATTTGAAAGTGTTTTCCCCAAACCATACCACTAAAATACTTACTTCTATACTTACCAGGTTATGACGGCTCATAATTGTTGTACTATTCCTCCGAGTTCTAAATGTATAAGGTTGAAAAACCTGTGAAAGATCACTAAAAAACAAAAATAAAATTATTAGTGTCTTCTCATTTGAGATATCCATCAACTCTCTGATCAACAATGAAATCTTCCATGGCTCCTCATTTCGTACAATGAATAAGCTCCTCACTGACCTCTTCAGAGCTTCCGTGGTGGTGTGCTGTGGATCACAGGTTTGCCCAGATACTGATCTCCTCAGTGGTTGGGGGGCAAGCTAGGAGAGGTATGGGGCGGGGCTCCAAACTGGTTGCCTCCAGCTGCTTCTGGTCAGAGCTCACGCCCCCAAACCAGTTCCCACCAGACACCAGCAGCCTCATCTGTTTACACCAAAGGACCTAAACATACTACTGCTTTCTATGTGTGCCATGACCATGAGAAGAGCTGGAGAGCCCTGTGCTACGGTACAAGGCCCATCAGCACATCTCCCACCATAGCCCTAAATAAGTGTTCTACCTGTGAGTCTGCTGTGCAACTAAATAAACATACCTGGAGTTTTTCTCAAGTTGCCTCTTCTGCTTTCAACGTCCTACCTCCCACAACCATCAATCAAAATCCTTCCTCTCCTTGAGCACCCATTTCAATCCAATACCCTCTGTGAATGAAGCCTCTCTTCAGTCCACAAACCGAATGCAATCATGCCCTCCTTTGAATCCAAAGAGCACAATGCGAAATAAGATGCTTCTTGAGACATCGACTTTACCTCTTATTAAAGAGAAGTGTGCGTGTGTTTTAAATTACATGGTAGAGGTCTTTTGTTCCTCCTTGTATAACATCCCCGCAGTGCCTAGCAGAGTGCCATGCCAGTGATAAGAAGCCAAGAAAAATTTTCAGGACTGAATTGAATTGGGCTTCACTGGACCCATGAGATCACCTAATTCAGCTCTTAAGTTTCAAATGAAAAAACAGACACTTAGAATGGCTAAGTGACTCATTCATGATCACAGTTAGGGAGAGATATTGGGACTAGGTCTAGTCTCCTCACTCCTTCTGTCACATCATGCTACCCTGGCAAGTAATTACTTAAATCCCGATTCAAAAAACAATGTTATTTCTATGACAGTCTAAATGCAGGTCAGCATGATCGCCCTAGTCCCTTGCAATTGCTTGCTTACCAGATTTAAAAAGACAACCCCAAAAGATCAATTTATTCCTATAGTATCAAAAATAAATGTAGAGCTGAGGACAGCCATTAAGAAAGCAAAGAGTCACCCCATCATTCCCTCAGTTTCAAAATTTAATAAAAGAAAATGAGTAAATCCATTTTCCCCTCAATACAGATATTATAATCAGTTTGATAGATAAAAATTACCTATTTCTCTGCCTTCACTGTGCTTGATTAATGATTTTGGCTAATTCTACTCCCATCCCCTTTTTTGGGCTAATTCCATTTCTACAAGGTCTCACAAATTAGCTCTCCACTAAGATGAATTGTCTACTTACAGGAGTGAAATGTAATAGGCTCAGGAGGTCTGCCAACCTAACCTTCACTATTGTAAGATTCTACCTTAAAATAGACCCTCTAGTGACTATTCACATGAAAATACAAGACCCTATCACTAAAATTCAAGGGTTGATTCTTTCCATTGTTTTCTAAAACCTGTATTTTCACTGACCTAAGCTAAGAGACACCTTTCGTTTTTTATTCACTGGTATGCATTCCAGGCAGTTTTAGGATCTGAAAACATTACGACAAATCCCAATCACTTAATGTGCCATGAACACGACACTTGTTACGAGTTATTAGATAAATTGTGATTTATTAAAGTAAATGCTCCGTTAATGCCAGGGTTCCTAAACTAAGCTTAGAAATAGCAGCTCTTAGAGACAGGTGTCAAGTTGCAAGTCTAGTTCCAGGGGCTTCAGGCTAACATTCAGTGGTGCAAATTAGGCAGGGCAAGCAACCTGTTACAAGAGCCAGAAGCTTCTTGTAGATCCTTTCAGAGTGGGCCAAGAAAGCCCCAGGTAAAGAGGGTCCCATTTTTTCCACACTTCCCAGAGTCTGGGGTCAAACTTTCACTCCACCTTGGGACCCAAGTCACTGTCAAGCAAACAAGTCCCCATGCCCTTAGTTTGGAAAACCCAGATGAGCACCAACTCTCACTTTAGGGAAGAAAGATTGCTTGCAGGGGGTCAAGGAGCCCCTGAACCCTGTACTTCATCGTTCCCAACCCGCCTCACCTGAGCCCATGGATCAGGGGAGCGCTGCTGGATCTCCTCAGGGTGCCCCCATCGGATGTGTCAGGCTCAAAGTCCAGCTCCATTTTCTCCTGAGCCATGTCGGAGACTTGCAGGCAGGCACAGCGGACAGTGCTCAGCTCCTGGTGCTTAGCTATGGACTCCCAAGACTCTCACTGCAGGACTGAGCTGCTGGGGACTGGCAGCTGGGGGCGGGGGCTAAGGGGCGGAGGCTTAGGGGCGGGGGCTAAGGGGCGGAGAAAAGCAGGAAAGGAGGAGGAGGGAAGGAGGATGAGGATGAGGAAGGGAGCTTGAGAGTGAGTGAGGGGAGGAGGAAAGGGAGGCGGTAGTGGAGTGGGAGGTGGTGGAGGGTGACAGAATAAAGGAAGAGGGTGAAGGAAAAGAGAGGGATGGAAGGAAAAGAGCAAGAGATAGGGAAAGCGGATATATAGAAAAGCAGGAAAGCAGAGAGAGTAAAAGGAGGACAGGATCGGGAAAGGAAGAAGATGAGGACAGGAGGAGGACCGAGGGGTAAGAGGAGAGCAGGGTGGTGGGAAAAGAGGAATACGAGAGAGGGAAAGAAAAAGACGAGGTATGGGGAAGAGGAGGGAGGGAGGAGGCGGACGGAGGGAGAAGAGGATGGGGAGGAAACTAGGCAGCGGCGGAACTCATGTTGCTATCTTTTGGCCGACGACCTCAACCGGGGCCGGGCTACAAACACCGCAGCTGCCCAGGCAGCGCTAGTACCAAAAAGCTGACAGTTGGGCAGGGCCCGGCCGGGCGGCCTCGACGGCTCCAGTTCCCCATGCTGGGGGACCCGGTCCAGCCCCCCATGCTCTGGGACTCGGTCCCGGAGGATCCTCAGCCCTGTGAGGGGTGCTTATCCCCTCCCTACCCCCCCTCCCCGCCTGGAGGACAGGTGGGGGGTTCGGCCCCTCAGCCGCCGCCGCGGTGCCTCCTCTTCCTCTCTTGGGTTCTAATGGCCCGAGGGAACCCCTTGGGGCCAAGACCAAAATCTACAACCTGCCGCCTTTTCCGCCTCCCACGCTTCACAAGCGGGAACCGCCGCGGGGCCAAGTCTTCCGCGTCCGGGCACCCATCGGGTCCTGCGCACGCGCCCGGCGGCCGCGCCAATGAGCCCGCGGGCACCGAGCATGCGTGGGAACCCCGCCCCGCAAACCTCCTCCAAAAGGGAGGAGCGTTTTCAGGGGGCCCGGCGCCTTCCTCTCTGGCATTGGCCCGGGGACCCTGGCGCCCGATTTTGAAAAGAACCAATAGTTTGGAGACAGTGGAGCATCGCTGTTCTGGAGGAGTTTGGGCCAATATTCAAGGGAAACAGAAACTTGTGGTTTCCATGTTTTTTCAATGCCAATTTATTTGCTCTGATCTCTGTGATCTCTGCCCATTTCTTAAATCCCTTGATTTTGTTTGGTGTTTGGAGGGGCTGATTTTTTTTTTCAGATAATCCGTTTGGATGCACTAGACAAAAGGGAAGTGAAAAAACAAAAGCAATGGTGTAAAAATAAAGAGAATTGAATAAGAGTTCATATAGCGAGTGGCAATCACCATCTTCATTTTACAAGCATTGTCAGCTTCAACGATAATAGGAAAAGTCCTGAAGAACAAGTAGCAGAACCAGAATTTTTTTTTCCTTCCTAGGATTTACAGAGACCCTAACAATAGTCATTCAGCATGTGTGAGGCCTGGAATTACTTATTTTATTTAACAAATACCTACGTAGCAATTGCTGTGTGCTAGGCACCATTCTAAGAGCTTTAGAAATATTAACTCATTTAATCCTCGCTACTTGAATAACGATGGGATAAAGATGGTATTGTATTGTGTTGTGTTAATCATACAGAAAATTTAATAGTCATGAATTGGTTTCAAAATATAGCAAAAATAGGGGCACCTGGGTGGTTCAGTCCATTGGGCATCTGCCTTTGGCTCAAGTCATGATCCCAGGGTCCTGGGATGGAGCCCCATGTGGGCGTGAAACTCCCTGCTCAGGGGGGTCTGCTGGTCCCTCTCCCTATGCCCTGCCCCTCTTCTCGTGCTCGCTCTTTCTCTCAAAAAAATAAATTAATTTTTTTTAATTTAACAAAAATAGGAATGCCTGGGTGGCTCAGTGGTTGAGCATCTGCCTCAGGGCATGATCCCAGAGTTCCGGGATTGAGTCCCCCACATTGGGTTCCCTGCATGGATCCTGCTTCTCCTCACTCTGCCTATGGTTCTGCCTCTGTGTGTGTGTGTGTGTCTCATAAATAAATTAAACGTTTTTAAAAAAATTTAGCAAAAATAGGGATCCCTGGGTGGCGCAGCGGTTTGGCGCCTGCCTTTGGCCCAGGGCGCGATCTTGGAGACCCGGGATCGAGTCCCACGTCGGGCTCCCGGTGCATGGAGCCTGCTTCTCCCTCCGCCTGTGTCTCTGCCTCTCTCTCTCTCTCTGTGACTATCATAAATAAATTAAAAAAAATTTTTAAAAAAATTTTAGCAAAAATAATTTTACCTGCCTATTCAACTTAGTTGTCCCATATTAAACTTGCCAAATCCAATCATTTTATTCCTCAATGTTAATATTCGCTGCTTGTAATATAGAGTTTTTAAAGCACTTTTAGATAGTTTCCTTTAAATTCCCTATATTTTTCTTCCAACTGGATTGGAAAAGCAAGCTCTGTTTTTGACCAATTTATGTAGCTCTTTTTATCTCAAGGTCTCAGCAACCCCCTCATCTGCTCAAAACAACATAGTACATTCTATTGTTCACAATAGCTACTAAACAATCATTTGTTGGCTACATGTAGAATTCCTAACTCTGAGGAGTCCAATGATTTAGTAGAATCCCTAACTTTCAGGACCTTAACAATTAGGAGAAACTCAAAGACATGTTAGAAGATGGATGCTACCTTGGCCATCATTTCCAGATTCTATTCATATCATTCTTGCCTACCTAGTTTCTCTTACCCTTCATATAAATCTTTTGGGAGGTTTAGGGTATTTGTGGTTTGTGGGCTTGGGTTCAGCTTGCCTTTGATTTGCTTTTGTGATAAGGAAAATTTGCTTTAAAGTTGTCATGACGACTAGTAAACAACTGATTGTGACATATTTGTGGGACACCTTTTATAAGTAAGAGGCCTGACACAGATGGTAGCAGACTGGGACAAAGACAAGAGTAGCATAAGTGGCAAGGTAGAAGCAAACCAGCAATCTGAGATCATGGCATATTGCTACAGAACAGCAGAAGCTGATGATGACACACAGCTAGGTTGGTATAATAGTGCGTGAGTAGAAATGGGAAGAAGTAAAAATATTTTCTTTAAATGTTGTGTTTGCCCCTGTGATATACAGAATTGTTTTTGTAGTACTTGTTCCTTTTGACATTCTAACTTGCATATGTACTCTGAGTTCCTGGCATTCAGCTACACTTTAATTAGAGAATTCCTCTTCTTTGGTAATAGCTGCAAACTTCCTGCCATCTTGAGCATGTTATCCATGTTATCGTTTCATATTACTACCCCTTTTCTTCAAAGTCTCACAGTTGTTCCTCCCTTGTCATTTTATTATCTATTTTCTTAGTGTTATTATACTTAGATTTTTAAAAATTGGTATCTGTGATGCTTAGGCATGATGAGATGATCTATTCTTTCAATATATATCCATTAAACCTTATTACTTGCCACGAATATTAACAAACTCTTTGAGAAGTAAAATGAGCAGTAGAGTGGAGCAAAGATCTACTTGTTTTCTGGTGTACCCCCTATTTTTCTGATATTTAGTTTGGCTTTGACCCCTGTTCTGTATTTAACCACTGCCATCTACATTCACCCTGACTTTATTCAGCTTTAACTACCATCTTTTGTAAACTTTCCAGGTATCCTGGGAACTTTAACAGTGATTTTTAGGAGATCTTGGTACCAGCTCAGATTCTACTGCTACCTAAATGTGCCATTAATCTCTCTGGAATTTTATCAACTGTAAAATAGAAGTAGACTTGCCTACTTTACAAAATAGCTGTGAATGACAGGTTTTTAAAACTGCATCTATTCGTAAAATAATTTAATAAGTATTTATCAAGTGCTTCTGAGTACAGAAATAGTATCTAGAGAAATATCCAGAGGCACCTCATCTGTCTTTTCACCCACATACAAGGGCAGAGTGGCTTTGCCACTTAGCAGTTATAATTTGAGTAACCCCTATGGGGTTCAGTTTCCTCCTTTAAAAAAATGGGCATTGTGATGGTGCCTACCTCACAGAGTTACTCTAAGTATTAAATGCAATCACATATTTAAAGTGCTTAGGACAGTGCCTGGCATATAATTAAGTGCATGAAAAATGGTAGCTATTGTTAACCTGTCTTATATCAGGAAAGGAGACTCCAAATCGTTCTCGTGTCTGGGATTTAGATAACCCAATTCTGCCTGATATAATTAAGCTTTTCTTATTCTATTCTCAGAATGAATGAGGAATGATTATGATCATTCATGTCATAACTTGTCATGAACTGTTTCAAGATAATCCCATTATTTTAAGTTCACCACTGATTAGCTGAGCAGGGTTCATGATTGAACCAATTGAGATAAGTATGTGAAGACATTTTTTAAACCGTTAAAGTGCTATACCATGTAATGATTATTTTAATTCATAACTCTCATTTCAGTAGTTTCACTTACCTTCTCTGCCAGTCCTGTATATGGTTCCTAAAAGGTATGGTCTTACAAAATTATTAGTGTGGAGTTAGGATTTCAGTACTCAGTGTGGCTCATTAACTGGTGGTGAAAAATTCTAAAAGAGCAATTCTTAAAGTGTTTGAGCCACGACAGCATCATTAAATGAAAACCCTGGGGCACCTGGGTGGCTCTGTGGTTGAGAGTCTGCCTTTAGTTCAGGTTGTGATTCCGGGGTCTGGGATCAAGTCCTGCATTGGGCTCCCCACAGGGAGCCTGCTTCTCCCTCTGCCTATGTCTCTGCCTCTTTCTGTGTTTCTCATGAATAAATAAAATCTTTTTTTTATTTAGGAGGGATACCTGGGTGGCTCAATGGCTGGGCATCTGCCTTTGGCTCAGGGCCTGATCCCAGATTCCTGGAATCCAGTCTTGCATCTGGCTCCTTGCATGGAGCCTGCTTCTCCCTCTGCCTGTGTCTCTGCCTCTCTTTCTGTGTCTTTCATGAATAAATAAATAAAATCTTAAAAAAAAGGAAACTCTGATTTGGATGGATACAAAATTCTGAGATATTTAAGTAAATAAGCTTCTCTAACTCAAATCATTTTCTTAGACGAATAGCTTTGAGAAGCTAAATTTTATTTAGTGTAAAAATACACTTACGATTAAGGTTAAAAAACAATGAGGGGATCCCTGGGTGGCTCAGCGGTTTAGCGCGGGCCTTTAGCCTGGGGCGTGATCTTGGGAGTCCCGGGATGGAGTCCCACACTGACCTCCCTGCATGGAGCCGGCTTCTCCCTCTACCTGTGTCTCTGCTTTCCCTCTCTGTGTCTCTCATGAATAAGTAAATAGAATCTTTAAAAAAAAAAAAAAGACAATGAGATCACCTGGAAAACAATGATTCGTCTGCACGATTGGTTCAATTGGGTTAGCAATTGACACAAGACACTGGGAACAGGTGGCAGGTTTTGGGTTGTTCCCCCCCCCCCCCGCAGACATATAGCATTTTTCTCAATTACAAATGTGTCGTATTGGCTATAACAGGATGGAAAAATTCATCGTGGGAGTTAAGCTTCTTGGCCTCAGTTAGAAGGGGATAACGGGCTAATCAAAACTGAGAAAATGGGAGTATTAATTAGATATAGCGCATAAAGGACGGCACTCTCATACACCTTACTCCTCCCCACCCATTCTTTCCTAAATAACGGTGAGTGAAACCATCCCAGGGTTCACATAGGAGCAGAGGAACAACCACGGCGAATCGCCCCCGAGAAGAGACTAAGAGAGGACCTGGGTTGGGGTAAAAAGCCGACTCCTAAGACTGCGCGTGCTCCCCAGGCAAGGCTGACAAAGGGCGCCCTTATTGACTCTCATTGCTTGCGTAATAAGCAGGCGTCAGCAGGCGGGACGGGGCGCAGGCGCAGAGGGGCGGCACCCGACGGATTCTCGAAGGCGACAGGTTGTAGTTTTCGTTTGGGCCGGAAAGGCTTACCTGGGCTTTCCTTTGCTGAGAGAAATAGAGAATGATTCGCGGAGGTGACTAAGATAAATTCCTCATTTTCATTATAGACTTGGAAGTGGAGGATCTTCTCAGCGTTAGGAACCTCGAGCTTGGAGGGTGGGAGGTTCGGAGTCAACCCTACCCCACTTTGTGCCCACTGGTATTAGGGATGGTAGGGCTGTCGAGGTGAGTACCTCACTCCTCTAAGAGGTTCCTCCTCTCTTCTCTTTTTCCCCTTTTCCTCTCTGCCTACATCTCCTCACCCAGTTGACTTGTCCTTATGTGAATGGGAGCCAGAAAACCTTGAGAACTTGGAATCAAAGAGTGGCTTCTTCTTCCACGTGGACATGGCACAAGAGAAAATGGAACTAGACTTGGAGCTGCTGCCAACTTCAGCCACCACAGACAACACGCTGAGAAGATCCAACAGCGCCCCTTTGATCAATGGGCTTGGGTGAGCAGGATTGAGATATTAGAGGAGGCAAGCTGGGGGTGGGTGGCAGGAGGTGGGGAAAGCTACTTCCAATAGCATTCCCATGCCTTTCTCCATCGAGGTTCTACAGGTATCTCCCTTGTTCCTGCTGTCCGGAGAGTTCACCCTCACACTTGGGGGGAGTGGGATGGGCTGGCCTGGCCGGAGGGAGAGCACACACCTACCCTGAGGTTGACACGCATGTGAACCTGGACGTCTTCTTCTGACAGTCCACCAGGACCAAAAAGCAGCAACCTATTGGTGTGGAGCACAACTTTTCTAACTTCACCCCATCTCTTACCCACTCCTTTGAAGAAACAGCATTCCCCACCCTCGCCTCCAGATCTTCTGTGATGACTGTAATTTTTTGTCATTCTCTCAGCTGCTTTGTCACCTCTGACCTTCACCTCCAGCAAATGGAAATGGTTACCAAGCGAATAAGCTCAGACCTTTTTTACACCTAGTTTTAATTTGAACAAAAAATTTAGGTACCACAAAAACTTAACCTCATAAATTTTGCATTCTCAATGGCCGATACTGCCCCCAACTTGGTTCTTGGGGGTGTGCGAAAAAATCTGGCTCCTTTTATATATAAGTCACAACTATACATAAAAATTTTGTGAGACTTTTCAAGAGGGAGTAATTGGGGGCGGGGGGGAATGTTGAAAATGGTTCCTTAGAGGGCTGATAGTGAAAAGCATAAGATTTAGAAACACTGTCCTGATTGTTAACTATTTTCTGGATGCATCCAAACGTTTGGCATGACACATGCTTATAATTTCTTTATATAGAATTTGAAAGTAAGATCTTGGATCTCATATCCCAGGGGCATATAAAGTTTTATCAGTATTGTAAAAATGTTTGGAAAATGCACTAGCTCATTGTGTTAGTAACTTTGCTCTTTCCTTTTGCTAGCATCATTCTAATCGATAGGTATAAATCACAATTGTTAGAAGTGAACACAGAAAAAAAAAAAAAAAGAAGTGAACACAGAGACCAGATCTACCCTCCTTATTTAACATATGAGGAAACCAAGGCCCATAAGTCTCTACAATGACATAGTAACAGAGCCAGGACTAGGAACCTGTGTCTCCTGATTCCTATGCTTAGTGATTTGTCCACTACTAATCAACTTTTAGGCTTTTTAAAAAAGTTTTGTTTATTTATTTTACAGTGAGAGAAAGTGCAAGCATGAAGGGGGGAGCAGAGGGAGAGGGAGACAGAAACTCAGGCTCGGTGCTCAGCACGGAGCCTGACACCAGCTTGATCCCACAACCCTGATATCACAACCTGAACCAAAACCAAGAGTCGGAGGCTTAACTGACTGCCCACCCAGGCACCCGTCAACTTCTAAGCTTATTAACTCTAACCAAATGCAGCTTTTTGGTCATTTGATGAAAGGAAGAATATACTGGACAAAAGGAAATGCAAACTAAGATTAAACAGAAAATACATAATTTTTAAAAAAGATTTTATTTATTCATGAGAGACACAGAGAGAGACAGAGACATAGGCAGAGGAAGAAGCAGTCACCTGAAGGGAGCCAGATCGAAACTCAATCCCAGGACCCCAGTTTTACACCATGCAGGGAGCCTGATGTGGGACTCGATCCCAGGACTCCAGGATCATGTTCCAAGCCGAAGGCATATGCTCAACCACTGAGCCACCCAGGCGTCCCAATGTAATATTTTTTTAATAGGCAGAGAAATAAAGGGGCAGCACTGTACAAGTTGGACAGAAAACAAGAATATTCTATAAATTCAGTATTGACTCTAATCCTGTTGTATGAAAACATGAATTGTGAACCTACGCTGCTAGAAGAAAACACTCAGGGCAAATATTGGTTTTATTTGAAGCCTTTATGAAATGAAAAAAAACACATTGCAAACAGCCCTAGAAGCAAGGAGAGTGATGGCCATTATCCCTTCATGCTTTGTTTTGTTTGGCAAAGGACTTATTTTTTTTTTATTTTTATCATATTAGAGCATAGTTACAGTGTCAAATTCTATCACTTATGCTCCTGACACATGAAGTGAAATTGGTACAGAAAGGTAAGAGGCAATTGCATATTTACTTAGTAGGAGTTACAGATAAAGAAACTGCAAGGTGGGGCAGCCCCAGTGGCGCAGAGGTTTAGCCCCACCTGCAGCCCGGGGCGTGATCCTGGGGATTCGGGATCGAGTCCCGGGTCCGGCTCCCTGCATTGAGCCCGCTTCTCCCTCTGCCTGTGTCTCTGCCTCTCTCTGTGTGTCTCTATGAATAAATAAATAAAATCTTAAAAAAAAAAAAAGAGAGAGAGAGAGAAACTGCAAGGTGGATCAGGTCCAGGGACTCTTGTCTGTCAAAAAGAAGTAGCATCGAAGTGCTACATAATATGCCTGAGGGCAGGGAACTTGGCCAAATGATCTCCTGAGGGCAGATTTTGTGCTGTTGTGGCCAGCTTACGATGTGGTCAGGGAAGCGAGAACAGTTTAGAGTAGAATTACACTACGCCTTAGTTGAATTCATGCTCACCTCCATTCTCCTCGGTTGCATGTGTACACTGCTCACCTCCCTCACTTTCACTTATTTGAACCCCTAAAACTCGCCCCTTGCACTGATCACTAAATAATTGTTGCACTTCTGTCAAGTAATTTTCCAGTTCTGCTTGATGCTTGTATATAAACGCAACCTCTCTCGCACCCACGCTTGCAGAATTTGTTCCTTAAATATCATATTTAATACAAGTATTAATTGTTTTTAAAGGAGTTCCTGTACTGTTTTGTGTACATCTTGTATTAATAAAGATACCAATGTCAAAAGTTTTGAACCTCTTGGTTCTTTATACTTGTTAGCCCTCTGCTTAGCTGACTTCACTACTGGTGTCAATAACTTTATTTGAAGGTAGTAGTTTTTTTGTTTTTGTTTTTGTTTTTTACTTCTCTGGCCCTTATGAGAATTAGAGAGTAAGTTCTGGGATTTCTGCCAGTGCCTTCCTGCTGTAAATACTCTAGCTTGACTCTGCATTTAAACTGCTTGAAAGTCAAACTACTTGGGCCAAATCCAGCCTGCCACTTGGTTTTGTAAATAAAGTTTTATTGGAACATAGCCAGGCCCATTTGCTTACGTATTGTCCACAGCCACTTTCCCACTACAATGACAGATTTGAGTAGTTGCCACAGAGATTAGATGTCCCACAAAGCCCAAAATATTTGCTGTCTGGCCCTTTGCAGAAGAAGTTTGCCAACCATCTGGCTTATTAATTCTTACAAACCTGGAAGGAGAACAGTGGCCATAGAGAATGATTGCTTTGGGAATATAACTGGAATAAACATATTGTAGCTTAGATTTTTCAACAGAGCTACTTATGGATCATTTAATGTGGACCATTGAACATATATCTAGTTATATTGCCTTCACTTTGTCTAAGTGGTAGCACTTAACTCAGTTGTAGATATCACCTAGGATTTTATGAATTCATGTTGAATCACTCCTACCAGTTGAAAATATATACTTCCTCATGATTCCTTTCAGTTATAGTCTTATTAAAATTGACAGACAAAAATTTAGGGGAAAATATAATTACCAGCTTTAAGAATTACTCCCCCCACCACCATACAAAAAAGTGGAAATATGCAACCCATTAGTGTCTCTCCAACATTCTTATAAGTGACTGCTAGAATATATTCCTGTTCTTAAAAAGGAAAATGACTGGAAAATGAGTAAAACTTAGACCCATACATATATATCCTCATAAAATATTGAGTTACTGCCTGTTATATATAAATGACCATGCTGCAAAGATGTGTCTTGATTCAATAAGCTTTTAATTTAGTAGGGCAAATAAATAATCAGAGGACTTAAATATATGATAGGATAAGATATATGCTTAAGGAGGGAAAGAAAGTGCTAGGGAGATTCGAAGAATGGAGTGAGAAATGAGAGCAGAGTTGGTGAGGGATAAGGAAAATATTCTTAGGAGGCATATGAAATGGGTCCTGATGCAGACCCTGATGCAGATAGGATGCAGACAGGAAGAGAGAAGCTGGAGAGCTGGGATAGCATTCCAAGTATATGGAACAAGCTTGGGTACAGGAAAACATAGGTGTGTTCCAGAGAGCTGGTCAACTCTGCCCGGGTCACTGGCTCCCAGATGTTCATCTGCTGACCAGTGCTGACCCTAGGTGACATTTTCACCAACCCCTGTTTTTAAAAAAAGTGCAGAGTGGGGATCCCTGGGTGGCTCAGCGGTTTAGCGCCTGCCTTTGGCCCAGGGCGCGATCCTGGAGTCCTGGGTTCGAGTCCCACGTCGGGCTCCCGGTATGGAGCCTGCTTCTCCCTCCTCCTGTGTCTCTGCCTCTCTATCTCTCTCTCTCTCTCATAAATAAATAAATCTTTAAAAAAAAGTGCAGAGTACTTAAATAGGTTGTGATGTAGTTGGTCAATTGTCCTTTCCTGGGCAGGGCTGTATTTTACCCTGTGATGATTATAATTTTTTAATATAGCAAAATGTCCTTTTTAAAAATTTATTTATTTGACAGAGCGAGCACAAGCAGGGGGAGCAGCAGGCAGAGGCAGAGGGAGAAGCAGGCTGCCCACTGAGCAGGGAGCCCAATGTGGGACTCGATCCCAGGACCCCAGGATCCTGACCTGAGCCAAAGGCAGATGCTTAACCAACTGAGCCACCCAGGCACACCTCCAAAATGTCCTTTTATAAATGAAATGATGGTTTTGGTAGATGGTAGGATTTTTTTTAATTTTTATTTATTTATGATAGTCACACACACAGAGAGAGAGAGAGAGAAAGGCAGAGACACAGGCAGAGGGAGAAGCAGGCTCCATGCACCGGGAGCCCGACATGGGATTTGATCAGAGGGAGAAGCAGGCTCCATGCCCCGGGAGCCCGACATGGGATTTGATCCTGGTTCTCCAGGATCACGCCCCTGGCCAAAGGCAGGCGCCAAACCGCTGCGCCACCCAGGGATCTCGATGGTAGGATTTTTTAAATGACCTTACTTGGGAAAAGAAAGATGGTTAGCAACTATATGTTTGTGCCAGGATTTTGTTGTGAAATTTTGCTAGTCCATGAAATCCAAAAACCTAGAGCTAAATGGTGGAGGGCTTTGAATGTCATAGTAAAAAGAATGTAACTGAATCCAGCTCACAATGAAGAGAGTTACTGAAAGTTGTGAGCAGGAGAGCAACCTGTTCTTCAGGAGGGCGACTTGGCAGTCTGATACGTAGACTGCCGTAGAGATAAAAGCGAAATGAAAGGACGAATTAGACTATTGCAGAGTCTGTAGGAAAGTAAAAAGGCTTTGAATTGGTTTTTGGCAAGGAGCATGAAAAGAGTAAGATGGCAGTAAGAGAGACCTAGCACCTGATTGGATATGGGGGGAGGGGAGGGAAGGAAGTTAAGGATGACTTCTTACCATCAAGGGGGAAACCTGGATGAAAGATACATGGGGACCTTCTGTATTTTTTGCAACATCTTCTGAGTCTTAAACAGCTTCAAAATAGAAAGTTAAAATGAAAAGAAGACATCATAAGGAAAAGACTTCTTCAGGGTCCCAAGCTCATATAGGGCTGAGACACCATCAAAGCTGAGGAAGACTAGCCCCCGCTTTAACAGACAACAGTTGCTTAGCTTTGGTCTGTTGTTGCCATGTGAAAATGTGGCCCAGTGTGGCCACAGCTTGCAAATTTTCAAAAGAAGCTATAAATCTGGAATCTAGATTATTTATGTGAAACCTCTCAGTGTTTCGAGGGTGTGCAACTAACTTAAAATATTTTAATACTGAATAGGTCAAAACATATCTGTGAAAATCTCAGTTCTGTTAACCTCTGCTATTTGATTATCCCTCTTGTTCATGTGAAAACTTTATAGAGTTGAGAGGGAATTGGTACTACACATTGTAGCTTCAACCATAAACTTCAACCATAAATCAGTTACAGGTTTGCACAAAAAATGATGCATTTCCAAGGTCATGATAAATTATTCTTGGTAGCATGATTAGTGGTAAAGTGGCATACTTGAGAATTCCTTCCCTTACATGGACGTTTGTTAGGCTTAGCCAACTAAGGCTTTGTGTGCATGTATGTGTGCATGCATGTGTGTGTGCACGTGTTTTAATTTCTCCATCTACACAGCTATCTCCACAAAGAATGCATTTACATTAATGGCATTGCTGTTTAAGTAATTGAAATCTTATTTCTTTAAAAAAATTTTTTTCGTAATGGATTTCAAATGTTTTCTTTTCCTTCATAGTGATAACTCACAGGTGTTCCAAGCTGACACATTAACAACTCGAAGAAATAGCACAACGTTTATGACACAACATTGTCTGGTAAGAAAATGCTTGTAGCAGCCTCACTGGCCAAGGCTTGTGCTATTGGTCTCAACTTGTGGTTCTCAAACTTGAGTATGCACCTGGAAGGCTTATTAAAACAGACTACTGATCCCCAACCCCAGAGTTTCTGATTCTGGAGATCTGGGGTAGGGCCTGAAAATTTGCCTTTCCATTAAGTTCCCAATTTGAGAAAAAGTGCTCTAAACATCACTGAAGGAAAAATAAACACATTGACTACAGTATGATTGCTTTGCTGCAGCTGCAGCAGAATTAACTTTTAAATCCCATCTGGATTTAACATTGAGATTTGTTTTTATCTATAGGGCCATCTGGCTTCCAATTTTTAAAAGAACATTCTAATTTTGAGAGAAAAATTTGCAAGCTCTCCTAAGAGTAGTTTTTAGGCTTTTACTTAGACTTTTATCTCACATTTATCTTGAATTGAAAATAAAGTTTGTTTTTCATGGTGTTATAATGTAATCTCTAAATTATAACTCTTATCTACCAATTATCCTGTAAACATAGGAAATATGCTTATAGATCAGTAAACCAAAATGAACAAATGATTCACTCTATGAATCTTTTTATTGATGTGAAATTCATATAAGACACAGTTAACTATTTTAAAGTATATGATTCAGGGGCATTTAGTGCATTTACAATGCTGTTCAACTACCACCTCTCTCTTGTTTCAAAAAGCAGACATCTTGGGGCACCTGGGTGGCTCAATCTGTTGAGCATCTCATCTGACTCTTGATTTTGGCTCAGGTCACAATCTCAGAGTCATGAGATCACGCCCCGCGTCAGCTCTGTGCTGGGCATGGGGCCTGCTTGAGATTCTCTCTCTACCTTCTCCACCCTCCCAAAAAAAAAAAGAAAAAAAGAAAGAAAGAAAGAAAGAAAGAAAGAAAGAAAGAAGAAAAGAAAGAAAAGAAAGAAAAGAAAAGAAAGAAGAGAAAAGAAAAGAAAAGAAAAGAAAAGAAAAGAAAAGAAAAGAAAAGAAAAAGAAAAAAAAACCACATCCCTGTTTGTCTTGTTCCCTACATGGAAAGCTTTCAGATTTTCATTATTGAGTATAATATTAGCTATAGGTTTTGGTAAATGCCCTTTATCATGTTAGGGAAGTTCCTTTCTATTCCTACTTGCTGAGTATTTTTATCATGAAAGCATGTTGAATTGTTTCAAATGCTTCCTGCATTAATTGAGATGATCGTGTGTTTTTACCCCCTTTGTTCTGTTAATAAAATACATTACATTGATTTTCTCATATTGAACCACCTTCACATTCCTGGAATAAATCCCACTTGGTCCTATTGTATAATCCTTTTAATGTACTATTAGATTTGGCTTACTATTATTTTGTTGAGAACTTTTCCATCCGTATTCATAAGGGATGTTGGTCTGTAGTTTTTTTATAGTATCTTTGCTGCCTTTGATATCAGGGTAATGCTATCTCATATAGAATATATTAGGAAATGTTCCTCATCTTCTATTTTTGGAAGAGTTTGAACAGAATTGGTATTGATCCTTTAAATGTTTGGTGAAATTCACCAGTGAAACCATATCCAGTCCTAGACTTTTCTTTGTTGGGAGGATTTTGAAACAGATTCAGTCTCTATACTTGTTTACAGATCTGTTGAGATTTTCTCTTTTCTCTTGAGCTGATTAGGTAATTTGTGTGTTTTTTAGGAATTTGCCCATTTCTTCTAGATTATCCAATTTGTTGACATACAGTTGTTCATAGATTTCTCTTACATGATTTTTAGTGAAATATTATAGCTTAGAAGTCATTTTAAATTATTGCTTCCTAATCTTGAAACTGGATATTTTCTGTGGTGCCTGGGTGGCATAGTCAGTTAAGTGTCCAACTCTTGGTGTCAAATCAGGTCGTGATCTCATGGATCGTGGGATCAGGCCCTATGCTGGGCTCTGCACTCAGCACAGAGTCTGCTTGAGACTTTCCTTCCCTCTCCCTCTGCCTCTCCCCACTCCTTTCTCTAAAATAAATAAATAAATATTTTAAGAAATTATATATAAAAAAGAACCTGGATATTTTCTTCTTAGTAGAATGGTATCTAGTATAAATTCTACAAATGCAATATTTTACTGGGAAAAAATTAGAATTGTTCATTAAATAAATCTTTCTTCTTCTCTTCATTCACTCATTTACTCATTCATTTAATAATATTTATTGAGCACTTGTTTGTCTATCAAAGACCTGTATACCTAGTCATTCTTTTTTTCTACTCACCTAAGTCAACAAATATTTTTAAGAACCTCCTATGTATTAAGTTCTGATCTAGTTGCCAGAGATATTTAACCTAGTAGGAGGGCTGAAGTAGGAATGACCTCCCTTAGTTGAGATCTTACTGATTTGTAGGAGTTAGCTAGCTTGGGATATGGATCATAGGGACAGGCAGTATTCCAGATTAAAAAAATGTCATGTGAAGGCCTGGAAACTAAAAGGAGTATAGTGTGTCAAGAATAGAGTGTATAGAGAATTTAAAACAAGTGCATTCTGGCCAGGGTGGGAGTAAAGATGAAGTGATAAGGGCGCCTGGGTGGCTCAGTGGGATGGGTGTCTGCCTTCAGCTCAGGTCATGATCACTGGGTCCTGGGATCGAGCCCCACGTTGGGCTCCCTGCTCCTTGGGGTGTCTGCTTCTCCCTCTCCCTCTGCCCCTGCTTGTGCTTGCTGCTCTCTCTCTCTTGTGCACTCTCTCTCTCTCTCTCATAAATAAATAAAATATTTTTAAAAAATAAAAATTTAAAAATGATGAAGTGATAAGAGTTGGGATTGGAGATGTGGAGTAGTGTAAGATCTGTGGAAGTAGGGCCTTCCAAGTCATGCTAAAGATTTTTCACTTTTTTTTAAAAAAAGATTTTTCACTTTGTCCTCCTAAGGCCAGTGTGAAGCCATTGAAGAATTCTAAGTCTGTGATTGACATGACTAGATTCACATCTTTGAGAGATGGCTGCAGAGTGGTAAGTAGATTAGGAGTAGGCAAAGATGTGGGATAATTGCATAGGAGACAAGTACAGTGACCCTGGCTACTGTGATGGCTGTGGCTGTGAAGAAGAGTGGAAGATTCATGAGGTATTTGAAAGGTAGAATCAGTTGCTGATAGATTTGATGGAGGGCAGGTGATGGTGGTGGCAAAGAGGACTACTAGGCCTCTGGCTTGGGCAACTAATGGGTCCAGTGGGGCCACAGAAGAGGGGAAACTTTGGCAAAAACGTGGATAAAGAAGGGAAAACAAGTTTAGTGTTGGACATGTTCAGTTTGAAGTTCTCTGAGATCTCTAAACAGAAATGTTAGTTGTACTAGTTTGAAGCTCAGGATAGAGATCTGGGCTAGAGACACACATTTAGGCATTATCAACAGATCCTTATTTAGAGCTATGGGAATGAATAATATGATGTATGGAGAGAATATAAAAGGAGAAAAGAGGCTCTAGGAAACAGCTTTATTTTTTTTAAAGATTTTAATTATTTATTTGACAGAGAGAGAGAGAGAGAGAGAATGACTTCATGAGCAGGGGGAGTGGCTGGCAAAGGGAGAGGGAGAAGCTGACTCCCCACAGAGCAGGAAGCCCTGTAGGGGTCTTGATCCCTGGACCCCAGGATCATGCATGACCTGAGCCAAAGACAGCCACTTAACTGACTGCCACTTAGAAGCCCATAGGAAACAGCTTTAAAAGATCACCAGTAGTACCTTGAAAAAACAAGGAAAAGTATTAAGTCATACGCTATCTAGTGGTCAAACATGATAAAAACTGAAGGTGTCCTTTGAGTTACTAAAATGGAAATTATTCATGAATTTCTTATATTTGCAAGCAAGTTCCATGGAGAGAGGGGTGGGGTGAGATGAAGCCAGATTGGATTGGGTTGAAGAATGAATGCCTGAGAAGTGAGGACCTACAAGTGGCATCATACAGATTTAGCCTGCACATTACCCATTCTATGCCTTAGTTTCCTCCTCTGCAAAATGGGAATGTGACAGTATCTGCCTCATAGGTTTGTTGAAGTGAGTACATTAATCAGTGTAAAATATCTCAAAAAAAACTGGAAGAAAAAAAACTTAGAGCACATCGCACAGCAATGTGAATATACATGACACCGCCGAACTGGTACATTTAAACATGGTTAACATGGTAAATTTTATGTTATGTGTATTTTACTACAGTTTAAAGAAAGAAAAATGTGGGGCACAGGGTAGCTCAGACAGTTAAGTATCTGCCTTCAGCTCAGGTCATGATCCCAGGGTTCTGGAATCGAACCCCGCTTGGGGCTCCCTGGTCAGCTGGGAGCCTGCTTTTCCCTCTCCATCTTCCCTTCCCCGCTGCTTATTCTCTCTCTCTCTCAAATAAATAAAATCTTTTAAGAAATAAAGGAAAACTGCCTATAGCATATAAAAAGTTATCACTCAGCACAGCACTGACACATACTAAGTGCTTAATAAGTATTAGATGTTTTAATAGTAATAGTACATATAGAGAGCAAACATGTACCTGGCAATTTTTAACATGCATAATCTTCCTTAGGCATTCTAGGCTCTTAATTTGCATAAGGTTCAATGTAATATAATGCATGTTTAAAACAACCACTTTAAAGAATAGTCATGTTTGGCATAACTGACATCATTCACACTTATTTGTTGATGGGAGTTTCAAGACTTACTGGTTTGGCTTGCTGTAACAGCATAATGTATTTATTTTGCTCAAAGTATCACTTCACTATTTTAAGACCTATGTATATTGATACTTGCTTTCAGTATAAATAGGCTGAATTGTCTAGGAGAATGATGTGATAATTAGGATGTTTCCGCAGACGTAACAAAATCCTGGTATATCACATTACAAAATAGAAAATATCATTCTTAGGACACCTGGGTGGCTCAGTGGTTGAGCCTTTGGCTCGGGGCGTGATCCCAGAGTCCCGGGTTCTAGTCCCACATTGGGCTCCCTGCATGGGGCCTGCTTCTCCGTCTGTCTGTGTCTCTGCCTCTCTATCTGTGTCTCTCATGAATAAATAAAATCTTTTTAAAAAAGAAATATCATTCCTGAAAAAATACATATATTGTTGAGTGATAACATGAATCCTAGGTGTAAGGGTCCTATCTCATACTAGACTGTCCATAAAATTGGTACTGTAAGAACCTAGAGTAGCCAAATTCATAGAGACAGAAACTGGAATGGTGGTTGCCGGGGTCTGGGGATGGTGGTGGAATGAGAGGGGGTTTAATGGGTATAGAGTTTTGGTTTTGCAAGATGAAAAGAGTTCTGGAGATTGGTTGCACAACAATATGAATATAGTTAACACCACAGAACTGTACACTTAAAATGGTTAAGTTGGAAAAGTCTACGTGTATCTTATCTCAATTAAGAATTTTCAAAATCAGGACTGCTTTTCATATATTTCAATGTAGGTAAAAGGGTTTTAGAAAAAATTGCAGTGCTTGAGTGCATTGAAGAACCATGGATGCAATTTAACATGCAGATAAAAATGTACATTTCCAACCCTTGTAAAAATCTGTTCTCTCACAATTTAATTAAGCTCCAATATTTTCCTCTGTACTCTCAGAAAATCACTCCACCCCACTTCTGATGAGCAGAAACTCAAGGCCCTCCTCTGATGTAGGCACAATGCTTTCCCCCCATCTTATCACTTCGGTGTATATCCAAAGAACTCTAGGGTTGGTGTACCTGTTCCCCTCTCTTCCACGAGGAATTCTCTTCCTGGCACCTCTGTTGAATTGGATGTGGCCACATTTCTTCTGTCTCCACTCCCTCCTACTCTAAGAAAAGCAGGAGAAGTGTTTCGTCTTCTTGTCAGAAATGTTTGTGCTCTTCTTGAACAATTTTTCCCTTTTAATTTTATGGCTACTGATATTTATCTGATTAGGTTTAGCTTTTCATGTGGCAGCTACAAACTAAATTTAATTTACAGCCCACCCAGTAGTGAGTGCATAATACATTCCTGGCCCTGCTTTATGCTCTGTCTTGCTAGCCTACATTTAATTCATGTTCAGGATCAGTCATTGCAGGAACTAGGCAGAGGCATTGATAAACCTAGCATACAGCTCTTGTTCAGGATTTTCTAAGTGCTTTATCTCTAGTGACTACAGAAGCAATGGGTTAAAAATAGCAAACGTAGTAAAGTTAAAATTCTTTCCAAAGAATTTAATGTCTTTACAATATCAGTTTTCTGTGGTTTCTCTTTTAAATGGAACTGAGCTTGATCTTTCCTATCTTAATTCCTTCCTTGCAGTTAATGCTTGGGAATTGCTTCGCCCACCATACTGCCCAACACCTTCTACTCCTCCCCACCCCCATGACCTTGTTCCTTGGTCCTGGCACTCTTGCTTCTTTCTAAGGACTCCCTTCCTCCACCTCCCACCTCCAGAGTGTGAAAGAAAGGCACAATGAGAAATTTACACAAAAGTCACCCAGTAAAGTTTATTGACATATCAGAAATGCTTTGTTTCTATTTTAATACTTTGTTTCATGTAGAAAAATTATCTTAGGTAATTCCCTTGCAAACACCACCTATAATACTTAACCTATGGGAGATTCTCTTCCAGAAGCCTTCTTTTCTCCAATTAGTTTTTCAAATAATTCCTAAAAAATGCCAGGTCCAATATTTAATCCATATATTGTGGCTTATGATTTTTTACCTCAAGGTCAAATCTTACCTTCCCCAGATGTTTCACACTACATTCCTGCTGATCTCATCAGTTTTAGTCAGGCAGTCTTCTCAGGATTTCCTAGATAAAGTTTTCCAATAGGAAATTCTAAGCCTTTACCTGAAACTAACCAGTTCCTTCCCATTCCTTAGATATCAATTAAAAATAATCTCTTCCAGGAAGTCTTTCATAGTTAGTTTAGGACATTTTGCCACACCATGCAATTCTCTTCTTTTTGTTTTTTATAACATGTCATCATAATACAGCTAAAGTACCATAATTTCTTTGTTGAGCATATGTACATATTTGAGTTCAGGTTAGCATGTCTTTCCAATTAGAGTATTTCACATTTTATACTGTGAACTTTCTTGGCATTCGAGAGATAACAATACACGCATCACTAGTATGAATTAAATGTATTAAAATTCTGTTTGTTCAAAGATGAATGTGTGTGTATACATATTTGATGGATCTTTTTAAGGGAAAACCTTTATTTTTCAGATTTGGTGCATATCATTGTATATCAACTTCTCAGTGATCGATGCTAATAAAGAGAAGCATTGGGGAGAATATCCAAAACTGTGGATAAATCACAATATTTTCTACTTGCTTTGGACTTTATAATATGCTTTAAGAATGGGCATACAATTTTTTAAATTAGTCATAATATCTAATGTTGGAGAGAGAAGGAAATTGATATTCTCATACACTGCTAGAAAGTAAATTTGTATAAGTTTTCTGGAGGGCAATTTGGCAATGTGTTTTAATAGCATTGTGACCAAGAAATTCCATCTCTATGAATTTCTCCTAAAGAATTCATTAAGGATATGTGCAAAGATGAGCTTAAATGTTGTTGTCACAGCATTATTTATGAGTGAGCAAAAAAAAAAATGTGGCAACAATATAATGGTTAGGGAATAAGTTAAATGAACGAGTCTTCATTATCTGTGTTTGAATCCTGGTTCTAGCAATTACTAGCTGTATGAACTTGAACAACTTGACTAATTTCTCTGACCCTCAGTTTTCTGATCTTAATATGGGGACAATAATAATGTTTACAGCATGGGGTTATTGTGAGAATTGAGTCAGATAAAACATGCCTGGCACATAATGAGAGCTTCTTATTATGGTACATTCATATAATAGAATATTCAGCCTTTAAAAATGGTGTTGCAGGTGGGATGCATGGCTGGGTTAGTCTGTAGAGCATGTGGCTCTTGATCTCAGGGTTATGAGTTCAAGCCTCACATTGGGCATAGAGCCCACTTAAAATAAAAATTAAAAAATAAATAAAAATGGTGTTGCAGGTAAATTTTAACATGGAAACATATGTGGAATGTATTGTTATTTTTGTTTTGTTTTGTTTCTACAGTAAAAATTCAGTTTATTCATCTGTTTATAACACAGTACAGGGGTGCCTGGGTGGCTCAGTTGGTTAGGGGTCCTGGGATAAATTCCCGCCCTGGGCTCCCTGTTCAATGAGGAATCTGCTTGTCTCTCTCCCTCTACCCCTCCCCTTACTCTCTCACTGTCCCTCTCTCAAATAAATAAAATCTTTTTAAAAAATAACAATACACAAGAAGCAAAGTGTTTCACATCATAGGTTTCATTTCCAATTCCTTGAACTGTTCATTTTTTGGCTAAAAGGAGAGACTAGTGGGGAAAGCCAGGCAATGCCTAGGCTACTAAAATAAAGCTGGGGTGGGGGGCAATGCTAACATCATTCTCACAGGGATGGCCACAAGGGGCTGTTCCTTACAAGCTGATTTTCTAGAACTGGTAGCAGAAAGCACAGGAGCACCACTTCTAGATGCTCACACTTCATTCAGCTCCACCACACAGGCACAGCAACACCTTCTGGTAGTTGCTCTTCCTGTCTTCCTAGATGTACAGAGACATGGCATACATTCTCTTGAATTCAGACCTAACTTTTAACATGTACCTTTCCTTCACTGTGGGCAACCATGTTTCTCATCAGGATCTTATCACAAGCCTCCTTACCCTTCGTGGAATCATAAAGTCAGTCCACAAAATAGGGGAGCTTGTTCTGAATACATTGGACTAGGGTCAGAAAAGCTTTTTCCAGGTCTCTTTTGACCTCCTCCTTGATCATAAGGGCTATAGCTCTTGTACCTTTCAAATTCTTTCTGGATGTGATACACACTTACTCAGTCATGATGCTGATCCCCTTGGGAACATCAGTTCCTTTCCTCTTCACTTCAGCATTAGAGATCATAGTATCTAGGCTCAAACAGTTCATAATCAATGACAGAGCCATCCTCTGCACTTCTACCTTTGCAAGGGCAACTGTCAGGAGAACTCACAGGTTGTGATAGAAACAGTATCCTTCTCCAAATCAGTCTTAGACATTTCCTTGTAGACTGTTAATTTCCCCTAGCACCTAATTAGTCTTTGAGCAGATGATCTCAGTGAGGGAGTCCTCATCAGTCCTCAGCACCTTCATGGGGGAGGCTTTCATCTCGGAAGCCTCATACTGAGCAGGTGTTTCAGTAGGCTCCAAATCGCCTTTTCCAGGTGGCCAGGCACGGCTGAGTTCAGTGCCGATGCAAATTCCTTTTTGGTCCTTGTCTGGTAGGTGAAGGCAATATGCTTGTCCCCTCATTGCTGCGGTTGGTCAGTATGTTGGTGACAGTGACTTCATCCACACCTTTAGTCTTGATGCCATTTCAATGTTGAAAGCATTCCACTTAGCATCAAAGTAGGTGTATATATATATTTTTATATATTCATTATTTTTTAATTTTTTATAATAAATTTATTTTTTATTGGTGTTCAATTTGCCAACATACAGAATAACACCCAGTGCTCATCCTGTCAAGTGCCCCCCTCAGTGCCCGTCACCCATTCACCCCCACCCCCCGCCCTCCTCCCCTTCCACCACCCCTAGTTCATTTCCCAGAGTTAGGAGTCTTTATGTTCTGTCTCCCTTTCTGATATTTCCTACCCATTTCTTCTCCTTTCCCTTCTATTCCCTTTCACTATGATTTATATTTTGATTGACCTGTATGCATATAGGGGTGTAGAGTCTTCACCTTCCAAGTGGAGTTTGCACAGAATTTCATGAAAAACAACAAAAAAGAACAAAAACAAACAAACATAAAAAGAATTTCATGAACAGTGGACATTTTGATAGATGCTGGCCCATAAGCTGAAAGCTGCAAGCATCCTCAGATGCAGAGCCAGAATGTGTTAAATAATAAAAAAAAATGGGGCTTCTAGGTGATTCAGTTGGTTGAGCATCTGACTCTTGATTTTAGCTCAGATCATATTGTCAAGGTCATGAGATCAAGCCCCATGTCTGGCTCTGTGCTTAGCACAGAGTCTTCTTGAGGGATTCTCTCTCCCTCTCCCTCCCCCTCTCCTCCTCCCCCAACTTGTGCTCTCTCTCTCCCAAATAAATAAAATCTTTAAAAAATTATAAAGAAAAAAATAAACTGCAAATAGTATGTACAGTAGGATCCAGGTCTGGAAAAATAAACACTGAGATATTATTACTATGGTCATCTCTGGATGGTGGGTGTTGCTGGTTTTTTTCCCATTAATTACATTTTATGCTGTGCTTTATAATGATTAAAAAGTGAGTCAGTTTCTGTTGAAAAAAAAAGATCAGGATGAGTAGATGGAGTACAGAGGGTTTTTAGGGCACTGGAACTACTCATTATGATACTGTAATGATGGATATGGATCATTATACATATATCCAAACCTATAGAATGTATAACATGAAGAGTGAACTCTAATGTAAACTATGAACTTTTCATGGTAATGACGTGTCAGTGTAGGTTCACCTCTTATAACAATTTAGCACTTTTTAAATTTTATTTATTTATTCATGAGAGACAGAGAGAGAGAGGCAGAGACATAGACAGGAGAAGCAGACTCCCCGCAGGGAGCCTGATGTGGGACTCGATCCCAGGACTGGGATCACGCCCTGAGCTAAAGGCTGAGCCACCCAGGCGTCCCACAATTTACCACTTTTGTTCAGCTTTTGATAGTCAGGGGAGGCTCTGCTTATGTGAGAGCAGAGGAAATCTTTGTACCTTCCACTCAATTTTGCTGTGAACCTAAAGCTGATCTAAAAAATAAAATCTATTAAAAGTAAATTAATTAAAAGATCAGATGGGAAAATGAATGAAGAATGCAGGGTAGCAAGGAATAGATATCCAAGTCTTATAAAACTATCATATATAATTCTAGTTGTTGTTTATATGTCATTAAACATTTAATTCTAGAAATATTTGATGATGGTGGTGATAATGGTGGTAGTGGTAGTAATAGTTACTATTTACTGAGCGCATACTATGTGCCAGTGCTATGTGAAACATTACATGCATTATCACCATTATCACATTTCATACAAATAGACACTTGAAACTCTTGTTACATTGCATATAACACTTCCATATAGCAACAAATAATATGTCCAATATATCCCTTTTTATACAAGTTTATGGAGAAGAGTTTCCTGACTTTTGTGAGAAGGGTCAGCTAGTAGCCTTATTGATTTAAATTAGGAATTTTTATTTTAACTATATTTTTTTTTAGAGAGAGAGAGCAGGGGAAGGAGCAGTGGCAGAGGGAGAGAGAGAATCCTAAGCAGGCTTCATGCACAGCATGGAGCCAGACATGGGCCCGATCTCACCACCCTGAGATTGTGACCTGAGCCAAAATCAAGAGTTGGATGCTTAACTGACCGAACCACCCATGCTCCTTGAATTAGGAATTTTCTTGCACTATCAACCCTAGAACGTGATTAGTACAGGCTAGTCTGAATTTCTGGCCAGTGAGCAGTCATTAGCTGTCTGATACCTCCTTCTTCATAGTCATCCTCTGGATAGAAACTGAACCAGGCTCAGGCCAATGAATATGGACTGTGTCTCTTCCAAAGTTAAATAGACAGTGCTATTAGGTATAATCTGCTCATCTGTGTATACCAAAGTAGATCATTTCGCCACAGTTCAAAAAAAAATTTTTAAGTGTGCCATTCAAGGCTTTCCAGCATCTTCACCCCCTCATCCTCAGAATCTTCTATCTCTCCAGAGATACCTTGCATTACACTCACACAGGACTAGCAACCTTTCCTAAAACATGTTTCCTAAAACTTTCTTAAAACATGTTTCTTAAAACATACCCAGAACTTTACTTTTTCTGTTGCTTATGCTGTCAAACTCTTCACCCTGCGAGGCCCAACTCACACTGCTGCTTTATGCCTTACCTGTCTCCCATCTCCCACTCCCTGTGCCCATTCCCTTAATCTTTGCTTTTTATCCCCACCCCACTTTGCCTCCATTTGACACTTATTTCCTTGTCTCTTATGTAATAATTTGCTCTCATGTCTGGACTGTAAGGTGTCTGTGGGTAATAACTATGGCTTATTTTTTTAAAGATTTTATTTATTCATGAGAGAGAGAGAGAGAGAGAGAGAGGCAGAAACACAGACAGAGGGAGACGCAGGCTCCATACAGGGAGCCTAATGTGGGACTCAGTCTTGGGTCTCCAGGATCACACCCTGGGCTGAAGGCAGGCGCTAAACCGCTGAGCCACCCGGGCTGCCCGGCTTATTTTTCTTTTAATCTCCCTTTCCCCTCTGAGCAGAAACACAGTTCCTTAAACATAGTAAGGGCCCAATAAATATTGAAATACTTAAGAGTTAGCCCTATTTTTCTGACAGTGGCTTGTTATGATAAGTAATTATGACTCATTGTCCAATGTAATTTAGATGTAGTGAATTTTCAGTGATCCCCATATGAATTTTCTATTATTCTATAACATTGGCTGTTTCCTCTACCTTCTAGCAAATGATTAGAAAAAACAAACTGGTTTTAATGCTTTCTTAAGCAAAATATAACTTGTGAGGGAAAATGCTCCTTGAAGAGTCATATGATACATTTAAAAATCTAATAAAAATTCAGACCAGTTACTTCATAAAAATACTTGTTTATCCAACATACCTTTTGAACACTCATTTCCCCACACACCAATTCACTCCTCTTACTGCCTTTCCTGGCTAGTACCCACCCATGGGTTTCAGCTAGGAACCTCAGACCAATCTGGAGCTCTTTGCTCTCTATCTTCCTTTTTTATTTTTTGTAAAAGATATTTATTTATTTATTTATTTATTTATTTATTTATTATCATGTTAGAGAGGAAGTGCATGTGAGCTTAGGGAAGAAGGGGTAGAGTGAGAGAGAATCTTTTTTTTTTTTTTTAATTTTATTTATTTATGATAGTCATACAGAGAGAAAGAGAGAGGCAGAGACACAGGCGGAGGGAGAAGCAGGCTCCATGCAGCCGACTCCACACTCAGGGTAGAGCCCGACGAAGGGCTTGATCCCATGACCTGAGATCATGACCTGAGCCAAAATCAAGAGTTGAATGCTAACTGACTGAGCCACCCAGGCACTCCTAAGGATTTTATTTTTAAGTAATCTCTACTCCCAATGTGGGACTCAAACTTACAACTCTAAGATCAAAAGAGTCCCGTGCTCTACTGACTGAGCCAGCCAGGTGACCCTCTTCTCACTTTCTCATCATTTTTCTAGTCCTCCTCCTCCTCTTCCTCCCACCCTTTTTCATTCAGACTTTCATTATCTTTTACCTGGCCTTTGATCCTGCTTCTAGTCCCTCTTCCCTCCACCCTCAATTTGTTCTGTATATGGTGCTAGGGTTGCCTTTCTAAAAGAGATATGATCTTGTTTAAAATGCCTTTGAGTTTTAAGAACTCAGAAGGATCTATGCTTCAGGTTTCCTGTCGGGCTCAAAGGCTAATGTCCAAAATCCATAATCTGTTTTCAGCTAAATTTCCCCAAATTTGCTTCCTTTCATGCCCTATAATATACCAAATATCAGCCACCCTGAATCTCTCAGTTCCCCAAACATGCCTCTGGCCGAGCATCTCTTCCCACTCCCTAAATACCTGCTTCCTCTTCTCTGTCTACTGAATTCCTACCTTCCTCTGTGAAGCCTTCCCTAGGAACACCAGGCAGAGGTATAGTCTCTGTGCTTTGACTTCCCACAGATCATAACGTGTTCTGGCACTGACGTATGGCCTAATTTTCCCTAGCTACACTTTGAATTTCTCAAGGACAGGAAAATGTTTTATTTTTCTTTGGATCCTCGGGGCCTAGCACAGTGGTTTACCTCATTAAATATTTCTGAATGCACAACTTAATGTGGTCTTAAGATATGTAAAAGTAAGATATGGTAAATTCATTATCTGGCATTTCAAGAATGAACCAGGATACAGGTAGAATGGATGAGTTCTAAAGGCAATTTTCAAGCCTCATTTTCACACTTAGCTTTAAATCCCCCCATTCTTTCATTTTCCTCTTGTGTGGGTCCTCATATGCTTTGAGATAAGACCAAAAAAAAGGAGAAAGTAGTCTATATGACAAGTATTGGAAAAAGCAAGAGTAAAATGTGCTGAAATACTTGAAAACTATTGCCTTAAGCCATTATATATTATGAAAGTGTGGTTTCCTCACCTGGGTTCTAAGATACTTGATGGGGTTATTTTGTTTCTTGTAAGAAAAAACTGGCAAGAAAAAATGAGGTGATTTTAAGATCCGTTGCCTTGAGAAGAGGAAAGTAGAGATAAAATGTTCTCTTAATGTTCTGCCTGGCATCTCTTATATTAAGTTATTTTGTTCTGTTATATATATGCTTATGATTAGCATAATTCTCAGTCATGAGTCAATTGGATTTTTTATTATTTCTTTAATTTTAAACTTAACTAATACTGTTGCTAACATGCATTAGGCACTCAGATATTTTAGATAACTTTCAACATTGACTTAATTAATGTTTAGAAATAATTAATCAGAAACATTAAAGCCAGCTTGACTTCAATTTATTTTTTTATTGAAGTATAATTAACATTCAATGTTATGTTAGTTTCAAGTATTGACTTCTTTAAATTTCAGTTTTTGACACCTCCTTCCATCCCCACTCCCATGCATGGTTCCTTTGGTCACCTTCATCAAATCAAACAGATAAAAAGACTTTCAAAACCGATAACCGATAATAAATGGAAACCTTATTTTTCTTTTAAAAAATGCCTGTTCCGTAATTCCAATTGAGATCACATGTGATTCTGTTTCTAATTCCAGGAATGGCTTTTCTAAAAGAAAAACAATTAAGGAGTCCTATATTTCTTTGAGTTATTACCTATTTTAATAAAATGATAGTTTCCAGAAAAACTGTATACTCTTCTACCTTAGTCTGGCCTCTTTCAAAGATCTGAAAGAAAAAAAATATTAATTTGTAGGTTCGTAATGACCATAATTACTATGTTTTTTTAAACCATCAGATGGAGAAAATTTTTTTGACAGATGAAATGGCCTGTATGCTATCATTTTGTGTTCATTTCTTAGTGATCTAAGGGACACTTTGTACCTCACTGGCTTATGTTCTGTGCTGGCGCGTATGTGTGCATGTGTGTGGGCGATTGCGCACACACGCGTGTGTTTAATAGCAAACACCTAATACACAGTTAAACCTTTTAATTATCCAAAGATTAGCCACAGAACTCAAAAGATCAAATCACCAGTCTGCCACAGGTGGTGGGATTTTTCTGACCCAAGTACAAGCAGACTTTTGTTCAAGGGGGGCTTAACTGTTATGAAGCACCTATTATTCACTTAGTGCTATAATGGGTACTTTACAACTGTGCTCTCATTTTGTCTCACAACATAAGGTCAGAAACTAACGATGAGAAAAATTTAGTAACTTAACCAATGTCCAGAGGTAGTGAATGTCAGAGCCAGGTTTAGCCCCAAATTACTGGATTCCTTTCCAGCTACCCTTTTCCTGTTTCAGTGGTTCAAAGCCATAGTATCTCATAAGACTGGTGTTTAGGACTCCAACTCCTACTTCCTTTCCCTCTCTCCCTCACACCATGGCTTCCCTAAAGTCCAGCCTGTCATCCAGTAGCAAAAAAGTATGGTAAAAAGATGTTTTTCCTTTTCAGTAGATAAAACATTCTTTAACTGTCTTTGTGACTCTGGAGCTCTTTTAGAAGTTCTTAGTGAAAGAACCTAAAATTAGTAGGTAAGATGACCTCTGGTTTATCTGTGCAATTTGTTTTGTGCTTCCTCTAAAAGAGATTAATACGTAAAAAATTGATTGCATGTTGTTGTTTGATTATTAAGCTTGAAATCAAGATAAATTTAACTGGTCAGTAATATAAATTGTAAAGCAATCTATTTCCATAGTGACAGAATATATGTTATAAACATTTAAAATGAAACACAAGTAGAAAGTGAGTTAAATGGGAAAATAGAAATAATATTAGCTTTCAATCTGGGCACTGATTGAATGGAAAAATCAAGATTTATTTTCAGCAGCTTAATGGTCTGATAGATATCTTAAATTGCATATTTCTTTATATGCATCTTTTTTTTTTTGAGAGAGAGAGAGAAAGAGTGAGCAGGGAGGGTGCAGAGGAAGAAGGAGTGAAAAAGTCTCAAGCAGGCTCCATGCCCAGTGTAGAGCTCAATGCAAAGTTCTAGCTCATGACCCTGAGTTCATGACCTGAGCCAAATCAAGAGTCGAATGCTTAACTGACTGAGCCACCCAGGTGTCCCTCTTTATATGCTTTCTTTAACCATGATTTTCTACTTTTGGCTATTGAACTTATTTTTTTTAATTTTTATTTATTTATGATAGTCACACAGAGAGAGAGAGAGAGAGAGAGAGAGAGAGAGAGAGAGAGAGAGACAGAAGCAGGCTCCATGCGGGACTCGATCCTGGGTCTCCAGGATCGCGCCCTGGGCCAAAGGCAGGCGCCAAACCACTGCGCCACCCAGGGATCCCCGGCTATTGAACTTATTAACCTTTTGGGCAGGAGGATGCCTGAAAGTAAATCTCTGATCTCTTTTTTACCCGTAAACATTCAGTATGAATCTCTGAGAGATTTCTTACATTATCACAATGCCATTATTACATCTAGCAAAATTAAGTTATTCTTTAATGTCATCTAATAACCAGTCCATGTTAAAATTCTTACTGTTCTCAAAATGTTTTTTTAGTGATTCAAACATGTTCCAACCATGATCTCTCAGATCTCTTGTTTTTTAAGATTTTATTTATTTATTTGAGAGAGAGCTCACGTACAAGCAGCAGGGGAGGGGCAGAGAGAGAAGCAGATGCTCCACTGAGCAGGGAGCCCTACATAGGGCTCATTCCCAGGACCCTAAGATCATGACCTGAGCCGAAGACAGCTGCTTATCCAACTGAGCCACCCAGGCGCCTCTCAGGTCTCTCTTATTTAAAACAGCCTTCCCCTCCTGTTTTTCTTCAATGCCACTTATTTATTGAAGAAACCAGGCCATTTGTCCTGTAGACTGACCCATATTCTGATTCTGCTTACATGTGGTATTTCATGTTTTTTTGTTCACTGCATTTCCTATAAACTGATTTGATTACATTTTCCTTTACTTTTAAATAAGCCCACAGCTCATGTCAATATTAGCTTCTGGGTCAACATTTAAGTCAATGTATGGTTTAAGTTGCTCCTTTCTGGGATCCCTGGGTGGCTCGGCGGTTTAGCGCCTGCCTTTGGCCCAGGGCACGATCCTGGAGTCCTGGGATCGAGTCCCACGTCGGGCTCCTGGCATGGAGCCTGCTTCTCCCCCCTCCTGTCTCTCTGTCTATCATCAATAAATAAATCTTTTTTTTTTTTAAAAAGTTGCCCCTTCCCTTGCAGGCAGTTAATGGATAATTTCTTCTCAGTTGGGGCTGCTAGGTGTTTTCTAGGTATTAGGGAGCTTGAGAAAATGAAGCTGGAAGTTAATGTTCTGTTCCCTCCCCCTTAGCTTTATTGATATGTAATTGACATACAACATCATTTAAGTGTAAGGTGCACAACATGATGATTTGATTTATGTACATATTGTAAGGTGATGACCATGGAAGTTAACTTTCTAAATACATAGCAATTCCTAAGTGTTCAGGAACTATTCCTTTTATGTAATTTTCCTTTCCTAGTAACAATTGAGTTTATGTTTTAAGAGGTTTGAAAGCACTCAGCTTTTAGCTCCTTATCCCAGAGCCCTAAACATAAGTAACCACCCTGCTGAAATAGCTTGTGTATTAGTTTGCTAGGGCTGCCATAACAAAGTACCACAAACAGGGGGCTTAAACAACAGAAATTTAGTTTCTCACAGCTCTAGAGGCTGGAAATCTGAAATCAAGGTGTTGGCAAGATTGATTTCTTCTGAGGGCTATGAGAGAAGTGTCTGTGTGTTCCAGGCCTCTGTCCTTAGCTTATAAATAGCCATATTTACCTTCACATGATGTTTTCTCTACACATATGTCTGTCTCCAAATTTCTCCTTTTTTATAAGGACATATTGGATTAGGGCCCACCTTCATAAACTTATCCTAACTTGATTACCTCTGCAAATACCCTATCTCCAAATAAAGTCACATTCTGACACACTAGGGATCAGGACTTCAACATACTGGATTTTTAGGTGGGGGGCACAATTCCAACCATAACAGTTTGTTCACAGTATATGGTCTTTAGCTTTACCTTTATTCCCTGACTTGTTAAATAGGATATAAAATCATTGATACCTAGAACGTAACTTTTTTTCTGCAGTACCTTAAGTAGCATCCATTAAATTATCGACTTACATGCTGGCCCTGTATTTCTAGCATCTCCTCCTTTTGTATCTTTGCAAATGTAAACTTTCCAATACATATTACAGTCGTTTTATCTTACCTGGCTTGGATAAATTAAGCTGGGTTTAGACACAAATGTAAAGGAACTCCATGAAATGAAGCCATTTAAAACAAATGATGCCAGGGTGCCTGGGTGGCTCAGTCAGTGAAGCATTTGCCTTCAGCTCAGGTTATGATCCCAGGGTCCTGGGATTGAGTCCTACATCGGGCTCCCTGCTCAGTGGGGCATCTACTTCTCCCTCTACCCCTCCCCCCTGCTTGTGCACCCTCCTTCATGCTTGCACTCTCTCTCAAATAAATAAATAAAATCTTAAAAAAATAAAACAGATAATGCCAGCTGGAGTGCAGGGCATGTTTTTGATAAGGACCATTTAGATACCACAGTTTGATAGGTTGTCTTATGGACTTTGCTATCATTTCTAGTCTAGAAAAGCAAGGACATTAGATTTCAGTGATACATCTTTCAGTCTTCCTTGAAACCTACTAGTCTTTTTTTATGAAAAGATGTTCTTTAAGGGAATAGGCTGGCTTATTTTAAAAGACATTTAATATGATCTTAGTTTACAAACTATATGACAGTTTACAAACTGTTTCATTCTTTCAGCAAGCATTTGTTAAGCAGTGTGCTGGCGCTGGGCAACTAAAATCTTTCAGGCATCCTCACCTTCAGAGAGCACAAGTGTCTAACTTACCATTTCCATTTTTACCTTGGATCCTAAAAACCTGAAAGCTAAGTTTAGTGCTTAAGTGCAGCAACTCTCCTTAACCTGGATTTCTAGCATAGAGTACTCTTTGCCCCTGACAGTTATGTGGCTCTTGACCTTTTATCCTTAACCATCTTATTTCATTATAAGCATCTCATATCCGTTTTGGAAATAGGCAAGAATAAACAATAAAAGAGTTAACCTGCTTTTACTAACAACCCTCAAAATAGCTGATGTTGGCTAATGCTCTTTCAATGGGAGGAACAATAGGCAAAATCCTAACCTACTTTGGGAAAAATTACTCTTGTTGGGTAGTAAATTACAAAATACTTTGAGCCTCTCACTACAGGAAAACACCTACATAAGTATTAAATGGAAGAACTATACTAACCTCACATTTTGTTGAAAAGATTTACTGTTATTCCACTGTTTTAAAAGACTAGCTTCTTAAACATCCTTTCCCAATTTCCCTCATTTTCCATAATGACTTTAGAATAACTCAAAGCTCTAGATTCACCCTCAGTTCTTCCTTATTTTTCTACAGTATCCAATTAAGCATTGAATCCTGTTAATTCTTCCTTGACAACATCCTCTCTGTTCCCACTTCCTTCTGTCCCTTGGGTCCAGATTACTATAATAATATTCTAAGAGATTTCCTATCTTTGCCAGTTTAATCCAACTTCTACAACCACCACTAAGATAACTTCTTGAAGACTTCATTTTCACCTTTTCCTTCCCTGTGCAAAATGTTAAAATGGCTTCCCATTACCTATTGAATAAGAGTAAGAATAAGAGGGGTGCCTAGGTGGCTCAGTCAATAAAGCGTATGCCTTCAGCTCAAATCATGCCCAGCATCAGTCTCCTTGCTCAGCAGGGAGCCTACTTCTCTCCCTCCCCTCTTACTCTGCCTGCCGCTCCCCCTGCTTGTGCTCACTCTCTTGCTGTCTCTGTCAAATAAATAAAATCTTTAAAAATAAGAATAAGAATAGCTCGGTTGTAGTAAGTACTTACTTATATAGGTTGCCAGGCACTGTGGAAAAGAAACTGTACACCTGCTTTGTTAGCCTCAAGTCTTATCATCATCTTCATATGGACAAGGAGACTGAGGCTCAGGTTCAGTCACTTGCCTAGGGTTGCACAGGTAATAAGTTACGGAGCTGAGATTCAACCCAGTTCTGTTTGGCTCCAAAGCCCGGTCCTAACTAACTATGCTATTCTGCCCAAACTCTTAAAGCTCAAACCCTTCAGTTATTTAAGATCTTGGAAATCTGGCCCTATTTTCCCTCTCCAGTTTTCTCTCTCATGACTTCCTAGTACAGACTGTTTCAGTCAGGCTAGCCTCACTAGCTGAAACCAGCCACGTGCTTTCCTGCCTCTAAGCTTCTGTTCACATGGTTCCTTCTGCTTGGCATATCTTCCACCCTTGGCTTGCCAGATTTGAAACCACCTTCAAGGCCTAGGTCACATTTTAATTCACACAACACAAGCCACTCTTCTATTCCAGACCACCCATAACATATATTGTTTATGTAGACAATACTATTTAAACTCTTCTAATCATACGCTGCACCAATGCAAAATGTTTTTTTTTTAATTTTTATTTATTTATGATAGTCACAGAGAGAGAGAGAGAGAGAGGCAGAGACACAGGTAGAGGGAGAAGCAGGCTCCATGCACCGGGAGCCCGACGTGGGATTCGATCCCGGGTCTCCAGGATCGCGCCCTGGGCCAAAGGCAAGCGCCAAACCACTGCGCCACCCAGGGATCCCAATACAAAATGTTTTAGCACATCCTTCCAATACATGATGGGCATGTACTACCAAACTAGTATATAATATGAATCATTGAATATATGCAAAATACTAATATAAAAAGGATGAAATAGGGGTGCCTGCATGGCTCAGTGGCTGAGTGTCTGCCTTTGGCTCAGGTCGTGGTCCCAGGATCCTGGGATTGAGTCCCACATCAGACTCTCCTACAGGGAGTCTGCTTCTCATTCTCCCTATGTTTCTGCCCCTATCTCTGTGTCTCTCATGAATAAATAAATAAAATCTTTTTTAAAAGGATAAGATAAAGATAAAATTATGGTTTTAGAACATTTTAAATATTTTATTAACTATAGGTCATTATTGAGAGTGAATATGAATTCATATTTCCAATAGTCCTCATGATTTAAAATTACTTTAGACAGCTCCTTGATAGAGATTAGCTCAGTATTGTGTTTTCACAAGCAGATGGCAGATGATGTGTGCTGTGCTAGGAGCTTCACCTTTGTCATTTCCCTGTCATTCGCTTAGACTTGTATTACAAATCTTCTGTCCAACATTTCTTTATAGAAATCTTGTTAAGATACTTGTCTATTTTGTGGAACTCTGTTTAATTAAAACTAAATAGTATATCCATATGGCCATCTAACCTGGAATTAGTTATAATTTAGCTAAAGGCCAAAATCACGCTGGTGTCTTGCAAGATCTTTGTTTTTTTTTTAATTTTTTTATTATTTATTTATGATAGTCATACAGAGAGAGAGAGAGAGGCAGAGACAAGGCAGAGACATAGGTAGAGGGAGAAGCAGGCTCCATGCACCAGGAGCCTGACGTGGGATTCGATTCCGGGTCTCCAGGATCACACCTTGGGCCAAAGGCAGGCGCCAAACCGCTGCGCCACCCAGGGATCCCCTTGCAAGATCTTTGGACCCTCTGGGCTGAATGAGGGCACCTATATCAATCTGTATACTATTAGCAAACTTTCATTTCTTACTATCTTAGATTTTAAAATATATAAATTGAATTTCTATGGTTTTCTTTTTGCTTCTCGGTGGATCATCTTGTATACTTCATTGTATACTTCCTGGGATCATGCTTACTTTGGAGAACACCAAATTAATGTGTATAAAATTTGTCTCTCTAATATGATTCTAGGCCATTTAGGGAAAGCTCATCTGCTTATTTGATGTTCTCCATAATATTTACCACTATATTTGCCCAGCACTATCCTAGGTACTTTATTATGTGTGAAATATGTTTTTAAGAATACCAGGATGAATTTTGACTGTGGGAGGGATGCCTGAGTAGCTCTGGGACTCCTGGGTGGCTCAGTGGTTGGGTGTCTACCTTCGGCTCAGGTCATGATCCCGGGTCCAGGGATCAAGTCCTGCATTGGGCTCCCTATGAGGAGCTTGCTTCGCCCTCTGCATGTGTCTCTGCCTCTCTCTGTGTGTCTCTCATGAATAAATTAATAAAATCTTAAGAAAAAGATTAAAAATATATTTGTTCTTTTGTGTTTATTTCAATTAATATTATGTTTGCAGTATTAATCCATGCTGTAGCATGTATCAGAACTTCATTCCTTTTTATGGCCAAATGATAACTCCATTTTTTAATCCATTCATCTAGTAACAAACACTTGGGTTGTTTCCACCTTTTGGCTGTTGTGAATAGTGCTACTATGAACACTGGTGTACAAGTACCTGTTTGAGTCCATTGTTAATACTTTCGGGTATATACGTGGACCAGGATTGGTGGATCATATGGAAATTCAATATTGAACTTTTTAAGAAACCATCAAACTGTCTTCCACAGAGTCTGCACCACTTTACATTCCCACTAGCAACATATGAGAGTTATAATTTCTCCACATTCTCATCAACACTTGTTATTTTCCACATTTTTAAATAATAGCTATCCTAACGAGTGTGAAGTACTAGCTCATTGTAGTTTTGAATTGTATTTCCCTAATGACGAATGTTGAACATCCTTTCATTTACTCATTGACCATTTGTGTATCTTAATATTTTTAAGTTAATTTATTTAGTTTAGAGAGGGAAAGAGCACCAGCACAGTGGGGAGGGGCAGAGGGAGAGAGAGGGAGTCTTCAAACAGACTCCACGCTGAGCATGGAGCCAGATGTGGGGCTTGATCCCACAGCCCTGAGATCATGATGTGAGCCAAAATCAAGAGTTGAACGGTTTTAACAGACTGAGGCACCCAGGTACCCCTATCTTCTCCAGTTCCATGATTGTCTTTACACTTTCTTGATGGTGTCTTTTGATGCACAAAAGTTTTAAATTTTTATGAAGTCCAATTTATCTATTTTTTTCTTATGTTAACTGTGCTTTTGGTATTATACCTGAAAAATCATTACCAAATCCAATTCATGAGGCTTTTGCCTTATGTTTTCTTATAAGAGCTTTATAGTTTTAGGTCTTACCTTTAGGTCTTTCATCCATTTCAAGTATAGATGGTGTAAGGAAAGGATTCAACTTCATTCTTTAGTATGTGGATGTTCAGTTTTCCCAGCACCATTTGCTGAAAAGACCATCTTTTACCCATTGAATGGTTTGGCACCCTTATCGAAAATCAATTGACCCTATGTGTGGGTGTTCATTTCTGGGTTCTCTGTTCTATCCCATTGGTCTATATGTCTCTCCTTATGCCAGTACCACACTGTTTTGATGAGTAGCTTTATAGTAAGTTTTGAAATCAGAAAGTGTGAGTCCTCCAAGTTTATTCTTCTTTTTCAAGATTGTTTTGGTTATTCAGGGTCCTTTGAGATTCCATGTGAATTTTTTTTTTTCATGTGAATTTTAGGATGTTTTTCTACTTCTGCAAAAAATGCCACTGGGATTTTGATGAGGGTTGCATTGCATCTGTAGATCACTTTGGGTACTATTGCCATCTCAAAAATACTAAGTTTTCCAATCCATGAACATCATATATCTTTGTATATGTGGGTTATTTTTTAAATAACTATATGAGAAGTAATATTTGCATTTATTTTTTAAAAAGCTCAAACAATGTGGTAAAGTACAAAGAAAGAAAGAGGGGCACCCGGGTAACTCAGTGTTTGAGCATCTGCCTTCAGCTCAGGTCATGATCCCAGGGTCCTGGGATCGAGTCCTGCATCAGGCTCCCATAGGGAGCCTGCTTTTCCCTCTGCCTATGTCTCTGCCTTTCTCTCTGTGTCTCTCATGAATAAAAAAATAAAATCTTAAAAAAAAACAAAGAACAAATTACTCTAAATCTCACTACTCATTGATAAGATTTTTGGTGAACATCCTTTTGAACACCTCTTGTTTATAATTTTACATAAATAGCATCTGAGCTTTTTTCTACTTAATATGTAATACATGTTTTTCTTTGTCAATGACTAGATTTAAATCATGTTCGCACCATCATTTACTTAAACAAACTGATACTGATAGACATTTAGTTTGCTTTGGACTGTGAGTAATATTTATTAATATCACAGTATTAACGGTAAGAAAAATAGTATAATAATGAATGTTTGATGTTTACTCTTTTAAATGAAGAAAGCTATGAAGTTTTTCATCTGAAAAGTTTCTGCATATTTGATGTACTGTACTACATTAGTAATAGACCTTTGGTGTAGAAGTTGCAACAATGAAAAGTAGAGAACTACACAATTGTTTAGAGATTTGTTTATACTCCAGCTCTTCTGTAGCCCAGTAAATAATAATAAAGGTACAACCAAATGAAATAATTTTGTAAAGCCATAGGATCTGATATTCATTTATTCTTACATTCTGCCTTTCAGGAAGAAGGTATGGATTTAACAAATAGAGAAGCAATGCATGAATGGTGAGTAGTGTACTTTGTTTTGTTTTGTTTTTTTTGAGTAATGTACTTTGAATTACCATTCTGAGCATCTCTATATTCAGTCACATCTTTTCTTCCACTACTGATGTCTCTTCTTTTGCAGGAAGGTACAAACTGCAATACAGATAAGTCGGTCTTGGGAAGCAAGTTTGAACCTGGTATGATATTAACACTTCAATTTATAGAAAATTTGAAATTTTTACTGATTTTTCAGTGTTGGCCTTACCTAGTTTTGTTGTAATTTCTAGAATTGTAAGCTCTCATTTGAAACTTAAATTTATGTGCCTCGTAAGTAATTTTTTATTTCTCCTTAAGAAACAGTTGATGACTTATTCATAAAAATAACTGACATCATTTGAAAGTGAGGTTCAAAGTAAATAGTTGTCTAATACAAAACTGTCATTGTTGTGGATCAGCTTCATCTCTGTCCTGGTGAATCTAAGAAAAGTTCAGGTCTGCTGGTCACATTGCTTAGATGACAAAACAATAAATGATTTCACTCTTTCCTACAGAATTTATTAACTAGATATTAGGGTTTTAAACCACAGACAATGGTTTTCCTGGATAAATACTACATTTTTATGCCTGTAATGCATGTACTCCCACTAAAATTTTAACATACCATTTTTAATTTGAACATATTTGGAATTTAGTTACATCCCCTGCTAGCATTTTTAATGTCTCTGTACACATTATGATTACTTAGTTGTGGAAGTTGAATGATGTTTAGTTTTTTTTTTCCATGGACATCTCAGATAATGATAGAATTGAGCTGAAATTTGCATAGAAGAGATTCAGCTTTCAGATTTGGGAGTTATTAGATTAGGAAATGGGTCATCAGCAGAAACAGTACCATCTTATTTTCCTTTGAGCCCTGAGTGTATTAGATGGACATCTATCCCTGATTCAGGAGTAGGTCCCAAAGAATGAGTAGATAACCTCTGGAGCCTATCCCTTTTCATGTTTGGTGCTAATACAATTTATATATACTGTTCGATTCTCTTAACTGACCCAATTTTAATTATTCAGATGTTGGCACAAGTGAGTGAACCTATGAATGTGTTAGGAAAACGAAGGGAATATGTAACATAATTTTACTGTGTTTCAGAAAATAAAGAGCACATTTTAAAGTCCTGAATTATGCAGTACTGATTTTATCCACATAAAATCTATCAACAGTTTTTATATAGCTGCAGTAATTTTTGCTGTTCCATTTGTATCTTAGTTCTAACCAAATCCTTTTTGATTGTTTCCTTGACATAATATCGTAGTTTTCAATAACAGAGCACAGGTCCAATGCAAAGAGAAAAACTTTAATTTAGGATTTGTATATATATGGTAAGTATCACACAATATCAAGTACTCACATTCTAGACCTTTTGGGGACACTAGGCAAGCTCCTAGACTTGCCATAGAGCTCTCTATGCCAAAAAGAGAAAATGAAGTGAATCTTGGGTCCCCTGCTTGCTTTAGGACAATGTGAGCTTCTCACCATGGTACGACCATGACTCAGTAAAGATTCTCTTCCCCATGCAGCAGTTCTCTCCCTAAGTCTGTGATAGGTAAGCAATTGGTGCTACAATTGTACACTGCTTTCTGCTGACACAGAGTGACGGTGATTTAGAGAAACCATCTTCAAAGTGCATTGATTTAATTCCAGTATCCCCAGCAATTTCTCCTACCAAGGGAATTGGGAAGGTAAGAAAGGAGAGCCTAAGAAATTGTGTCCCTTGAAATATTTATAAAATATTAATGTTTCACCACACACATTTTGGGGGATATATTTTGTCATAGTACATCTGATTCTAAAGGACATTTTTTCCCTTCATTTTAATTTCTTGAACTATTATTAACATGTAACAAAAGTCAGCAGCTTTTAAGTATATAATTTGATTAATTTTGGTAATTGTGTACAATCCTGTAACCATAACCATAATCAGTATATAGAATAGTTCCCACACTCTAAACAATGTCCTCGTGATCTTTTGCACGTGATATCCTCCTCCCCACCCCCTGCCCATCCTAGGAAACCACTGATCTGTTTTCTGAGAAGAGTGGTGGTTTTAAAACCTCTGTTCTAATTTGGTTTTAGCAATGTTTGCCTCCATCGTTACAAACTTGTGTGGGTTGCACCACTTTGCCTCCAAGTCCTATTCCTAATCCTACACAACGATTTACTGTGTAAGTTCATGTTATATGAAAATACCAAATTGCTTATAAAATAAGAATTTTAGAAACTTAAAAGAAGTTATAGATCCATGTTCTGTGACAACCAAAGAAGTCATGTTTTAGCTAAATTAAAATGTCATTGTTTTATTATTTTGTATGTTAAAAAGAATCAAGTGACTAAGAACATGTAAGAACATATGAACATTCGAAGAATCAGTAATTCATTAGCCCTGTTTGAACACAGTCTTCCTCTCCAAGCTTGGTAATAAGGATAAGAGCTAATTCTTGAACATAAACAACTGTGCCTGGGGATCCCTGGGTGGCGCAGTGGTTTGGCGCCTGCCTTTGGCCCAGGGCATGATCCTGGAGACCCGGGATCAAATCCCACGTCGGGCTCCTGGTGCATGGAGCCTGCTTCTCCCTCTGCCTCTCTCTCTCTGTGTGTGACTATCATAAATAAAAATAAAAAAACAAAAAAAAACTTTTAAAAAATTTAAAAAAATAACAACTGTACCTGATCATTTACCTATGATTTTCACCTTGAATCAAGGCATGTCACAACCAGAACTGTAGATCTTTCTAGTTTTTTTCCCTCACAATTTCAGAAAATCATGAATCCTTATAAATTAAAAGACAGTTTGCTATCCTGAGCATTCCTGTTTTTAACCCATATATAGAGAAAAGCAATAAAACGATGTAATACTACAGTCTTTTTCTAGTGTATTTCCTTAGATAATTATAATAAAATAGTCATAGCTGGTTTTGTTCAAATTTTTTCTTGTAATGATTGTGATGATTTTATTTTAGAAGAAGTCAAAGCCCCAACAACACTATTAGACCAAGTATCTGTGGACCTTTAAAAAGAAAAGGTACTTTTATCTACCAGCAAAAACAAATATAACTTCGAATTATTTTTATAAAATATCATATAAAATCAAGTGTTATAAGAAATTCATTTTAAAGGATTTATTTTAAATGTTTGATAAGTGACTAGAGGCCTTTCATTTTATTTAAACAAAACTGTGTAAAGACAACTTTAAAAGCTTTAAAGTGCCATATAAATGTGAATTGAGAAATTTAATTTAAGTTTAGTCATCTATTATGATTTTCATTATAAAATTCACGAAGCTAGCTGCCTTAAATACTTTCTGAAACAAGATAAATGAGTGAATGAACAAACAGAATGAATCAGTCCTAGTATTCCACTGAATCTTGACCCCTGCCTGGCCTGCTGCCACACCTACTTATTGGCATCATATGAATAAGTTGACACAAATCAGATCCACTTAGCAAAAATATATGCTAAGGTGTGTGTTCTCTTATTTATGGGGGTTAATTTGGTCGAATATATGGAAAATGACCCACCTACCCAATAATAAAAAGGTGTTGGAAAAAAACAGAACTTTGTTTTTTTTAACTCCCATAGCCCTGGATCCCATTTCTCAAACCTGCCTCACTAAGCTAGGTTGTTCTTACTTTTTTGTTAATACCACTACTGAGTTAGTTAAACTTAGTACAAAAGTGCGGAAGGGGAGGTGAGAGGATAGGGTAACGGGTGACAGGCATTAAGGAGAGCACATGATGAGATGTGCACTGGGTATTATATGTTGGCAAATTGAATTTAAATAAGAAAGAAAGAAAGAAAGAAAGAAAGAAAGAAAGAAAGAAAGAAAGAAAGAAAGAAAGAAAGAAAGAAAGAAAGGAAAGAAAGAAAGAAAGAAGAAAGAAAGGAAAGAAAGAAAGAAAGAAAGAAAGAAAGAAAGAAAGAAAGAGAAAGAAAAGAAAAAGAAAGAAAGGAAAGAAAGAAAAGAAGAAAGGAAAGGAAAGGAAAGGAAAGGAAAGGAAAGGAAAGGAAGAAGGAAAAGAAAGGAAAGGCAAGGCAACAATGGCACATGGGTGGCTCAGTCAGTTGGGCATCTGTCTTTGGCTCAGGTCATGATCCTGGGTTCCTGGGATTGAGCCCCACATCGAACTCCCTGCTCAATAGGGAGTCTGCTTCTCTCTCTTTCTTTGCCCCTCACCCTGCTTGTGCTCTCTCTTGTTCTCTTTCAAATAAATAAATTAAATCTTTAAAAAAAGAAAAAAGCTTAGTACAAAGTTTATAATAGGGGAGGAGTAACCTGGGTGGCTCAGTTAGTTATGTGTCAGCCTTTGGTTCAGGTCATGATCCCAGGGTCCTGGGATGGAGCCCTGCATTGGGCTCCCTGCTTGGTGGGGGTTCTGCTTCTCCCTCTTCCTCTGCTCCTCCTCCCCACTTGTGCACTCTTTCTCTCTCAAGTAAATAAATACATCTTTTAAAAACTAAGGAGGGAAAATGGATAGGAAAGAAGGTTAAACTTTTAAGATGTGTATTTGTGAAAAACCCATTAAGATAGGAAAGAAGAAGGAGAAGAAGAAAGGAAGGAAAAGGAGAAGAATAGGAGAAGGGGAAGAAGGAGAGAAAAACTATAGGGAAAGAAATTAAAATTGAAATGTACTTTAATCTTGCTTGTATTTTGGATTAATTTTTTTATTGGAGTTCAATTTGCCAACATATAGCATATCACCTGGTGCTCATCCCATCAAGTGCCCCCCTCAGTGCCCATCACCCAGTCATGCCAACCCCTGCCCACCTCCCTTTCCACTACCCCTTGTTTGTTTCCCAGAGTTAGGAATCTCTCATGTTCTGTCACCCTCGCTGATATTTTCACTCATTTTCTCTCCTTTCCCCTTATTCCCTTTCACTATTTTTTAATAATAAATTTATTTTTATTGGTGTTCAATTTGCCAAGATACAGAATAACACCCATTGCTCATCCCGTCAAGTGCCCCCCTCAGTGCCCGTCACCCATTCACCCCCACCCCCTGCCCTCCTCCCCTTCCACCACCCCTTGTTCATTTCCCAGAGTTAGGAGTCTCTCATATTCTGTCACCCTCACTGATATTTCCCACTCATTTTTTCTCCTTTCCCCTTTATTCCCTTTCATTATTTTTTATATTCCCCAAATGAATGAGACCATATAATGTTTGTCCTTCTCCGATTGACTTACTTCACTCAGCATAATACCCTCCAGTTCCATCCACGTTGAAGCAAATGGTGGGTATTTGTCATTTCTAATTGCTGAGTAATATTTCATTGTATACATAGACCACATCTTCTTTATCCATTCATCTTTCGATGGACACCGAGGCTCCTTCCACAGTTTGGCTATTGTGGACATTGCTGCTATAAACATCGGGGTGCAGGTGTTCCAACATTTCACTGCATCTGTTTCTTTGGGGTATTTTGGATTAATTAATGGCAGTTGTCCTAACAACACATCTAACTCAGCTTGTACTTACTATATTCTAAGACTAAGACTAGATCAATTCAGGAAAACACTCTTTCAAACAAAGCATTTTTTTATGATGATAGATCAATGACCTAGCTTAAGGGTATTTTCTCTGTGCTGTGAAGTTAAGAACTCCTGTTGACAAAACATTTAAATATGCTAATAGTTTGGGGTACCTGGATGGCTCAGTGGTTGAGCATCTGCCTTTGGCTCAGGTCCTGATCCTGGGGTCCTGGGATTTAGTCCGGCATCAGGCTCCCGCCCCCCCAGGGAGCCTGCTCTCCCTCTGCCAATGTCTCTGCCTCTCTATCTGTGTCTCTCATGAATGAATGAATGAATGAATGAATGAATGAATAAATAAATATACTAATAGTGTAAGAGCTGTTAGAAAGTTGGGGTCACTTGAGTATTTAAAATAAAATATGCTTAGTGACACCTGGCTGATTCAGTTGTGGAGTATGTGACTGTTGATCTTGGGGTTGTGAGTTTAAGCCCCATGTTGGTGTAGAGATTACTTAAAAATAAAATCTTAAAAAAAAATCAGTGAAATAAAATATGCTTAAATGGAAGACAGTGTTTTACTAAATTAAAATAATTCTCCTTTTGGGGTGTCTGGGTAGTTCAGTCAGTTCAGTATTCACTTCTTGATTTCGGCTCAGGTCATGGTCTCAAGGTCTTAAGATTGAAGACGTCATTGGACTCCATGCTCAGCACAGCGTCTGCTTTTCTTTTTCCCTTTCCCTCTGCCTCTCTCCCTACTTGCTCATGCTCTCTCACTCCCTCTCTCTCTAAAATAAATAAATAAATCTTTAAAAAAATAAATAAAATAATTCTCTAAGACATTTATGCATAAAATGTTTTATGACATTGAAAATTCCTGGAATTTTCTTAGAATTTATGATTTTAAAAATTGTTTTTATATTAAAATTTTGACATAATACACTCAGTTTCTGCTCAGTGTTTTGGTGGATGTGGCATGTCTCACATGACCATCTTGTACCTGGTTTTCAGTTGCTCTGGAGGCTGACTACCTCTTTTCTTTGAATTATCCCTAAGAATGCCAAAGCAAATTCTGTATCTACTACACAGTCTATATTTTAAGTCAGACTTTTCCAAGCATAGCCTGTACAAGTTTGGTCAGAATTCATTTGGAGTTTTAAATACAGTAACAGATTAAACAGAAATTTAATTTCATTTATCTATTTGGAAATATGAATATCCACTGGGAAATAATAAATGATATCTTATTTGGAGCCTATTAATACAAATGAAATGTGGGGGGAAGAGGTATAAAAAATCCGAAGAGGTCCTGGGTGGGGGAGAAAAAAGAACGAGGACTATATAAAATGGGAGAGAGTGTGAGATAGCAGTTAGAATATCCAAGCACAGGGAGGTACATTGTATAATGATAAGCTGCATTTACTTCCACTAGAAATAGGCAAGGGCAAATAGGGCCTCAAGTGGAAATTCTAAGAAATCTGCAGAAAATCAGACAGCTATAAAGAGCATTTTACCAGTAATGATGGTTTCAGCAAAGAAGATTTCAATTTTTTTATATGATGAATTTGTCTTGATTTGTCTGGCTTTTAATTTAAACCCAAAAAGAAAGGTGAATAGTTTTTCCATAACGATGTAATTGTAATCTGGCATGGGACAAGATACCCAGACCTCTTTTGAGCTTTATGAGCCATGATTATACTCCTAAGGAAGGTCTGTGGAATTTCTAATGAGATATATATAAATATATATATTTAAAAATATATAGATTTTTAAAATCTTTAAATATATTTAAAGATATATGCATATTTAAAGTTTTTTAAAATTTATTAGAGAGAGAGAGAGATTGCGGAGCAGGGGAGGAGAGGGAGAGGAAGGCAATCTCTAGCATACTCTGTGCCAAGCACAGAGCCCCTCAAGGGGCTTGATACAACAACCCCGAGGTTGTGACCTAAGCTGAAACCAAGAGGCCAATGCTTAACAGGATGAGCCATCCAGGCACCCCAGGATATTTTTTAAACTTTTAATATTTTACTTAAAAATTTTATTAAAGATTTTTATTTATTTGAGAGAGAAAGCGTGGCAGAGGAAGAGGGAGAAGCAGGCTCCCCGCTGAGCAGGAAGCTTGACACCAGGCCCTATCCCAGGACCCTGAGCTGAGGACAGACGCTTAACCAACTGAGCCACCCAGCTGCCCCTATTTTATTTTATTTTTAAGTAAATTCTATGCCCAACGTTGGGTTTGCACTTATGACCAAGAGTCACGTGCTCTACCAACTGAGCCAGCCAGGCACCCCTATTCCTAGGGATATTTTTTAATGAGTAGGTGGTCTTATGTTCCACCTTATTAGTTATGGGCTTGAACATCAGTTTTCTCTCATCCAGGTGGTGTAACAGTGTACAGATTTTAGCATTTACTTTGAGGTAACGATTATAGCAATGCAGTTTTTGAGGTTAGATATGTCTCCTTAATCTTTAAAAATATGTGTATTTTGTTCATTGTATGCTATAAAAGAATTGGTCTATTTAGTTTATTGTATATGCTTGGCAAAAAAAAGATAGCAACAACCTAAACATTTAAAATAAGGAATGAGATTAAATTATTGTGTGGCCTTACTACATAGCTCTATAAAATCATGTTGAAAAATTTAATTAATAATATGAGGAAATTATAATCATTAGAAACAAAAAGTAGATTGCATATCAGTATTATATATGATACAAATCCAATTTTGTTTAAAAACAATCATGTATACACACATTTAGGAATTACTGAAATGTGATTATCTCTGGATAGTGGGAATATAAAACTTTTTCCTTTGTGTTTTTATGTATCTTGTAAATTATTTGCAATGAGCAAGTTTTACTTTTGCAATTAAAAGCAAACACATGTTAGATAAAACATATCTACTTTGACCTGCTTTTTTTGTCATAGGTGAAATATTTGAAGATCAGCCAAAGAGGAGTTTCTATGGCACAACCAACGTGGTTTCTTCTGATACTACCCAACAGTCTGATATGAATGTGGTGAGTATTAACATGAGGTTTTAAACATTCACTGGCCATTTTTCACTTGGTTTTTAAATCTATTCTTACTATTGTATATATTCAGAAGTATTATTAAATATTTTTAGAAGTTATAAAATATCCCAAATGAATGCTATTGACTTTAGTTCTTCTCCCTAACATTTATGTGTGACATTAATATATGCTGGATACATTTTTAGAAGTGGTGTCTTGGCATTTGATTAAGAGGTATTAGAGAAGAGGTGCCTGAGCAGCTCACTTAGTTAAGTGTCCAACTCTGGGTTTTGGCTCAGGTCATGATCTCACGTCATGAGATCAAACCCCTTGTCCAGAGTGGAAGGTGCTCTGCACTCAGCATGGAGTCTGTTTGATATCCCCTTCCCTTTCCCTCTCTTTCTGCTCCTCTACCCTGTTTCTGTCTCTGTCTCTCTCAAATAAATAAAATATTTTAAAAGAGGTATTAGAGAAATATATAAAAATACAAGCTTGGAAAAAATTCATCTTCTGCCCATCCTTTCTTCCTTGGATTTTTATATGCTTTGTTAGGCTGATCATATTATTGAAAAGCGTGCCAAGAAAGCATGTTTTAATAATCAATATGGGAAATACAGTGAATGGGGTTTTATTTAATTTTACTGTTGGCTTTGTTTTACTGCTCTTGTGAAATTGCTCTTGTAACTAGTGCCAGTTCTTTGCTTCATATATTTTGTGTTCATTTGTAGACAAAGCAGAGTGCACAGAGATCTTTTGAATTCTGTTATGGACAACTAGCACTTTCTTCTCCAATCTTCAGATATTCTTGATAGAAACATTAGCAGTACAGGATCTTCTTGTAATTTATCAGTTAGAATCAACACTGTCACAATCTTCCATATCATCTTCTGATTCCGTTCTCCATTTGTTGTAGTAGATGAACTTTCAACTAAGTGATTCACCCATCCCAAGACATTCTCACCAGTGGAGAAACACATTTGTTACTCTCTCTCTCCCTCTCTCTCTCTCTCTCTCTCTCTCTCTCTCTCTCACACACACACACACACACACACACACACACAAGTTAGAGCAACTATTTATTACCTTATTTTCTCAAGTTTCTAAAATTCTGTTTATCTATAGAATTTGCATATCTAATTCCTCTGTATGCCCTTAAAAGCAATATAGTGATACTTTCAAAGATGTTTTCCAAATAAGAACTATATTGAAGATAAACCGTATATCTTCAAGCTGCTAGTGTGTAGAAACATGCTGCACCTTGATTTTTTAAAGACATAATTGAGAACTCTATTTACATGAATAAGTAGATAAAATTATACATTCTGATGAAATATAATTGTTCCATTTAATAAATAAGTGAAATAATTTTTAGAATTATGTTGCTGAATGCCCATGCTAGTTCTTTTTTCCCCATGCTAGTTCTTAATGGTATTTTCGTAATTGCTAGTTTCCTCTTGGTAGGGAAAAATTACCTATCTTAGAGTAGTTTTTAAAACTAAGCTAGTTATACTATACAAGGATACAAGGATTGCCCATTTTGCACATGAATCTTTGGATGTTTAATTTGTTGGGAAGGAATAGGTAGGGGAAATAAGATGAAAAGGCTATTGAATAGCAAGAAAATAATATGTAATTGGGCTTCACTCAATTTGTACTGAACCTGATTATCCCTGATCAATTTTGTATTCTAATTAAGTGTGGGAAAAAAGTCACTATTGATAAGTTGTGGTCCTTTACATTTCTATGAATTACTTTTTATTCATCATCATGACTACTGATTTGATTAAATAAGGCTTAGTATGTTAGGGTTTTTCTGCAAGAATCATATACATTCAGTTGTTCCCTAAGGGCTACAAATGTTTGTTTAAACCCCAATTTTCTATTCAAAAGTCTGAAGGGTTTTCTGAATAAGAAAAATTATGTGTTAAAAATTTAAAATCTAAAGTGCGTACTTTAATTGAGGATAACATTAGCATTTTGAAAAATAGAAATGTATCCTCATGCAATGAAGTTCAGAATTAGCTTAAATTTCCTCAGTTAATGAAATACGAATGGCTATGTAAAATATTTATAAAAAGTTTTTCCTTGTCACTAGAAATAATCAGAATGACGGAAAATCTGATATAGGTATGCCCCACATGGCAAAAAGACTGTCACACCAAGTATCATTGACAGGGCATGTGGCTGGCTCAGTTGGTTAAGCGTCTGCCTTCAGCTCAGGTCATGATCCCAGAGTCCTGGGGTCGAGCCCTGCATTGTGCTCCCTGCTCCCACTGAGGCAGGGAGCCTGCTTATCCTTCTCCCTCTCCCTTTCTCTCCCTCTGCCTCTCCCTCTGCTGGTTCTCTCTCTCTCTCTCTCTCTCTCTCTTTCGCTCACACGCCCTCTCTCCCAAACTAATAAATAAAATCTTTAAAAAAATGGTTTTTTTGTTTTTTTTTTTAATTAATTTTTATTGGTGTTCAATTTACCAACATACAGAAAAACACCCAGTGCTCATCCCGTCAAGTGTCCACCTCAGTGCCCGTCACCCCTTCCCCTCCAACACCCGCCCTCCTCCCCTTCCACCACCCCTAGTTCGTTTCCCCGAGTTAGGAGTCTTTATGTTCTGTCTCCCTTCCTGATATTTCCCAACATTTCTTCTCCCTTCCTTTATATTCCCTTTCACCATTATTCATATTCCCCAAATGAATGAGAACATACACTGTTTGTCCCTCTCCGAGTGAAAAAAATGGTTTGACAGTGGCCCCAGTGCAATTGATTAGCATGGCTAGATATGTGGGGGAAGATTCTGTTCACCTATGAATAAATGAATATTTATGAGATGACTGGGATCATGATAGTCTTTGGAAACTAGGACAGTATTTTACAAGTTGACCAAGGACAAGTGAACTATCAATATTGCCTTTGTAACTAAGCTTCTATACTTGCCAGACCCTTAGTGGACCAATTGTGAGCATATACACAGGCCCTCATGGGATGAGGTATGATTGCAGTAATGTCCCTTGCTGAAATTGTACATCATTGACAGACAAAGTGTCCTCATGTATTACTGACACTTCAGCAAAAGAAAAAAAAGTTTTGTGAAATATTCAGGTACAAAGACCAAGGATTGAGAAAGTGAACAATGGGTGCAGAACTACTACTGAGTTGTATAAGGAGCTTTTACTCAATAAATCTTGGTAACGTTGATAATCTGAATGCATTTCTTTCAACTCAGACAATTCCTTTCATTCTACTCAGTTAGTGTTTATTGTTTTGGTTGTACTCCAGGATGCCACAGCTTAGTATAGTATGCTCAGAATCAAGGACTTTGTAGTTGGTTTTCCAGTCTGCTGACTTTTGAGCTTTTGTATTGGGAGGATCTGTTTCTTAAATGATTTTCCATTTCTTAAGTGGCTTTTAGTAGTTCTTTTACATGATATTTTTTGTAGCTGATTTTTTTGTTTCAATTTTTTAAAAAAGATTTTATTTATTTGTTTGAGAGTGAGTGAGAGAGAGAAAGCAGAAGCAGGGGCAGAGGGAGAGGGAGAAGCAGGCTCCCCACTGAGCAGAGAGCCTAATGTGGGGCTTGATCCCAGGATCCTGAGATCATGACCTGAGCTCAAGGCAGCTGCTTAACCAACTGAGCCACCTAGGTCCCCCATTGGTTCAAATTTTTATTTAAATTCTAGTTAACATACAGTATAATGTTAGTTTCAGGAGTAGAATTCGGTGATGCATCACTTACATTTAACACCCAGTGCTCATCATAACAAGTGCCCTCCTTTTTTTTTAAGATTTTATTTATTTTTCATGAGAGACACAGAAAGAGACAGACATAGGCAGAGGGAGAAGCAGGCTCCCTCTGGGGAGCCCAATGCAGGACTTGATCCCAGGATTCCAGGATCATGACCTGAGCCAAAGGCAGACGCTCAACCACTGAGCTACCCAGGTGCCCCAACAAGTGCCCTCCTTAATGCCCATCACCCATTTAGCCCATCTCTGACCCACCTCCTCTCCATCAACTCTCACTTTGTTCTCTATTGTTAAGAGTCTGTTTTATGGTATGTCTCTCTCTCTTTTCCCTTATGTTCATCTGTTTTGTTTCTTAAATTCCACATATGAATGACATCATATGGTATTTGTCTTTCTCTGACTTTTTTTTTAAGATTTTATGTATTCATTCATGAGAGAAAGAGAGTGAGAGCGAGGCAGAGAAACAGGCAGAGGGAGAAGCAGGCTCCCCACAAGGAGCCCGACACGGGACTCAATCCCGGACCCTGGGATCACACCTTGAGCCAGAGGCAGACACTCAACCACTGAGCCACCCAGGTGTCCCTTTCTCTGACTAACTTACTTCACTTAGCATAATATACTTTAGCTCCATCTATGTCCTTGCAAATGGCTGAGTAATATTTCATTATATGTATGTATGTATGCATACACACACAGACACACCACATCTTTATCTATTCATCAGTTGAGGGACATTTTGACTCTTTCTATATTTTGGCTATTGCTGATAATCCTGCTGTAAACATTGGGGTGTATGTGCCCTTTGAAAGAGTATTTTTGTATCCTCTGGGTAAATACCTAGTAGTACAATTGCTGGGCAGGGAAATATATATCAAAACTATAATGAGATATCACCTCACACTTGTCAGAGTGGTTGATTATTTTCTAGTTATGGTAAGACTATATTTTGCATCCTAAATATGCCAAGGAATCATCATGTCAATTTTCATAGTAAAAGACATGTATTAGTTTTCTAGGGCTACCATAACAAAGTACCACAAACTGGATAGACTAATCAAAATAGATTATCTCACAGTTCTGGAGGCTAAAAGCCTAAGATCAGGTGTCATCAGAGTTGGTTCCTTCTGGAGGCTTTGAGGAAGAATTTGTTAATGTTTCTCTCCTAGCTTCTGGTAGTTGCTGGAAATCCCTTGCAGACATATCACTCCAGTCTCTGTCTCTGTCATCATATGGGCTTCTCCTTGTGTTCCTGTGTTTTCATGTGGTTATTATAAAGACACCAGTCATTGGATTTAGGGCCCAAGCAAATCCATTATGACTTCATCTTAGCTTGATTACATCTGCAAAGACCTCATTTCCATTTAAGATCACATTTGCAGATACTGGTGGTTAGGACTTCAACATCTTTTAGGGTACACAATTCAACCCACAGTAGGATACTTTTGGAATTTTTATTTTGCTTGTTTTGTTTTTCTTAAGTTAATTTTTTAAACCATCTATTTTATAACCCATTTTTTAAAAATATGAGAATAAGAGGTGATCATATTGAATATATAACATATGTTATAAATGTTTATAATGTTTATATATCATAAATATATGCTTATTGTATCTGTATGTTTATGTACAGACATATTAGTTTTCACACTGTCAATAAAAGGATAAATGAAAATGAAAGTATGTTTTTAAAATATTTTCAAGGCATCATTGTTAAGCCTTAAAAATGTATTTATGTTCAGTCAAATATTCCTGTTTTACTTATACTGTTATAAAAGACCAGCACTCCAGATTCATCCTGACATGAAGACTCACTGTAGTAATAATTAAGATTATCAGGTCAGGGGAAGAATATGGTTCTGAAGATTTATAATGACTAAATCAACCAATCAAGCTTGTTATTTCAAGCATATTCAATTAAGTATCTAACGAATACTTTCTCTGTACAGGAAACTATACTTAAAATTGTAGTATATATGAAGATAAGTGAAATACCATCTCTGTCTTCAAGCAGGATAACATAAGTACAAAAATAATACTGATACCAGGCAGTGTAAGATGACTACAGATACACACATATGAAAGAACCTCTAAACTATGAAAGTAGGAAAGAAAGACAACATTGGGATGATAGGATTTTAGAAGCCCTTTAGTCTAACTCTCAATGCAGAAATCCTTTTAAGAGTTCCAGACAAATGATCTTTTAGCCTTAGTGTGAAATCTTGTAGTAATGAACTGACTCTTCTCACACGACAGTTCATTCTGCTGTTGGACAACTCTCACTATCAGAAAGCTCTTATGTTAAAAGGGGGGATGGGGTGAGAATTTGTATCTAAGTGGCCTGTTTCATTGGCTCTTTAGAACTGAGACAAATCAAATGAGCTATTAAAAGCAGATGAGTTAAGATTCTAATTCTGCATTAATCTTTGTCCCTGCTCCTTGAATTATTACTACTCCCACTACAGGATATATTTAATCTCATCTCCTAAATGAATTTTTAAAATTCACCTAGAAGCAACTATATATAAATATCCATGATGAAAATGCATATATGGTACTTTGGATATCTATGGAGAAAACTAATTACAGTTTGCCTCAAGTGTTTTTAAATATTTTAGATCTTAAAAGTTGAGCTTGAAAAATCTATCATATAGGTAGGCTTCACTGTCAGATAGTTGAAATTGTGCATTTAGAAAAGGCCAAAGAACAATAAATACTCTGGCAAAAAGGTAGTTGGTTTCCCTTAAGTTCCATGGTATCTCACGGATTTCTTACAATGTGGTTCTTAACCCAAGAGTAAATGAGATTTCTTTTTTTAAATGTCTATAATGTATGGGTGGAGAGAGCCATCTATCATATAGGAATCTTGGAAACTTGTTCAACTTTCTTTTTTTTTAAGATTTTTAAAATTTATTCATTCGTGAGAGACACAGATAGAGAGGCAGAGGCACAGGCAGAGGGAGAAGCAGGCTCCATGTAGGGAGCCTGACATGGGACTTGATCCCAGAACTCCAAGATCACGCCCTGGGCTGAAAGCAGGTGCCAAACCACTGAGCCACCCAGTCGTCCCTCAACTTTCTTAATAGTGGGAAATTTAATGACCATGGCCTCTCAGAAGAAATGCATTAAATTAATGCAGTTATTATCAGACCAATAACCTATATATACATGCAATTGGCAATCTCTGTGGCATCACTGATAGCAAAGTAAACTGTAACCTAACTATATCAACCTCTTAGAGGAGTGACCAGGCTACATTATGAGTGCAGGAGTCAGGAGATCTGACTTGTGGCTCTAACTCTGTCACTCTCTCTGTGTGACTTGCTGCAGGTCACTTCACCGATCTGGGCTTCAGATTTCCAATCTGTAAAATAGAGTTGAACTAGGTATCTACAAGGTTCTTTCTGCCTCTTAAAATTTTATTGATTCTGTAAAAGCATCTGCCTTCATCTTTGCTACTGTAACAGTGAAAATCATAGTGACACTAGACTTCAGAAGACTTTAAGACAATATTTAGGAAATTAGAGGGCTTTATGCCAAATATTTTTATTCTTTCTGGAAACAAGAAATTCATTTTGTTCAGCCTCATCAATAGTTTCCTCTCTTCTATGAATTATGCATGTTTTATGATGAAATGTGGAAAGCTAATTTCCCCCTGGTTTCTTGTTTTGTGTGGATAAATGGTCCTCTCAGGATTTCCATATTAATAACAAGTTCCCACTGACAAAGCATGCACAATAAAATTTTCTTTCTAGTAACTACAGCTTGAGACAAAACAAAATAAAGATACATTTGGTATGTTTGCTTCAGAGAAGCAAAGGAGACAGGGCAAAAAAGCTACATCAACTATAAAAACTTGGCCACAATTCACATTCATACTTAACTAGTACTAAAAAGCTAACGACCAGCAAAACAGTTTTTCTTTTTCCTTGTTAATTATTATATGGCTGTAAGAAAAACCCTCTAACTTCAGTTTAGTTGATTTCATGGCCTGGCTTTCATGCTTGGTAACTCTCTACTGAACACAAACAGAAAAGGACACACTTGAAAGTCGCCAACAGCTGGTTTGTGACTTTGTGCTGAGGAAGGAAATATTTTGAAATTACATTATCCTGTGGAGGAACCTAATTATACTTTCCATTTCTAGCCCAACTCTTAAGAGGGGGTGGGGTTAGTTTGCTTCCTCAACTAGACTTATATTAAGCTCTGCAGTACTTTACATTGAGTCCTATTCTTAGATAATCTTTTCATAAGTGTGAAGCCTTTGGAAAGGCAGTTGCTGAGGCTAGTGTGTTGGGACTATCAAGGCAAGTTCAGCTAAAACTCTCTTAAACTTTAACTGGAATACATTCCCATGCCATATGGATGAGCAGAGATTTAAAATTTGTAGTATACATAGCTATTGATAGTTTGGTGAAAGTGGTGTTTGAATTCACTGTGGTGGGTTCTTAATGTCCTTTCGGAGGAAGTTTGTATCAGAAACCTTCATAATGTGCACATCTTTTGGTATAGCAATTCTAGAAATTTTTCTTAGGGAAAAATATGGGACAGTTTGGAAAGGATGTTTACTGTAATGTTATTTGGAGCTGTGAAAAATGTAATGTTTTCAACAAATGGTGCTAGGGTAAGTAAATATCCACATGACTGATAATGAAGTTGGACTCCTACCTCACACCATATAGAAAAATTAACTCAAAAATAGATCAACAACCTAAATATTAAGAGCTAAAATCATTAAATTCTTAGGGGAAAAACAGGGGTAAATCTTTATGACCTTGGATTTGGCAGTGGATTCTTAGATATATCACTAAAAACATGAGCAACAAAAGAAAAAAATAGGTAAGTTTAACTTTATCAAATTGATAACTTCTGTGCATGAAAGGACATTAATAAGGCAGTGAAAAAGATAACCTATAGAGTGACAAAAATATTTATAAATCATATCTGATGAGTTTAATCTAGAATATGTGAAGAAGTTTTATAACTCAGGCACAGGGATGCCTGGGTGGCTCAGCGGTTGAGCGTCTGCCTTCGGTTCAGGGCATTATCCTGGGGTCCTGGGATCAAGTCCCACATTGGGCTTCCTGCATGGGGTCTGCTTCTCCCTCTACCTATGTCTCTGCCTCTCTCTCTGTGTGTCTCTCATGAATAAATAAATAAATAAAACCTTAAAAAAATAACTCAGCCACAAAAAGACAACCCAACTAAAATATGGGCAAAGGACTTTATGAATAGGCATGTCTCCAAAGAAGATATACATATGGCCAATAAGCACATGAAAAGGTGTTCCACATCTTTAATCATCAGGGAAATGCAAATCAAAACCAGAGAGAGCTATCACTGCATACCCACTAGGTTGGCTAGAATCAAAAAGATAATAACAAGTTTTGGTGAGGATGTGGAGAAATAGAGGACCCTTGTCCTGGTTGCTGGTTGGAATATAAAATAATGCAGTGACTGTGGGAAGTTCCTAAAAATATTAAACATAGAATTATCATATGATCCAGCAGTTCCATTCCTTGAAAACTAGGCCTCAAATAGATACTTGTGTGCTAGCGTTCCTTGTGGCATTAATCACAATAGCCAAACGGTAGCAACAACCCAAGTGTCCATCACCAGACGAATGGTTAAAAATGTGTTCTATACATACAATGGGATGTTGTTCATCTATAAAAAGGAACGATTTTCTGGTACATACTACCACATAGATGAAACTTGGAAACAGTATGCTAAGTGAAATAAGCCAGACACAAAAGGACAAATATTGCATGACTCCACTTATATGAGATACTTAAAATAGACAAATTCATAGAGACATACAGTGGATTACAGGTTACCAGGGGCTGGCAGAAGGGGAATGGAGAGTTATTCTTTAATGCTCATATAGCGTTTCTGCTTGGGATGATGAAAAGGTTTTGGAACTAGATAGTGAAGATGGTTACATGTTGTGAGTGTAATCAATGCCATAGAATTGCATACTTAAAAGTGATTAAAATGGCAAGTTCTATGTAACAAACAAAAGCCCTAGTATTTAACATGAATAGATCAGCTAAGCCATCATTTCTCAGGATGTTTTATAAAATGTGAATACGTGTCCTGAAGAATGAAAGAAGGGGAAGGCCATGGGGGAGGGGGCAATCTATGGTCAAGTAAGTTTAGGAAAATGAGTTAAAATCATTTCTTAAACATTGTGAAAGCCCAAGAAAAGAGATATGGTATGAAACATTTTTAAACTGTTTAACTTAAGTTCTTGTTTTTGAGGGTCATCTTGTGGGAGTATGTTATGTTAGACCCTTTGGAAAACACTGGGTTAAACAAATAAGAGTACATTCGTTCCATGGAAATCTGTGTACCCATTAAGAATGATGACACGGTCATATATCACTTGACATGGAAAGATGTTTATACTATATTGTTAAGTAAAAAAGCAGTGTGATTAATGGGATTTCATTTTTGTTTTTAAAAAGTATATGTATATATTTTATACAGATATATAAAAGAAAAAAGTTTGTAAGGCTGTATGCCAAATGCTTAAGTCTCTGGGTGGTGGGAAGATGGATGATTTTGTTTTCATTTGTTTTTCTCTTTGCTTGTCTGTATTTTCATATTTTTCCATATGGAATATTGGTTACTTGTATAATCAAGAAATAATAGAAGTTAAAATAAATATTTTTTAGAAACCTATGGGCAATTATTAATTGTATGAGGGAGAGGGTGAGAGGATCAGGACTCCCTTACCGCTTATTGGGTGCTTCACTTCTACTTGAACTTTCACTAAAGGAGAGTGAAAGGGCCTTTCAACTATTAGGAAGTAATACTAATTCAAAAATGCTTACTGATTTTTTTTTTGCTTCCTGATATTGAACCAAAATCTACTTCCCATCATTTGGTCCTAATTTGTCATAGGGAATGCCATAAAATAAACAAAATCCATCTCCTAGTAACAAGCATCGGTAAGGATGTGGAGAAATAGAGGACCTTTGTACATTGCTGGTTAGAATGTAAAATAAAGCAATGTCTGTGAGAAACATTTTGGCAGTTCCTCAGAATATTAAACAGAATTATTATATGATCCAAGAATTCCACTCTTTGAAAACCAGGACTCAAACGGATACTTTATACTAATATTCCTTGCAGGATTATTCACAACAGCCGAAAGGTGACAACAACCCAAGTATCTGTCACCAGATATTTGGCAACAGCAATCATCATTTTACTCTAAGTTTCCACTCTAGTCTTTATGTGATGGTTCCCAGACCTGATTCATCCTAACTATTGGCCTCTGAACATTTTCCAGTTTGTCAATATCCTTCAAGTGTGGTACCCAGAAATGACCACAACACTCCACACATTTCTTCTCACATCTCGTTATCAGTTCCTTAAGAAATTTGGTATTTGATTTCTCTAATTAAAAAGTAATTTCCGAATACTTCCCAGGTCAGTGTGACTGTACTTGGAATTCTATCATAAGATTATATATGAGAGATACTCAATTAGCTATTTTCCCATCTTTTAGTTTCTTTTTTTTAAAGATTTTTATTTATTTATTCATGAGAGACACACAGAGAGAAAGAGGCAGAGACACAGGCAGAGGGAGAAGCAGGCTCCATGCAGGGAGCCTGACGTGGGACTCAATCCTGGGTCTCTAGGATCAGGCCTGGGCTGAAGGCGGCGCTAAACCGCTGAGCCACCTGGGCTGTCCCCATCTTTTAGTTTCTAAGCTATGTAGCTAAATAAAATATTCCAGTTCAGTTCCTCATCCAGTCTCCTGCATTTATTAAAATCTTAGTAGAACTCTTTTTATCAAGCACTGAAAAGAGCATGGGGAAGAGCTTTCATACTGTTGGGGAAGGCAGAAGAGTCCCTGCAGTTTGGCCAAGGAATGTGAAGAACCTCTTGTCCTATACCATTTTCTACTGTTTTTCCAAGCCATTGGTTCCAGTTTTGGGAGGTCAAGCTGCATCCAGATTGACTGGCCTCTCTATTAAGAGGCACCTAACAAGATGACAATGACAAGCCAGGGTTCATGGTGATGTAGAATATCATTTCTTGTCCTTTATCTAATCCCAGTTCCCCTAACCAACCTAGTCTATGCATGGGTCTTCTTTTCAGCCTAATGAATCTTTTGCCTTTTATCCCTTTTGCCATGCCTCCCACATGGGGGGCACTATTTAAAAGATCCTGGTAAACTGTATATAGCAGCCCATTGCCTTCTACCAGGCATATGTGCCTGTAAACTTGTTTTGTTTGTTGGTTGTTTTTTGTTTTGTTTTGTTTTGTTTTGGTTAGTGGAAGGGAAGCTTTATTGAGGCCACAGGGTCTTGATGCTTGGGCAGAAGGCTGCCCTGCAAAGTACACTAGCAGAGGGGACTTATTTGACCTTCATGGGGCACAGGTTGTTGGTGTGGCCTCACTTTTTCTTGGCAACAGTTGACAGCACCGGGGTGCAGACAAGAATAACTCTTGGGGCAGATCCCCTTGTTGCAGTTGTATTTCTGAGCCAGCTGGTGGAGGGCAGGCCTGATGATGCCACCCCACAGGCAAAGCACCAAGTGCACTCTGTCTGGCTATTGTAACCCGAGAGAGTATGGCCATCCTCCAGCTGTTTGCCTTCAAAAATCACACTGCTGCTGGTCAGGTGGGATGCCTCTTTGTCTGGGATTTTGGCTGTGACATTCTTAATGATGTCATGGGGCTCGACCTTGAGGGTGATCCTCTTGCCCATCAGAGTCTTCACAAAGTTCTGCATTTCTATGTCCTCAAGACTGCCGCCACCACCCCCACTCGCCCACCTTGTTCTGTGTGCTTCATTTTTTTAAGAGAGTAGTTTCTTCATTGTAGGGACTGCATTTTGGGGCATAGTTTACACAGGATGTTTAATACATGTACTTGCTAAGCAGAAGTAACTTTAAATCAGCTTTTGGGGGCACCTGGCTGGCTTAGTTCGGTGACTTTTGATCTTAGAGGTGTGAGTTTGAGCCCCACATTAGGCATAGAGATTATTTAACAAAAAATTAAAAATCATAAAATATATTTTTGGGCACCTGGGTGGCTCAGTTGATTAAGCATATGCCTTTGGCTCAGGTCATGATCTCAGGGTCCTGGGATGGAGCCCCACATCAGGTTGCCTACTCAGCAGGGAACCTGCTTCTCCCTCTCCCTCTGCCCCTCCCTGCTTGTGTGTGTTCTCTCTCTCATTCTCAAATAAAATTTTTTTAAATCATAAAATATTTTTTAAAGTCTTCACATTTTGAAGTTTTCCATTTACACTAATTCTTAAAATATACTTTATTGAGTTAAAATTTACATGCTTATCACAGATTGCACCCATTTTAAGTTTACATTCAAGATACAGATCACTTCCATTGCCACAGAGAATGCCCCCCCTTTTTTTTAAAGATTTATTTATTTATTTATTCATAGAGATGCAGAGAGAGAGAGAGGCAGAGACACAGGCAGAGGGAGAAGCAGGCTCCATGTAGAGAGCCCGACGTGGGACTCGATCCAGGGTCTCCAGGATCACGCCTTGGGTCGCAGGCAGCGCTAAACTGTGTGCTGCACCACCAGGGCTGCCCGAGAATGCCCCTTTATAGTTAATCTCCACCCCCACTGCTGGCTTCAGGCTGTCACTGATCTCCTTTTCGTTATCGCTATAGATTAGATTCTCTTTTATAAAATTTCATATACATATATAATCTTATAATATGTACTCTTTTGTGTCCACTGGTTTTGCTTAGAATGTCCTTGAGAGGCAGCCGGGTGGCTCAGCGGTTTAGTGCCGCCTTCAGCTCAGGGCCTGATCCTGGAGACCCAGGATGGAGTCCTGCGTTGGGCTCCCTTCAGGGAGCCTGCTTCTCCCTCTGCCTGTGTCTCTGCCTCTCTCTGTATCTCTCATGAATAAATAAATAAAATATTTTTAAAAAGAATGTCCTTGAGATTCATCCATGCTGCTTCCTGTATCAGTAGTTCATTATTTTTATTGCTAAATCATATTTCATTGTATATATAAGGCACAATTTGTCCATTCACTTTTTGATGCACACTTAAATTGTTTCCAATGGGGAGGCCATTACGAATAAAGCTGCTATGAGTATTTGTGTTTTAACTTTTGTGTGGATGTATATTTTAATATCTCTTGAGTAAATACCTAGTAGAATTGCTATATTATAATGACGAGTGCATGTTTAGCTTTATTAAGAAATTGTCAGCCTGTTTTCCAAAGTGATTTCACCATTTTATATTCCCACCAGCAATGCATATTCACGTAAGTAGTTCATGTGTGTGGTTCATTTAAACAGTATTTTCATTTTGAGATTCTGCTTTTCTAAAGGATTTGTTGTGTTAAAGTTGCTTAAGATAGGAAAGCCATCAGTGAAAATAAGGAAATTATTTAAATAATTTAAATATGCTTATTTAAAATATTAATCGGATTATGTTTGTTTTCAAAAGATAATCCCATTTGATTTAGAAAATAAACTGACCTGACTTTCTCCAGTTTTCTAAAATTCTTAGAAATAGCTTCATATGACTTCCTACTTATTTTATTTAACTTCACGATAATTTCATAAATAAATTATATTCAGAGAGAAACTATGGCATGCTAAGCACCCAGTAACGTAGTAAATGTGTATTGGCCTCCCAACCTCCCTCACTTACTGGCAAGAGAAGAGTCTGACTTTATAAATGTTTTCCAGTGTCCTGCTGTAGGTAATCTGGAAAGCTATGAAACATGGTATCAGCCTTTGGATCTTGGCCACAAGAAAGGAATTTTTTAAAAAATAAAACAACACACTAGATGTACTTGGTCTGTTTCACCTTGCCTAAGATTCAGAGGTTTATATAGAGTACACGTTACCAAGCAACAGGCTTCGCTAATCTCACTTTAGCAAATAAGAACTCCAGTGTAAGTGCCAGGGTTGTTTGGGTCTTGTCTGGGACTCCTCAAATGCTGGGCAGGGGGAAGGAAGCCATTCATGTGCTAGAAAATGTGGTGCCACATTCACCAGACTGTCGACTAAAGGATTTTGATATCTCCTTTTCTACATTGTGAAATCAGGAGTAGTGTGCTTGCCTCTAGAGATTTCTATCCAATGATAGATGGTCTGATCTGCACAAAACAGATTTAATGACATTTTCCTCTGTGATACAGGACCCGCATTAACACATCACATTTGTGGGCTATTTGGGGTCATCCAGCAACACCTGCTCTGCACCAGATAATTGACCCCTTCTGCTCCTAGCTTTTTTGTTTCCATGAGAAACTTTTCTTTAATCTCCAATTTTCTCTAAGCCATTTAAAAATATATTTATTCTGCGCAAGAGTTCATCTCTCCTTTATAAATCAAATATTGAAGAATTGCACTGATGCTCACATTCCAGGGTTACCACCTTATACTCTTCTTGGTTGTAAGCCTTTCAAGGAGCCTGGATTCATCTGTGTGGCTTTGTGGAATTATTATTCAACGGTAACTGAAACCAGGGAAAGACATCTCTGGTTCAAATTCTTCGATTGCATGTCTCAGAGTCCCATATTGTTTCCTATGAACGAAATGGCTTTTTTTAGAAATGAAGCACACTCCTCAGGAAGTTTGAATAGCAGGAGTATGCTTTGAAAGATGTAGCAGGTTAAGAGAACCTAGGCATAGTGTCTCTACCAATGTGTTATTTATTGTATTTGTACTCTGCTTCTTTCCCCAAAGGACTTGAAGTAGAGACATTTGAAGTTGATACAGTCTGTCTCCATTTCTTTTCACCTTGCTTTCTGCTGCCCATATCTCCCCAGCTGTCCAGGTGCCAGCCTCCCCTCCACTGGTGTCTGCCCAGGTTTGCCCTCTTCCACAAGGGTCCAGGGTCAATGCTCCAGAAGCTCATCTTCTTCCCTCTTCTAATCAAAACCCTCATCCTATGTGGAGAAAAAGGAACCCTCACACACTGTTGGTGGAGATGCAAACTCAGGCAGCCACTGTGGAAAGCAGTACAGAGGTTCCTCAAAAAATTAAAGATAGAGCTAGCCTATGATCCAATACCTCTGCTACTGGGTCTTTACCCAAAGAAATAAAAAAACACTAATTCAAAGGGATACATGCACCCCTATGTTTATAGCAGCTTTATTTACAATAACCAAGATATGGGAACAACCCAAGTGTCCATTGATAGATGAATGGATAAACACACACAGAAATATTACTCAGTTATAAAAAAAGAATGAAGCCTTGCCACTTGCAACGACATGGGTGGATCTAGCGGGTATAATGCTAAGTGAAGTAAGTCAGAAAAAAAAAAATAAGTCAGAGAAAGACAAATACCATAGGATTTCACTCAGATGTGGAATTTAAGAAGCAAAATAAATGAACAAAGAAAACAAGAGACAAACCAAGAAACAGACTCTTAACTCTAGAGAACAAACTGGTGGTTCCCAGAGAGGAGTGGGTGGGGGGTGGGGGAAAGAAGTGATGGGGATGAAGGAGGGCACTTGTGATGAGGAGCACCTGGATGCATGGAAGTGCTGGATCACTCTATTGTACATCTGAAATTCATATAACAGCATATACTGACCATTACTGGAATAAAAAAGCAAATCTCCCATCCTAACAAGTCTGAAATCAGTGTTGATATTCTGATTAATATTCTTCACAGGAAATTTAAAGTGACCAATGAAGTTAATCCTGTGGAGGGTTGTTTGTGTTTTCAAGCCGCAATTTAGTTCTAATCTCAGTCTTTGGAATTGAGGGGGCAGTGGTCAGGGGGTGATATAGCTGGGAGCTCTGGCCCTTTCCTGTCCCCTCTCCAACCTCCCCTAGCACAATGAAGACTGGGCAGAAGCCAGGGACCTTCTCTCCTCTATCCCCACTATTGTCCCCATTTGTTTAGGAGCAAGCTGAGACTTGGGAGGGCTACTCAGCATCCAAGTTTCATCCTGGGGACAATAGTGACACCTATAGCACGGAGTTATTGTGAAGACACAATTCTGTGCTGTCTGCAATACACTGAGCTACCCGGCAAATTCAAAGCATGCGATTTTAAAAGTGCTTGTTATGATTGTTCTTATTTATTTACTAGCTGGCGTCTGAAAGGAAAGGAAGAGGCCAACCCTAGGTATCTCCCAGTCTCCCTTTGTAGACATTTGTGGCATGCTATACTGTGTTTCCACTTATACTGGTATTATAAAGCTTCCTTTAAAATAACTTTGAGTGGGAAGAAGTAAGTTGATTCAAGCAGAATCATTAGGTATCTTGATGGTGGTATGTGGATATGGCAGAGATGGTGGTGAGTAAGGTCAAACTCTGTAGTGGGGCGGCCACTCTAATACTGTAGTGTGAAATATTAATACTAATTATTATTGTTACTACCTCCCCAACTCCCAGCACTCCTGATCCCTCCAGCCTGATCTACTTTTTCTTTTTACTATAGGTACTATAGAACTCATCACCTTCTTTTTTTTTTTAAAGATTTTATTTATTTATTTTTTGACATAGAGCACAAGCAGGGGGAGCAGCAAGCTGAGGGAGAGGGAGAAGCAGGGAACTGGACACAAGACTCGATCCCAGGACCCTGGGATCATGACCTGAGCCAAGGCACACACTTAACTGACCAAGCCACCCTGGCGCCCCAGGACTTAACCACCTTCTAACATTTTCTGTAGTTTACTCATTATCTTTATTGTTTATCTCTCTTTGTTGGAACGTAAGCTCCTCCAGGGCAGGAATCTTTTTCTGGTTTTGTTTAAGTGAACACAGTGCCTAAAACAGCACATGGCCTGTTGGAGACCATCACTAAATACTTGATGACTGATGAAATGAATGACCATGGCATTCTCCATCCTTTATAATCTGGTTCCACTGTTTTCTGACCTCACCTCTTGTCATCCTCCTCTCTGTGTGTTACTGATGCCAGCAGTATCCTGTGCACGCCATTTGCTCCTCCATCTCTGTGCGTTACTTACATTCTTTCCTCTGCCCTGAATAAATAATCATGGATCTATACAAAGATTTGGTTTTAAAAATGTTCATCACTGTCTGAGTTTGTATCAGTGAAAAATTTGAAACAGACTCAATATCCATCAATCAGAGTTAAGTTCGAGAAATCATGATTACTCCCACTTCATGGAGGACAATTTGGCACCATCTATCAAAATTACAAAAATTACATATGCGCATAGCCTTTGAATGAGCAATTCTGCTTTTAGGAATTTATCCCACAGCTATACTTGCTCATATACCAAATGAATGCATGTTGGTGACTCACTGCGGTGCTTTCGTCACTCCTATTAGACACAACAATGACAGAGCTCATTGAATTATTATGTGGAACTATATTTATTGACGTGGGAAGATCATAATAGCTGGCATTAATTCAGGCACTGTGATAAGTGTTTTTTATATATTTTTATCTCATTTAATCCTTATAACAGCCCTGTGAGGTAGTTACTATAATAGTCCTCATTTACACAGGAGGAAATGGATTCAGGGAAGTGAATTTACTTATCCAGGGTCAGACAACTAATAAGTAGCAAAGCTGAGATGTTTGAAATATTATGATGACAAAACAATATGTACACTGTGATCCACTTTTATAAGAAAAAATGCATATAGATAAATGTATAGATGTGCATGTAAAAAGCTTGGAAAGATATATATCAAAATATTAACAGTAGGCTGATGTGATTTGGGGTGGTTTCTCTTTTCTTTTTGCTTATAATTTTCTGATTTTTCTGCTAAATTTGGGGGCTGACTTGACAGGAGGAAGTGCTGCCAGGAGGCATGAATTACTTGTGTAAATTTAAAGATGACAACATTTCAAAAGTTTGGTGGTAGTGTGGAACAGTGACACAGATTTGTGGGAAGTGTTTCTAGAGTGAGAGGAGAAACACCAGCAGGAAGGGAGAGCTTGCCCAGAGGGAAAGAGGATGGCTCCTGGCGCCAAGTGCAGGAGACGGGTGAGAGAACCTAGTGTCAAGGGCACCAGCGGCGGAAAAGGCAAACTTAAGGAGGAAGTCCCTGGTCCCCATGAAGCTGAAGGGTTGGGGACAAGCAGGCAGAGGGGGAAAGGCAGAAAACTGGAGGAGGGCAAGGAAAAGAGGGAGAAGTGGGGGAGTGTCTGCCCAATGACCTGTATCCTATCACTGAAATCCAGAGCTGGCCCTCTACTAAAGGGTTGGGCTGAGGGGGCCAGGTAGGGGATCTGAGGAGAGGGAGAGCATTTGGAACAATCACGGAGAGAAATTTGATACAGATACATAAAAGGACTGCCTCACAGCCCTTGGGGCCCTGCAGAGGCTGGCCGGCTGGCTTTGTAGCGGAGCCAACTTCATGACCTTCTCCAGCAATAGCTAGCAGCCTGGGAGTGGGGGGTGGAGGGAATGGATGGTGGGATTTTCATGGGGCTGCAGATTGGCAGGGCAGGTGCTGCAGAAGGTCACTGGGAGAGTGAGTCCAGGGGTCAGAGCTAGATGGCTGGATGGCTGGTTGTGGGGCTGACTCGGAAGGAGGAAGGGGTGCCAGCAGACTCCTGAAGGCGTCTGGGAAAGGAGGAGGGAGGAAGGACAGGCTGGGGGCTGAGAGTACAGAGGGAGACCCATAGGAAGCTGAGGGCAGAGTGGCGTTTCTGGGTCTGAGATGGCGAAGCCTCTCCTGTGGCGCCCTGGGAGGAAGTGGGAAGCACAGCAAGGAAAGCAGGAGGATAAAAGGGTGAGGAGAGGGGTGTTCCTGTGGCTCAGTGGTTGAGCGTCTGCCTTCAGCTCAGTTCATGATCTCGGGGTTCTGGGATGGAGCCCCTGTGTCAGGCTCCCCGCAGGGAACCTGCTTCTCCCTCTCCCCCCACCCCTGCTTGTTCTCTCTTGCGCTCTCTCTCTCTCTGCCTCATGAATAAGATCTTTTTAAAAAGAGGGTGAGGAGAGCATTAAAATAACACCTAGCTGATGGAGGGCAGTTTGGCAGTATCTATCAAAATTACAAATGCACGTTCCCTATCATCCAGCAATTCAGCTTTGAGGAGTTTCTTATCCGATACACTTACTTGCTTTTGTGCAAGATGGATGTGTAAGGGGAGCCACTGCAGCATTGTCTGCAACAGTCGCAGATTGGAAGCAGCCTAAAAGTCCGTCCATAGTGCATTAGTCACTTAAATCGTGGTTCATAAAATGGAATGCTAGGTAGCTGGAAAAAGGAGGACGTTTCTCTTATTAAGTGGAAGAAGCAAGGTACAGATCCGTGGGGATAGTTCACAGTCTATTTGCTGACGCATACGTAAAACATCTCCAGAAGCATACATAAAAACTGTTCATGTAGGTTGCCTCTGAGGAGGCACAGCGGTTGGCTGGGTGATAGGATGTGTTTGGAAAGCAACTTTTCACTTGTCCTTTTGTTTTGTGGCTTTTTTTTTTTTTTTACTTTATGGAAGTGTAATTGACAAAAATTGTGTATATTTAAGGTATACAAAGTGATGTACCTTTTGAATCTTGAGCCATGTGGATATATTACTTACTGAGAGAATAAAGTAACTAGGGATCCCTGGGTGGCGCAGCGATTTGGCGCCTGCCTTTGGCCCAGGGCGCGATCCTGGAGACCCGGGATCGAATCCCACATCAGGCTCCCGGTGCATGGAGCCTGCTTTTCCCTCTGCCTATGTCTCCGCCTCTCTCTCTCTCTCTCTCTCTCTCTCTCTCTCTGTGACCATCATAAATAATAAATTTAAAAAAATTTAAAAAAAAAGAATAAAGTAACTAAAAACATTATATGTAGACATACATATATCTATGTATAATTTGGATCTCTTTTCTAGATATTAAATCATTAAAATAAAAGCACAACAAAAACTCCCACTGAAGAGTTTGCTTCAAACCAGTACGTTTGCAGGGTAATGGGTGGGAATTTTGGGTGCGATGAAATTGACCATGCGTCAAAATAATTGCTGAGCCTGGGCAACGAGTATATTGGGGGTTCATTTTCATCTGAAACGTGAAATTGCCACTTTGGTTGGGTAAAAATGGTCACATTGCAACCATTTCATGCAGGTTAAGTTAATGCTGTTCTCATTATTTTTGTGAATTTTCCATAATATAAAAGTTTTCAAAGAACGGAAAACAAATGAGCTCCCACCAGGATCTTGCTAGGAATATTCATATTCTTTCTCATCCCAGCCCTTATATCTTGTAATTGAGTGGAAATTCCCATTCCCCCATCAACTTCTGAAACAGCAGTACTGCCTCCCTGATTCCTTTTATTCTGAGACCCAGTACTATTCTCAGGGTTTTTCCTGTTAACAACCTGTTGTGTGTTAATTGGGTACCACCTTCCCCTTATTGCTGGTCAAGCTCATTGTGTTCTCAAAAAAATCACTTCTTTAGTTTCTTAAGATCATTTGACGTTCTCTTCCTGCCTCACAGTCTATTAATAGCAAGCCTAACTAATTTGGGGCCATGCCCTTATCCAGGTGACGTATATTTATCAATCTGGAGGCTGATGTCTCTGGGACACTCAGTATACAGCACCACAAAGTTCATCCTATGCCATCAGTAAGCCCACTTATGTTCAACCTTTCAGTCTTAAGTTATTTTGCTTATGTCTGCACTACTTCTGTTACCTCAGGAGCTATGGGGACTTTGGCCTGGCCCCCAACACCTGCTAATCCATGCCTTGTTGTCTGTCTTCGGGAGTCAGGTGGCTTCCCCTTGCTGCCTGCAGGCCTGGGCATCTTCCCGATGTCCCACGATCTGTCATTCAGCTCTGCTTGCATATCCCACCGGCATCCCAGACTTAATTAGTTCCCCCAACTTGAGGCCTCCTGTCTACTTCCCCAGGCCCCCTTCCCCAGGCAGTCTGCCCTTAGCCTACCTTCCTTCCTTGTGCTTTCAAAGCTTTTCTTTATCATGCTGGAATGTGCTGGTCTCCTTTTGTGTCCTGTCCATCCCAGACTGTGAGCTCCTGGGCTAAGGATCAAGATCATGCTTTATGCTCCCTTGAATATCTCACACTGAGCACAGCATCGGACACACAGTTACATGCTCAAAATAATACATTTTTACAATGTTAATTTGTAATACTTTTGATGTACAGAAAATTGTACCCAAAAATGGGAAAAAGAACTTTCACATGCCCTTTATCAAGATTCATCTGTTAGCATCTTGTTAAATTGACCATTCTCCCTAAACACAAACACACACACACACACACACACACACATTTTTGTGTGTGAAGCATTTGAGAGTGAGTTGTAGACATCATATCCCTTTGCCCCCAGTACTTCAATACGTATTTCCTAAGAACAGGGGCATTCTGTTAGATAAACAAAGTAGAGTTGGCAAATTTAAGAAATATAACACTGATACAGCATACTAGTATATAATCTTCAGGTCATTTTCGAATTTTGCTAATTGTCCTAAGAATATCCTTCATAGCTATTTTTCTTCTGGTCCATGATGCAGTTTAGGATCACACATTGTATTCAGTTGTCATGTTTCTTAACTCTCTCAAGTGTCCTTCAGTCTAGAACAACTCCCAACCTTGCTTTGTCTTTCATGACATAAACCTTTTAGAAAAGTACAGGCCAGTTATTTTGTAGAATATTCCCCAGTTGAGGTTTGCCTGATGTGTCCTCATGATGAGAGGTTATGTATTTCTGGCAGGCGTAAAACAAAAAAGGCATACAATGATTGTTGTGGATGTTAACTTTAAATAATTAGTTAAATGCCCGCCATGTTTTTCCACTATAAAGATATGACTTTTCATGGGGCGTCTGGGTGGCTCAGTTGGTTAAGATTCCAACTCATGGTTTCAGCTCAGGTCATGATCTCAGGATCTTGAGATCAAGCCCCATGTTGGGCTCTGTGCTGGGGGTGGAACCTGCTTAAGATTCTCACTCTCTCTGCCCCTCTACCCACCTCCCTCTCTAAAAAAAAAGATAAGACCTTTCTTTTCATATTTAATAACTAATGTATAAGGAGATACTTTGAGACTATGTAAATAACATGTTTCTCATAAAACTTTCACTCTCTAGTTTTAGGATCCATTGATGACTCTTGCCTGAATCAGTTTTCACTATGGTGGTTGCCAGATAGTAATTTTCTTTTCTTTTTTTTTTTTAATTTTTATTTATTTATTATAGTCACACACAGAGAGAGAGAGAGGCAGAGGGAGAAGCAGGCTCCATGCACCGGGAGCCCGACATGGGACTCAATCCCGGGTCTCCAGGATCGTGCCCTGGGCCAAAGGCAGGCGCCAAACCACTGCACCACCCAGGGACCCCCTCTTTGGTTAAATGAATTGCTCATTTGTCCTACAGAAGGGATGCCTCCTTTGCTAAGACAGCAGCCTCTGATTGGCTGCACGAGTGAAGTCTAGGTAGAAACAATCTGGCAGGGATCCCTGGGTGGCGCAGCGGTTTAGCGCCTGCCTTTGGCCCAGGGCGCGATCCTGGAGCCCCAGGATCGACTCCCACATCAGGCTCCCGGTGCATGGAGCCTGCTTCTCCCTCCTCCTGTGTCTCTGCCTCTCTCTGTGTGACTATCATAAATAAAAATTAAAAAAAAAAAACAAATCCTTTAAGAAAAAGAGAGAGAGACAAGCTGGCAGTGCTTGGAAACCTTAAATGAGGCCTATTTTCCTCTAAGCCCCGCTGGCTTTTATCAGAACCTAAAATGGACCCCATGGCCCTCCCAAGATGGTCTCTCCATGCTGAAGGCCAGCAGCAGCTGCCTGCTCAGTCAGGGCTATGCCTACAGGACCCATGGCTGCCTATTCTTCGTATTTTCCATCAAACTTGAGGGCAGAGAGGTCGTAAAGGTAGGGAGCACGCTTGCCTTCCATTTTGACTTATTTGAAAAACATAAAATAGAACTCAGGATTCCACTCAACCTCTTCTGCCATTCTGGTGGCCCACATTTTTAGGCACTGGGATCAAGGTATCATTTTCACGTGGGTTCCTTTAGAAAAGGTAAGTCACCATGACTACATGGAGAGTGGAGCTGTGTTTTGTTTGGGGACTGTATTCGTTTCCTAGGACTTCTGTAACAAATTACCACAATCAGGGTGGCTTAAAACATTAGAAATTTTTTTCTCACAGTTCCAGAAGCTAGAGCTTGAAATCAAGGTGTGTCAGGGGCATGCTCCCTCGGAAGCATCTAGGGTAAGATCCTTCCTTGCCTCTTCCAGCTTCTGGTAGCCTCAGGCGTTTCCTGGCTTTTGCCTGCACGGCTTCAATCTCTGCCTCCATCTTCCTCTAGCATCTTCCCTCTGCATCTGTGTGTGTGTCTTCCGATGGCATTCTCTCTGTGTCTGTATCAGTGTTTAAAGTTCCTTCTTCTTATAAAGGACATTAGTCATGTTGGAATAGGGCCCACCATAATAACCTCATCTTAACATCTTACATCTGCAAACACCCTATTTCCATAAGGTCACATTCATAGGTACCCAGGGTTAAGGCTTCAACATATGTTTTGGGGGGACCTGATTCAACCCATAACAAGAACCATGCCTGAAATCCGACCCATTTGAGAACAGGAAGTGGAGTGCTATTCACTATAATGCTTCAGCCCAGTATAACAGAGCTCTCTGTCCTTCATGCTCACTCTGGTCTTGGTTTGCCAACAGGTAAGGAAGGCAAATGAGATAGGCAGATCATCCTTAGCCCCCTTGAAATAGACTTTTTTTAAAAAAGATTTTATTTATTTGAGAGAGAGGGAGCACAAGTGGGGGTGAGGGGCAGAAGGAGAGGGAGAGGGAGAAGCAGACTCCCCGCTGACCAGGGAGCCTGATGTGGGGCTTGACCCCAGGACCCGGAGATCATAACCTGAGCTGAAGGCAGATGCTTAACTGACTGAGTCACCCAGGCACCCCTTGAAATAGACTTTGGACATAATTTTCAAATGATCGCAAGCTATTCACATGGCCATTACATAGAGGACAACAGTAGAGGACATTAACAGTCTGCCAGACTCTGGCCCCTGCACTCCTTCCTAGACTTCTCATTCGTTACCATTTGACAGATGGGGAGCATGAGACCCAGAGAGATGAAGTGACTTCACAAAAGTCACACAGCTGCTGATAGTAAATTTTGTACAGGGCAGGATCATGGCAGGCACTCAGTAAATATTTGTTGCCTGAATGAGTGAATGAATGACTAGATCTGAGACAGTATCTCTGGTCTTCATTTCCTGATCCATTCCTCTTCCCCTCATTAAAAATGACTGCAGACTAAGGTGTGGTCCCAAGACAATGGAGTATAGATATGACTGGGTCAATTTCAAGTTCTTTTGCTATACTTAACTTTCTGAATTCTCTGGTAAGGAGCATGTCAGTCTAGTTGATTTCTTTTCTTCATCCACTTCTGATGAACTGATCATGATGCTATTTTGTCAAAATACTTGAGCAAAACTGTGGAAGGAGCCTCGGTGTCCATTGAAAGATGAATGGATTAAGAAGATGTGGTTTATGTATACAATGGAATATTACTCAGCCATTAGAAACGACAAATACCCACCATTTGCTTCAACGTGGATGGAACTGGAGGGTATTATGCTGAGTGAAATAAGTCAATCGGAGAAGGACAAACAGTGTATGTTCTCATTCATTTGGGGAATATGAATAATAGTGAAAGGGAATATAAAGGAAGGGAAAAGAAATGTTGGGAAATATCAGGAAGGGAGACAGAACATAAAGACTCCTAACTCGGGGAAATGAACTAGGGGTGGTGGAAGGGGAGGAGGGCGGGTGTTGGAGGGGAATGGGTGACGGGCACTGAGGTGGACACTTGACAGGATGAGCACTGGGTGTTTTTCTGTATGTTGGTAAATTGAACACCAATAAAAGTTAATTATAAAAAATAAAAAATAAATAAATATCTTAGCTACTAAAAAAAATACTTGAGCAATGGCTTTAATTTTACTTGAGCTACATAATTGTCTAAAAATTATATTTTTTATATTTTAAACTATAAATTATGAAATTATATTTGCACTAAAGGCAAGCCTTAGCACATAGACAGTTTTACTGAAATGATATATCAAGGAAGTAAGGAATTCAGCATGTTACCTTCATATCTTTGAAACAGAATATTAATATTACCTTGTGCCCATTTCTGGGTCTCCATCTGGATCACTGAGATAGCCAGGAAAGTTCCATTCAACCTAGCCAACAAGGGCTCATTAACACTGTGCTACGTGCCCAGCCATATGCTAGGTGCTAGGGTCAGGGATGGGGAAGAAGGGAAGGAAGCTCTCCCAAAGAGATTCCAGGCTAGTGAAACATGTGCCATCCCCATGGGAAATAGCAAAGAGAAGTTGACACTTGCTAAGCACCTGTTAGGGGCCAGTCACTTGACAAACACTGTAAGGCAGGTATTATCCCTATTTAACAGATGAGCAAACTGAGGATCAGAAAGGTTTAAGATAACTCACCCAAGATCACATGGCTAGTAAGTGATGGAACTAGGATTTGAACCCAGCAGGCCTGGGACTCAACATAAGAGAATAAGATGAGACAACTTATAGTCAAGCATTTGGTTGCATGGGCCAGATGAGATACACGCAAGAAGTTTTAGTGAGCTGTGTGGAATCTAGGAAGGCCAAGATGGGGCCTCTGGGAGATAGAGTGTGTCAGGAAACTGACTGCCTGCAGCAGGTGCTTTCATGCCAAGTCCCTTTATAACCTGCCCATTACAACCACCTGTTCCCACTGAAGGGCTCAGGCTCTGTCCATCTCCTCTTCTGGTCTACTTGGGAAAGTAGGGAGAAGAGGCTAGGTCACATTTCTACCTTCAACACAAACCACCCCCTGTCCAAGGCTAGCTGAACTGTTACTGTTCCAAGTGCCTGACCTCCTGGGGCAGTTTCTCCATGTTTGTCAACCCAGAAGCATAGCTCCCTCAAAACTGAAAGGAGCCTCTCATTTGAAAACCACGAGACCCCACACCCCCCTGGCCTGCCCTCTTCCTCCTTTCCTACCCTTCTGCTTTTGTTCATAGAGAAGGCATGAAAGGAATTTAACATGTTTCTGCTTTTTTTTCCATGGCAGGGAGAAGATCTGGCCTAGTCAGATATAGAATCTTCCCAGTCTGCTCAAGCCATTACCAATCAAAGAGCCTCCATTTGAAACATCAGATCTGTAGAGTAAAATAAAAGAAGGGCACATTCATTCTCTGACTTTTTTCCCCCAATGAAGAAAAGGAAAAGTTATTTCTTAAGTCTGTAGTTCTAATTCTCAACAGTCAAGGAGTTATGGTGTATGGGGCTGGCCTTCTCTCAAAAGAAAAATGGGATACATGAAAGTTTTTCTAGGTCACTTAAAAATGCAGAATTGTGCTCAGATTTTTTAGAATTTTTATTTTTAAAGATTTTAGTTTTTTGAGACGGAGAGGGAGAGAGAGAACAGAAGTGGGGAGGAGGGGCAGAGAGAGAAGGAGAAGCAGACTCCCCGATGACTAGGGAGCCCAATCTGGGGCTCGATCCCAGGACCCTGAGATCATGACCTGAGCCAAAGGCAGGCATTTAACCGACTGAGCCACCCAGGAGCCCCTAGACTTTCTATTTTGAAATAAGGATAGATTCACAGGTCATTGCCCTTCACCCAATCTCCCACAATGATTACATCACATATAATTATAGTACCATATAAAGCCCAGAAAATTGACATAGGTACAATGTGTGTATATAGTTGTATTTTTTATTACATGTGTAGATTTATGTGACCCCCCCACCCCAATCAAGATAAAAAGCTATTCCGTCACCACAAAGATCTCCCTGGTGTATCCCTCTATAGTCACACTCCCCTGCCCCTCACCCTACCCCCCACCATCACTAATCTGTGGCAACCATTAATTTGTTCTCCCATCTCTATAACCTTCTACTTTAAACACTACAGTTCCCTTAAGAAAATGGACCGGCATCTCCAGTTTTTCACAGAATATCTGGCTTGAAGGAATTTCACAGAATTCTCCAGCCCCATTTTCCACCCTGTGCACAAACTCCCCCTATAGTTCTTCCAAGCGTCCATCCACTCGCTACAAGGTGCAAACCAGAAGCTTCTCTGGGATCTTGGAGTGTGTGATATAAATATTTAGAGCAAGGACATCATTTACTCCTACAAACTTATAATTATCAGTTTTCAGGGGAAGTTTAAACTCTTACCCTTAGATTAAATATTATGAAAGGCTCTCTTTCTCTCCTGTGCTGATTTTCCCATATGTTCTATCCCAAGCTAGCATCTCCTTTTTTCCATTCTTTTACCTAGTGAGAGGGATGAGATGCAGGAGGCCCGGAAGGCTCACAGAAAATTCCAGAAATCCCTTCCTTAACTATAGATTAAATAGTCTGGCCTCCAGCAGTTGGGGCCTTTCAAATATAATTGGTGCCTGTGTGGAATTTATTTCCCAGGCTGACTGTGATTGTTATCTCCATGACATCTGCGAGTCATTCCTGGGGAGATAAAATCCAAACTGGAGCCCAGCTGCCCTGGAGCCCAACTCCCCAGGACTCACTGGTGGTGGGTAAGAGAGCTTTACAGGGCATTCTACAGCCTGCTGCGTCAGGAAATAATGACTCAAAATCAGGCTAAAACCAGAAGGGGTTAGCAGAAGTCAACCCATGAGGGTTCAATGGCTAGGATTACTCTGGATCCCCCACTTCTTTTCCCCTGGACTGTTGAAATCTGTCCACTTTTCACAAACTGAACTTCTTTTCACAAAGAGCAGCTAGTTCTCAACTGAAGAGCAGCGCATGCACAGAGCCAGACTCAGACCCCGTAGGACGTGCTCTTTGAAGAAATGACTTCAAGGGTAGAGGTGGGGCAGGCGCCTGATTTGGGGCTAGGAAACACTGCAAGCTAATGAACACCCTCCTTCTTGAAGTATGGCTAACAGTACCCCTGCTCCCCCCCCCCACTCAGAAAGTGGGGGATTCCTGCTTTTGAGAAGACTCTGCACTTATCCTTAGATGGGGAAGAGTATGAGCAGTGAGGGAGAGAAAGCGAGACCACAGCTTGCTGTGTGCCCACCTCCCCATCCCCAAGGGCCATTGCTCTGTGTCCCCATCACGGCTTCCTGCCCAAAGGCTGAAGGCCTGCAGGATGCATGGTGAATGCTATTCACAGCTCCCGGTTTTCCCCTTGCAACAAATAACCTGTGTGTGTGATTTGTCATTTCCAAAGTGAAAACGTATCTCTAGCTGCTTTAATAATCCCAACACAAAAAAAAAAAAAAAAAAAAATCCCAACACATGGGACGCCTGGGTGGCTCAGTGGTTGAGCCTCTGCCTTTGGCTTGGGTTGTGATCCCCGGGTCCTGGGATCGAGTCCTGCGTCGGGCTCCCTGCAGGGGGCCTGCTTCTCCCTCTGCCTGTGTCTGCCTCTCTCTCTCTCTCTGTGTCTCTCATGAATAAATAAATAAAATCTTTAAAAAAGTAATAATCCCAACATGTGCTTAGCTGCTTTGGTTTTTTTAGGGGGTAATTTCTGTGGCTTCTCTCCAGCTATTAATTCAACCTGTGGCAGATGCACAGACCCCAGGGCCCATTCATGGTTGGGAATCTGCTCATGGCTCTGCCTCTTGCTAGCTGGGACACCTCCTGGTGGAGAGCAGGTAACTTCCACCCTCCTGACCTCAGTTTCCTCATCTGCAAAGGACAGATAAATAATGGCCGCTCTCCTAACCTGATGAAGGGGGTCATGTAGATAAACACATTAGCAGCATCTTTGTGCAAGTTTCAGAGGGAAAATGTAGTGATTGAAACATTCCAATACAGTTTTAACGTTTTAAAATGTTCTTATGGTTTAGAAAAACATTATTTTTTTTGTAATTCAAATGGTTACTTTTCTTTATTTTTTCTTACCAAGTTTTTCATTTTAATTCCAGCATAGTTAATGTATGGTGTTCTATGAGTGTCAGGTGTACAATATAGTGATTTGACAGGTCTATACGTGACTCCGTGCACATCATGATAAGTGTGCTCTTTAATTCCCATTGCCTATTCTACCCATCCCCTCCTCCCCTCTGGTAACCATTGGTTTGTCCTCTAGAGTTAAGAATCTGTTTCTTTGTTTCCCTCTCTCATTTTTTAACTTTTTTCAGTTTTTTCCTTTGCTTATTTTTATATATAAAAATTTATATATATTTTTGTCCATCTCATGTTTTTTGTTTCTCAGATTCCACATATGAGTGAAATCCCATGGTATTTGTCTTTCTCTGATTGACTTATTTCACTTGGCGTTATACTCGCTAGCTCCATCCATGTTGGTACAAATGGCAAGATTTCATCCTTATGGGTGAGTAATATTCCATTGTATATATCTACCACATCTTTATCGATTCATCTGTCAATGGATCCTTGGGCTGCTTCTGTAATGTAGCTATTGTAAATAATGGTGCCATAAACATAGGGGTGCCTGTATCCCCTTGAATTAGTGTTTTTGTATTTTGGGGGGAAATACCCAGGAGTTTGACTACTCTATCATAGAGTAGTTCTATTTTTAATTTTTTTTTTATTATTTATTTATGTAGTCATACAGAGAGAGAGAGAGAGAGGCAGAGACATAGGCAGAGGGAGAAGCAGGCTCCATGCACCGGGAGCCTGACGTGGGATTCGATCCCGGGTCTCCAGGATCGCGCCCTGGGCCAAAGGCAGGCACCAAACCGCTGCACCACCCAGGGATCCCTATTTTTAATTTTTTGAGGAACCTCCATACTGTTTCCCAGAGTGGCTGCATCAGTTTGCATTCCCATCAGCAGTGCACAAGGGTTCCTTTTTCTCCAAATCCTCACCAACATTTGTTGTTTTTTATGTTTTTTATTTTAGCCATTCTGACCTGTGTAAGGTGATATCTCATTGGTTATGATTTGTATTTCCCTGATGATGAGTGATGTGGAGCATCTTTTCATGTGCCTGTTGACCCTCTGTAGGTCTTCTGAGAAATATCTTTTCATGTCTTGCCCATTTTTAATTGGATTATTTGTTTCTTGAGGTATTGAGTTGTATAAGTTCTTTATATATTTTTAAGATTACCCCTTTATCAGATATGTCATTTGCAAATATTTTCTCCCATTTAGTAGGTTGTATTTTAGTTTTGTTCATTGTTTGCTTCGCTGAGCAGAAGCCTTTTATTTTGACGTAATCCCAATACTTTATTTTTGTTTTTATTTCCCTTGCCTCAGGAGACCCATTCTAGAAGGATGCTGCTACAACCAATGTCAGACAAAATTACTATTTGTGCTTTCTTCTAGGATTTCTATGACTTCATGTCCCACGTTTAGTTTATTTTTGTGTGTAGTGGAAGGAAGGGGTCCAATTTCATCCTGTCCAGTTTTCCCAACACCATTTGTTGAAGAGACTGCTTTTCCCCATTGCATATTCTTTCCTCCTTTGTCAAAGATTAATTGACTATATAATTATGGGTTTATTTCTGGGTTTTCTGTTCTGTTATATTAATCTATATGTCTGTTTTTGTGTCAGTGCTATACTGTTTTGATGACTAGAACTTTGTAATATACCTTGAAGTCTGGAATTGTGATACCTCCAGTTTTTTTCTTTTTCAAGATTGCTTTGGATATTTGGGGTCTTTTGTGGGAGCTTTTCCCTAAGGTCAGGAACAAGACAAGGATGTGCACTTTCACCACTTTTATTCAACACAGTACTGGAAATCCTAGCCACAGCAGTCAAACAACAAAAAGAAATAAAAGGCATCCAAATTGGCAAGGAAGAAGTAAAACTTACTATTTGCAGATGACATGATACTATATATAGAAAACCCTAAAGACTTCACCAAATACTGTAACTAATAAATGAATTCAGTAATGTCACAGGATACAAAACCAATGTACAGAAATCTGTTGCATTTCTATATACTAATAATGAAGCAGCAGAAAGAAATTACCAAAACAATACCATTTACAATTGCACCAAAAATAATCAAATACCTTGGATTAAACTTAACCAATGAGGTAAAAGAACTATGCTCTGAAAACTATAAAACACTGATGAAAGAAATTGAAGAGGACCCAAAGAAATGGAAAGACATTCCTTGCTCATGGATTGGAAGAACAAATATTGTTAAAATGTCTCTACTACCCAAAGCAACCTACACATTTAATGCAATCCCAATCAAAATGCCAGCAGCATTTTTCACAGAGCTAGAACAAACAATCCTAAAGTTTGTATGGAACCACAAAAGATCCTGAATAGCCACAGCAATCTTGAAATAGAAAAACATTCTTATTTTAAAGATTATTTATTTCAGAGAGAGAAAGAGAGAGAACAAGTGGGGGGAGGGGCAGAGGGAGAGGGAGAAGCACACTCCCCACTGAGCAGAGAGCCTGCCTCTGGGCTCAATCCCAGGACGCTGGGATTGTGACTTGAGCCACTGACTGAGCCATCCAGGTGCCCCTAGAAAAACATTCTTTTTTTTTAAGATTTATTTATTTATTCATGAGAGACACACAGAAGCAGAGACACAGGCAGAGGGAGAAGCAGGCTTGCCACAGGGAGCCTAATGGGGGACTCAATCCAGGATCCCAGGATCACACCCCAAGCTGAAGGCAGACGCCCAACCGCTGAGCCACCCAGGCGTCCCTAGAAAAGCATTCTTAAAATAACTCTCATTCTTATCTATTTTACCTGAGGCCAGGATTTTTGGCCTATTTGGACTCAATTCTTACCATTCATTATATTTTTTAGCATGAGGGTGAGGTTGGCTATAAAATATTACGAAATTGTAAGGATGTGGGGTTTAAAAAAAAGTGTGGGATAAAGTGATCCAAACACTAGGAATTTGATCTCGTGCACAAAGACAGTTAGCTTTGTTGAGCCAGTTGGTTGTAAAATGCCAAGTCAATCAGAGTAACTCCTGTGGTGTCTATCAGCAGGCCAGTTTGTATGCCTCTTCACCTGGTCTTTTTTTTTTTTTTTTTTTTTGTGAGGGCAGATTGCCCTGAACTGGATCCCTAGGGCTCTGAGCTGAGAACTTCATCAGGATCCTGCTACTGGCTAATTAATCATCAAATCAACTCATTGCAAAACCAAGTAGCCATGCTGATCCATTAATGCAGGTCTCCAGAGTTGTTAGGACAGCAGAAAGAGAAGGAAATGGCCTAATCTCCTCCCAGGATTACAGGGGAGCAGCTCCCAAGATCTGATGAGTCCCTGCTAAACTGGGGGTATGATCCAGGATTATGCTTTTTCTACCTTTTCCTGTAATATTCCTTTGAAAACGCTACTCAGAAAACAGAAGGACCTGTGGCATTGCCCAGCAGTGCTCAGCATGGAAAGGTCCCTTCTCTACGTAAGCAGTGCTCTTTCCCAGAGCTGTAGGCTCAGACCACCCAGCTGCGTGGAAAGTGAAATCGCGGTCAACCATCTACCCTTTCTGGCCAGGTGATGTCAAAGCGGTCTGGCTGATTTTTGAAATGCGTTGCCCAGCTCTTCGGATCTGTAACATCTTCCCTTCGTTCCAGGAGAGCCTGTGGTTGCAGTTTGGTTCATATTTGGGTCGACGGTCACTGTCAAGAGGGAGTTACTCTGATAATTGCTCCAGTTTTTTTTCCCCTGAAATAATTGAGCTGTCTACCTGATGCCATAATAATGGATTGAAAAGTGAAAAGGTCTTTCAATGGAGTAAGTGATTGCTTGCATGATAGCAGCATGTGGTTTTCTGTTGCTGTTGTTGCCGAAGTAGCTGGTTGTTTTATGTTGTGTAAATACATACTATCTCCTTTTTTGTTGTTGTTACTGAGTTGCCCCAAAAGTGAGCTTCCTAGTGGGGTGGCTGCATGGTATAAGTGATAAAATCATCAACCGTGAAGCCAGACGGATCTAAATGTATTATCTGTGAGATCTCAGGAAGGCCAAATCATATACCCGAGCCTCAGTTATCTCATCTGTAAATTGGGCAAGTTTATATCTGCCTTGAAGTGTTGTTGCAGGATTGTTAGGAGGCTATTTTAAGTGTCCACCCTGGGTCAGGCAGTCAGTATTTCTTAACTTGTAATGTACACACAGATCACGCAGGGATCTCGTTCAACTGCTGCCTCTGATTCAGTGGGTCTGGGGTGGGGCGGAGGTTCTTCATCGCCAGTAAGCTCCCAGGTGATGCCCATGCTGCTGGTCCACGGACCATACTCAGAGTTGCAAGTATGTCGTTTGCAAAGTGTCCAGCACAGTTAGTGGTTAATACATGATCATCCCCCAAATAATTCAACCAGCTCACTTAAAAATTACTGAGATGAAATTTCCTCAAAATTTCCTCTTTCCTCAAATGTAATACTGGTCTGCCTGTAGCTATGTTCCCATAGCCTTTTCAAAATGGCTCTTTGAGATTGGCCATGGTTGGTAATTTCTGAAGGCTGGGAATAGGTACATGGGAAGGGTTCATTATAACTATGCTCTCTTCCTCTGTACATGTTTAACATTTTCCAAAATACATTTTTTAAATTAGAAAACCCCAGTGGAAGATTTTTAGGGCAGATATTGTTCTGTATGATACTGCAATGGTGGATCGTGTCACTATATGTTTGTCCAAACCCACAGGATATACACCAAGAGTGAACTCCAATGTAAACAATGGACTTTGGGTGATAATGACCTGTCAGTGGAGGTTCAGCCATTGTAACAAATCCACAGCTGGGGGATACAGAGAGGGGAGAGGCTTATGCATGTGTTGGGGGGAAAGGGGTATATGGGAACTCTCAGTACTTTCTGTTCATGTTTGCCGTGCACCCAGAACTGTTCTAAACAATAAAGTCTATTAAGAAAAACCACACAAACAAACAAAAAACACCTGTTTCCTAACAGCCTGAGAACAGCGGGGGACAGGTTACCTAGTACAGTGATTACCTCCCGAAGCATGTTCATTAGAAGAGAAAAAGCTTTCATTTCGATTCTGCAAATAAATCCATTCCCAACCTTGCCTTCTGTGACCTATGATTGTATAAAAGTAATTGACCCATCCACCCCAGGATTTAGCACAGTTTTTCCCTTACCATTAGCACAGTTCACACTTCATTTTATCACAATGCTTTGCGCGTTGTTTTTCTCTGCCATGCTGGACTAAAATCCATCCACATCCTCATAAAATCATTTATTCTTTTCACTTTGTTGAATCAGGGCTTTCCTCCACCTACCTGGATCACATCCTGATCTGCCTGGCTTGTGTGTTCATTAAGCCAGTGATTCACAAAGCAATTGCCAAGCTAATTGGAAAATGCATTTAGTGAGCCGGACATTCCCCATCATCATCTTCCTTGAACTGGGCCCAGTTTTTATTAGCTACTGAGCTGATTGACATAGCTCAGGATGGGTGTCATCAAACGTTTGGACATATTTTGATTAACCAAGTGACAGGGGCAAGTCAAAAAGAAACAAAATGAACACAGTAAGGACATGGCCAGCTTGAGCTTAGTCTGTTTGCAATTCTTTATTTCTCTTGGTTATATAAAGCCTCTCTAAACCACTGTCCTAATCGATTCCTCTCTTTTCTGCGTATGGCTTACTTAAAGGGTCTTTGATGTGGTAACTGGACGAAGCCTCATCCCAATGGCCTGTAGCTGGGTCAACCCTTTGTTATTCTGTTTGGTATTTAATCCTGGAGAGTTATGTTCTGCTCTGGTATGTTGTTTATCACTTCCAGATTATAGGTGTAGCAAATATTTTCCTAATGAAATAATCACTAACTTGGCCTTCTCCTGCTGGGATAACACAACCAGGCTCTGCAGAGTTCTCCATCTGAATCTTCTGGTGGGACTGCGGGCTTCCGATTCCACCCCACTCCCTCCAATGTCCTTTGGGTCCATTTTAAATTGATCCCATTAATTGTCTTCTCTCCAAATGTCAGGGCTTTCGGTGCTACTGGCAATCCTCAATCTTTTCCATAATAATAAAGTTTTGAAATGTCAGCGTTCTGTTTCTCTGTGCATGCCGAAACCCGTAGGTGTGTCGCCTGGGCAGCTGCCCTGTCATCTTTGTGCTCCAGTGTTCTGGGAAGAAAAATATCCAGGAGAGACGGAGAGACGCTCGTCTCCAGAATCCCTCCTAGAAACCCAAAACTTGACATGCTGACTTCATCCAGCTCCTTTTGAAGTTTACTTGGGTGGCAGGGCTGTGCAGGCCTCACCATCTCGAGGTGACAGAAACACCTGCAGCGACAGATAATTACAGCGCTCACCAGGCCTCTGGTGGTGCATTTCCTGTTTGTGGGCTGCTTGCAGCATGAATCATGTTTGCTTGCGTGGTGACAACCCCTTCTCTACCTGGTTCCCGATTAAACTTTGTAATACCCGTGGCAGACCGCGTTGGGCCCCGCTCATCACCGCACGGAGGATGCTTTGTTTGTGGCAGATGGGAAATAAGGGCAACACGCCTCCCAGTCTCCAAGAGCACCCTAGAAACAGTTTGAAGACAACCTGCCCCCCTCGTGGCATGCTCACCCTGGGCCTCTTCTTGTGAATCCAGCATCTCTGTATCCGACCCAAGCCCACCCCTGAAAAGTCAGCTCCGACCCCTCCCAGCTCCTGCGGCCCCAGGCGGGGTGTGCCACCCGGGTCCCAGCTGTCCGAGGCGCATCGCTCCCGCCCTTGCCCCGTGCCACCACCCCGATGTGCCCTGCAGATCGGGCGCTGCAGACACGCTGTCCAATCACTTGCCGGTCACCCAGTTCTTGGCGAATACAGCCCGTCCAAATGTGACAGGTCTCCAAGGAAAGGGAAGGACGTTATGCAGTTGAATGAAGGAATCTCTAACAGGGAAGACCCAACTGCTTGGTGACTCTGGGAATCTACTTCAGAAACTCATTTGGCCCTTTTACAAAACTGGGAAATCACACATTACAAAAAGGAGGAAAGCTGCCTGGGAGAGACACTGCTTACGAATTTAGGCTTTGGTATGAAATCCTGCTACTGAGTCATCGAGAAAAAAAACCCTTCCAAGAGGATAAAGGAATAAATTCTCCCATACTGTTATCTAGCACCTTTATGGGCTTTTTTTTTTTTTTTTGCATTTAAACTGTTGATCCATTTAGAGTTTATCCTGGTAGCATGCATCAGTGCAACCTCAATTTTTTTTTTTTTATTTTTTTTGCAACCTCAATTTTTTCTAGATGGCTGTCCAGTTGTTCTCATGCCATTTATTGACCAGTGTTTTTCTGTTGTGAGAGGACACCTCTAGCATATAATACATTCCTAGATGCTTTTGGGTCTATTTCTGTACTTCCAATTCTTTTCCATTAGTCTATTCATGGGCCAATGCCACAGAATTACTGGGATTATATAAATGTTTTAATGTCTGGAAGAATTTCTCCCATTAATCTTCTTTTAGAGTTTTCCTGGCTGTGCCTATCTCCATATGCATCTAGAATCAACTTGTCTAAATTAAGAAGAGACACCAAAACCTCCTGGTATTATTGGAACCATATTAAATTGATATAACTTAGAAACAAGGGAGGGGCACCTGGGGGACTCAGACCACTGAGCATCTGACTTGATCTCAGCTCAGTTCGTGATCTCAGGGTTGTGGGTTCAAGCCCCGTTGTTGGGCTCCAAACCCAGCAAGGAGCCTACCTTAAAAAAACTATTAAGGGATGCCTGGGTGGCTCAGTGGTTGGGCATCTACCTTTGGCCCAGGGCATGATCCCAGGGTCTGGGATCAAGTTCCGCATTGTGCTCCTTGCAGGGAGCCTGCTTCTCTCTCAACCTGTGTCTTTGCCTCGCTCTGTTGTGTCTCTCATGAATAAATAAAATCTTTTTTTAGAAAACTGTTAAAAAAGAAACAAGGTAAGTTCTAATGATGTCAAAACTGTATGTACAAGAACAATAAGATGTCTTCCCATTTTTTGCTATTGTAACGGATTATTCTGTTTGATCTTTAAACTGGTGTCTGTATGTATATGTTTAAATATGATTTGTAATCTTGCAATGGTCTGGGGTTTTCTAGGATACAAAATCCAGAAGCCATAAAAGATTCATAAATTTAACTACCCCAGATTAAGTTTTATGTGGTAAAAATAACATAAGCAAAAAGAAAAATGAGAAACTAGAAAGAAATATTTGCAACTCATATTACAAAAAGCTCCCACAAGCCAGTAAGAAAAAAACCACCCAGTCACCAGAAAGCAGGGGGTGGGGCAACAGAGGATATGAATAAATAGCTCTATGAAAAGGTAGTCAACCTCACTTTTGAGTTAATAAAAAAAAAAGTACGCTGAGATGCCATTTCTCATCCATCAGATTGGCAAAACACATGGCTGATGAATGGTTGATGAGACTGGAAGCACAGGCATTTTCCTGCAGTGCTGGTAAAACTGGTCAGGAGGGAACTGGCTAAGTGAATTAGGCTACAAGCCACACAAGAAAACACTACACAGCTGTAAGGAAAAGAATGAGGATACTCTCCAACTACTGATCTAGAAAATTCTCCTGGGTATAGTGTTAAGTGAAAAAGAACTAGGTGCTGTATAATATATAGAAGAGGCTACCATTATATATATATATATATATATATATATATATATATATATATATATATATATATATATAAAACCATAAAAATGAAAATATGTAAGAAACAATGGAAGCATATTTAAATCAACAACAGTGGTCACTTGAAAGGGCCTGAGTGGACAGGGAATGGGGGTGGAGAGGGGATGGCAAGCAGTGTTTTGTTTTTTTACTGTAACCCTTTTATTTTTTTAAAAAGTCATCTCTAACCCCAGCGTGGGCTCAAACTCACAATCCGCAAGATCAAGAGTCGCACACTCCACCAACTGAGCTGGCCAGGTGCCCCGTATACCTTTTTATAGTTGATTTTTGAAGCACGTGACTATTACCTATTCAAAAATTTAAACAAATTAATTCCCTTGGTAAATTAAGGAACTTAAGGCATTTTAGTGCATCTATTTCACTTATTTTTTCTGTTTAACTCACAGGAATAGGAGATAGCTCTAGGAAGCAGGAAACGAAAAGGGAGTTCCTCAGAGGTAACCATAATAAAGTGTGTAAGTCAGTGTGAAACTCAGGCCTCCATTTTCTTTTATTAAAGTGATTTCTCTCCTTTACAAATATGTTATCTCTCACACACACACGCGTGCCCTCACAAGCATACGTACACACACTTGCACACACACATACACACACAGAGGACTTGAAAGGGACAGAGAAACAAGGATAGCCTCCAAACATATTTTTTTTTACAAAGTTTAAAATAGATTACATTTCTGTGCTCTTCAGTCATTACACAATGTACAGACATGATCCATTTAATGATTCATCCTCCCCAAATTGGTAAACAATGAGGATTTTCTATGAAAGAGTATACATAAAAGCTTTTACTTTCAAAGCTAAAGCACTATTTTCCTGCAAAAACAAACCTCAGGCATATATATTAAGTTTATGTATATTCCTTGAGAACACTACAGTAGCAGTGCATAAGTTCGTTCTATAAAAAGATCTGAAAGATGATTTTCAAGAGACTCAACGCATTGTGCTCTCAGATAAAAATCCTAAGTCAAAAGATCAGTTATTATGACAATAACAGTTAAAACTGCATATATATGTTAAAGATCAGAAGAGGCTATAAAGAAATGTAAATAGTTGTGCTTTGGGGACTTTTTTTGGTAAAGTTGTTTTAATAAATATAAACTTAAAAAATGTCTCAGTGACTAATATAAAATAGACACATATCAAGGATTTTCTATACTTGGCTTAGAGTTTAAAGGTGAAAAACATCTCCACATAAAACACCCAGCATCTAGTAATCCCAGTGTGGGCTAGTTGCTTACAGTCAGGAAAAGGGCTAGGAAGAAATAAGTGATTTTTCTCTTCCTATTAACATAAAGCATGATCCAGAGGTAAAGCCAGGGTGAATCGAACAACTAAATAAATGCCTACCTTCCTTTCAAATTCTTAGACCAAATAGAGAAGTCATGCTACTTCTATGAGGGTTAAAGAAAAAAAAAAACCCCACATGCTTGGCATCTGGACCACTACCTATTCTGTAGTTCACCAGATAAATTAAGTATGTCTGGTCTTCTGTGAGATCCTAGGATAGGATAAGCATGATCCCTCAGTACTTTATGCTTTTTTTTTTACCCTCCACATATTAACTGTAAAACTTATTTTAGAAACACCATGGCAACTGTTTATAATGACAGAAGACAAGGTATAATTTACATAGTAACATTGATGTTTGTAATTAGGAAATAAATGTCATTTTATGTTTAGGCTGGTCAGTTTGTTCTTTCAGGCCTTTCACTTGGAAGGACATATGACCTTAATAATCAAGATAAATTAGAAAAAATGTGAGAAAATAGCAGATGTTTTAATTAAAGTCTTTTGCACAATAGCTTTAGATATAAAAAGAATTTCTTCAGATAATTTCCTAGGTGTCACTCAGAAGCATCCTTGCTGTCTGTAACATAATGTGCTAGAGTCCTTCCAATAAAATTAGAGAGTAATTTAAAATATATATTATACATTTGCAAGTATTATAAATCACTCAATAGTTTGTAGCATGTTAATGGAGTGAAGGAGAGATAAAAGGCAGTCCACATTCATATTTGCAAGATAAATTTACTTCAGAAGCCAACTGAATTTCTTGCTCATGTTCTAAGTATAGCCATTGTGATAAGACCTGAAAGAAAAAAAAATTGGAGAACAGTTAAAGTCCTGCATTTTACAAAATCTTCCATTCGATAAGCAATTGTTTAGGTCTCGATGAGCAAATAAAATAGAGCACATAGACAGGCACTCTACCAAGAATTCAAAGTCAGTTTGAATTCAGTTGATATTATACAGAAGAAATCCAATTTATAGCAATGGACAGTCACTGGATAGATTTAATTAAATCACTAATGTCTGGCCATAGCTAATTTTTTAACTATCAACTATCCCTCCCATTTTACCCAGTCACATCAGCTATGATAATAGCAGACATGGCACTTTAAAGTGTCAGTAAAGCCAGCCAACTTCAACAAAAACACATTGAACCACAAAGAGAAGCATAGTATTCCTGCTTGGTTTGTCTCTTTTGAAGAGACTCCATACATGAAAGCATAAAAATTTAATAAATTAAGAATATGCTCAGTGCTAAGTAAGTGGTGTAAAAAAAAGTGAGTGATAAAGTACAGAAAAGGAGGACAATCACATAGGACCAGGACAGGTAGAAAAGATGGCCCAAAAGGTAAAGTTGAAATAAACCTAAAAGATGGACAGGGATGATAAAAAACAATGAGGTCAGCAAGCATTTCAGGTGAGGGAATGGCAAGAGCCAGGACAAGGAGGTGGACCAGACTCTTGAGCTTTTCAAGGTGAATAAATAATCTCACAGGCTGTGATCAAGGATTTATAGAGGGAATCAGCTAGACGAGATTGGCTCAAAGAGGGCTCAGAGTGAAGAGCTGGAGATGCCCAACTACAGAGTCACATTTCCTTCTGTGGACTATGGGGAGGCTCTGATGGCTCTGGAGGAGGCAGTGGCGGTGGTGAAACCAAACCAGAATGGAAATCCATCTGACAGCAATATGATGGAGCATTTGGAGGGTTAAAATAATGGGACGGGGTAGGGGGTGGGGGAAATGGGAAGAGAAAGGACACATATAGAAGGTACGAAGTCAAATTTAGAATTTTGAAATTTTGTTTTTTAATATTTTATTTATTTATTCTTGAGAGAGAGAGAGAGAGAGAGAGAGAGAGAGGCAGGCGCAGAGGGAATAGCAGGCTCCATGCAGGGAGCCCGACGTGGGACTCCATCCCGGGTCTCCAGGATCACGCCCTGGGCCGAAGGCAGGTGCTAAACCGCTGAGCCACATGGGCTGCCCGAGAATTTTGAAATTAAAGAAAAGAGAGCATAGCGGCAGTTGGGTGGCTCAGTTAGTTAAGCGTCTGTCTTGGCTCAGCTCATGATTACAGGGTTTCTGGATCAAACCCCGAGAGGGGCTCTGCACTCAGTGGGGAGCCTGCTTCTCCCTCTCCCTCTCCCCTTGGCTTATGCTTTCCCCCGGCCACCCTCTCTGTCAAATGAATAAATAAAATCTTTTAAAAAATAAAAATAAAAAAAGAGTATACCAAGGAGTACTGAGAGAATCCTGAAAAGAGCTGGCATTTCAGAAGAGGTGACAGGAGACTAGAAGACAGAGTCAGTCATGACTGGAGCCCTGATCCCTGACACATGGCAGGTACTGAGTAACTGTTCAGTTAAACTAATGAGAAGATTCCAAGCCAGGATGCCTGAGAGAATGATTTAACAGGAAGTATGGGAACGGGTTTAAAGAGAGAGGTTCACCGTATTAAACCAGGACACACTGTTCACCTTTGTCACTCACTGTAGGCGCTTTGTCTGTCTCCCTAGGATTGACTCCTACAAGTAAAAATCCTGGATCGTGGAACATAGCTTTTACATTCTTATACATGTTGTATACCATCCAAGTCAGCAAAAGGAAAACAACTGAATACAGGATCAGATGCTAGATCAATAAGCTACAAAGAACTAGCTGGGTGGGTGGGGGGTTGCCTGGCTGGCTTAGTTGGTAGAGCATGTGACTCTTGCTCTGACTCGTGAGTCAGAGCCCCAAACGTGGGGCGGAGTAGAGATTACTTAAATAAATAAACTTACAAAGACAACAAGAAATAAATGTAAGCCAAAAATTAAATCTTGAAATGCACTTTACCTCAACACATGCTTTGGAAGCAATCTTACCTGTTTTTCAAATAAATAAATAAATAAACCAGCACCAGCACCAGCACCAGCACCATTACCACCATTATCAACCCCATACACATGTAACACCAATACCACCCCTGAGCCTACACACATGCCCCACATGGGCCCCAAATGCAGCTCTAAAACACTCACCTAAGATATAAGCAGCCACTAATTTCTGATTCACACTCAAGTGGAGGTAGAGAGGCACCAGCGATTCCACATCCCCCAGCGTAGGAAGCATCAAAGCTGCAATGCACACCACTCCCAGGAAGACAGTCAGTAAACTAGGTCCTGAGGAGACAGTTCTGTTTTCTGTGAAAGAGAAAAACCCCTGAGCTTGTTTCTAAAAATGACCTAAGACCAAGTTCACTCACATTTACTGTCTACCACTCACCAGGATTCTGGTTTTGTCTTATTCCTCTCTTTCCCCATCATTTCCATTCCATGGGGTTGTATCTGCTGGACTTATCTGGAAGCCCATAACTCCTCGGAGTCATTACGGAATGTAATGTTGAAAGGGCATTGTGAGGTAGCAAGTTCCTACTGAAAGATCACCATCCTCCCCCTCCCCCCACCTCACCATCATCTGCAGAAAGTATTCAAGCACGCAACATTTGTATAGGTTTCTAAGATAAACACAGAATTTTTAAAGGGGCTAGAAAGGGATCCCTGGGTGGCGCAGTGGTTTGGCGCCTGCCTTTGGCCCAGGGCGCGATCCTGGAGACCCGGGATCGAATCCCACATCGGGCTCCCGGTGCATGGAGCCTGCTTCTTCCTCCGCCTGTGTCTCTGCCTCTCTCTCTCTCTCTGTGACTATCATAAATAAATAAAAATAAAATTAAAATAAATAAATAAATAAAGGGGCTAGAAATAGAAATTGAAGTCCTGATATTCTCCTCCTGTACCTCTGGGGATGGCTTGTGTCTTACTCCACTTCAGAGCCCAGTGCCTTCTGAGAGGAGCTTAGGTAGTACACAGGTTTGGTCCTAATAACTGTAGCATCCTGCTACCATTTCTGAAAATATTAAAAGCTGCAGAAAGGCACTACTTGAGTGTTTTAAGGCTACCCATGGGGGCACCTGGGTGGCTCAGCTCAGTCAGTGGAGCGTCTGTCTTGGGCTCAGGACATGATCTCAGGGTCCTGGGATCGAGCCCCATCTCAGGCTCCCTGCTCCATGGGGAGTCTGCTTCTCCCTCTTTCCCTTCCCCTCAACCCTACTTGTGCTCTCCCTCTCTCTCTCTCAAATGAATAAAATCTTTTTTAAAAAGCTACCTGTGAAAATTCTTATCTTCTGCTCTATCCCATTTACAGCAAAGAAAGCAGAAACTATCTGGCAACTATTATGCTAAATGAAATAAACCAGTCACAAAAGGACAAATACTTCATGAATCCACTTACATGAAGTATCTACAACAGTCAAACTCAGAACCAGCCAGTAGAATGGTGGTTACGAGGGACTGGGGGTATGTTTAAAATGGGACTTACTAGTCATGGGCATAAAGTCTCAATTAAGCAAGATGAGTAAGTTCTAGAGATCTGCTACACAACACTGTACCTATAGTTAACAATATTGTATTGTACACTTAAAATTTTGTGAGTGGAGTAGATCGGACGTTAAGTGTTCTTACGACAGAAAAATAAAATTTAAAAAACGTCATCGGGCCTGCTATTCTACCGTTCTTGCTGTATGTGTGCAATATTCATACCCATATTTTTTTTTTCATACCCATATTTTTAAGAAACCCAACAGCATATTCTGTCCTATAGCTGTTCCCACTACCCTTCTTTCATTAAAAGGAATAGCCAACAGCAACATAATCTTGTGTTTTATTAATGAAATAACACTGTTCATTTTATTATTAAATGCAACTTTTCTAAATTATTAATTTAGCTGTTGTGTGAAGTTTAATTGAGCCTTGCCAAAGCCAGATAGGTAAAAACAAATTCAAATTTTATAGTAATTACTGCTTGAGATGAAACAACAGTATAAATATCTAAAAGAAAGTCTTATTTCATTTAATAAGTGAAGTATCTTTGTATTTGTTACAGAGATAAGCTTTTAAGGAAAACATTTATGATTACTACACTGCTGACTGCAGACCCACAATAAAGATAATTTCAAGGAATTTTTAGTATTTAGAGAAATTCCAAATACATTTGCATAGATGCCTGCAATTTTTCAAAATGGAAATAGCTTTTCTCCTGATACTACAAGATTGTTGTAAAAACTTTATGGAGATATAGAAAACAAAGTTTCCTGATCAGTCTCATTCTCCTAGACATAACAGTTAGGCTGGTATAGATCCTTTCAGATTTTACAAGACCCACATAAACATGTAAAAAATTTTCTTGACATAAATGAGACCACAATATACGTACTATTCTATAACTGTTTTTTCCTCTCAGAAATATGTTTGTGCCTCTTTCTACGTCAATGCACAACCATCTATCTTTCTATCAGATCTTTGTAAATAAATGCCTGCCTGGCATCCCATCTTATGAATATTCATAATTTAATCCAATCTCCAGTCCAATTGATGGACTTTTAGGTCATTTTCAATCTTTTCCTATTATAAACAATAATAAAGAGTGTAATTTTCTTAAGCCAGAGGGCACGGACTGTGACACTGCATCAACACAGCAGTTCATTAGTAATGTAATTAAGACAAACTCACTACGATTCAGCTGCATCTTTTTAAAACATCTTTTTAATAACCTGGGCTTTGGTATTTTGTTAAAGTATGCTTTGTGGGTTTCTCTTAAATTTCTGTTAAATGAAAAAAAAATATATATATATACATACTTCTGCACACAGACAAGGCCTGGAAAGTAACATGGAACACTTACATAAGCAGATCTGTTAAGTGTGTGGGATTGTAGGTGCTGCTTTCCTTTCCGAATTTGTTACTGCTATGTCTTTTATAGTACAATCAAGTCGAGAAGAAATTTCTTATTTTCCTGCCTTTTGATACATTTATAAAAATATATTTATAAAATCTTTCACGATCTAGCCTCTGACCATTTTCTGGCTGGTTCACATAGCCGTACAACATTGCGCTCGTGTTACATCTAATAATCATCTCTCCAAGCTAAAGATGGGCAAAAATAATGATATTTCAAACCCCACACCCCCGAACAATCTCGATTTGCTTCAACATTTTAGTTCAGAGAAACTTGATGAACAAACCAGAGAATTCTACATACTGGCAATCACACATAACTTACTATTAATTCAAAAAACGGAAGTGAAAAATATCAGTTTGTCAACACAGGCTAAATCAGTCACCCTCCTACTGTATTACAGAAGAATACCTTACTCAGTTTCTGGCCACATTATTAGAAACATTGGGGTATAACTACTTGTAAACTGGACGTGCTCTACTGTGCTGTTGCCCTTGCTCTCAAGAGTGGCAAGAGCCATGGAAACCTTGTAAGACAAAGAAAATCAATCCAACAGACCCTACCAGATGAAACGCACACATACACTACTCTGTGCTGGGCACTCTGCACTAGTGGACAAGGACATGAGAGTTAACCAGACAAATAAGGGGTGTGCTTTTGTTGAGCTTCCTGACATGGATGGCTTAGAGAGTTGGTTGGTTTTTTTTTTTCAAAAGAGAAATCACCTCATTTGTTAACCTACTTTGATTTTACAATTAGAAGAATTCACTAATATACTTTCGATACCAAATGCTCACTGTCAAAGTAAAGTAAGAGTAAAATGCTCAATTAACACAACTGTCATTATTTATCCTTTTAGGATGATTTTCACCTGAATTCTAATAAATTTTAAAATAAAGGAGGGAGGGATCCCTGGGTGGCGCAGCGGTTTGGCGCCTGCCTTTGGCCCAGGGCGCGATCCTGGAGACCCGGGATCGAATCCCACATCAGGCTCCCGGTGCATGGAGCCTGCTTCTCCCTGTGCCTGTGTCTCTGCCTCTCTCTCTCTCTCTCTCTCTGTGTGACTATCATAAATAAATAAAAATTAAAAAAATAATAATAAAGGAGGGATGCCTGGGCAGCTCAGTGGTTTGAGTGTCTGCCTTCAGCTCAGGGCATGATCCTGGGGGTCTTGGGATCGAGTCTGCATTAGGCTCCCTACAGGGAGTCTGCTTCTCCCCCTGCCTGTGTTTCTGCCTCTCTGTGTCTCTCATGAATAAATAAATTTTTAAAAATTAAAGTAAAAAACAAAAAAAGGAAAAAAATATAAAACTAAACTTTTAATCCTTTTGGGGAGGGACTCTTTAACTGGTCTGTTAAATACAGAAATTAGCCGGTGACCATTTTTCTTTAAAGTATGAATTTAACATCAAAAAACAAATACTCATTTAATCACTTTTCTTATTCTAGAGGAGGCATTAAGGGAGAATCATTTCCATAAACATTTATAAGCCAACCTCACAATACTGATCAGAGATCAAAGTGACATTTACCAGAAGCTCTCTCTTTCAGCTTCTAAAGAGGAAAATCTGGTCCTATCAGGCAATAAGAGTTGCTGAGAAGAAGCAATCTACTGGCTACTAGCTAGGCCCTCGTCTTAGTGTCACCAGAAAATCTGGGTACTCCCTACACAGACGGAGGAGACTCTTGCCCACAGCAATCAAAGAGGCATTACTCCCTGTGTTATCCAAATAAATACTCTAAGATGAACAAACTGATAGGGATATGTGAATTCATGTAATGACAAGTAGATTTGTTTTTAATTCCTCATAGATAATGTTGCAATTTCAAGGACAGCTGCTATCACATTCATATATCACTATCAAAAAGTTTCCATGTTTTTCTATGGAAAATTTTATCTTCCTCCCCTTATAATGGGGTTGGAAGGAGATAATGAGACGTTAAGAGGGAGGAGGAATGACGTCCAAAGGGTTGAATATGAGGATAGTGTCAATGTTGAAAGAATATATCATAACACTTCTGAATATCTAAGCTGGAAGGAAATGAGGAATGGAGAGGGATTCAATTAATAGCCCACAGGGGATATTATAATCTACTTAGTTTAATTAACTTCAACTTTAATGAGATTTTTTTTTTTCAAAATAATATGAACAGTGCACCAGGCTTGGCCTATTGCCAAACACAATCTCTTTCCTTCTTCGAACTAATTAAATGAGAAAGGATACAGGAAAGTCACAGAAACAAAAGTAAGGGGGCTGCATTCTCGGGTCTACACATTTCCCAGGTTTATAGCAACACAGTGGCTGAGAGCTTTTCTCCCCACTTCAGGTCCAGCTCTAGGCCTCCTGGTGTGATTTTAGGTACCTGATCTCTAGTTAGGTTCCATTTTGAAGCAGTAGGTTAGGTGGGAAAGTGGCAGATCATTTCTCTAGTAATTATCCTCAGTCCTTGATTATTTTCAAGTTAGAAATGTGTGACAACCGCCAGAGGGCTTTCCAAGCAACCCCAAACTACCTGGTTGGAAGGACTGCTCAAAAAAGAAACTTTCAGTTAAATGTTCCTTTATTCTTTTTTCCTCTTCTTCCTTTTGTTGTTCTTTTGCAGATGGGAGAAGAATAGCCACAACCTCTTTCCTTCCTAAAGCCTTCCTCTGGCTCTGTTCGGACACTTGGAGACGGAACTTGTCTTTCACGCCATAGTGACAGGACTGAACATCTCTATGACGAATCACACTGAAAACATTAAAAAATAGATGCTGTTTAGGTTTCTGGGGACCCGTCAAACAGAATTCAGCCAGAGATTTCATATAGGAGAACATGAACTGTAACCAAATACCCAAATAGAGAAATTTGCTAACTGATGCTAAAAAAAAAAAAGAAAGAAAACAACAAAAAACACAGCATAACCCAAAAGGAAATGGGTGATTCTAAAATATTTGATGAAAACCACATACTCTACAACATAGAATAAAAGTCTGAAGTAAAAGGACGATAGGTAAAGAAAATTCCTTTGAGCAATGAGGTTTTTTCCCCCTTGGGATCTGCAGGCAACAACAGTTACCAAATAGGATATATGAAATGGTTTATTCCCCACAAAAATATCATGGATTTCTAGGCCACTTATTTATCATGCAACTAACGAGCCTCACCTAGACTCAAAATCAAAAGCCGTGCACACAGGTAAAAACAAGCAATTGAGTAAGTAAGTAACCAGTATGACCAATGCCATGGAAGGCTAACAATACATTTATGTATTCCTCTGAAAAGAGTATAAAGTAGTTCACATTTTATGAGAGTTATCTACAATTCCACGTATCTTACTTTGTTCGTAATAGAGAACACAAACCAATTAGGCCAAAGATAACACATTTCTTTGGCAAGAGACTACATTTCTTTGGAATAGTTCTTGCTTATTGTGTATTGAATGGAAATCAAACCTGTGAAAACACGTCCTCTAAAGATATATCATTTCATGGATATGGGAGGCTGAAAATATATTCAGAGGAAAAAACTTCTGCTTCTCATTCTCATGGAAGATTTAAACAAATACAGTTTACTTGGTAGCTTAAATTAAGAGCTGGTCAATGGATCCATCTGGTCACCACTAGCTCTAAAGTGAAAATTAAATATGAACAGCTTGAACAAACAACCATTTATCTGACACTCTAAGACGAAATTATCTGGAAGAGCTCAGATAACCTTTTACAGATGAGTAGTTACACACTTGCTTCCTGTTTGCAGAGATTAACTTCCAGGCTTATTAGCTGAATCATTTCAGATGAACTTCTATTACCATTGTTCTGTGAATGTAGTATTATTAGTTTCCCAAATGTCACTATAATAGGATGTTCCAAAGAAAGCTAGAGTCCCTGTTACAGCTAGAGAAATTTAAAGGAATGAGTTAGAACTTGACCTTCATAAGCGACCCCGCTATAATGACAAGTACAACAACTGAGATGTTCACAGAAATATTAACTTACACGTTAGCTCCAGCATCATGAAATACTACTAAGTATCTGGTCGACCTGTTTGGAATCTTAGGGGCTTCTTTAAGAATTGTGAGGGACTGAGGTTCCTGGGTGGCTCAGTCAGTAAAGCATCTGCCTTTGGCTCAGGTCATGATCCTGGGGTCCTGGGATTGAGCCCCACATCGGGCTCCCTGCTCAGTGGGGAGCCTGCTTCTCACTCTCTCTTTGCCCGCCACTCCCCCTGCTTGTGCATTCTTGCTCTCAAAGAAACCAACAACTTTTAAAAAAATAAAGAAAATAAAAAATTGGGAGAGACTCAAACTTCCAGCAAAAGATTCAATATGGCATAAATGCCTATGGGGGAATGGCTTCAAGAGATTCTTTACAAGTTAAACACATAAATATTAACACACTTAAAACATGTTACCAGGAAGGGATTTTTGACTTACATATCCACACAACACTGAGGCTTTACTGCACCTGCAGCATCAGCGACAACATACTTATTTGGAGTAGTACACAAAACTGAAAGAAAAAGTCACAATGGCCATTAGTGTCTTTCAAAAATTAGTTTCTACAAGTAAACAATTAGTAGGGACTAGTTACAATCCATAAGAGAGACCTAGGAGACTCACCTTTGAACTTTAAGGCAAACTCATAGGGATTATATAGCGTCAACACTTGCTTATGTGTTGACTGGTCATCTGCATAAAATATTAGCTCCGTGGGAAACACAAAAACGGGAAGATTTCCTTCCACTAACTCTGGCTGTCTTTTTTGTTGATGCATTGGCTCTGAATCCCCCTTGCTGCAGCTTCTGTTTTTACAGTCTCAAATCTATTTTGGACTTTCCTTAAGTCAGTTAGTTAAAAACTCCAAAGCATTTTGGCAATCTAGAAAGAGAAGAAGAGAGAAGGAGGTCGAATGATACCCGTGTTCATTGGTCATCTCTCCAACAAAAAGCATGCTCAGCTTGCATTAAAACAGGTCCCCAAGTCATTTAAAGATGCCTATGGATTCTTCCTCTTGGCTTACTTGTACAGGTTGTACAAAACTATGCAAAGAAATTTACAGATGCTCATTTCACATTCAAAATTTCAACCTATGATAGGGCACCTGGGTGACTCAGTGACTGAGCATCTCCCTTTGGCTTAGGTTGTGATACCGGGGTCCTGGGATCTAGTCCGGCATTGGGCTCCCCGCAGAGAGACTGCTTCACCTTCTGCCTATGTCTCTGCCCCTCTCTGTGTCTCTCATGAATAAATAAAATCTTTATAAAAAATATTTCAACCTATGACAAATCACACAAATACTAGAATAAAGAAGTCTTTCTACCTCAAATTAATCACCCTATTTCAAAGAGGTGAGATCAAAGGCACATGGCTTTTTTTAAAACCCCAGTGCCTGGGTGGCTTAGTCGGTAAAGCGTCTGCCTTTGGCTCAGGTCATGATCCTAGGGTCCTGGAATCGAGCCCAAGTCGGGCTCCCTGCTCAGCGCAGAGCCTGCTTCTCTCTCTCCCTCTGCCCACCACTCCCTCTGCTTGTGCACTCTTGCTGTCTCTCTGCCAAATAAATAAAATAATAAGAAACAGATTAAAAAGAATAAAACCTTGGATTTCTTATAAGTAAGATTAAGTATTGTCACAACTGATTTTATGTGAGCTCGTTGGTATTCTCAAAGACTAGAAAATATAAAACAAAGTAAGTTTCCATGAGTTATGGGAGAAAAACCATGAGACTGACTTTTGCACTCATTTCAACAATGCCTTAATAGTGTCTTCTGGCAGCATGGGTGGAAGAGTGCTTTTCATCTTTTTCCTACCAAAAACCCAAGACAAGCAAAAATGTCTCGAAGGGAAGCTGAATATCCCCACTTGTGAAGGAGTCCTTGGGAGCTTCCTATGAGAATTCAAAGTCAATAAAGAGGCTCTGGCATGCAAATGGCACCGTGCCTTCCCCCCACATCAAGTACACAGGCTACATGAGAGCTATTTTCTTCCAACTTAGAGACCTTTTGGATTCCTTCTGGGGTTCTTGAATATGTTCTAAATAGTGTAGCTGGGAGAAGTCTGTCTGATAGGTGTGATGTTTCTATGTTTATTTCCTAAGCTAATTTTAATCAACAACATTGTTATTTAGCCTGCATCCTAAGAATGTGGCTTTTGAAAATGCAAAAGCTAAAACAATACAATCACAGAAAATGTTTTATTTTTCTCTCTGTAGATGACACCTTTAAAACCAGCCATAAACCATTTAATACTTCGTGTCCCAGTTCCCACACCTGCAAAAAGCAATAGAACACAAGATTAAACTGTTTGCTTTTACCAGCTAGAAGGGGCTGCTGTGCAGATTCTGCTTGAGGCCTTTCCAACTTTTATCAAATATGATAGGGTATAATCATGTATGCAAATTGTTAGTTTCTTTCAGCTGAACACCTATTATAAGCCAGGAACTATGTCAGGAGCTGGGCAGAGATATCACGACCACCCTGCTCTTGAAAGACTCAAATTGAGGGGCGCCTGGGTGGCACAGTTGGTTGAACGACCAACTCTTAGTTTTGGCTCAGGTCACGATCTCAGGGTCATGAGATTGAGCCCTGTGACAAGCTCTGCACTCAGTGCAGAGTCCGCCTGAGATTCTCTCTCCTCTGCTTGTGCTTGCTCTCTAAATAATAAAATCTTTTTTTAAAAGACTCAAATCTAATTCAAACAATATTTAAGCTACCTCTAGGAAGCTTAAATACTTTTTTTCCCCTGGGGCTCTGCTTTTACTGGGTTTGAGGATTTTGTGGGCTCATACTTTATTGGTGGATTCAGAACATCAGAGTGGAAATTTAAAGTGTAGGAAGAGAAACAAAAACAAAAACAACAAAACAAATGACCCAACTGATCAGTTACTGAAATCAACCAAATCTTTAAAACACTGCGGGGGAGGGGACCTGGCTCTCTGTCCTGTGACCGGCAATCTCGGAAGTGGATGCTTCAGCCATCAGACCCTAGGTGGCTCAGCGGTTGGGCGCCTCCCTTTGGCTCAGGGCGTGATCCTGGGACCCAGAATAGAGTCCTGCATTGGGCTCCCTGCGAGGAGCCTGCTTCTCCCTCTACCTATGTCTCTGCCTCTCTGTGTCTCTCATGAATAAATAAATAAATCTAAAAAAAATAAGCTACCTCTATTATAATGCATACCACTATATATATATTTAAGTGCTAGGGAACTAGAAGATGACATGAATAATTCTGCCTGGAAGAGAGGCCCAGAGATGATACCGGAGGTAGTCCCTAAAGGGGAAAAAAAAAGGTATACACTCCTGGGGCAGGGTGGGTGGCACAAGGAAGGGCATTCTGACCTAGGAAATAGCATACGCCAAGGAACAGAAATGTGAAGGTGAGGGACAATGCTAGGAAGATCATAATCCACAAGCTATCCCAGATCATCCTTCTACTTCCTTTCCATACACTTTACAGCATGCACACATGTAGCTCATGACAGTGTTGGATTGGTTTTGGTTTTTGTTTTTGTTTTTTTGACCGAGCTGAAAGGGCCTATTGATATTTTTATTAGTAACAACATTTAATATGTATATCAGTCATAACAGATTACAAACTTTTTATTAATTAAATATACAGAATTAATTAATACATGCAATGCTTTAGCACTTACTGTAGACCAGGCAGTGTTCTAAGTGTTTGCTGTTGTTATTAAATTAGGAAGAGACAGAGACAAATAATGTCAGCAGGCCTCCTGCCTGCAATCCAGCATTTCTACTCTAGCAAACTGTCTGTTGTAATACAATAAAACTAAGATTATTCTGAAGAGCATCTGACAAAATCATTCTAATTTTGAGTTTTTATTTGCCACAAATTTCTTTCTTTTGCTAAGGGCCATACACACTGCTATTTGGATAATGTGCTCTAAGAACTTTGTTTTTTTTTTTTTCAGTAGAAAATAATTAGCTCTATTACTTTCTTAGTTAGCTTGGCTATAGAAACACAACATCCGAGTTTGCCATTACTAAATAGTATTCAACATCTCATTCTAAAACATTAGGATGAGGGGATCCCTGAGTGGTTCAGCGGTTTAGCACCTGCCTTCGGCCCAGGGTGTAATCCTGGAGTCTTGGGATCAAGTCCCACATCAGGCTCCCTGCATGGAGCCTGCTTCTCCCTCTCTCTCTGTGTCTCTCATAAATAAATAAAATCTTTTTTTAAAAAAATAAATAAAACATTAGGATGAGAATTCAGCTTAGGATAAAAGGTGACGTGGCATCTCTGATTTCTGGAAAATAGTTTAGTCAGTAAATGTTGGTAAAACCAGGTATCCACCTAGGGAAAAGAAAGTTGAATTTATCCCTTACTCCTTACAAAATTCCAACAGTTTATTAAAGGGTAAATTCCAAATGCATCAAAGTTTTAAGTGTAGAAAAAGAAAACTGTAAAATACTAGAAACTATGGGAAATCTTTTTTTCTCTTACAGAATCTGAGGCTTTCTAACAACCAGAAACCAAAAAGTATTGCTAAATGTGACTATATAAAAACACTTAAAATGCCAGGTACAAAAACTTTTAAGCAAAACCAAAATGACTTTTTCAATCACAGGCCAGATCTGATTTCCCTACTATATGTAGAGGAAATACAAATTATTATGAAAAAGCACTCATTATAAAAATGAGCAAATGTTGGACACCTGGGTGGCTCAGTGGTTGAGCATTTGCCTCCGGCTCAGGTGGTGATCCTGGAGTCCTGAGATGGAGTCCTGCATCAGGCTCCCCCCAGGGAACTTGCTTCTCCCTGTGCCTATGTCTCTGCCTCTGTGTGTCCCTTATGAATGAATAAATAAAATCTTTAAAAGGAAAAAAATGAGCAAATGCTATAATATTTTATAGACAAGGGCCAATTGTTTTTTAAACTTACCAAAAGAGATGTAATCTCACAAGAGAAGAACTAAAGCTATACTGGAATACATGTTTTACTTGCCAGATTGGCAAAAATCAACAACTCTGACAGCACACAGTGGGAGCAACCAGGCATGTTCCTAACATTGCTGACGGGGATATAAATTGGCACACTGGCTCTACCTGCCAAAAGTAAACACGCATGTCCTCGGATCTAGAGATGCTACTTCGAGGAATTCATTGAGCATAAATATTCCTCTTGTGTAGAAGTATGTATGCGGAACTGTTTTAATCTCAGTTCTGAGGATTAAATAAAATGATTTATGGGAGGTGCCCAGAACAAAGCCTGGTGCTCAGTAAGGGTTAGCTGTTGTGGCCAATAGAAGACTGGATACAGCTCAACTGTCCCTTACAGGGTGTTGATGAAATAAAGTATGATGTAGCCACTCGTTGGGACACCAGGTATCTGTCAAGAAGAAAGAGGAAGCTCTTTGTGTAGTATGGGTACAGACTGATAGTCAAGTGTAGTGTTAAGTGAGAAAAGCAAGGTACAATGCAGAGTAGAGAGTACGGCACCATTTGTGTGGGAGACAGAGGTTTCCTGGCTCTGGGTAAATGATCTGTGGAAGGATGGCCAGGGCTGGCCCCAGAGAAACCCACTGAGTGGCCAGGAACTGGGGTAGAAGGGTAGTTTCCTCTGGACACCTTTTTGTATCTTTCAAATTCTGAACCCTATGAATGCCTATTCAAAAGTTTTGTGTAGGGAAGCCCATGTGGCTTAGTGGTTTAATGCCATCTTCAGCCCAGGGCGTGACCCTGGAGACCCAGGATCGAGTCCCACGTCAGGCTCCCTGCATGGAGCCTGCTTCTCTCTCTGCCTCTCTGTCTCATGAATAAATAAATAAATAATTTTTTAAAAACCAAAAGTTTTGTGTGGGGTTTGTTTTTCTAGTGGAACTGAACAACTCCTCCTCCAGGGCCTGATCTGAAAAAGGTGCCAGTTTTGAAACTCAGGAAGAAATTTAGAAACAATGTGTGAAAAACCTCTGTTAATTGCATTTTCCAATTCATGATCCTTTCCTAACACCCAAAATCTTTTTTTTTTTTATTTATGATAGTCACAGAGAGAGAGAGAGAGGCAGAAACACAGGCGGAGGGAGAAGCAGGCTCCATGCACTGGGAGCCTGATGTGGGATTCGATCCCGGGTCTCCAGGATCGCGCCCTGGGCCAAAGGCAGGCGCCAAACCGCTGCGCCACCCAGGGATCCCTAACACCCAAAATCTTAAACTATGTCTTAAATACTATGATTTCAATTCTTTAAAATCATTTTATATGCAACAGAAACTCATTACAGTGAGAAAACAAAGGTTTAAGAGGACTGGAAAACTGATGAAAATGTGCAACTTTTTGTTTTAAAGGAGTATGACATTTTATAAATCAAGCTGGGAAGTCAAAATTAAGCACCCAGAACAAGCACTAAACTCTTGGTTCCAACCTGAAGAGGGGGTTAGTTGGCACAAGTCAGAGTAGGAATTTCGCTTGTTTTACGTAATGGTTTAGTAGAAGTCTTTGTTTTTTATTTTGAAGCTTTCCTTTTACAAGTTGAGTATGTACACTTTTCCCCATGAATTGTGAATAAATAGGTTGTCTACCCCCAGTCACTGCTACAGAAGCATTTCATTGGTTTTAGCAGTTTATTATTTCTTTTTGTACTCCTGTTCCCATTTCTCACTTATCTCGGCTAAGAGATACATTGCCTCCTGAACTCCGACCAATGGAAATTAGGGAGGAATTTTTTTTAAAGATTTTATTTAATTATTCATGAGACTGAGAGAGAGAGGGAGAGAGAGAGATACAGGCAGAGGGAGAAGCAGGCTCCATGCAGGGAGCCCGACGTGGGACTCGATCCCAGGTCTCCAGGATCACGCCCTGGGCTGAAGGTGGTGCTAAACCGCTGAGCCACCGGGTGTCCCATTAGGGAGGAATTAGCAGCAGGTCACCAGAGCAATATCCAAGATTCTGCCAACAAACATAATGAAGCAGAACACCTGCCTCTAATTGATGGTCTTCCGGATAATAACACTTTCTCTTTGCTCCTGTCCATACTGCAAAATGATAAAGTGCAAAAATTCTGGGGAGAGATTATACACTAAACCAGTAAAACCTTACTACAAATCGGTTTATGAGGTTGCTTTCCAAAAGTCAAACATAACATGAAGTCAAAGAATGTGCGCTCCCAGCCCTTCTCATTGTACCTATGGGAAAGTAGGCTCAGGATAGTTAAGGGACTTACTATCCAAGGTTGCACAAGATACTGGAGACAAATCTCTGGTCTCCAGACTCACCCTTCCCTATACGGTACCTACCATCTCTTCTGTGTCCTTTTCAAAAGTCCTGCCTCGGAGGCTCACTGTCACACATGTCCTCATCCCTAGAAGTGGTCCCTGCTTTCCAGAAAAGTTCTCAAAGGATGATCCAAAATTCCAAGTCTTTTTTTTTTTTTAAGATTTTATTTATTTATTCACGAGAGACAGAGAGAGAAAGAGAGAGAGAGAGGCAGAGACACAGGCCGAGGGAGAAGCAGGCTCCATGCAGGGAGCCTGACGTGGGACTCAATCCTGGGTCTCCAGGATCGCTCCCTGAGCTGAAGTCAGCGCTAAACCGAAGAGCCACCCGGTCTGCCCTAAAATTCCAAGTCTTGATGCATGTGCTGCCTTTTCAGTTTTATGAAGAACAACAACTGAGAGACAATTTCACTTACTAAGTTAGGCATGCTTTCTTTTCCTGATTCGGAAAGACGACCGACGGCTATCAGGAGCTAACCATTAGGGCATTGGTAATTAAGGTTTATTTTATTCTACCTCTCTGGAATGCAAATGTCCCTCCATCCATCAAAGCCTCGTTCAAATTTCCCCTCTTTGTGGTCTTCCTCTACTTCTCTGATCTATGTGACCTCATTAAGTTTATGACATGGTCTTTTAATGTATTTGCCAAATTGACTGAATATTCTAACATTTGCTTTGTGTGGATTAATTTGGACTCCCCAGATGTCAAGCAGAATGCCATATTGTTTTTCTGTGGGGTCTGTTTGTTTCTTTGTTTTGGTTTTTGGCTTTTTTTCACCCTGCATATACCCAAGCTCGGTGTTAGGCACTTAGCAGATACTGAACTGATCAGTTTGCCGACAGGTGTTTACTAATAATGGTCTCCTCCATCCAGGAGCATTCCTCTTCCTCGTGGCTAAACACACTTTGTCCATAAAATAAAAGACAGGAAAAGAATCCCCATTAAAGGACCAGGAAATCTACAGTAGCTGCTTACCGTGGGCTGGGGAGGAGGGGAGTGGAGAACAGAGAATCTGCACTTCCAGCTGCCTCTCCCCATCCACCCCCACACCCCCTCCCACCTGCTTCCCTCTCATCACTAGCCTGGCTCCTAGGTGCCCAGCTAGGCTCGGCACAGCCCTGACCTTACAGAGACACCATGCAGCTGGCAGCTGGTAGTGCAGGAACTGCCTTGTCCGTTTCCTCTGTACCAAAGGCCCAGAAATGCAATCATGAATGAAATTTGAAAGGAAACCTTATGTGTGTACACCACCTTGTGACCAGTCTGCAAACTACTCTTACACACACACACACACACACACACACACACACACACACGCCTAAACATGTGAAGTCCTCACAAGCTCCACCATCAGTTCTGGGAGAGCATTGGCCAGAAGTGTGATTATTTTTTGTCTTCCTCACTTTAGATTGACCAGAAGGAGGAAAAGATCAGACTGAGATAACGTGGGAGTTTCAATACCTTTGCTCACCACAGATTCAAACTGGAGATTTAAAACAGAAACCATTTTAAAACTATATGGTCATGGGATGCCTAGGTGGCTCCGAGGTGGAATGTCTGCCTTTGCCTCAGGTTGTGGTCCCAGGGTCCTGAGATCGAGTCCCACATCAGGCTCCCCAAAGGGAGCCTTCTTCTCTCGCTGCCTACGTCTGTGTCTCTCATTATAAATTATTTAAAGAAAGAACTTCTACAAAAATAAAAGCATATTGTCATTTGCCCTCTCCCCTACTTTTTTTTTTTTTTTTTGGAAAGAGGAGGCTGTGAGAAAATCAAATAAAGTAAGTGGTCCTTGGAGATGCTTGTACTTAAGTGGTTTAAAGTCTGAAACTGCTAAGGATAATTGGGGGGTACAGACTTCCACAGAAACTGGTGACCCATCTGCTTGGCCACAGTGCCCCAGCTCCTTACTGCCTCTCCCTGTCTCTCGCTTGTGTTTATACTGATTAGGGTCCCCAGCTCTACCTCGGGGCCAGCTCCCATTTATCTGGGCACAAGGGCTATCTATCTCCTTCCTCCATACCTGGCACACTCTGCCAATGGGCAGGGAAAATATTGAACAGTTATGAGCGATAAGCTCTCTTTGCTTTAGTCTCACTATTATCCAAGCCTCTTTTTCCTTCCATTTCATTAGCTTGACTCTCTTCCTCCATATATCTCCAGTACTGTCCATTAGGATTTTTAATGGTTGGTATATTCCTTTTTTTAAAAAAAAAAGATTTTATTTATTTATTAATGACACACACACAGAGGCAGAGACACAGGCAGAGGGAGAAACAGGCTCCATGCAGGGAGTCCGACGTGGTACTGATCCCAGGTCTCCAGTATCACGCCCTGGGCCAAAGGCGTTGCTAAACCGCTGAGCCACCCAGGCTGCCCTGGCTGGTATATTCCTAAAGTCTTTCACAAGCAATGTCCTAATGTCCACTTTATAGGTTCAACTGTTCATGGCACAATATGAAGCCATTTTGTTTCTACACACTTTCTTGGGTTGTTTGTGTGTGTGTGTGTGTGTGTAATTTGATGCCTTTCCAAAGGGACCTACCTGCTATAAATAATGTGGTGATGGGCTATTACATATTCAAATTGGAAAAGTTGAGTTGTGTATCATTTAAGATTTTGAAAAATAAGGATGCCTAGCAGCGTGTTTTAAAACCGTTTTTCTTAAAGCTAGGTATTTCCCATCTTTGTTTTACAGTATCTCAATGTCTTCAGGTATTTTAAGATGTATGTGCGATTCTCAAAGCAAAACCTATATTAACTCACTATATGAAGTACACATATTGCTACCTATATGGCACTCTCCAGAGTTTTAAGATCACAAATTCATTTACGGAACATTAACTGAACACTTATTATGTGCTAGGCCCTGCACTGAGGAATATGCAGAAGAGATGAAAACATGGTCTTAGCCCTTGAAAAACTAAGTCTGGCAGGAAAAACATATATCCATGGTAATTAGGATATGATGTGACAAGTGTTAAAATGCTGGCAGATAAAAAAGCTCTATGAGCATAAAGAAAGTGACGGTCTGCCTTAAATAGGAGGTTGCAGTAGGAGTGGAGAGGGGGGTGACTTCCAGGAAGAAGATGTGTAGAAGCATGAAAGGGACTCTTAAGATGAGCTTTGGCACTGCACATGGTTAAAAAATAGCATGTATGGGGGAGTGGCAAGAGATGGTGAAAAATCTTGCAATCCAAGTTTGGGGGTGGAGGCTGGATTCTGGCTGCCAGTGGTTCTCAAAATGAGGTACTGGACCAGCAGCAGCAGCAGCAGCAACTTCACCTGGGAACCTGTTAGAAATGCAAATTCTTGGATCCCAGGCTGGACCTACTGCCCCCACAATTCTGGGATTGGGGCCCAGTCATCTGTATTTTCACAAGCCTCTGGATGATTCTAATGCAGACTGTCCTTTGAGAACCACTGCATCTGACGATGGGAAACCTCTGAGAGGTCTTAGGCCCAGAACGGACTGGATAAGATCTAGAAGTAGGAAACTGGTTGCTGCTGACCAGTCAAGCACACCACCAGACTCCAGAGAAGTTACAGTAAAATCCAAGTGTAAGTCTTGAATCAATGTGACATGAAGGAATGAGGGCCTAGATGAAGTCAAGAGGAACAGAAGGAAACAGATTTTAGAGAGGTTTTCCAGGTGGCCCAGATTCAATCAGGTGAGTAGGATAGATAGATCCATACAAAAGTGTGACTGAAAGGGTTTTTACATAAAAGCTGTAACCTTGTCAAAGGTATCAACCACTAGGTGTTTTAAGAAAGAAGTGTTCCAGGGCGACTGGGGGGCTCAGTGGGGAAGTGTCTGCCTTTGGCTCAGGTCACAATCCCAGTGGGATCAAGCTCTGCATGGGACTCCCTGCTCAGCAGGGAGTCTGCTTCTCCCTCTCTCTTTGCTGCTCCCCCTCCCTGCTTGTGTTCTGTCAAATAAATGGATAAATTTTTTTTAAAAAGGAAGGAGTGTTCTACACAGTCCCTAGAAAAAGAAGGCAAGATGGAGCACAACGTCTGTGTTTCCAGTGTCAAAAGCAAGGGGTGCCCAGGCTTACCCCTGAATCTTCTGGTCAGCTTCTACTTCTCACTGGAAGTTAGTCAACAGGCATTCATATTAACATAATAACCTTTTGTGAGTTTGGTTAGATTGAATCAAACCTTGACACTGATACAATTTTGAGGATGTGCTGGCAAAATCAAATCTCAAATGCTGGAGAGCAGAAAAAAGGCATTGGTTCTGGAGATCTTACCAAGAAACTGCCAAGGTAAGACTCAATGCTAGAGCCTTCGCTTCCTCCTCACTTCATCACTGATCACATAGCCCACTTAATTCAGGAAGAAGCTGGAATGAATGAAAAGAATCACCCTGTACTATGCCCTGAAGGCCAAGAAAGTCAGGCGTAACTGTTCTAATTTTGGAGGTAGGATTTAGCTGAAGCAATCTTCAATTTCCTGATGGAGATGAGAGGGGTACAGGTCAACCCATCTGGCTAATTTACTTAATGAGAATTTTGTAAAGCACAATCCCTATTTCTGTTAGGACTCTGGATACTTCCTGTTATGCATGGCATGTTCTTCCAGCTGATACCAATAACTTGGCCTATTTGACCACCTTATTTTGTCCAAGAATAATTCCCAATCAATTATTGCACTATTTTATGAAATTTGAGAGCTCTAAGGGACCCTGGAGATTAAAACAAAACTTTCATATTATAGATAAGGAAACAGAGGGCCTTAAAGAGTAAATCACTTCATCTATTTATTGCAGGGCAAGATTCTCTAGAATACTACAAGATGGCAAAACAAGATTCAGAGCAACACAGATAATCTCATTTAAATTTTAGACAATATTTAAAATTCCGCTATTTTCCATTTTAAACGTTTTAAAAACAGAAAAAGAAGAGTAGCAAATAACTTACTTTATTGGGCTATTACAGGATGGGGAAGCTTTTCTTGTAGTTTCTTAACTTCTTTTCACAAATTAGAGTTTAAGGGGCACCTGGGTGGCTCAGTTGGTTAAGCATCTGACTCTTCATTTCGGCTCTCAGGTCATGATCTCAAGGGCGTGGGATCAAGCCCCAACTTGGGCTCCTTGCCAGGTATGGAACCTTTCTAAGATTCTCTCTCCCTCTACCTCTGCCCCTACCCTCTAAAAGAAATAAAGAGGAAGGAAAGAAAGAAAGAAAGATAGATAGATAGATAGATTAGAGTTAAAATGTCAAAGCTTCAGGAGAAAATAATTAAAAATAAAAAATTGGAGAAGAAAATGTGCACGAACAATTTAAGGGGAGACACATGCATTATTTTATAAGCTATTTTGACTTTATACAAAGGGCTGACTTTATACTGAATATTGTCCATTACATCTAATTATATATTACATGTAAAGGGACTCTATCACCACTACTCCTTACAGATTTGAGAAACTCCAAATTTTCAAATATCCCAGGATTTGAGTAAACCTTGTATTCTGAGAGTTCTAGAAATGCTTCAGAAACTACTTTATCTGGTATCCTGTTTGGGTATGTAGGCATGAACAACTTGAAAGACACATGTGGCTCGGTTTCCTGTTTTCCAAACTCCCCACTGCTTTCTACCAAATACATAGGTAACCTAGAAGCTGGTGTCCACTCCCTGGTCAATAACCTGTATATAGCACTTTATAGGCAGATTTCCAAGTACTTAAAGGAAACATGGACAAGGCTTTCGTCAATGAGAATATATTCAATTCCAGGTGTGCCTTTGCTGAAAAAAAAAGTAGACTTTTCCTCTCCTCTCTGGAATTCACATTAAGAATGCAACGCATTCCAACAGAACAGGACTGCTTTTTAGGCAAGATCCAAAGGATCCCATTTTCCAGGTCTGCGTCCATCTCTTATTTCCCTCAAAGGTCAAAAATCCGGGGCCATTTTCATTTAATATTTCGCCCTCTCGCTCCCCGATGTGAGGTCTCTTGGATTCTAGCAGGGCAGAAAAGCGACTTCTGTCGGAGAGGGCAGATGTCAGTTACTTTACCCAGAGGGGAAACCGCAGAACATCGATTAAGGGCTGGAGGGCAGGAGAGGGAGTATCAAACGGTCCGTCCTGGAACTGGAGCTCCACCTGATTGGGGCCCAGCCTTTCCAGCCTTCGTCCCCATACCGGCCGGCTCCATGTGAAACCGGTCATGTGAGCCTGTTTACAGCCGAGCAGCTGGTGCAACCATCAGGATCCGTGCGGAGGTCCAGGAAGGGGGACGGATGCAGGCCACGTCTTCCCGCCACCCCCCGCCACTATTCCACGAAGTCGTTCGCTCCCCCTCTCCAGCCCACTTTCACCTCCCTCCAGCCATCCCGGGACGCCCCGCTCCAGCCCCACCGATCTCCTTCCAGTTGATCGCCCGGAGGAACTGGCTGGGTTGGGGAAAGGAAGAGTTAGGGCGAGGACGGTGACACCTCGAAGGGGGAGTCAGCCTCCCTCCCCTAGCCCTCCTCGCCACATCCGCCAAAGAGTTGTCCCCGGAGTCTCATCCCCGGGGCAACCGAACTCTGCCGGGCGGGCACCGGGAGGATCCCGAGCCCGCTGCCTCCGCCTGGGCACGAGAAAGGCAGGCACGGGCCGGCCGGACCCTGGGGCCGGGCTCCGCGGGCGGCGGGGCAGCTGACAGTCAGAGATGGGGCAGAGACGGCTCCCTCTTGCCCGCTCCCCACCTTCCACCCACAGCCCGGCGCCGCCGAGCCCCGCTGCCAGTCACAGAGCCAGCTCGGGGGTTGGGTACGGCTCGTTCTTTGCGCGGGGTCTCCCGGTAACGTAACTTCCACGTCTTCCCGAAGTCGGAGGAAGTGGGTGACGGGACGGGGGGAGGGGGACTCTCACCTCGGCAACACCGGCTCCTCGGAAAGCAGCTGCGACTGCTCCTCCGGTCCTTTGTCAGCGTCTCTAGGCTGCACTGCCTGCTGGGATACCGGAGGACTCAAATGCCACCTCTCCCCGCCCTCGAGGATGAGCTGCGGTTGGGGGCGGGTAGGAAGAGGGAGAAGAGGCGGAGCCTGGGGGCGGGCCGGGGCCCGGGGGCGGGGCCTCCTGCCTGCCACCTGGCCTCTCGGGTTTCTTCCTCCGTGCTCCAAACTTCTTCCTGCTGTCCAGGACCCGTCCCTCCTCCCTTCTCCCCTACCTCTCCTCCTGCCTCCCCTCGAGGAGACCGGAGACGCTGAGGGTCATCTCTCTTTGCACTTGTCAGGCAGCACCTTCCATTCGTTCCCCCTTCTTCCTCCCCTACGTGCACGCGGCGCGCACACAAGTACAGGCAGTGAGTCCCCGAAGCTGGCCGATTCTATCGCTGAGACACCTCTTACTGCCCACCCTTCGCCACTCCCTCCTCAGTGCCGCAGGCTCAGCATAGGCCCCATGACTTTTGTGGCCTTCTGGTTGGGCTCTCTGCCTCCACTCCAGCGTTTGCCCACACCATCTCATCTCCCGGACGGCAACCAGAGGGATTTATCTACGACGTAAAGGTGACCTGCTACTGTTCGACTTAAAACCTTTGGATGCCTCAGAAGTGCCTACAGCCCCTCAGCCTAGTATAAAAGGTCCTCTGTAATCCCTTTATGATGCACCCAATACTCTAACCCAATATACTAGGCATCCCTGGAAGGCAATGAGGCCAGGGACAACGCTGGCCCCAAATACTCCCCCTTGAAAGGAAGCCGCACTGTCTGTAATGTTCATAGGCTCCTTGAAATATCATTAAAGATGGGATACTGAGAATTAAAAGTTAATGCTGTTCAGAAAGGCAGAGTAAGTTGCCGCTGCCACAGGTGCCCTCCCTGAACGGCCCAGAGAATTCTCCCTGGTTGCCCTACATGAGCAATGGGCTGCCAATAGATCGCCCTTGGGCTCAGGCTTCTGATGCCTTTGTTCATGGAATTTTTTCTGTCTTTGGAATACCTACCCATCTTTCAAGGCCCAGTGGAAATGCTACGTCCTCCAATAAACCTTCCAGGATCTTCCACGAGAACTATCACCTCCAGCTCCATCACCATAGAATGTTGCTTATTCTGCTTTGCAATTCTTCCTGACTTAATGACCAGTTGTGTATTATGTCTTCCTTTCTCTCCTACCTAGACAGTGAATTCCTCAAAGTGACCCACAGCTGCCAGCACGATGCCTAATCCAGAAAAGGCCATCAGTATAATTGGGTGAAATGAAATCCTTCATCTTCACTGTATCCGGAGCCCTAAGTAGGCCCAGAAAGGAGCCTAGGCAAGGCTTCACTAGGACATCATCTTGACCCAGCCACATGTCACTTTGCAAACAAACTGGTTAGACAGCAGAGCATTGCAATTGCAAAAGGCCCAAAGCTTGTACTTACCTTGCAGGTCAGACTGGTTTGTGGTATAATATGTGGTTGTGGAAAATGTAACTGGTACAGTTCACATGAAAATCCAATGTAGACAGATTTTATGGTGACACAGAAAATGACTTGAGTTTCCCAAGGCAGAAATATCTCCTCCTTTGGGAGGTTTTGGGCTCCTATTTGCCTCAGGCTATACCCTTGGGCCCCATATACCTTCAGACTTTGTATGCTGTGTTACACAGTATTCGTTTCAAAATCAGGCATCTTGCTTTATGTTGTTCTTGCATCATTTAATACATATTTGTTTTTTCTCCAATTATATTACAAACTACACTCTGACAGGTTTCCTCACCCCTAAAATAGGGACAGGAATCCTTGGCTTACCCAGTTTACTAGGCTTTTAGGAGGTTCTAATGTGGTGATATTTATAGTATACTTGATAATGTAACTATAGGATGCTCTTCAAACATAAGGTCTGTTTTATTATTAAAAGTCTTTACACTCTACTACGTAGTATGTGTGTTTGAGATTCCACATTAGGACTCAGAGCCTTCATTGCAAATTCCTGGGGTAATGTTATCATGGTTCCCAAATTTGCCTGAAGGGAATAATCACCTGGAGCCCTTGTTAGAAACATTCCCGGAACCTCCCCAGACCCATTGAATAAACATTTCCAGGTTAAGATTCTGCTCCAGCAGTTCTTTTTTTTTTTTTTTTTTTTAAGATTTTATTCATTTATTCATGTGAGAGAGAGAGAGAGAGAGAGAAAAAGGCAGAGACAGAAGCAGGTTCCATGCAAGGAGCCGGACGCAGGACTTGATCTGGGGACCAAGGCAGGCACAAAACCGCTGAGCCACCCAGGATCCCCGAGTTCCAAAAGTTCTAAAGTGTAGGTTTTTTCTATACCACCAAAGCAATTCTCTGACACTGTCCTACAATTCATCTCAATCCTGACACTATTGTGAAAATCGATAGAGGGAAACCTCAGTAAAATGGAGTCAGGAGGTTGGGCAGGGGTGGCTCTCAAACCCTACCAGTCCTAGTCAATTACTGAACCAACAGGAAGAGAAGGACCTTGCGCATGGTTACTGCTTTATTGCGCCTGGAGGAGGAAAGAAGACTTCCTCTTCCCCCTGGCAACAGCCCAGCCAATGAGAGGCAGTCACAGCTCAGCCACTGAGAAGCCACAATACTTGGAACTCCCAATTTCCTCCAATGGACTTCTTGTTTACAACTGTCCTGTTCATCTCTAAGCTTACCTATGGTTTTGCTGTAGTTTGATTCTCCTGGGTTGCAATTCTCTGCTATTCTTGAATAAGTCCCCTGTTTGCTGGTAAAATAATAGGTAGTTTTATTTTTTAAGGGTAACGCTATCTACCTGGAGATGGCACCAGATCCCCCCACGGTAAGGGTACAGTCCTATGACCGTCCTCTGCTTCAGATACCAATTGGGAGTCCAGATTGTTACCTACTATACTCTTACTAAGTGGCTATAAATCAAAGGTGCCTATGCCTCCCTCCTTGGGTTCAGTTAATTTGCAGGAGCAGCTCACAGGACTCAGGAAACCAGTTTACTCACTAGATTCCCAGCTTCTTAAAAAAGGATGTGAAAGGACACATAAGGGGAGGTCCCCCAACAAAGGAGCTTCTGTTCCCCTGGAGTTTGAGGCCCAGCATGGTGACATGTAGAAGTGTTCTGGTTCACCAACCTGGAAACCCTCTGAACTCCCTCCTTTTGGGTTTTTATGGAGGCTTCATTACTTAGGCATGGTGAGTAAAGGACATGTGGGGATAGGTAGGAAGAGATAAGTAGGAGGCCATAGGATCAGGCTCACAAAAATCCCAAAAATGGAGATGAAAGGAAAACAGAGATAAACAACCCAGACCGTCCTGTCCTAGCTATCAGAGTGGGGTTTTGTTATAACAGATACTGCGACCAATAGAGAATTACTGGACCCTAACAGGGAAATGGGCCATTAAGAATGTTATCACTCTGGACGCCTGGGTGGCTCAGTGGTTGAGCGTCTGTCTGCCTTTGGCTCAGGGCATGATCCCGGAGTACCAGGAGTTGAGTTCCGCATTGGGCTTCCTGCATGGGCCCTGCTTCTCCCTCTGCCTATGTCTCTGCCTCTCTCTCTCTCTGTGTGTCTCTCATGAATAAATAAAGTATTTTTTAAAAATGCTACCACTAGTCTTTAGTTGTCCTTATCAATAAAGCTAAAAGGATTTAGGTTCCCTGGTTGGCTTTCAATAAAAGACCAACCCTACAAGCCCCCAGTGGCAACCCCGTCAGGACCCCTCTCATTCCTGAGAGCTTCCTCTGTATTGCTGCTTAATAAACTATCGCTTTACTCACTCTCCTTTGAGCAAGATTCATTCTTTGATTCCGTGAGACAAGAACCTCGCTCTCCCGCATCAATGGTTGATTAAATCATTGACTATTGGTGATTGATTCAACCTCCAGTGCCTCTCTCATCTTGAGAGGTCTGTGGGGCAGGACTGAAAGGTTCAAACTTCCAATCACAGGGTTAGCTCCCCTGGCATGTAGTCCCCATCCTAGTGCTTTCCCCTAGATTACCTTATTAACATAAGCCCCTACATGATGGGGGTTTGTTATAAGTATCAAGCCACCTTTACCACTCTCATCGCTTGGGAAATTCCAGGCTTTACGAGCCCTGTGCCAGGACTGGGGTGGAAGACCACTCATATTTTTCTTATTCTGACTCACAATATCCCACCGGAGAAAAACAAGGTCCACAGCACGATTAAGGAATAACACAGGTGAGACACCTGGGTGGCTCAGCGGTTGAGCATCTGCCTTCGGCTCAGGGGTGATCCCAGAGTCCTGGGATCAAGCTCACATCAGGTTCCTTGCATGGAGCCTGCTTCTTCCTCTGCCTATGTCTCTGTCTCTCTCTGTGTCTCTCATGAATAAATAAATAAATAAAATCTTAGAAAAAAGGAAGGACACAGGTGATTTTTAACTTCAGGCGAGCCTGGGAGACACTGCCATTCCAGTTTTAAAAAGGCATTCAGGGGATCCCTGGGTGGCGCAGCGGTTTGGCGCCTGCCTTTGGCCCAGGGCGCAATCCTGGAGACCCGGGATCGAATCCCACGTCAGGCTCCCGGTGCATGGAGCCTGCTTCTCCCTCTGCCTGTGTCTCTGCCTCTCTCTCTCTCTCTGTGACTATCATAAATAAATAAAAATTTAAAAAAATTTAAAAAAAAAAAAAGGCATTCACCTATCAGAGTGAATTTGTTTAGGACCTTTTCTGGTAGGAGTACCTGGGTGGTTTAGTCGGTTGAGCATCTGCCTTGGGCCTGGGTCATGATCCTAGGGTCCTGGGATCGAGTCCCACATTGGGCTCCCTGCCCAGAGGCTTCTTCTCCCTCTTTCTGCCCGCCACTCTGCCTGCTTGTGCTAACTTAGTCTCTCTCTAATAAAATCTGTTTTTAAAAAAAGATTCTTTCTGGAAAGGCCTTCACAGGACAAGGAGGTATCACCATGGGAGCACAACTTTGGAGAACGCTCCAGGAGGACACATCCCAGTCTGCGTCACAACTTGTAGTCTGCAACCCCTTCAGGCAAAACCTTCCCTTTGAAGTTCCTCACCCTTGCCCCAAGCTCTCAGAAACTGGCTTGAGGCTAGGTGGCTTGGCGAGCATCTGACTTCCTGGCCAGACAAAGAGTGTTTAACCTTTCATTTTAAGGCCTTTGCCCTCTCAATCCAGCTGGTGGCTTCCCAGGATTTTCTTGGTGGTGCAGTGGTTTCGTGACCAAGGCTCCCTTTAGATCCCTGTCTGCCGAGTTGCCTCCCCTCCTAAGCAGACCTCTTTCGAGACAGGTAAACCCTGTTATCATCTTTGTTTTCCTGTTTGTGTTGAAGGCAACCAGGGCACCTGTACTTTTTGCATCTGTCGGGTTACAGCACTGTTACAGAGGGCTATTTGCCACCCTGGAGAAAACTGACCAAAACAGGAAGATGGTCCGAGGCACAGTGGTCAGGGGAAAGAAGCAAAGGTCAGGAATTCCTTTTGACTATAGAAGAGGACTACGGGACAGGGCGTGTGAGGCAGTGTGGTTTATGGAAGGAGCATAGAGTCATGAGAGGTGGAAAGTGGGGGAAGTTGCTTAACTTCCCTGGGCTCGGATCCATCCTTTGGAAAGCCTTCCTTCAAATGATGGCCTGAAGAGAGGAAATAATGCCATGCTTGAAAAGAGACTACAGGGATCCCTGGGTGGCGCAGCGGTTTGGCGCCTGCCTTTGGCCCAGGGCGCGATCCTGGAGACCCGGGATCGAATCCCACGTTGGGCTCCCGGTGCATGGAGCCTGCTTCTCCCTCTGCTTGTATATATGCCTCTCTCTCTCTCTCTGTCTCTCATGAATAAATAAATAAAATCTTAGAAAAAAGGAAGGACACAGGTGATTTTTAACTTCAGGCGAGCCTGGAGACACTGCCATTCCAGTTTTAAAAAGGCATTCAGGGGATCCCTGGGTGGCGCAGCGGTTTGGCGCCTGCCTTTGGCCCAGGGCGCGATCCTGGAGACCCGGGATCGAATCCCACGTCAGGCTCCCGGTGCATGGAGCCTGCTTCTCCCTCTGCCTATATCTATGCCTCTCTCTGTATGTCTCTTATGAATAAATAAATAAAATCTTAAAAAAGGAATTAATTTTTGCCACAGCTCATTTTTTGGGGGAAATAATAGGAATCATAATAGCAGGCATCTGGTGGCAGAGAAGAGAGATGGTTTGAATTTCCTACTTTTTGCAAAAGAAGGAACAGATTTCCATTGTCCCTCAATTAGCGTTATGACCCTTGGGCAAACCCTTTCTTCCCCCTTGGCCTCAAAACTCACCCATCAGTACAATGAGGTGGCTGGACTACCACAAGTCTGTGGCAGGCCTGGCCAGAAATAGCTGGTCAACATCCCAATAGATGGTCGCCCAAACTTACAGAATCAACCACAGAAATGCAGTTCTGTAGTTCTCACCCACTTCACCCAATGACCCATATTAGAAAAATAAAAATGGCTAAATTGCCAATTAGTGGAGAACATTTACTGGATTGCTGGCTAGATGTCACCACTCTGTATGAATGGTTTTGTTTTATTCTTTAGGTGGGAGCATTTTTAATGCTCCAGGAGCTTGAGGTGACCTCAGTGAGCCTGTAGGCAGAGCCCAGGATGGTTGTTACCTTCTGTTGTGGTAACCAGGGCACCTGTACTTTTTGCATCTGTCGGGTTACAGCACTGTTACAGAGGGCTATTTGCCACCCTGGAGAAAACTGACCAAAACAGGAAGATGGTCCGAGGCACAGTGGTCAGGGGAAAGAAGCAAAGGTCAGGAATTCCTTTTGACTATAGAAGAGGACTACGGGACAGGGCGTGTGAGGCAGTGTGGTTTATGGAAGGAGCATAGAGTCATGAGAGGTGGAAAGTGGGGGAAGTTGCTTAACTTCCTGGGCTCGGATCCATCCTTTGGGAAAAGCCTTCCTTCAAATGATGGCCTGAAGAGAGGAAATAATGCCATGCTTGAAAAGAGACTACAGGGATCCCTGGGTGGCGCAGCGGTTTGGCGCCTGCCTTTGGCCCAGGGCGCAATCCTGGAGACCCGGGATCGAATCCCACGTCAGGCTCCCGGTGCATGGAGCCTGCTTCTCCCTCTGCCTATATCTATGCCTCTCTCTGTATGTCTCTTATGAATAAATAAATAAAATCTTAGAAAAAAGGAAGGACACAGGTGATTTTTAACTTCAGGCGAGCCTGGAGACACTGCCATTCCAGTTTTAAAAAGGCATTCAGGGGATCCCTGGGTGGCGCAGCGGTTTGGCGCCTGCCTTTGGCCCAGGGCGCAATCCTGGAGACCCGGGATCGAATCCCACGTTGGGCTCCCGGTGCATGGAGCCTGCTTCTCCCTCTGCCTATGACTCTGCCTCTCTCTCTCTCTGTGACTATCATAAATAAATAAAATCTTAAAAAAGGAATTAATTTTTGCCACAGCTCATTTTTTGGGGGAAATAATAGGAATCATAATAGCAGGCATCTGGTGGCAGAGAAGAGAGATGGTTTGAATTTCCTACTTTTTGCAAAAGAAGGAACTGATTTCCATTGTCCCTCCAATTAGCGTTATGACCCTTGGGCAAACCCTTTCTTCCCCCTTGGGCCTCAAAACTCACCCATCAGTACAATGAGGTGGCTGGACTACCACAAGTCTGTGGCAGGCCTGGCCAGAAATAGCTGGTCAACATCCCAATAGATGGTCGCCCAAACTTACAGAATCAACCACAGAAATGCAGTTCTGTAGTTCTCACCCACTTCACCCAATGACCCATATTAGAAAAATAAAAATGGCTAAATTGCCAATTAGTGGAGAACATTTACTGGATTGCTGGCTAGATGTCACCACTCTGTATGAATGGTTTTGTTTTATTCTTTAGGTGGGAGCATTTTTAATGCTCCAGGAGCTTGAGGTGACCTCAGTGAGCCTGTAGGCAGAGCCCAGGATGGTTGTTACCTTCTGTTGTGGTAACCAGGGCACCTGTACTTTTTGCATCTGTCGGGTTACAGCACTGTTACAGAGGGCTATTTGCCACCCTGGAGAAAACTGACCAAAACAGGAAGATGGTCCGAGGCACAGTGGTCAGGGGAAAGAAGCAAAGGTCAGGAATTCCTTTTGACTATAGAAGAGGACTACGGGACAGGGCGTGTGAGGCAGTGTGGTTTATGGGAAGGAGCATAGAGTCATGAGAGGTGGAAAGTGGGGGAAGTTGCTTAACTTCCCTGGGCTCGGATCCATCCTTTGGAAAGCCTTCCTTCAAATGATGGCCTGAAGAGAGGAAATAATGCCATGCTTGAAAAGAGACTACAGGGATCCCTGGGTGGCGCAGCGGTTTGGCGTCTGCCGTTGGCTCCAGGGGGTGATCCTGGAGTTCTGGGATGGAATCCCACATCAGGCTCCCTGCATGGAGCCTGCTTCTCTCTTTGCCTATGTCTCTGCCTCTCTCTCTCTGTCTCTCATGAATAAATAAATAAAATCTTAAAATAAAAAAGAAGCCAGTTCTGGTTTAATCAGATTGCGCACACCCAAACAAGCTCCTTGTCTTTGAAGCAAAACCTCCAAATAAAACCGTGTTGAACTCATAAAAACTAAAGTACAAGTGATTACTTCATCAAAGTACACTTTGATTGGCCAGTGCGTATTTGAGCTTGCATAAGCTTGCGTAACTGTACAGTCTTGGCAGTGATCTAGAGCCCATGATTGCCTGTCCCTTTGTGGTTGCAAAGGACCAAGGAGTTTTGGGACTAGTGCTACTCATCTGTGGCCACATTAGCAAGCCTCTGGAAATAGGCAAGAAAACATTGCTAGGGTAATTTACTCATAAGAAACTCTAACCAGGTCCATGCCTTTAGGTCATTTATCAGTGCTGCAGCATTTTAGGTAAAACTGACCTCTGTGGAAGTAATTCGTTGGAGTCATGTCACACCTTAAAAACATCATGACAGGGGCACCTGAGTAGCTCAGTGGTTCAGCAGCTGCCTTCGGCTCACGTTGTGATCCTAGAGTCCCAGAATCCAGTCCCACATCGGGCTCCTGCATGGAGCCTGCTTCTCCCTCTGCTTGTATATATGCCTCTCTCTCTCTCTGTCTCTCATGAATAAATAAATAAAATCTTTTAAAAAAACTATAGAGATTATTTAGGTATAGGTGACAAACCCCATTTTTTTGGTTTGATTGGTGCAGTATCTTCTAATATTTATTTATTTATTTATTTATTTATTTATTAAAGGTTCTATTTATTGATTGATGAGAGACACAGAGAGAGAGGCAGAGACACAGGTAGAGGGAGAAGCAGGCTCCATGCTGGGAGCCCGACGTGGGACTCAATCCTGGGACTGCCGGATCACACCCTAAGCCAAAGGCAGACGCTCAACCAACCGCTGAGCCACCCAGGCGCTCAACCAACCGCTGAGCCACCCAGGCGTCCGTCTTCTAATATTTAAATGGAGAACAATCCTGGCTCTTTTTCCTCCCCTTGATGATAATAACCTAATTGTCATTAAAAAAAAATTATAGCGGTGAAGGGCGATTTGTTGTAACTGAATAGGTGCTCTAGTAGAAGGCCCTACAACATGAAATAACTCGAATGAGCTTGTTAGAACCTGGAGAAGTTCCTGTCAAAGATGGAAGCATTTCCATCTCTTAAGAGGTATGGATTTGCGTACTTCCAGGCAGATACTCCTTTGTCTGGAAGGAAAAAACCCAAAACAAGGGAAGTGTCCTTTAGTCTAACAAAATACAAGATGGTCTAACAGAATACAAGATGGTTAGTTCCCAACTATCCCGCTCCATCCTGCCCCAGTATCCTCAAGACTTGATTACCTCATAGCCTTTCCTCCCAAATCTAGGCTGAATTCTGGAGGTCTACATTGTTACCCTAAAAAATACACTGCCAGATACTTTGCCAGCAAAAAATTGGTTTATTCCCCAATAGAGGGCAATTGGAATCTGGAACAATCAAACTACAGTAAAATCGTAAGCAAGTCCAGAGAACAAAGCAGAGGAAGGCTCTTTAACAGAGGGAGTGGGGGAGTTGGGAGGGCTGTTGTAAAGAAGAAGTTCATTGGAGTAAACTGGTAGTTGCAGATATAATCTCATTGGTTGGCTGGGCTGTGCCTCACTCTCATTGGCTGGCTGGGCTGTGTCTCTCTCTCTCATTGGCTGGCTGGGCTGTGACTGTCTCTCATTGGCTGAGCTGTTGCCGAGGGAGGCGGAAAGCCTGCCTTTCTCTTGCTGCCATAGAAAGATAGTATGTGTGCAAGATCTTCTCTTCCTATCAGGATTGCTATTGAGAGGAGTGGTAGGGTGGAGAGCTCTCCATGTCGAGCCTCCCCAGTCCATTTTAGTGAAGTTTCCCTCCATTAATTTTTATAGTCTGTTACTCCCAGAGGCTGTCAGGGCTAAGTCTAGGGTAGTTACAAGCTTATTTTCAGAGTTCTTTTTTTCCCCAATTCTAAGTCCTTCTAGTCATATATTCCTGCTCCTCGATCTCCCAAATATACTTCTCACCATAAAAGTCCATTTTTTCTCATTACCCAAAGTTCTATTCTTGTCTCAGCAACCAAAAAATTCCATCATGCCTATTTTGGAATGGCTGCTACATAATCATCACATTTCTTTATATCCTCATCATCTTTTCTGAACAATTTTTTCCATCTCCTTACCTTAATGGAAATCTGATTTTCCTCTGAGAACACCATTTCCTTTGAAGCCTGCTCAAATAGTGTTGACTTCATCTCTCAACACCCCACATTCTATAGGATGGGAGGAGGGTTAGTGTCCTTCACTTTGAGGAACACCACTTCCAAACCATTACTCCTTCCTTTCAAGTTCATCCTGTTTTTCTGTGCTAATGCTTCCCCATCTTGGTCCCTGATTTGATTGAACTTCTATCCACTCTTCTGTATCCAGTGCAGACTCTAACAACAGGCTTTTAGTCTTCCTTTCTGCTCTAAGTTCTGCTGCCATTATCCAGGGGCCTTCAATGTCCACGTGGTCAACCCACTCATTATCCTTGATCTCCTTGTTTCCAAAGACCATATTCTTCACTCAGCCACCCACTCCAACGGTTATATTCTAGATAACCCTTGTAATCAGCAAAATTTACCTGAATTCAAACCTTTCATCATGCCATCTCCCCCCTTAACTATCCCACTAAATCCACTTTGTTTTGAGAATGAAGAGACCTTTGACTGTCTATTGTTAAATAGAAACAAATGCCCCAAGGTCCAAAATGGAGTCACTTACTTTAAGCCCTAAGACTCAACTCCTAATTGCAGCTTCAGAGTGGAGGTTTAAACCAATCAGTCTGGAATTTCCTGATCAGCTCTAGTGAGGTAATGTGCACCATAGATAAGACCCCTACCCTTCCCTTTAGGGAAAAGTGACTTTTCCAGAAAATAATTCTCTTTTTCATTTACCAATAACTTCCTTTTCCCACCCCATTCCTACCTATAAAAGCCTTCCATTTTGTATAACTACTCTAAGCATGCTTCTTTTTACTAGAAGGGATGCTGTCTTATTCATAAATAACTCAAGGAATTCAATTACGTCTTTGAATTTACTCAGTTGAATTTTTGTTCTTTGACACTTGCAGCATGACCTGGTTCCTCCTCCATGTCAACAGAACACCACTTTTTCCCACTATCCACATCTCAGGGATGTGATTCATCAGGGTAGGGGTAAATATTGATGAATCTAAAGGGATGATTTTCCAATTGTTGTCCCTGGAGGTCCCTTTCCAAGGCCCCACAGGGTCAAAACCCTTTGCATAATAATATTTTTATTGTTCTTGTTCCTGTTTGGACATTTTCAATGATGGTGCAAAAGCATTGGTGGATAAACCTGCTGGTGCCCTGACATGAATCTAGGGAGTGGCATTAGGCTGCACTAATAGTCATTGTACTTTTTGTCACCACTCTTTTTTTTTTAAAGATTTATTTATTAATGATAGACACAGACTGAGAGAGAGAGAAAGAGAAAGAGAGAGAGAGGCAGAGGGAGAAGCAGGTTTCCCGCAGGAAGCCCAATGTGGGACTCGATCCCGGATCCTGGGATCACCACCCCAGCCAAAGGCAGGCAGTCAACCGCTGAGCCTTCCAGGCATCCCTGTCACCACACTCTTCAAGACAAAAGACAAATTCACTTTTACATGAAGAAGCAGTGAGGCAGGGTGCCTGGCTGGCTCAGTCAGTAGAGCATGTGACTCTTGATCTAGGGATTGTAAATTTGAGCCCCATGTTGGATATAGAGATTACTTTAAAAATTTTTTAATCTCTTAAAAAAAGAAGCAGTGAGAAGTATTAATCTTATTAAATCTCAACCCGTAAGTACAGGTCTTTTCAATATTCCATGTAACAAAACAGAAGTATGCATAAAGCACTTCTGTCTGAAAAAGTATTGAGTAAGGGCCAGGCAAGGCTAGGGAGCGAGGGAGGACTAGGGGACTAGGGGACTATGTGACTAGGCTCAAGTAGGGAGCTATGTGACCAGGCTCACCAAAAATCTCAGAAACGCTGAGGTGTAAGGAAATCAGAGTTAAGGGAACAAACAAGACCACCTTACCCTGGGCTTCAGAGGTGGGGTCTTTTTATGGCAGGCACATTGTGACCACAAAAAATGACCAGTACCCTTAAAAGTGAGCCATTAAAGATGTTATCACCAGTTCTTAGTCAAACCAAGATGTCACAAGAATGTGCAGACCACAAGCTCCAGGGCCGGTTCTAAATAAAAGACTATCAGTGAGGGCCATGTTGGCAACTCTTTTGGGTCCCCTCTCACTCCTGAGAGCTTCCTTTGTATCCTTGCTTAATAAACTTCTATTGCTTTGCTCACTCTCCTTTGTCTGAGAGATTCATTCTTTGACTCTGAGACAAGAACCTCGCTCTCCTGCTTCAGTATGATGGTAGAGATGATGTGGGAAACAAAGGCAAATGCAAAAATTAAGATTTCTTACTCCCTACAGCCCATTGACAAGTCCTTGAAACAGGCAGAGTGACATCCCTTTAGGGGACTCAGCTGCTTCAATGTTGACATTTTGCTAAGGGCAAAAGGCGACCTTAGCCTGACCCAAAGACCCTGTGAGTCTACTTTAACATATAGAAATTCCTTTTATCTCTACTTCTTTTATCTCTACCTGCCACAAGATACATGTTGGCAATCATCCCCCAAGTATATGACATACCAATATACATTAGAAGCATTGGAAGAAGGGTCTCATAACTGAGGTTTTACTAAACAGTGACAAATGACCTTTCCTAAGAACAGCTAGCCCCCTCAAAGTCCTAGAAACCTTTCCAAAATGCCTTTGAGGCTTGTACTATCCATCACTCCCTCCCAACTTGAAAATCTATAATGGGCCTCTCCTCATGACCCTAGTGCAGCTCTTTCTGCCCACAGGTTCTGTCCCCGTGCTTTCATAAAGCCACCTTTTTGCACCACAGACATCTCAAGAATTCTTTCTTGGCCATTGGCTCTGAGACCTAACCAATACCCTACATCAGAGGTGCCGGGCTGGCTCAGTCGGTGGAGCATATGGCTTTTGATCTCAGGATTGTAGGTTTGGCCCAACCTAGGGGTGTAGAGATGACTTAAAAATAAAATCTTTTTATTAAAAAAAAATATTTTATTTATTTATTCATGAGAGATACAGAGGGAGAGGCAGAAACATAGGCAGAGAGAGAAGGAAGCTCTATGCAGGGAGCCCAATGTAGAACTCGGTCCCAGGACCCCAAGATCATGACTTGAGCTGAAGGCAGACGCTCAACCACTGAGCCACCGAGGGAGCACCAAAATAAACTTTTTAAAAAAAGTTGGATGGTAGTGTCGAAAATAAAAATAAATAACATGCTCAGTGGAGTTATAAGCTGAACTAGCTGCGTTTTTTCATGGACCTCCACCTTCACCTGAAATGAAGACACACAAACTCTGGTCATCTAGACTTGAGTATTGTCAGATACTTTTCTTAGAAATGACTGGTGTGAGCCTGGAACTTTAAGAGAACCACCTTTGTCTCAACTGCTATCTACTGTTACAAATGCATCTGAGATATCAGGGAAGATCACAATCAAAAGACGCCCATTAGATTTAGGAACATGGAAGACCTGCCAACCTTCTTGAAAGACTTGATTGGATCGTGGGGGTGGAATACAGGTTAAGGTCGTTTGAGAAGTGAGTGGGAAAGAAAACGGAGGCAGTGAGAATAGACCCACTCTCAGGAAAAGTTTAACAATGAAGGAGAAAACAGGATAATAGGTGGAGGAGCGGGGAGTAGGGTGAAGGATCATTGTTCTAAACATGTGAAAAGCTTGAGCGTGTATCAATGATGATGGGACGGAGCAAACCCAGAGGGACTGAGTGAAGATACACAAGAGAGAAGGAATCATGGGCAAGATTCAGGAGAAGAGGTTGGGATCTGGGGCTCAGCTGATGATGGGGGTGGTGTGTTCCTGTGTTTGTTGAGCAGGGGTAGTAGAAGGTTTGAAAAAGGTGGAGAAAGTGTGAACTTGCCATTGCAGGAATTGGGAGAGCAAATGGAGCAGAGAAACACCGTTGTCTTGCCTGGCATGGTTGATCCGTTTACCATTTCTATGTTGCTGATTCCCAGACCTGTGCCTCCGGTCCCTGTGTTCCTTCTGACCTCCAGGCCCACAAAGCTCACGGACCAGTGGGTATCTACCCTTGCCCATCCTACAGGCGTTTCACTCTGCGCATCCCAAATCAGACTCATAATCCTCTCTCCCAGGCCAGGTCCTCTGATAGTGTTCCTGATCCTGGTGAATGACACCATCATCTGGCTTGTTTTGTCCTTTTTCTTCACCCTCTGTATTCAATCCATCACGAAATCCTATTGATTCTGTTTTCTTAACATACCTTAAATCCATTCACCTCATCCCATCCCCTCCTACTGCCCTAGCTCAAGGTGGTATGACCTCGAATCTGGACCATTGCCATATCCTTCTACCTGTCTCCTCAGCTCTATACTCTATTTTCCATAAGCAGAGTGATCTTTCACAGCAACAAATATCATGTCACGCTGCTGTTTAAAACCCATCGATACCTTTGCATGTTCCTCCGGGATAAAGAACAAAACTTGCCTTTCTCCATTACTCCCATCCCTCCCTCCACCTTCTTTTTTTTTTTTTTTTTTTTTTTTTTTTTTAAAACTAATTAAATCGAATAGATACAAACAGAAGAAAAGTCTTTTCTTTCTTTTTTTTTTTTTAATTTTTTTTTATTTATTTATGATAGGAACACAATGAGAGAGAGAGAGGCAGAGAGAGAAGCAGGCTCCATGCACCGGGAGCCCGACGTGGGATTCGATCCCGGATCTCCAGGATCGCGCCCTGGGCCAAAGGCAGGCACCAAACCGCTGCGCCACCCAGGGATCCCCATCCACCTTCTTTTTAAAAAGATTATTTATTTATTTATTTATTTATTTATTTATTTATTTATTTAGCTATTCATGAGACATAAAGAGGCAGAGACATAGGCAGAAGGAGAAGCAGGCTCCCTGCAGGGAACCCCATGAAAGACTTGATCCCATGATCTTGGGAACATGAGCAGAGCCAAAGGCAGACACTCAACCACTGTGCCACCCAGGTGTCCCAGTCTATTCACTGTTATTACCAAGTAGCATTTGATTGTATGTACACACCACAGCCCATTTACCCCTTCGGAAGTTGATGGACATTTCTCCTGTTTATAGTTTGCAGCTATTACAAATAAAGCTGCTATGAACGTTTACACACAATTAGCTTTAATAGTATTACTTTCCTGGAAATGCTGTCATCTCCCAGATTAAGTGAGGGCCTCCTGTCCTGCTCTCTCATTTATTCATGTCTTCTGTTTTTTTTTAAAGATTTTAATTATTTATTTATGAGAGACAGACAGAGAGAGAGAGAGAGAGAGGCAGAGAGAGAAGCAGGCTCCATGCAGGGAGCCTGACGTGGGACTTGATCCCAGGTCTACAGGACCACACCCCAGGCTGAAGGCGGCACTAAACCGCTGAGCCACGGGGCTGCCAAGGCCTTCTGTTTTTTAAGTGTGTTTGCTTAGGAGGAATATGTTGATTTGAAGAATGACTTTAATAAATCACTCAGAAGGAAGAGAGTGAGACCCACAGTGAGACAAGAAGAATTAATGTCACTCTCTCTTTTTTAAAGATTTTATTTATTTATTTATTTGAGAGAGAGAGAGGGTACACAAGCAGAGTTTGGGGGTCAGAGGGAAATGTAGACTCCCTGCTGAGCAGGGAGCTGGATGTGGGACTCAATCTCAATCCCAGGACCCAAGGATAGTGACCTGAACCAAAGGCAGACATTTAACCAACCGAACCACCCAGGCACCCGGAATTAATTTTTGTCTTCAGTGAGATGGAGATAAGAAGAAGCAGAGAACAAGATCTTTAGATCTGTCTGTTATAATTTGACAAATACACAGTATTTGGATCATTTCAAATGTAATGAGATTTTTGTTTGAGATGTTGTTAACAGACAATAAGATCAATTTTAACTAGCCTTTAAAAAAAAGGAAGTGGGGGATCCCTGGGTGGCTCAGTGCTTAAGTGCCTGCCTTCGGCCCAGGGCATGATCCTGGAGTCCTGGGATCAAGTCCCACGTCGGGCTCCCTGCATGGAGCCTGCTTCTCCCTGTGTCTGTGTCTCTGCCTCTCTCTCTCTTTCTCCCGCCCCCCAACCCGGGTCTCTCATGAATAAATAAATAAAATCTTTAAAAAAAGGAAGTGTCTAGGACTGTGAAGTTTGCTTGTTATGTGGTCCTACCCTTTACACAACCTTCCTACATGCTTTATCCAAATACCCTCCAGCTATGGGCTCCTACTCACCCTCTTCTCCGTGTATTCTCTCTACCAAAACAACCAAACCTCACCTCCTTTCACTACTCCGATGTGCTCCTCTCTGAGTTCTCTCTCTTGTCTTCTGTGACTGGCTGCTGGATTTGATCCATGAGCCCGGAACCCAGCAACCCACTGGAGGTGAGAGACCCCCCCCTCAGGAGCCTGGCTCAAGTTCCAAGCATACAGAGTCCTGTTTCCAATCCTGCTGGTCCTAAAAATATACCAACTGTTGGCAGGTGGCTAGGCTATTTTCAACCTTGGGGGCCTCGAGAATGAAGGGATTCATGCCAGGCCAGGAGGCCAAAAAGCATGCCCATATTGGTGGGCTTCAGATAAAAATAGCTGTCTTGTGGCCTCGCTTCAACTGACTCTCAATGTCTGTGTACTGGATTGCTACTTATTTCTCTTTTCAGGCCCCATCAGTCCCCACTCCCTCTCTAAGCGTAAAGCCAGAACAGTAAATATAGGTACCGGTAGGGTAGGGTAGGAGGCCAGAGAAACTGTTTTTATTTTTCTACTTGTGCAACTCTGTGTGGTTCTCGGTTCACAGAGGAGTTCTGAAATACGTTAGAGCCGCTCTGAGGTGTCTCTCCAGTTTCAGGCTTCTGCATCACGCATGTCTAGAAAGTGGGTCATGGTGTCTGTCCGCTGAAGAAATTAAAGTACTATTATTATAATCTGTGTTCTAGAGACAAGGAACCCTGAGGAATGGAGAGGTTAATAATCTGTGTGAGTAGAAAGTTAACAACTCAGATCTGCTGGACTCCAGAGTTTAGGCTCTTAAGCGCTAGCATTTCCAAACAGGGGGTCTTCAGGTCATCTGCCAGAATTGCATTGGGTGATAGGTCACTTAAAACCAAGTACATTTGACCCTTGAACAACGCAGATCCACTTATCGCAGATATTTTTTTCCTGATAAACACTGTGTGCCATGCTGGAAATGTATTTTCTCTCTCGTAGGACTTCCTTTCTTTTTCAAAAAAGATTTTATTTATTTATTCATGAGACACACACAAAGAGAGAGAGACATAGGCAGAGGGAGAAGCAGGGTCCATTCAGGGACCCCAATGTGGGACTCGATTCCGGCTCTCCAGGATCGTGGCCTGGGCAGAAGCTGGTGATAATCTGCTGAGCCACCCCGGCTGCCCTCTCTTAGGACTTTCTTAATGACATTTTCTACTTTCTGGCTACCTTTTTTCTAAGAAGACAATACCTAATACATAGAGCATACAAAATATGTGTTACTCGACCCTTCCTGTTTTCAGGAAACCTTCCCATCAGTAGTAGGCTATTAGCAGTTAAAGTTGGGGGTGTCAAAAGTTACATGTGGATTTTATACTGTACAGGGAATTGGTGCCCCTAGCCCCTGTGTTGTTCAAGGGTCGACGGTTCTGTCATGAAATTTCAGCTTCAAACTTTGCATCTCAATTTCAATTGTAGTAACACAAAGTGTACCATTTTCAATGCTTCGGATACAAGAGAAAATAACAGAGATCTAAGGATAAATGATGCATTTGCTTCAAATCAAGGCAGCTAATATCATAGTTAATTCGGAGGCAGTGTTTAAATAAGGCACATACCAATATTCACTTGGGGAAAGTGATTTAGTTTCAGCAAGACAACATGATTCATCAAGTGAATGGTAGTGATTTTGAATTTTATTGATTTTGTGGTGTTGTTTGCATTTAATATGCGAAACTGTTCTGGTTTTATAGTTTTTCACTATTATAAGCAAAAGGAGGCTGTCTCATTTTTCATTAGCATATATTTAAGTAATATTTTTTTGCCATTTCTTCTTTTTTCTTGTATTTTTTTAGAGTTTGATTTGCCAACATATACCATAACACCCAGTGCTCATCCCGTCAAGCACTCCCCTCAGTGACCATCACCCAGTCACCCCAACACCCCACCCACCTCCCTTTCCACTACCCCTTGTTCGTTTCCCAGAGTTAGGTGTCTCTCATTTTCTGTCATCCTCATGGATTTTTCCCACTCATTTTCTCTCCTTTCCCCTTTATTCCCTTTCACTATTTTTTATACTCCCCAAATGAATGAGACCATATAATGTTTGTCCTTCTCCGATTGACTTACTTGAATACGTTCTTTATAGATCTTGGATACTAACCCTTTATCTGATATATCATTTGCAAATAGGACCTATACCCTAAAAACGACAGAACACTTCTGAAAGACATTGAGGAAGACACAAAGAGATGGAAAATATTCCATGCTCATGGATTGGAAGAATTAGTATTGTAAAAATGTCGATGTTACCCAGGGCAAGTTACACATTTAATGTAATCCCTATCAAAATACCATGGACTTTCTTCAGAGAGTTGGAATAAATCATCTTAAGATTTGTGTGGAATCAGAAAATACCCAGAATAGCCAGGGAAGAATTGAAAAAAGAATACCAGAGGCAGGGGCATCACAATGCCAGATTTCAGGTTGTACCACAAAACTGTGGTCATCAAGACACTGTGATCCTGGCACAAAAACAGACACAGATCAATGGAACAGAATAGAGAACCCAGAAATGGGCCCTCAACTCTATGGTAAACTAATATTTGACAAAGCAGGAAAGACTATCCACTGGAAAAAGGACAGTCTCTTCAATAAATGGTGCTGGGAAAATTGGACAGCCACATGCAAAAGAATGAAACTAGACCACTGTCTTGCACCATACACAAAGATAAACTCAAAATGGATGAAAGATTTCAATGTGAGACAAGATTCCATCAAAATCCTAGAGGAGAACAGAGGCAACACCCTTTTTGAACTCGGCCACAGCAACTTCTTGCAAGGTACATGCATGAAGGCAAGAGAAACAAAAGGAAAAATGAAGTATTGGGACTCTATCAAGATAAGAAGCTTCTGCACAGCAAAAGAAACAGACAACAAAACTAAAAGACAACCTACAGAATGGGAGAAGATATTTTCAAATGACCTATCAGATAAAGGGCTAGTATCCAAGATCTATAAAGAACGTATTCAACTCCACAGAAAAGAAACAAACAATCCAATCATGAAATGGGCAAAAGACATGAACAGAAATCTCACAGAGGAAGACATAGACATGGCCAACAAGCACATGAGAAAATGCTCCGCATCACTGGCCATCCGGGAAATACAACTCAACAGCACAATGAGATACCACCTCACACCAGTGAGAATGGGGAAAATTAACAAGACAGGAAACCGTGAATGTTGGATAGGATATAGAGAAAGGGGAACCCTCTTGCACTGTTGGTGGGAATGTGAAATGGTGCAGCCACTCTGGAAAACTGTGTGGAGGTTCCTCAAAGAGTTAAAAATAGATCTGCCCTACGACCCAGCAATTGCACTGCTGGGGATTTACCCCAAACATACAGATGCAGTGAAATGCTGGGACACCTGCACCCCGATGTTTCTAGCAGCAATGTCCACAATAGCCAAACTGTGGAAGGAGCCTCAGTGTCCATCGAAAGATGAATGGATAAAGAAGATGTGGTCTATGTATACAATGGAATATTCCTCAGCCATTAGAAACGACAAATACCTACCATTTGCTTCAATGTGGAGGGACACGGAGGGTATTTTGCTGAGTGAAATAAGTCAATTGGAAAAGGACAAACATTATATGGTCTCATTCATTTGGGGAATAGAAAAATTAGTGAAAGGGAATAAAGGGGAAGGAGAGAAAATGAGTGAAAATATCAGTGAGAGTGACAAAACATGAGAGACACCAAACTCTGGGAAATGAACAAGGGGTAGTGGAAGGGGAAGTGAGCGGGGGGTTCGGGTGACTGGATGATGGGCAATGAGGGGGGCACTTGGAAGGATTAGCACTGGGTGTTATGCTATATGTTCGCAAATTGAACTCCAATAAATAAATTTAAAATACAAAAATAATAAAATAAAAAAATAAGATCTGTCATTTGCAGAAAGCACCAGGTTGAAGTCTCCCAGCCTAATTGTATTAAAATCTAAGTATGTCTTTACTTTGGTTATTAATTGATTGACATACATGGCAGCTCTCACCTCAGGGGCATAAATATTTATGATTGTTAGGTCCTCTTGTTGGATAGATCCTTTAAGTGTGATATAGTGTCCCTCTTCATATCTTACCACAGTCTTTGGGATAAACCTTAATTTATCTGATATAAAGATGGCTACCCCTGCTTTCTTTTGAGGACCATTTGAATGGTAAATGGTTCTCCCACTTTCCTTTTCAGGCTGTAGGTGTCTTTAGGTCTAAAATGAGTCTCTTAAAAACATAAATAAAATGAGTCTCTTGTAAACAGAAAATAGATGGGTATTGCCCTTTTATCCAGTCTGAATCCCTGCACCTTTTGATGGGGTCATTAAGCCCATTCATGTTCAGAGTTCCTACTGAAAGATATGAATTTAGTGTCATCATAATACCTATTCAGTCTCTGTTTTTGTGGATTATTTCTTTGTGTGTCCTCTTTCTTTTACAGAGTCCCCCTTCATATTTCTTGCAGAGCTGGTTTGGTGGTCACATATTCCTTCAGTTTCTGCCTATCTTGGAAGCTCTTTATCTCTCCTTCTATTCTGAGTGAGAGCCTTGCTGGATAAAGTATTCTTGGCTGTTCTTCTCATTTAGGACCCTGACTATATCCTGCCAGCCCTTTCTGGCCTTCCAGGTCTCTGTGGAGAGGTCTGCTGTTAACCTAATATTTCTCCCCATATTAGTTAGGGATCTCTTATCTCTTGCTGCCTTAAGGATTTTCTGTTTATCTTTGGAATTTGCAAGTTTCACTAGTAAACGTTGAAGTGTTGAACGGTTTTTGTTGATTTTATGGGGGGATCTTTCTATCTCCTGGATCTGAATGCCTGTTTCCCTCCCCAAGTTGGGGAAGTTCCCAGCTATGATTTGTTCAAATATACTTTCTGGTCCTCTGTTGCTTTCGGTGCCCTCGGGACCCCCAATTAAACATAGATCTTTCTTTCTGAGGCTGTCACTTATTTCCCTTAACCTTTCCTCATGATCTTTTCATCCTTTTCCTCTTTTTTCCTGTTTCCTTCCTTGCCATCGACTTGTCTTCTATGTTACTCACTCATTCTTCTACCTCATTAACCCTCATCATTAGGACCTGCAGTTTGGATTGCATCTCATTTAATTGATTTTTAATTTCGGCCTGATTAGATCTAAACTCTTCAGTCATGAAGTCTCTTGAATCCTTTTTGCTTTTTCCAGAGCCACCAGTACCTTTATAATTGTGGTTCTGAATTGGCTTTCTGCCATCGAATTGTAATCCGAATTATGTAACCCTGTGGCAGAGATTACTGTTTCTGATTCTTTCTTTTGTGGTGAGTTCTTCTTTCTAGTCATTTTGCTCAGTGCAGAGTGGCTAAAAATGAGTTGTACTAGTAAGAAGCGAAAACCCTTCTCTCTGTAGCATTTCCGATGTTCTCTCTTTAAATCTCAGGTCAAATTCATAGGTTTTCAGGATGATTTGAAAGTTATCTATGTAAGTTGTTTGGGGCAGGTGAGTTGGGGAACCTACCCATCCGCCTTCTTGCCCTGCCCCCCTACGTAATATTTTTGAAGAGATTATATATTTATTTATTCATGAGAGTCACACACAGAGAAAGGCAGAGACATAGGCAGAGGGAGAAGTAGTCTCCATAAAGGGAGCCTGACTTGCGACTCGATCTGGTACTCTAGGATCATGCCCTGGGCTGAAGGCAGGTGCTAAACTGCTGAGAAACCCAGGCTGTCCTATTTAAGTAATATTATAATCAGGATCAACAATGTATTCTGAAGCAATTTTTATCCAACGGGAAGTATCCACACAGGGGCACCTGGGTGACTCAGTAGTTGAGAATCTGCCTTGGGCTCAGGGCACGATCCATGGATCCTCTGATCAAATCCTGCTTTGGGCTCCCCACAGGGAGCCTGCTTTTCCCTCTGCCCATGTCTCTGTCTTTCTCTGTGTGTCTCTCATGAATAAATACATAAATATTTTTTTAAAAAGGAATCATCCACACATTGTTCATATTTGAGAAACTGCCGTCCAGGTGTTGAAGACTGGCAAAAGCAAAGTGACCAGCCGGGGATTCCTGTTATTGTAATTTTGTTTTTGTTGCTGTTATTACCTCAGTGATATGTCCAGGGTCCAAGGTGGCCTCTCTTCAATCGCTGGTGTGAGCATGCGATGCAGCTGTGGGTCCTTGGCCTTCCTTGACCACTGAGTCGAATTACCCTATCTTAGCAATTTGTGTTCTATGCCACTGCTATTACACTGTACCATTTCCTCCGTTGTTTCTTTGAATAAAAATGATGCACTGGCAAGGCTTCAGGTGAGCAAAGAAATGAGAAAGAAGAGTCACTAGTTTCTTTCACTTCTAACTTGCATGCGACTTTTCCTCTCTCTACTGCTCTCTCCTTTGAAACCTGGAAGTAGTTATGGAATTGAGCAAAAGACGATGGCAAATAATTTTCCATTCCCTACCCTGCTCCAAAACAGAGAAATGGAACCAAATCAAAGATCCTTAAGAATCAGCTGGAAGGCAGACACGTGAAAAATGCTTAAGATACAATGTTAAAATCTTTCAAAAGGAGGGAGGAGTGCCTGGGTACCTCAGTTGCTTAAACATCTGCCTTCAGCTCAGGTGGTGATCTCAGAGTCCTGGGAACAAGTTCCACGTCTGGGTCTCTGCTCAGCAGGAGTCTGCTTCTCCCTTTCCCTCTGCTCCTTCTGCTTGTGCTTTATCTCTCACACACATAAATACATGAATTCTTTAAAAATAAGTAAATAAAATCTTTTTAAAAAAGATATAATGTTATTCACCCCCACCCCCCAGAAAAGGTGAGGAGGTGCAAAGGCACATGGACCCAGGGCTTGCAAGCAGGGGTGGGACTCTGTGGCCCTCACTGCTCCATATTTGGTTCCTAGAGCACTGAGTGCCTAGGACCTGACACGGCCCAAGAAATA